>NC_140781.1:150366812-151035312 GCF_044657685.1 Stegodyphus dumicola | reverse complement strand
GTTAGATAACAGCCAATCGCGCTTTCATGTCAAGAAATATGCAAAAAATTCAGTCTTATAAGAAGGCAGCTTTATGAAGGGTTACATAAGTTGATTGTAAGTGCTGATAGAAGGTGTTTAAAACTTTCGTACAATTTGTTTTCAAGAATACGTGTTTCTATGACTTCCAGAAGAGGAATGGGAGATTCTGAGCACTGGCGCGCTATGGGGCGCATTCAAGCAGGACAGTCGATCACAGATGTTGCTCTTTTCTTCGGCGTTCATCATTCTGTAATTTCACGTTTATGGAAACAATTCCAAGCCACACAGTTGTTCGAAGGCCCGTAGCCGATCGCCCAAGGGTTACAACCCCCGCGGAAAATCGATATATTGCTATTGTAGCCAAGCGGAATTGCAGAGCGACCTCCACACGCGTGACACCTATGGTTACAGCGTCCGTTGGTAAGGCGATATCTGCAGCTACTGTACGAAGATTCCATATGAGTGGACTGTACGCCCGGGGACCTCGAGTTTGTGTTCCTCTATCCGTCCAATCAAGAGCGGCACGATTACAGTGGTGCCGGGAACATGTCAGTTGTAATGTGTCTGACTGGGGCAATGCCATGTTTATTGATGAGTCAAGATTTGCTCTGGAGCCAGATGACAAGCGTATAAGGATATGTCGTGAACAACGAACACGCAATCAGTCCCAAAACATCACCGAACATCACGCATTCCGAGGCGGAAGCATTATGGTGCTGGCAGGGATTTCATTAGGATACCGCACCGACCTGCACATCTTTAAACGGGGTTCTTTGATGGCTGTCCGGTATCGAGACGAAGTCCTAGAACCCATTCTGAGATTGTACGCTGCAGCAGTTGGCTCTACTTTTGTTTTAATGGACGATAACCCACGTCCCTATAGAGTTGACATCGTCAATGACTACCTGGAGAGTGAAGTGATTGCGCGTATGGCGTGGCCAGCATATTCGCCCGACCTTAATCCCATTGAAAATTTTTGGGATGCTCTCGGCCGTGCTGTATCTTCACGTTTCCCACCTCCAGCGACTCATATTGAGCTGGAAACTGCTGTACAAGAAGAATGGCGATTGCTTAATTCTGCGTTGATTGACCACCTAATTGAAAGCATGGTCACAAGGTGTAAACTTTGTATGCAGATGAGGGAGGATCACATACCCTATTAATGTCCTTTTTTTTCATTTTGTGCTGTTTATTTTCACTTTATACATAATTCTGTTTAAGTCTCTAGTATGTCATTATCTGATAACTTACAAAAATTTAATATTGTTTTCATTTCTGTATATAATTATTGATTTTGTTTTATGCATAAATATATATGCTACTTGCTGCCGAATTTTGTGTCAATCAAAGCAGTATTTTTTTAATTTTATTTATATTTTTTTTTCATTTTACATCTTCGTGCTTAACTTTTGGAAGTGAATGTATAAGATAAATAGAAGAAAAATCGAATGTTCTGCTTCTGTATTGTCGGTTGTCATTTAAAATGAGTGGAAAATCAAGGCAGAAGATTACAGCGCAGATCCACTGTGCCATATTATTTTCAAATATATAATATACTTAATATTTTAAGGCTCATTTTATTGTTTTAAGATGGGATAGGAATTATACCAAATAAAAAAGATTTTCGCGTAAGATATGCTTTCAGAAGGTGTTTAATTTAAAATGCGTGAGTCTTTGTTAAGTTCAGTCTGTGAGACGACTTATTCAATTTAGATGTGAGGACAATCCCAAATGGAAAATGAAAAATAAATAGTCGACTCTAATTAAGAAAATATACTAATTCTATCACGGAAAACTAGCGAATCTCACTCAAAGTAACCTTTTAACCAGATGTTCAGCGGTGTGTTTATAACAAAAAAGTCTTAAAAATATAATCGCAGATGCTTATTTTTTAAGAAGTTGAGTCTTAAGACGAAAAAAAAACAACTATATCGCAGTGTCAGGAATTTAAGATAACTGTATGCAAAGCAATGAGCGACCGAATTGCCACTGAGTGATGTTTGCAACTTTTGCAACTTCTGTAATGGTGAAGTGATTTAGAACTGCTTGTCCTAAACACTTAACAACTATTCACAGAAGTTAACTTTAAATCTTGGCGAGTTACCGCTCTGGTATTGTTTAACAAAACACAGAATACAACTGAAGTACAAAATCCATAAACAGTATTTTATTAATCATCTCTGGCGAGGGTTGCAAAACTAACAGACTTAGTTCTTCTCATTTAAACGTCACAACACAGGCTCTTTTCATTAAGATTTCGCTTTGATTACAAAAGTATCCTAATTCAAATCCGTAAAACCTTGGAGCCGGAAGGAATTTAACAACTTGCAGTGTGCAGCAAAGCTTTCGGTATCATTTACAGGCAAATGAAAGTTACACCAGGTTCAATGTTAAAATTAAGCTTCTACTTTTAAACTATGCTACTTGACCTTCAATGTGCATAACCTCTGGTCGAAGCGAGTTTAGTGAAAGGTCCAAGGAAAATGGGATAGAAATTAACTTAAAACTATCCGTTGGGGATATTTATAGCATAATCATCCCAGATTTTCTTCCATGCGTCTAAAAATAACAGATGTTCATAAGTTTCAGAATCCTCTTCCTTTTGTACAAGTTATTTTTTTTGACATAACATAAACCTAACAGTCTATACAGGAAATTAATTCTAAACGGGAAAGCAGATAATGACACAACTTTATATTCAACGTAACAGGAACCGTATAGACATGAAAAGAACCTTACTTATGCAAATCCTTACATACTATACGAGACAAGAACCTCACTTACTATAGGAGTAGACCGGTGCTGTTTTCGTAGATACAAGAGAACTCTCACAGATTAAGTCTGTATTTTCTAAACATTTTCTTCGACATGAAATTGAATTCAGTATTTTTATTTCAGCTTCATATGAACATGCTACCTCTGCACCACGGAAGCCATTTAATGTCGTAAACTTCCATGACCTGTACACCTCCCAAGATATATATTGTTGTCAATAAATTCAAGTAAAACGTAGCTTTTATTTCAGTTATTATTATTAAAGGTTACATTTATTTTAACATATACTGGTAAAAGAAATTTCCTATAACCAAAGATTATTTTAAATTTTAAGATTTTTGTTTAAATATTTGCTGTTCCAAACAATTTAAAGAGGTAGGAATTATTTATCACCAACTGTTGACTTTTCTTAACTTTATTTGACAATACAATGTGAATCGATTAGAAGAGATTTTGTTACCGCTCACTCACATGAATGAATGCTTCATCAGACATAAATTTTTCTGCTTCTGATGAATTTAAAATTTAATTTATCGAGCATTATTTCATTGGCTCAGTGTGAGGATTAATTCGGCTTTTTTAATGCATTTGGCATTTTAAGTTGCTTTAGTCCGTCCCTTAACTAGTAGTAGCTTGTTGTTCTCGCATTTTATTTGCATTTCCTGATTGATTTAAGTAAAGGACAGAAGCACTAGTTAGGTTGTAAATTAATTATTGGCTTAGCTGTTTTATAAAAGCATTCCGTCAGAAAATTCTCTTCGAAAATTAAATAATATTATTAAATAGCTCTTAGATAAAAGGAATTCTACTTAGAAGTTTGAGGTTCTTTAAAAAGTAACTTTATGTCGTAGAGAATTGAATTTCGTATACATCATGTAAGTGAACAATTTAAGAAAATAAGCTTTATTTGCTCTTGATACAAATATTCATTTTTACTTAACACTCACTATTATTAAGAGCTTCGTAATTCTTACAAAATTCACCAATGCTTCCATCTTTAACTTTTTTTCTAAATCTTTGAAAATCCCATTTTTATTCCTTCAGCTGCAAAGCAATTTTCCATTTCAATTCTTGCCATATAACGAAATATAATTTAACTCTAATTTAAACTAATTTCTACAATAGCAATTAAGTTTAAGTAAAAATGTAATAATAACAAAGATGTGTATCCTTTTTCGCAGTGAAAGAATTACATTCATGGACATTACTTACGTCAGAATTAAAAAAAATAATGATAACAACAAATCCTAACTCATACATTTTGCCCTCAGCTAACATGTTATATTGAATTTTTGATTTTTTCAAAACAAAGGCAGTATTTCCAATGAAATATATCTCAAACGTGGAAAACAGTGATTCAGGATTTAAAGAAGAAAAATTTTCTAGTTATGAAGAATAACGTTTGCATATTTAATAACGCATCGGTAGTTTTAGAAGCCAAAAATTATTTTTCCGCATAAATATAAGTGATTTCTTTTTGCAAGATATTTATATGCAACTTAATCTTACGCGATTATCCAAAGTCACATCTAGAATAATTTGTTGTAATGCTTGAATTCTGAAATATTAATTACTTTGCCTTTTTACCTCGGGTCATATATATTTTCAGAGTATTTTTTTGAAATTTTTTGAGAAAGAAACATACAAATAAATTATATTATAGAAATACACCGTTAGCAGTCATAAATTGCATGAAGAACTGTTTCTACACAAAATAAACTGTAAATTGTAAAATATTTATGAAGAATATTTATTAGAAATTTATAAAGACATGAAATTAAATATTTGTTTTAAATTGATCTTTTAAATAATGTAAAATTATGTGACTAATATAGCTAAACTTCTACATATTATTTCATTCAAATAAAAAAAACAATAATTACAATGCGTACCAAACCAAAATTACAAATAAAATTAATGTTTTCACTTTGCGAAAAACAATTAAAATGAGATAAAATCGAATTAAACGTTAAATGTACAAAGTTTCCTATCTCATGCTATTTATTTTCAGGTTCCAAAAATTTTTAGAATTTTTTCATCGTTTATCATTTTTTAAAGTAACATTATGATCCAGAGAATCTAAATATAAATTGATGTTATCAAGAAATAAATCTGTTTATTTTTGAAATAATTAATTGGTACTTTAACTCATAATACCGTTCTGTCTCTTTTGAAAACAGCAAGTATATTTATAATCGCTTTCTCTTTTATTTAATTGACTGTTTCGTTATGACAAGCACTTGAGCATTGCCACCTCGGGATAGTTGCTTGCTAAAACTAAAAGATACCTGCTTATGTTTCTATTATATTGGGAGATACCATGACAGTATTCATATGTAATATCATGGCAAGGAGCTATCTTCCCCACAAGGACTAAACCATATGAAACTGTCTCATCATACTGGTGAAACTGTTTATACTTAGAAAGATGCTCAGATCGTTTCACCAATGATACAAATCCAGATGAAACTAAACAATGCCTCGTAGATTACTGTTCCGATACCTTTGCGAAAAGAGTTTGCTTCGGACTCCATAAAGAGTGGACTCAGAAGAAAGGACAACTAGAAGACTTCTGAGTACATACAGAATGGACACGAACTTATTCTTTCTCTTCAGTCTGATTTAGCATCAACTGATATTTGGACGACTATTTACATCCGCACTGTAAGTATATTGGTTTTGTCGGAGCCTCTCAAGCTCCTGTTTTGAGTATTTAAAATAGATTGGAAGAAATAGATATCAAAGTCAAGAATAAGAATAGACAAAAGTCTTACTCACTTTTAGGCTTCAGTTGGTTTTGTAAAAAACTATCGATTTCGAGAGAAAAGGCAACTGGATGCCTCTACTTCAAGGAGCAAACGCAGTTTCTATGGAGTATATGATTCTTTATACTCCGGTATTTACTTAACTACTTTAATAAACAGAACTTCAATTAAAAACTAGACTGGGTTTTAACTACTTTAAATTTTAAGTAAAATATAGTATTTTTCAAATATGGGAAGATATCATTTCCTTTTTTAACATTTTCTGAATACCATAGCTATCTGCCATATGCAATTGAACATTTAAAAAATTATCAGAATATCCTTCATTCCTGAACTTTTACTTTAAAAGGAAGTATTTTTACTTAGTTTTACCTTAAACCATGATACTGAGATCACACGCCGTTCTCCTGGAGTAACTTCAATATATTGTGGTAACCTGCGGAAATTTGCGCTGATGATTCTATGTAAGGATAAGTAGCCGACCAAGTTGTTAATTGTTTGGTACATTTGTTGAGTTCTTATGTCTTACCGCATTTTTGAACGCAAAATATGTTCACTATCAATTTATGAGAAGCTCCTATACACTATATAACAACATGAAAAGCATAGAACACTTATTGTAGGTAAGACTACCATCCTCGTTATGTGAGGATCTTGCTGATGGCTAGTCTCTCTAGTCGAGGATTCCAGAGCATTCTGGCGTGTTGTTCCGTTGGAAACAATCTGCAGACTGCATGATTCAAGACTCTTTTATTTTTCAGTTGTATTTTATATTCTATGATTTGTTACATCTGGAACGATATCAGAGGTAAAACAAGATCAATGGTTCATCAGCTTTCATGAAATCGGTAGGCTTTGGCGAAAAACATAGTGAAGAACGCTAAAATATCTTGATACTGATCGTGAAGTTATATCTCTTGAACTGTCAACCGGAGCGAATTATTGCGTCTGCGATGTCAGACCATGTCGTCTCACACATTGTAATAGCTTGATAACAGTGACTTGTGGGGGACGGCGTACACGATTTTCTCATCTCTGTGTGGTCCGCCGCAGTATGAAACTCATGGTTGTGAGGGAGTATTATTTACAAACACTTTTTTACCTGTAAAGCACTCTAAAAAATGCACTTTGTTTCTCGTGTCACGGAATGCATTAAGACAGTATCACAGAATTTTAAACATTTTAGCTAATAAATAACGGAAGTGATAATTGAATTTTTGGAAGTATTAAAAGTCCGCAAAAGTTTTTGTTTCTCTAAATATTTCTAGATCTCAGCAAAGCTAAGTTAAAGGCACAAACAAAGAGTGTTGTATTTCCTTATATTCTATCATTAGTCAATGTACAATTGAAGCGTATCTTTCTGTACCGTAAGTTTGTTATTCTGTAGTATGTAGCTGCGGATGATTAGTTTTAAAAGCAACTATTTCACCTTTATTGTCCTTGTAACATTTGTATCTGTTGTGCTGAATTTCATCATAGCCTGGCTCGATATCGTTACTACACGGTTAATCTCTGAAGTCTTAATTTCTGTATCCGTTATATGCAATTTCTGCTTAGTGATTTGATTGAAAATTGAGACGCATTTAGGCTTTTGGATGTCATATATGAATTTTATAATCTCTGTGACACCACAAACAATATTTTGTTTAGTATTAAAATAAAAGAATATTGAAATAAATTTGTGGTTCAATAACTGAGCAAACTAATGAAGACAGTTTTTGTTTTCATACATTCAATTGTGCCTCTTTTTTATTTTAAGTATTCCTTTCAGTCTCACTGATGTTACTATTTTATGTTAGTTTGCTACATTTAAAAACCAAAGCATTTACCCCTGTATGAATATATATGCTGCGAATACACTAGAATACTTCACTCAAATAATTTTATTACCGATGGACAGGAAGTATATATACAACGATGTTTTGCTCTAAGATCGAATGATTTAACATTCAAATTCACAGGACAAAAATCGTTGAAATTTAAGATATAAACTATTTCTAAAACGCAACTGGAATTGCATATCATTAAAAACCTCATTTCAATTAGAACCATGCATAGAATGCTCCATAGAACCATTAATCCATAGAACCACTCATTTCATCCATAGAACCTATCAAGGTTCTTTGATAAAAAAGTAAATCTTAAAAATAAATCAGCTTTTTAAATCTTTGTCATATACGAACAAAATATTATTATAAAATTTACTTTCTTAAACAAATGCCACATCAAATTATTTTTACTTAAATGTTCTGTTTTCTGTTGATATGCAAACAAGCAAGCATTTGTTAAGTCAGAATAAAACAGACAGAGGATACGAAAGTCTTAAAAGTTCTTACGTTCAATTCTTGGCAATGTGTATTCCACAGTTTTGTGGAATTAAATGCAATTGCAGTTTTGCAGTTTTCTGAGGAAATTACTGAAGAAAGCCTCGAGTAAAAAACATGAAATGATGATCAGAAAGCAAATAAAAATTGGTTTTGAAAGTCTTGAGCTTGCTTTAAATTCCTAATCAATTAGAATTACAAATTTACAAATGAACATGTGGCTTTGATACCTTAAAACTAGATATGCAAACATACGTAGCGACTTAAGGATAGAGGGTAGACATACATATAATATGTTTTCCTTAAAATACTGCAAAAAAGACCCAAACGTCATTGGGAATATAATTGAGAATCATAATACGGAGGAATACTTAATTAAAGGGGACCATATTGAATTCAATTTAGTAATTGTAAACTTCCCATAGCTTATTCGTTTCCTCTATTGCTTCAAAAATATTTTTCATTATGTTTGAAGATTTATTAGTATTTTAGGTCAGTGTTTGTTCAGGTTGCTTAGTTCAAAATTTGCTTGTAAGGCTAAATCTAATTAGCTAACAAATTGGCATTCGATTTACCTCTCTTGCAAACTCGTCTTTACAAACTAAGTCTAACTACATTGCAATAAACATAGATAAGACTACTCTTTGTAGTGCAGTTGAAAATTACTAAATACTAGCCACCGCTACTTAAGGAGTTTCAAGAACTCAAGTACTTATAGCAGTAAACTATGAAAATCTAACTTTCATCTATCAGTATCGGTTCTGGCAATAGGGACACAAATCGTACCTTCTAATGCGTACGAATTTCATTCACCAATACAAAGGTTAGCTAGGCGAACGGCTTATTATTTCAGTATTAATATGATATATTGGGCGTCTCTCACAATTTTTCCTCTAAAACAATTTCACTCGCTGTTAAATCATTAATTTGCATTCTGTTCAAAACTAACATAAAACATAGAAGATAAAAAATTATAACATAACACCTTGTAAGGATTATGTTAATTTTATTAACAGTTAAATTTTAAGTTCCTTTCCTGTCAAATTCTTAACTTCAACTTACTACTTCCGGCCAGAACTTAGTTTTGGAATTTGCTGAATATTTAATGAGAAGGAGCGGTATTTAAACCACGAAGTTACTTACTGAGACAGAGAGAGAATCAGAATTTCTGAACCACGCGCGTCTGCCTTTTTGGCCGCTCTCTCTCTCAAAGCTGTTTTTACGCTCGGCCGTACTCAGGCCCTTGCTAAGCTTCGTAGTAAAATAAGTTAAGGGGCCAACTCTAATTGAACCTTGATAGCTTTGGCTATACTTATTTAGTTAATCTTAGTTTTAGTTTAATTCTTAGTCTTTTAAGTTCCAAGTCCAAAGTGCGGGCTTTACTTGTACACTCCCAGGCGGAGTTTTGTTAAATCTTATCGAAATAATAAAGGGTTAGTTACCCTTCTCTCTTTTTGTTCTATGTCATCGAACTGTAGCGATTATTCGCTTATCAGTTCTTAGGTTCCTCACTTCCAACATTAACTTAGAATTCCAAAGTGAGGTAGGTACCTTACAACCTAAAATAAATCTCAAATATTCAAAGTAAATTAAACATTCCCATGCATTCAAAAGCATTTAAATAAAAGTGTTTTGCACTATATTTTCCTCTTCACACTATATTTTTCTCTTCAGTATTCATTAATTTACCAAGAAAGAAATTATAGACCTGGGGCAATTAACTTAATTTTCTAGCAGTTAAATTAACGGTTAAATAAAGTTTTAACCCTGCCCAACTCTTTCCGACTTCCGTCACAACTATTCATCCAGTTTAGATGTCTTATACCGATCTCAGAAACATTAGGGATAATTTTTAACACAGCGATTTGAACAAAGATTTACACTGAAGTCGAATCAGATCTATACACGTCTGCATAAGTGTTCCGTCAGCGTTTTGAGGTTTTTTATGTTTATCGTTGCCATTGTGAAATATTGGCATACTATCTCTTTTAGAGAAACGGCAATCGAAAATTTAAATTTGCGTATTAGGATACTCTCAAGTACCTAATAGTTTTATTAGACATATTATTTATTGTTAACGTCTTTAAAGCTGTTTGTCCAATTTTTGAGAAATCTAATTACTCTTCAAGTTTCTTGTTTTGTATACTATCCTAGATCACAGTTTGTAGCTAAAATCAACTTTTATTTATTGTCATTGTAAGAATAATTAATTCTTAAGAATATTTAGATATTAATAAGTTCCATAAGAGAAATTTCTGACACATTGACATTTTGAAAAACTGTGATCCAGACTACTTTATTATTGGGTCAAAACCTTCAGTACAGTTTGGTCTTGACAAGAACAAGAAAAATCTTTTCGATTATCGTAGGGTGTATATTTTTTAAAATATGTATCACAAACTATTATCCTCTATTACTCAATATTTCTCTATTACTCTCTATTACTCAACATTTTTTACATTTAGTTACAATACTCTTCATGACAGTTTTTTAGTCTATAGCTCTAAAATCAAGCTCTTTTGCCAGTTTAAATTTACTCTAACAGCCTAACTTAGGCCTTACAAATATCTATAGAGTTATCACCAGTATAAGAGTAAAGAATTTACCTTTTGCTACAAATTTGTGAAACAACAACTTTTCGTTTCTTATTTTTTTTTATTCTTGTGCCAGTAATAACTCTTTCGACAGTTGTATAGCTTAAGCTAGTCCGTTAAGTCAAGCTAGTCAACATGACAAACATAATTTAATTTTAGCCTCCTAACATAAGCAATATTACAAATGAATATAAAAAGCACTATAAAGGAGTATACATCTGTTATAATCAATTAAAAACGATAAGCAATATCTCCTTACAAAAATCAATACGTTGTTCTTACCAACATCGAACTCAGCAGTTTTTGACAGTTAATAGACTGGTCTGGCTAATTGTCTGCAAAATTCATTGTGTCATTAATGGCTGTTACTGCCTTGTTAATATCTAGAGTCTCTTAACAAAAATCTTTTCTTGGTGGATTAAAAGGCCTTTATTAGCAACAGATTTCGAAGAGTCTCAAAAGGAAGTCAAACCTATCTTTATCGCTAATTGAAACGCATGTTTGTCGCCTCAATTAAAACTAAAAGCTTTTCCTATAAACCAATTGTGGCCGATTCCACTAACTTAATTTTCCACTTTCTTTGGTACAAATCAAATTGACTTTGCAAAAACGCCCCTAATTTTCTCTGCACAGTGTGGCAACACGCAGGATCAATGGTTCTAAATGCCCATCTAATGAGCATTAGCATTAGGGATAATTAATTCTTTTTTCAGAATTCTACGTTCTTTCTTTTGTGCTTGACAGAATAGGGAAAGCAAAGAAAATTTTTATCCCTAAAAGATGAACTAATTTTCTCCCTGTTCTTTCTTTGCGTCGTAATTTGTATTTTTAAATAAATGTTTTGCCAAAAGTCAGAACAGTTTACTTTCGTAGACACTTGAATTTCTTAAAAAAGTTTCCATTAGTTATTTCCCGCAATGTCCAATCCCCATTTTCAATTCTGTGTAGAGATGAACTAATTTTTCTCAAGTGCTTAAGCAGTTTTTGCATTCGTTAACTAAGCTGAGAATAAAGAAAAGGGTTGTTGCTCTACACTTTTGTAATTACGTTATATGCTTTATGAGTATAATAACTATTTATTGTTAATTTTTACCATTGCTATCTTAAAAAATAAATTCATTTTTTAATTTTACACACTTCTCATGGTACTTCGAAGTTTTACGATTAGTAAACTTGATATTTTTTTCTTTTTCGTAATATATTTTTCTCTTGGTTTTAGTAAATTATAAACATTTTCTACAACATGATCTAAAACTTTGCATCAAATATTAACAATTTTATTTCCAACACCTTTGCAAATCTGCAAGCTTTATACGTTTGAATCAACTGCAAACATTGCGTTTTCCATAATTTCTGCACTTAATTTATTAGCATTAACAAACCTAATTCCACATCTTTTCATGTATTTTCAGATTTATTCATCTTTTACACGTCACTTTCAATGGAAACAAACTATGCCTTGTATGTTAAAATTAACCTGCACTTTTTTTTTATTTAACAGTTGGGTTACATAATTGTTAATTTCTTCGCTTCAATATTGTATTTCCGTTTCAATGATATTTTATCCACTCCTTTCCCTTACTGAATGGAACTCTTCCCATACATTCAAGAAAATAATTTCTTTCAGAGTATATTACGTAAGAGTATTTTAATTTCAACTTAATAATTGCGATTTTTAAACCGTAAGGATTCACTACACAGTTATTCAGTCTTCTAATCAGTAATACTGATTTAACATGGATCTTGAACGGCAGAAATCGCTTGTTTGAGTTTTGATGTCTCATTCAAGTTAATACGGGCAAAATTTACCTTTGATGTTCGTATTCAGTCAGAGTTCAGTTATGAAGCGTTTATGTTAAAAATAAGAGTAGTCAAAGTTAGCAGTTTCCTTTCATCATTGAAGACGACATAGACAAGATGGTTTCTGACTTCAGGAATTCCAAAGAAAGAAAGAAAAGTAGCTAGTTTATGCAAAAGGAATATCTTTAGTGCAAATTCGATGCCTTATTCAGTGAAATTTTGTTCGATTTTGTATTTTTTCAACTCTTGGAAATGAATGTTTTTGGACTTGTGATTTAAACCTGTGATTGTTCTACCTTCTATCCAGTTTTTTTTATTTTATTGTGTCCTTCTGTGCAGAAACGGAGACGCAGACTTCACTCAGTTCACTGAAATAATAACAAAGCTAAGTCAAATAACTACAATTAAGTACCTCGGGTGGGGAAAAGAGTTTTAGCAGAAGATGCGGTTACAAATTCCCAGTTCCTTTATTTCTGAACAGAAACTGTAGTTTCTCATTAAAGTCACTTTACGGTTATCTGTAACGCAGCCAATTAGCAATAATATGACTTAAATTGAGGTGACCAAGGCTGTTGCTAAGCTAAAAAACCCGCGTTCAAATATCAGGCAAAGTTTGGTTGCTGGGAACCATCATGTCTAGATCCAAAGGAGTAACATAAAACTTGTTGTTTTAAAAAAATTCAACGAGTAATTGGCGATAAGAAGACAAGAATAAGAGACATTCTGATACCATCTTCCGAGCTGCTGTACGTTAAAATTGCGGTGTTTGTAAATCTGCGGGCTAAGGTGTATTTATTTCAATAATATCTCTCAAAAAATATAAAGTTAGGGAAATATGATCAAATGAACAAAGCAGGAAGAATTGGACGGGACACCATAGCTTCATGAAAGATTTTACAATTACAGTCTTCACAGCGCATACTGCATAGCTCTGGCCTAAGTTCGATTGAAAACATCACACGGATGGAACCGATGGTCTCCTATTCGCCTTTGTTTATCAGCAAATATCTTGAGAGGATTTTCCGCTAGCAGTATGTTCCAAGCCTTCTTTTGGTTTCAAGCACGAACCCAATAAACCTCTCTAACCACTATTCTGGTCAGGATGCAACATCAAATGAGCACATTTTGTATGGAATGTACGTATGTTGCGGTGGTACAGAACGCTGTTGAGAGGTAGATAAAAAAGTTAAGCTTGCGTATATTATCCTTCCCCACGCAACTTTCAAGTAGTATATATCACTACAGGAACTACCTACATATATTTTATTTAGGGCTGCGGACGGAAACCAAGAACCTGCTAAAAGAAGATACTCGGAAATCTTTCATGTTACCTCATTTGAGTATCTTTAGTGGCAACTCCATACATAAAACGCATGTCAAAACAAGCGTGGAGCTATGGATATATAACTAAAACTCCGTACGGGGAATGACGATTTATGACAGCAGAACATGTTTTCCTACCACTCAAGAGTACCCTGAATCATCCTAATGCGCCTTTTCTGCGCTCACATATTGTATTACAAAATGTGCTTATTTTGATCCTTTCACCTTTTTTTTTTTTTTTTTTTTTTTTTTTTTTTTTTTTTTTAAATTTGTGCCACATATTTTTAATGACCTTGGATATAGACTAGAAATCTTGTACCCACAGTCTCTGCTTTCAGTCACACATGAACTCACTGTGCATTCGGAACTAGTAGAATCGGAATGCATATTGTATGTGTATAATATTCGCATACATGTTTATAATATATGCACAGAAATTACATGATTATATCTATAGAATCACTTCTAATTAAATTTTTAGTTAAGTAAATTTTAAAAAATAAAATTTGAAATTAAAAAGTGTTAAATTAAAGTCATGTACAATAGTAAAGTATTTAAATCGAAGACATTGAAAAGGAAACCATATACTTCCTGAAAAATTAAAAGTTCAGTTAATTTGACGACATAATAATAGCTAAAAGCATAATTCGAACAAATATACAGCATTAATATTAACATCCTACTTCCCAACTTTTAAATTACAAACCTTAGAATGAATCTGCGATTTGAATTTGCCTTATTGGTATTCAAATATCTATGGAGATATGATATTGTGACCAGATATTGCTAGGAATCAAAGCTATTTAACTGTACCACACAGAAGCCAATGAAATCTTCTTCTCTATGCTATCTGTATGATTTGTAACTTCACAGTCACAAATATCCCCAGCTTTCCCAAGGAAACAATTGCCATTTCTCAACAATGCCGAGATGCAATTTATAGTTTGTTAACTAAGGTCGGAAATTGATTCCCATCCCTCCCATACAGCGTTATATATCTCTCAGGCCAGGTGATCAACGCTGAAAGGAGGATTATATACGGCTACAGAGTGAGCGTGAATTTCCCCCACCCTTATCAGAACGCAAACCCAACCCAATGAAAATCTCGATGTACACCTGCCAACGATATATTTCACGATTTTATGTGAGGATCAGATTCTAGAGAGTTTTTATCAGCCGTTAGAAATCAATGTCTGTCGTACAATTTTTCTTCCCTTAGATTAACTCTAGAGATTCAGAACCAATAAATTTGTAGTTTTAATGTACAATAAGTTTTTTATTAGTACAATAAGGCTTCATAATTAATATAACTTAGCTGCACATAAAAACTGCATTTGTCAAAATCGTTCACTTCAATACGCATAATAATATAATTATTGTTTTAATTAAGTAATGCTATAAACCTTCAGCATGTATGGTCTCGTAGTTTTTTTCCTCCTCATCGAAACACACAGATATATTTCGCATTTGAATCCTCATCTCATTTTAATAAAAATTTGTAGTGTATCTGAAAAACAATTGCTAGTTGTTTCCTTGAATACTGATTGCACACTTCAAAAATATTCCTCAAACATATAATTTTATATATGGATCCTCAGGGCTTTACAGATCGTTTATGCGTTTGATGGTTAAAAATAGGTTAAGACGTTTGTTGGAATCTACTTTGGACTCATTTTGAATCGGTCCTGGAAAAAACTTTTATATTTCATATTTAATTAAGGATTCATTAATGTTATAACTTCAGTGACATGAAGTAACTCAGTTTTACTTTTATTCTTTCGTAATTAATTTATTAGTCATTAAAAGTGTTTAATTTAGCTTCAGTTAACTTGTAGGGTTTTATGTTAACACACTGCCTTATTATTTTAGCTGTATTGTCACTTCTGCTTTCGTTAGTTCCTACTAAAAAGCAAATTAGATAACGAGTACATAAGACAGCTTTTGATAGCGACGCTGACCTTCGTCGCTTTGGCGTTTAGTTAGCCGTTTGGCTCTCGTATTTGTAGCCTAGGCCAAAACTTGATGGGACCTCCCTTTGGGAAGTCAAGCCCTGATTACTTTAAATTCTACTTTAATATTTTATGTTAGATTAGATCCTGCAAGACTGCATTTGTGTTAGACACAAAAGTTAAAACAAAAAGTTTTATATAAACCTTATTTTGGTTTTCAGTTATTTTAATAAGACGTAGCGAAACGTCGTCTAACGGTATCACAAGAAGCCAAATTTAGTTCATAAGGCTTCAGTTTCCGTAAATCCTTAGTATAATTTCGAAATGCCGTAAGAAACATTTGACTGAAAGCAAACCGCTAATGAGACGGCAAGGAGTCTCACTTATTTCGAAGAAAAATGAATCATTATAAATATTTAAAATTCTAATAATCGTATAGTTAAATTATATTCAGAACCCCAACGAATACTTAGAAAGTCCAGTAATGCATTAACAAATATAAAATATTTTAATACAATATAATTTTCATATACAAATAGCTAGAAGAAGGTGATTACACACACAGTTATCTTAATTCGTTGATGAGTTATTCCTTTTAACAATGATTTAACGAGAAACATAAGAATATATGAATATAAGCCAAATTAAAATCGGCATAAAATTTATTAGTCATTCGTGGTAGGTTTTAATTGAAAATTTTAACATAAATTAAACCGATGAGCTTGTCCTATAAACAATATTACAAAGTGAAGCTATTTGCCCTGGTCGCAAAGATTCAAATTATTTAGAAGATTCTAAATTTAAAACTAAGCATCGGTCGGAGCTAACAATTAATCTGGAACTGACCACTATTTTCGACCAAATTCATCTACTAGTTCTCTAAACTTGTAGGGCATCAAACTAAACTTTCACATATAATTTCCGTAAAAAAAGGTATGCACATTTTTAATGAAAAAATTTTTTTACTTTGCGTTAGCGCTACACCTAATTATATCCTACTATAATCATACATATCATAGGTTAGGATTAGTTTGATACAATCTTCCGTAAAGTTTACTAATTAAAGTTTATTAATTATTATAGATGTACATATATACATATATGGGTTCTTTAGTTTTGAAATCGCAATTCAGATTCAAACAAAACATATTTAATAAAATATTAGTACATATATAAGATCGTTCATCTATTAATACAGCATATATATCATCTTACATCTATAAAACAACATCTTACAACAACATCTTACATCTATAAAACAACATCTTACATCTATATCATCGTATATCACTCTCTCATAAAACAAAGTGGCGAGAGTTCTATCAATTTCACTCGTGCTAAGAGCTAAAATTTAGACAGCGCGCGAGGAAAAATATTAAGGATTTAAAATTATGGATTTAAAATCCCACATTCGGCCTTCCTGCTATGCGTCGACCTCGACGACATTATTCTACTCTTGGCATCATAAATCATTGGTCATCTTACATCATCGTTGTCTTCGGTAAAAGAGCCATCATCAAGAATAAGTCGAAACCTGAAAAAGAAGTACGAAGGGAGAGGGGAAGATTGTGTGTGCTAAGGACAGTATTGAAAGGAAACATCTTAATTGTCCTTCATCTTTGCAACTATAACATCGTCAACAGTCCCTTCTATTTTTCAGAAATTTCATCTTAATCAAAAAGTATCTTCAATCTTTAACATTTTTGAAAAAGTTCATTTCATCTTAAAAATAACATTAACTGCAATAAAAGTCATCATTAGGTGAAAAATCACAGTTCGATTATTAATTATATCACTCCAGGTTAAAATGTCATACTCAGTCTTATTCTATACATCTTCTGCTTGAGACCGTAGTTTTATGCATTCAGCGCATACAGTTGTTTTAATGGGTCCTTCATGATCTCCTTCTTTTACAACATCGTAGGAGACATTATTCTTTATTTTGACAATCTTAGACGTGCCTAAATACTTCGAGTTTAACTTAATGTTTGGTCCAAATTGAGTTGTTTTGATTGCTGCTAAATCATTACTTTCAAAACATTTTTTAGAACGTTTTCGAAGGTTATATGTTTTATGTGTTTTCTTATTTCGTTCCTCTACCTTAAATATTTGTTTTTTCGTATCTTTTCGGAGCTCTCCTACGTAACTTTCAAAACTATTTTGAATTTCTGAGTCAATTATTGCTTTTCCAGAAGTATAATTAGTATCTGCTTGAAAATTAGAAGCATTCTGTTTGCTTACTCCAGATATAAAATTAACAGCTGATATTGCTTTAGCAAATCTTGTTTTGGGGACTGTAGGTTCTTCACGGGAAAACTTACACCTTTTATATAACCTTGTCTTAGGTTTAGTTGATTTGTAAGTTGAAGTCACACTAGATGGTTTTTGAATAGCAGCAGCATCCCACAGGTCTCCATAATGTTCCCAATCATCAGCATTAAGAATTTCTCGCAACTGACGAAATTTTTTCATCAGTGATACATATTTTTCTTTTCAATTCTGCTTGTTTCGCAAATAATCTCTTCTCCATAATTTTTCTCATACGATCCTTTTCAAAAGGTAGCTTTTCTTGCATTTTCAGTTTAACATGTTGAACTTCTTTTTCTTTCTCAGATAGGATTTTACCTTCGGTTCTAATCTGAAATTTTGCAGCTCCTATCTCATTCTTTGCTTCTGATAGTTGTTTCTGTAACATTTCTACAGTCAGTTCTGATACAGAAAGTTTTCTTTCCAAAGATCTAACTTGTTGTTCAGAAGCATCCAAATCCATTTGTAAAATAGTTTTCTCCTGTTTTAGTTGCTCTTTATCTATAATTGGTAAATGTCTGGGTCTCAAAGAAATAGGTTGGTCATCTTTTAAAGTACTAAGCATTTCAATATTAGTAGATTTTCTTTTCGCTTGTCTTCCTTTAAGATATTCAGATATACCAGGATCCAGTTCTTCAGCTGGAAGTTTATCTTGCTGTTTATTCTTTCTTACTGTTGATATTCCTGTTTTACCAGAATTATCTTCAACCAGTTTCTTAAATTCTGAATTCTTTCTTTTTCTAGAACCTTTCGGTCCTGAAGTGGGTTTTTTGGAATCATTAATTTTTCTATTACTCTCTTTGACTTGCTGAACATTCTTAGGTGGGTTTTTTATTCTTCCTTTAAGAATGGAGTTCTTCTCTTCCTCTACATTTTGAAATTTTCCTTGTCCACGTTTAACATCACTTTTCTCTTCCTGAGACAACTCTTTCTTTAATTCATTTTCAACAGCATCTGTTTCTTCTATAGAGTTATCAGTTCTATTAGGAATATAATTTTCAATTAAGTGTTTTACTTTAGACTTACATGCTTTATTACTATTCGAACAATTATCAAATCTATTTTCTTGATCAACACTTATATACATTAAATTCGTTTCAGTTTCATCTTCTACTACTTTCATAGATATCCCGCTCTTGTTTATAATAATTTCCAATAACAGCATTTTCTTTCATTGTTCCTTGAGGCACAACATAAATATTTGATTTAATTTCACAATCCTCAATGCGTATGGAACCTTTAAAATAACCAATAGGCTTTACTTTATTATTACCAAAGCCTACTAGAATCAAGTCGGAAGAATTAATATTAGGTGAACCAATTACTTTATAAATATTTTCCGATACTATATTTATATCACTTCCTGTATCAATCAGAGCTTTTATTTCTACATTATCTATTGATACAGTTTTATGCATATCATTTAACTGCTTCTTTACAAATATATGATTCACTATGGCAAGATCGTTTATATCCGTCTTATTGTTTGTACATTCTGCGGCTACGTGTCCAAATAAATTACAACCAAAGCATTTTTTTCCCTTGCTCTTATTTTTGCAGAAATTCTCCGCGTGACCAAGATTTCCGCAGTTATAGCAACGAATATTTGTTTTTATTTCACTTTCAAAATGTTCGCTTCTGGTTTTAGAATTAGGCTTAACGGGTTTGTTTTTATCATGATCTGATTTAATTTTTTCATATATCTTAAGTTTTTCCTGAAATTCTGCCAAAGTTTTACAACCATAAAGAATAGCTTTATTAAATGTAGAATAGTTTATACCTTTAGTAACATATTCAAATAAAGCGGCGTTTTCAATATTACCTTTGGAACATAGATTTTTAATTACTAAAAAATATTCATATAGCAATTCTTTTTCTTGCATTTTACGTTTTGATAATAATTCATGTAACTGAGCAGAGTTATACTGAACACCATATTCATTTACTAATAAAGCTTTAAGTGCATTCCACGAATTAATTTTCGTTTCGCTTTCAATAAATAATTTTGCTTTGGCAGTTAAAGATCTTTTGGCGAATATCAGTTTCTGTAATTCATTTAGTTTTATCAAATTAGATACATCTTCAATGTTTTCAATGAATTTGTCAACCGAATCATAAGCATTACCATCAAATTTAGAAATCAAGCTTTCAATATCATTAAAATTTATATACATATTTGAAAACTGTGAAAACGGAAACTGAACTGACGACTTACTAATATTTTGTTTTACCTCATGATCTTCATCAAAAACAGCAAAAGAAGAGTCGTTGAAAATTCGAAAAGTTGATGCATCGATTTCACTATTAACAGAAGTATTCATTCTTTCATCCAATTTTGCTTCATATCGCTCTATTTGTTGCTTGTAATTTGATCCCGATTCTGACACCAATTTTGTGGGTTCTTTAGTTTTGAAATCGCAATTCATATTCAAACAAAACATATTTAATAAAATATTAGTACATATATAAGATTGTTCATCTATTAATACAGCATATATATCATCTTACATCTATAAAACAACATCTTACATCTATAAAACAACATCTTACAACAACATCTTACATCTATAAAACAACATCTTACATCTATATCATCGTATATCACTCTTTCATAAAACAAAGTGGCGAGAGTTCTATCAATTTCACTCGTGCTAACAGCTAAAATTTAGACAGCGCGCGAGGAAAAATATTAAGGATTTAAAATTATGGATTTAAAATCCTACACATATATATTTCATCCATAAAAAAGAATATATGCACAATACCTATATGAAACTATGTATAGAATTTATATGGGGGGAGGATTTCGCATTTTTACATACATTTTTTTTTTTTTTTTTTTTGATACCCTAATTTCACTGCATTTGTGTTTAGAATTCTTTCAGTTTATACTAAAGCTTAATGAAATATTGCATATATAGTAAATTTATTCTAAAAACCAATTCTGTACATATTTGCTCTGCTATTTCAGTGGGCCCATCAGCGGCTGAACAGCCACGTCACTGAATACTGATAGTTCAACTTGGGTTTGGTTTTAGGCAAACGGAATGACTGCATGGGCATTTCCGTTTTTTATATGGATAACATGGATGCGAATCAGTTTCTCTTATAAAGTCCTCCGGACTGGTATCTCTTGTAGATATTTTGTGTGTGTGTTGCCGTATTCGAATAAATCAAACGAAATCTGCTATTTCAGTTAAAGTTCTGATCGCGGTATCAGTTAATGGACATTGTGAAACAGTTTAGCACTTTTCTTTTGCCCTAATTTCAAAGGTAAAGCATTTTTGTTGAGCTGAAATATATAAAAACAAAAAGAAAAAAGTCTTTTTGATGTGTAATTAGGCTCAGAATAAAAAACAAAACGCGTTTCCCAAAATTGTGGGTTATTTGTTCTGCTAACTGTTACTTGAAAACATTTTAGTTTTATTTTTCATCTCTGTGACAAAAATGAAATATTTTTGTTAATATTTCAGTTATATTCAGTTTTTAATATTTCAGTTATTTGAATGCTGGGTAGTTGGGCTTTAACTGTAATTTCTAACAAAATAGGAAGAAATACATATTCTTCTTGTTAATATTGTCCCCCTTCTAGAGAAAAACTATTCATATATGTATATATCTATACGTGTGTGTGTGTAGGAATTTAAAATTTGTTATATAACGCATTTAATTGCTAGTACTTCATTTGGCTTTCTTTTTATATATGTTTTGAGCTTCAGATCATTTCCTGGGCTATACAAGTAAGAATGAGGGGAAGTGATGGAACTTAGAAGGTAAATTACCAGAGTATTGTCCACAGTTTCAAACATGGTTTGAAATTTCTAAATAAAATCTAAGACTGCTGTGCTGTGATGTAGAGAAGAAACGTGAATAAATAATTTAACTAAAATTATTTGAAGGTTGGAGTTTTGTATAATTATAAGTTTGTATACTTCCATTACATACATAGTCTGTCTTTATTTATTTATTTATTTTTTTTTTCTGTATAAACAAACCGAAAGGAAAAAGTACGTGTCATAAATTATAATTATAAAAACATCTAATTTAACTAAATTACAATTATAAAAACATCTAATTTAACTAAGCTACCATTTTAAATGTGACAGCACCCTTTTTAGATACTTCCTGATTACCCAGTCAAACTGTCAAATGTGTCCCAATTTTAATAAAAGAATTAAATATACTAGTTTTCTAATTAGTCATAAAATTTTGTTCATAATCCGATACCATAGATCAGACGTCTAAGTACATTTGAGTAACTTTAGCCCTCTCCAAATTAGCATCATGCGGTATTTGAACATAATAAACTCATGACTCATCTCATTGGTCATACATTGTGTTACATTGATGTGCACATATGTGATAATATTGACCCTCGCTCTCCTGCACTCTTTCACATATGTGGACATGTATAGATAGGTGGTGTTTGCACATTTGCACATCAGTCGTTAAATGGGATATATCTTGTAGGCCACTTGCACTGATTATTCAGAAGAAATAAAAAATAAAATTGGAACCACTTCAAGAATAAGACAGGGGGGAAAGATGGCAAAGATAATGCTGTGTGAAGAAAGTCAAATTACAAGTGTAAACATTCCTTGCTTCCTATCTGTAAATTATACACATATTTATATACTTGCATTTCAGATGCTCTGAAAGGGAAATACATGCCCTGATGAACATTTGAGACTGTTTTCGCTGACATTTCTGAGAATAAAAAAACATATCTTCTATCTGCATTCCTTTCAGTGGTGCCAATGCAGATGTCAATTTTGGTGATCTTACTCGAAACATTGGAATGGATATAGTTTCTGATCTTAAAAAAAGAACTATAAATAAAGATTTATTAGGTCTTAGCCCATATTATACATTATTGTTCACATCATGGTGCTGACACATTCCTAGGGAGATGTAAAGAGTATACTTTTTAAAAATTTTAATTATTTTCACATAAATACAATTTACACCAGTCAAAAGAATAATTAAATAATTTCCTGTTCCTAAAGGCTGTTTCTTTTTTGGCCTATAAAATATGTTCTTACTTTATTAAGACATTTCTATCATAATAAATTCTAATACCTACCTGTAATTTCTTCATTCTAGCATGTATAGTTTTGATGACAACGTTTACATCCGGAAAAAATTCTGTTGTAAAAGTAAACAGTCCATCAGTTTTAGATCGAACCCTTTGAAAAACCAGTTAGAGAATAAATTTATGATATTGAAATTAAAACGGTCTTTGAAAATAGTTTTAAAAAAGAATATAATATACTTTTAGGAAAAAATACTGTATTTTTATGAAGCGTGTATTGACTACGAGCAAAAATGAAGAACCTTTTGAGTGTTTTCAATGGAATGTTCGGTCAAGTTATTCACGGAAATAATTCAGTTATTGCAGATTTTTTTTATCTGAATATATTTTCTCCATGCCATTATATGTATCTATTACAAACTAAATATTAACGAATTATTTATAACATTTTTAATTCAGTATTCATGTTGCTGTGTAAAGCACAAGATGAGTCAATTTTTTTACGTTTTGAAAAATAACTGTTAAACAACGAATTAATATTTTAGCTGAGATTATTTTCTATCAAATATGAATGAGGTTTCAAAACTGTGAAATAAATAGTAAGTAATGAAAAAGTAATTCAGTTGGAGCATTCACATCTCTAATTATTCTAACAAAGTTACTTTTGTTGAATTTTTATAATACAGTATATTTTAGAATGACAAAGCAAACTCCAATATAAAACGCGTCTGAAGATTACGATAGTACCTACAGTGTTCAGAATTTCATATAATACTATTTGTAAATAGCAGTATTAAACTACATTTTACTGAGTGATTTTTTTCTTATTACAGAATCTGGTCAATGTACTCAATTACACTGGTGGCCATTAGTTGCAAGAATATTGACTTGCAAGAATATTTAACTAATTTCAACAAATTTAGGGTCTGAATGAGCCTGCTGTCGTAGCAAAATGCATAGAAATACATAATATGGCAAATACTTCTAAAAACATTTACGCAGACTAATTGAAAATTTTATTGCTGAGTCTTTTATTCAAAATCAAATGAATCTACAAGCCGTGTGTCCTTTTTTCTTTTTCAAAGTACTCGTTCACTTTCAATTACATTTTAACGACCTTTTGAGAACGATTCAAAAACATGAACGGCTTTGTGACACCTCTTCTAATGCTGCAGCCACGACACGTTTCACTTCCTTATCTGAAGAGAACTTCCTATGCTTGACTTTTGTTCTTTTCAGCATTAAGAATGCTTGAAGTTGCGTTCGTAAAGCTAGCAAGTTGTCTTTCTAGTTTAAATAAATTGAATATAAAGCAGTGTTTCTAGCTTTAAGAATGCTCAAAAATTATCTGGAGGTTAAATCCCGGTCCTACGTAAAGTATTTTAGCGCTGCCTCATTGGCACGTCGGGTTATTTGAATACTGCAAAACCACGGAGGCTATGTCCCTAAGAGAATGGATGTCTTCGTGGAGGACTTTCTAAGGAAGCTGGCTCGTATTCATTTTCACATGAGGAAAACCAAAAAAACTGAGCATGCAGTCCATAGCAGCAACGGCATTGCCCTGAGGCGAAAATACAAAAACAAATCTGGTACTCCATCGCCATGTTTTCATGCAAATGGTTTTCAAGAAATTTGCATTATACAGCAATGTCGGTTACTGTTCACAGTATGCTCATGTATTGTCAAAATAGACATCTGTAATCATAGTAGATGACATTCCAGAATACGCTTTGTGAATCACTTATATGTTACCATGTCTAAAGTTCCTCCCCACTGAATACTGAAACGTGGGTAAATATTTCGCCATCATATGCATGTTGTAATATTTCAAGTTGCTTCCTTGCTGTTCTTCCCAGGTTTTGCCAAATTCAGTCAAACTTCTGAGGTACTTTCATAACGAATCGCCACTGCGAAACATCCTAGTTTTTAAATTTTCCTATTCTTAACGAAAATAAACTAACGAGATGCTAGGAGACATCCTGCGTGAAGAATTATCCTCAAGACTTAAGTACAACAAAGTACAGAGAAATGTGTAATTAATTCACTATCTTTTCGCAGATGGCACAGACTCGTGCTTTCAGAAAGCCAGCACTTTCGACTTAACTGTAAAAATAACAAGCAACTTGAAATAAAATAGAATTAAATTAGCCTAACAGCTTTTCGCAAGTTACTTAACGCGCAAGCAGGCTCTGACTCGAAAACATAGCCATAAACATGTCTAATAGCTAGAAGCGCTCAACGTCGCAGAAATCTAACCGCTAGAAAATCAAAGATAACAACGTGGTCTTCAGGCGACAGAACACACTCTCCTGTCTTTCTGAATATTCTGGCAAAAACGCGTGGGTTGAAAAACTAGAATAACAGAAAAGGTTGTTTCAAAATTCAAATTTGCTATTAGACAAATTAAATGAATCCCCACAAGGTGCTTCCTTTATTTATGACAAAATACTGAAAGCGATGGATGACAGACTGCAATTTCAGAGACGTGGATGTACTTACACCAACCCAGTGCGAGGTTGCCATGTCTGATCTTTAGAAAAAGACAATAGAAGCAGTCTTAAAGCTTCCGAAACAGCCTACGTATAGTGATTGAAAAAGGTATTGGGGAGTAAGAAAATTTCAAACATATTATGATAAACATTCAGATATTATCCCAAAACTAAATACCATGCTAAATGTATTGGATAACATTAATAAACTATGATAATTAACTTTGAATGAGATATCTTCAGATAAGGAAGTGAAACGTTTTTATGGTTTATAAATGAGTTAAAATAGCATGCCGAGTAACCATTATTGGAGGCGTTAAGGGAATAAGAATCAGCGCAATAATCATAAATTTGCACTCCTGCAACTGAAGACGCAGGTTTTATGTTTAAAGCTTCGAAACTAGCCTTGCAAATTTATGAATATTATGCTGATTCTTGCTGCCTTAACATTCCAATAATATAAATGAGACATTTTAAATATATTGTTTTTAATTATGAAATCAAGGTAAAAAAATGTATTGGGGCACTACAGTACAAATTTTACAAAGAGCATATTCTAGCGGACGTTTCTGCTAAACCAACTGACAGAAGGATTTTAAACCTGGTATAGGTACTGTTTTAGCATAAAGAGCTTTTTGTTTAGCCCATTAACTGCCAATTTTTTTCTCTTAATTTACATTTACTTCTGGGTGTCTTATTGACACAGAGATTGGAAACGGGAATATAAATGGAATACAGATGGAATCTGCCTTGTGCCCCAAACGGGGATAGACATTCAAATAGCCCTCACCGGAAAATAAAATTCACGTTGCCAATAAATAGTTATTAAATATATTCTAAAACCATTAGAGGAGCACAGCAGTACACAGGAGTTAGAAATGATGTACATAATAATACGACATACCGCGTTTTGAAAATGTTGAAATCCTGAAACTCACAAAACGTTTACTTCTTCTCACAAATAATACTCTCCAGCTCACTCATTTAATAACCGCTATTCAACAACTCATGCAAAAGCTTGAGAAAGGTTTACACAACAATGTAAAAATGTAACCATTGTTGCCAAACTAATTAAAGTTACCAAATTTCAGCTATTAAGACAAATCCCAAATGGGGATCATGGCAGTTAATGAGTTAACATGGCCTGAAAGAATACTCATATTTCTTTTGATGTGAGCAAACTTAAAATTTTTCATTGGAATCATGTAAAACTGTGGTAAAATTATCTACTCTGTTAAATGTAAGAAAACTTACTAATCATAATATAAATTTCGAAATATCCTAAAACCCATTTGATTGAAAACAAACCTCGTACAAGGCGCCCAAGAAGTTTCACTAAACGCGAAGAAAAATTAAAATTAATTTGTAATCTTAAAACCAGTGCAGTCATATTGATTTGTAATTAAATGTTTCAAAATCTCGTAAACCATTTTTAGCCAGGATATTCTCCTCTTTCACATATCAGACATTAAGCCGTATCCTATCCTTATCATTCCAATTAAAAGCCGCCAACTCCTTTGAAATATACCATTCATGCAAAGAGAGTGGCTTTCCGTGAATGCCCCTTTTAAATTTAGAACTATGCAAAATTAGAATTAAAAGTTTAACTCGTATCTAATTATGCAAAAACGAACTCCTTTGATAATCAAGAGTATGAATGAAATGCTAGAGATCTTTAGCGAGAAATCATTGAAAGATTCACTAAGTAAATGAGATATAGTTTAAAACTCTCTACTTCTTCTGTTTTGCTACTAAATAACTACGAATTCTTTGAACTCGTAAGTTACAGATGTCTGTATTTCAGAAATATTGCGCTTCATGTTAATGAAGCATACCTTTTGTAGATTTCCTTCGATAATTATTTTCAGTACAATTTCACATTAAAGAAGGTTTCTAAATCATGATTATGTTTGTTATATTTATGCCGATAATACATGAAAGAATACAACTACTGGATACTTTAACAATTATTGTCAAAATTTGTAATCTTAAATTCCTGTTTGGAATATTAAAATCATATGCTCTCGTGTTTTAGTTGTTAGATAGCTTATACTAGATATTGGACGAATCCTAAATTTTCTTGAAAGCGTTCTGAAGGTATTCGAATCTGTCATATCTCGAATTTTTCAAAAATTAATAAGAAGGGGAAAATATTTAACTAATCTCTAAAGATTAAAAATTAAAGTCAAATTTGTAATATGTGTTAAAATTATAAAATAAATATTAAGAATACAGTTTTGAAAAATACACTTGTATTTATTAACAAGACTGATGAATGCTAATATTATTAACAAATTATTAATAAACTGTTAAATATTATTAAAACTCTCATAAATGAAGTACATAAATAGAACTCTTGAATCTCAAGGTTAAGTTTCTTAGCATAATTTGGCAAATGCATTAAATTAGTAGTTCATTAAATATTGACTGTGTATTGATGCTGGTGGACAACCGGAGTCATGAGTGCGACACAGCGTTTATTAACTACGGCATGATTTTCTGGAAATATCCAGGATCTATTACTAATGGAGTATATATATTGTAGGAACAAAGTCTTCAATATGTGTTTCTTTTATTAAGGCTAGTAGAAAATCGGTATTTAATGATGTTTTAGTGAGCATATCGTTCTTTAGGAAGGTATCCAGTTTTCTCTAAAAGTTTCAAGAAAACTTTTCCTGTAGCTAATTGTTAGTACACGCTACAGGTAACTTGTCGTATCACGTATTACTAAACGGGAATTACCAAAGCCCAAAATTCGAAGTAAGGATCGATTGAAACCACACTTTGAATTTATGTAACATTCGCATCAGCGGCAAAATCGAAACCTCTGAAACTGAATCATCGTACTGAAGGTACATTTCTTTATTTCCAGAATATATTAAAGTACTAATAATGTATACTAAAGTAGAATTAGGTATATTAAAGTACTCCAAATCATTTAGTAACTTATGAACTATAAATAAAGCGAAAAGACGGAAATTTATTAAAAAAGCAAACAATCGGTTCCAACCGATCAAGTCTCGATGCATGTAATAATGCTACGAAGTATTTTCAAGCAAGCAATTACTTGAAAATCATTGGAAGCTATAATTTAATTGCTTAGAATTACAAGGTTCTAACAAGTTAAATCATAAACTGAATCTTTTTGCTGTTGCATTTTCAAAAAAAAAAAAAAAAAAAAGAAAAAAAAGAAAAGAAAAGAAGGAAATGTTCTTAATGAGATTCAACGGGAAAATATGTTGTAGAAACTGAAGCAGGTGGCTATGATGAAAATGCAAAATATAAATAAATAAATATATATATACTCAGCAATTGGGAGATGCATTTTTTAGGGGGCTAAAGTATTCGAGAGCTGCTAATTTAACGAACTATGCTCGACTAAATTGAATTAATTCCCAGTTGATGCTGTAATTAGTGCAAGTCAGAAAAAAGTCAGTAATTAGCCACACTTTAGTGGAATTAAGGAAAGGTTGGGATTTTTTTTAATTAAGAGAGTAAAAGAGAAGAACACTTTGCATTTTATCCCTTTTTGCCCTTTATTAGGTGCTACGTTGTTTGTTATGTCCTTTTTGTTCAAAAAGAGGAAATATTTTAGGAAGGATTACCTTTTTTTCCCCGCTTTCTCTTTCAGTAAATTAAAATGTTCCACCCTGCTAAGATAAACCGTCTTCAAAGTTTAATACAAATCTTCTACGATTATTCGAATGAATGATTACATAAAACCATCGAAATGAAATTAAAATAAAAAAAGCAAACACATTCATGCTTCCTAAACTTTTATTTTAGGGTAATAACTATATTACTTTTAGTGTTGCTTCTTGTTCATACGTTATAACGATTTTAATCTGCTACTTAAAAAAACCATTATTATTGACAACAATGTGGCTACACAGGATAGTATATTTAGCACTGCCCGTTTTCAAGAACGATAATATATTTTATGTATATATATATATAATTTATTTCCTACCGACTGATATAATTCAAAGCCCCTACTGCCGCTAAGAATTTTCGGACACCCTACACTTCTGAGTCAGACACGAAGAGAACACATTGCCAACTCCCCCACTAGAAAGAATGTAAGTTACTTAATACCTTTCTGGCCTTTATATCTTCATGTACATTCACTGATCTTATTTATATTATTTTCTATTTTATTTTTATATTATTTTTATGTTCTCTTTGATTTGTTTTTACAAAGTTTGCATTATTTGTCTTTTTTATAATCTTCTATGTTTATTTCAACTTTACTTTGATTTCGATTTCATAATGACAATTTCCAATGTTTAATTTCTACAAATAATATAGTACTCAAATACATAAAGATGATAGTGTCGGGGACGGTTACTCGAGTTTTACAGGATTTCTCTACAGTAATTGATTTTTACTCCAAATTGAATTGACTAAAATGCTTCATGAGAATAAGTTCTTTGAGTAACAACTATTCGCGGAAATATTTGGCCTGACTAGAATTGCCGGTTTGGCTTTAACTTATAACTCGAGTAAAGACGAAACACTTTCATATTTACGTATTTTTATCAATTATTGATCATTGAACGGGAGTTGGTTTGTTCCCCTTGAAAAGTCAACTAATTTCCGATCAATGACAATAATTACATGTTTTAATTTTTACTTTTACAATTGTAATATTATTCTTCGTGATGATTTAACTCCAGTCCCCGTTAAAACATTATTAACATTTTGCTTTCAAATTACTTCAAAACATCTTTCAAAATATAACTTACCAGTATGGATGCACACTTTTAAAATAATTCTACTTTAATTAAACTTAGGAGATAATATAATCAATTAATCAATACTGTTTAGGAAATAAATTATTATTAACTAACTTTGCAGCAATTGCGCAAGTAATAATAACTTGTATTCGCACTAAATGGATTTAAGTTCATACAACATTATATATATATATATATATATATATATTGAGTTTTCGGAAAGTAATTTCGTTCTTTTTTTTTTTTTTTTTTTTTTTTTTTTTTTCCAACAGAGGTATACATTTTGACAGTCGATATGGCAAGGCTTGTTTGTGAAAAAGTTCGATTGATTCTAAGTAGTAGTTTTTGATTGATGCTGTTTCAAATATGGAAAGCAAAAAGCAGCATTTTCGGCATATTTTACTTTCTTACTATCGAAAAGGTAAAAATGCTGTTCAAGCAAGAAAAAAAATATTTAATGTGCATGGAGGAGATGTATTGACGGAACGTCAGTGCCAAAAGTGATTTGCAAAATTTCGATCCTGCAATTTTGATCTTGAAGATGCACTACGTTCTAGAAGGCCGGTTAAAGATGATGAAGACGCAATAAAGGCATTAATTGATGCAAAACGTAGAATAACAACTCATGAGATCCCTGAGAGATTAAATTTATCTAATTCGATAGTTCATGATCATTTGAAACGCCTAGGTTTAATCTCAAAGCTCGACATATAAGTTTCTCATATTCTTAAGCTCTTCTTTAGCTTCAACTGGCCTTCGAGAACGCGGTGCATTTTCAAGATCAAAATTTCCTGATCGAAATTTTGAAAACCAAGTTTGGCACTAGCGTTCTATCAGTACATTTTTTTCTTCATACACATTGGATAATTTATTTCTTGCTTGAACAGCATAGTAAAAAAGTAAAATTTGCGGAAATGCTGCTTTTCACTTTCCATATTTGAAAAGGCACCAAACAAAAACTATTTCGTAGAATCAATTTGAACATTTTTACAAACAAGCCTTGCTATATCAACTGTCAAAATATATAATGATTAAGAGGCTTTAAATATGAAGTTGGTTGTACAAAATTACAATTAAGCCCTCTGTTGGGAAAAAAGGAAATCATTTTCCGAACAACCCAATACATATATACTATATGTCGTACACAACAAACACAGTTGAACACGGTTTGGTATTCATTCTCTAGGATTCCTAAAATGCACCTTTCTTCTTCGGTACAATAAGTTGGAGATCGCAATTAAAGCACTATATCACTTCCTAAGTGCAACTTGCCATGGTGAGACTTAGAGTGTCCTGGGTAACATTCGCAGTCTTCTGAGTAAATTACATTTTCAGTGCGGTTGATGTCAGGTTCTGTGTGAATATGAACTTGAGTTTTCAAAGACACTCCATAAAACATCTGCTACATTCCCCGAGTAACTTCTTTCTGATTTCGATGACACTTAAAGGCTCTCATTCAAATCCTCGGACCTTACTGCAGCGTACTGTTTATTGGGATACCTGAAAACTCAGGCTTCACTCAAGTCCTGCCTTGATAGCCTGCGAACAGGAATTCCTCAAAAGATTGCGAATGCTTTGCAGGATATTTTGCGCCATTTCATGACTAATGCTCCTGAGAGTTAGCAGCAATAGCTATTGTAACGACGGACATCTCTAAAATGTTGTACTCAAGAGGTAAGGTCTGTTTCGTAAATCCAAGCCGCAGGCTTACCTAATAGTGTTAAATTTATCAAGTTAATTTAAGTTTCTTAAGTTAAATTTATTTCTGAGAACAATAAATTTGTTATCCTACTTTGATAACGCGTAACGCTAAATGCTGCACTCTGCAAAACTTCAAAGCATTACCAATAATCATATGGGCTGCTTCTGAAGTTCAAACCTAAGACCACATCTTTACAGAGAAATTTTCATCTAAGCATCGAATTACTTTTCAAACAGTTATCTTCAAACAGAAATCAAACATTTTTGGATACACTTTACCCAACTTTCTGATTCCAATAATTTCCATTTAACTGATAACGCAATGTGATTGTGCTACGTATAACTGCAGATTTCAACAATAGTTACTACTGCAGAAACTATAAAAGATTTTCGTTGCTAATTTTAATACTTTCAAGCTCATTTGCATTTCAGTAACAAATAATCAGTTTAAAGCTGCAAAATTTTGAAATGGTATAATGTATTTGGTGGCGAAGTGATTAAAATGCAAGGTGAACCAGTCATCTTGTCGAGGTTAGGAATCGAATCTGGGTTCCGCCGGTGTATTTATATTATGTCGTTCTAATTTCAGCCTTAAAATTAGCTTTGAGTTTTGTAGAATGGATATGTCTTTACATGCCAAGGAAGGGCAAAGACTGCCCAACTGTTGCTGTTAAGTGCCCTGAATCCTTTAGTGAACAACCTCATGAATTATCATGGATGATGAAAGAGGCACACCCAGCATCATTCGTAGATTTTATTCATCATAACATTTATCCCACTTTATCACATTTTTGACCGTGGGATGGAATTTGGGAGCCTTTAAACTTTCTTTATATATCATGAGCCTTTCGAGAGGACATTGGATTGAGGGATTTTAAATGTCTTCATGATGATTGTCACAAACGTCACATCTTGCATAGAATTTGAATGTTTGTCTTCGGCGCAAGAACAACTTTCATTGAACAGCATATCGATCAGGTGTTTGAGTTATGCAAAAATTTAAATATGTTTAACCTCTTTCGAAAGCATTTTTGCTGAGGCGTCGACGCTTGGGAAGAAATCTTCATTTTAATAGTAGTGAAAGAAGCATCATTTAGAACCCAGAAAAAATGCCCGTGAAATAACTGAAATTTAGAAAATGATAACAAATGCCTTGAACATCAGTGCATAATGAAAGGTTTTGATCTGAAATTTTCATTCCGAAAAATTGCGTATGTTTGTAATTACTTTATGACTGCAGAAAGGATTTGCCTTTCAAATACTCATGACTTTTGTAAGCTCTCCTAATTTCTATGAACTTAATTTTCCAGGTTTTACATCTTTTCGATGGACGATTTCCATTTGTTCTCTTTGACTGCATGATCTGGATATAGAAGAGTTTCATGATTTGAGGTGGACAACTTAAAGACTATGTTTATCAGTAAATCAGCCATTTTCGCTCAGAGTATCTCATAATAAGGATTCCCTCTATCAGGCTAATAGATGGAAAATGAACCTTTCATTATTATATAACCAACTATTAAACTCTTAATAATCATGAATTCTTAAACAATCAAGTTTTTAGGAGAGATTTCATTTTGATTGTCCTTCTAAATTCTTATGCGAATCAAAAGCTACTAGTTATGATAAATAGGTCTGACCAAATCGATTTCAATTTTGGTTGCATATAATGTCATGAATATTCAAACTTAGGTGAAGGGGATGGCAACATAAGAGTTTGCGTGGTGGTTTTCCTTGTGTATAACGTGAATAAGAAGCACTTTCCATCAAACTGTTCTTCACGAAGGAATCCTCCCCATCCCTTAATTAATTAACGGTCATCGTGGATCTCTGAGATGACATCACGCAGTTCGCTGTGGTTTGGGGATTTTCTTCTTTCTTTTTTAAGTCTTGGCATATGATTCAAACTTTGGAACCTAAAAGAAAAATTCTCTACACCGCTTTCGAATGCGCAGCGAAGCTTCGATGCCTCGCAATGAAATTTTTCCTGTTTAGATCACTTATGATTTTTTTGCAATAATGTGAAGAAACCCTTACCTCGCGAGGTGTTTACTTTGAATTCCTTGCTTTCGGAATTAGCAAATAAAGAAGCATGACTGTACTTTGCGAGTATTCAGATCTTAGCTCAGGGGTATTAGCTCAATTCTGCTGCTGTTTCTGAATTTTACTTGATGCACTTTAACAGTAATCAAATAAATTACAAGTTTTCAACTGAAAAGCAACTAACACAAAATACGCTAATAATGCTGGTTATAACAACCACTCACTTTAGCGACTGTTACTTTATAACAAGCGATACAAAACGTCCCCTGTTTCTGGGGGTATACTAAATTCCCGTTCTTTTCGGATCGGTCATAATAGAGTTAGCGTTAAGTAGGAATTGAAAATAAATTTATAAAATCTATATTAAATATTTATAAATGATGCAATATTTTGTAACATCACGAAGGATAATATCTGTGGCGTTTTCTTAATGGTTGCTTTAAAACAAAGAAATTTAAATCGACTTTTAGCTGCTGACATTATTCCTCACTATCCTTTCATACAATACATTTCTGAGGTTTTATTGATTATTTTTCAATTCAACTTAGCGTTTATTATTCCTAAGAGTTTGTTTTAAATTATTCAATTTTCTACAGTGTTTAAAAAACAAGAATAAGTAACGACAAGATTCAACAAGGTTTATCGAAAACATATTCGACGCGAGTGATTTTACTTGCACCATATCTGTAAAAGTACCCTTTTTTAATTTTTTTTACTTTTTTCTGTCCCATCTAAAGTTCTGGAGTATCTCGCAGACTAATTAAAGCAGCCTAGAAAGAGCATTTTTGATATCTCGTATTTGTAACATCTGCCATATTTTAATTATTTAATATAATGTTTCGGAAACAATTCTTAACTGTCTTTTTCGGTTTGGAGTTTCCGTCATTCTCTGAGTAATAGCGGAAGTGAGCTTTAATGAAGAAAGCTCGTTATTAATAGTGTTTTCTTTCAAAACAAGAACCTATTTTTACAATGTTATGGTGCGGTAAATCCCTTCATTTTCATTGCATCTCTCAAGGGATTTCATGTTATGTTACTTTTCTTGAAGTTGATTTACGATCTGACGTATTCATGAATTCATTTCTTCTTCAAATGCATTAACACCTATATAATAAATTTTCATTATTAGTCGAGGTTGGAAAAGCAAATTTAATAATTTTCATCCCATTTGACATCGAATAAAAAGTTCCTTTTTTCCAATCTTTCATCAGCGTTGTTGTTATTTCACATACTTAAAAGGATAGAGAAGTTCTTAACGAGCCTTATACATATTTATATCCTTATGGCGTGTATGTAAATTGCGTTAGGGAGCAGTGCCGTATAATTAAATCTGGAATTTAAATGAAAGATTTTAGCCTCTTTCGTTCTTTTTCCTCTCTATCACTTCCATCACTCCGATTTTGCTTCTTTATTGATCGCCATGCTTGCGCTTCTTTAATTTTCAATACACTTTGACTTCATGAGATCCCAGTTGAGGGTAAAAACTTCACATATTATAAATGCAAACAGAATCTTTTTGCTGAAAGCTTACTATATTCCCTGACATTTACTTCGGCTTTTGCTAGAGCATTAAAAAAACTTATTTGAATACTTTTCATACGTTTAAAAAATTAATATTTAGAAATATAGATAAAATGCTAAAAATTCATTTATTTTATCAAACGTTAAAATATTTGCTATGTATTTTTTGAATGGACATTTCTAGGAACTAGGAACTAGGAAACAAAAAGGTCTGTTTCTTTCGAATTTCTTCTCTCTCCGAAGGTTTTCAGACGGATAGTATACAAATGAAACTAACTGCTCTCTGTTTTTCTGACTCTGGTAGAGATACCGCCTCCTTATAGATGTGTCGTTTCAACATTTCCAGAAAAAAGACCAAAATTTTCATATGGAGAATATAAACATAATGAAATTAAAATAATAAAGGTGTCAAATGAGGTTTATTAGATGAAATAAATGACGGTTTATGACGAAATAAATAAATGGTGGTTTACGCGATGCTGAAACTCCAAAACAGAAGACAGGGTTTCAAGCAGATTTCCCCTAATTTCCGTTTTTGAAAACCATTTTATCTCATCACTTGAAAAGGCGTATCTCACTGAAAGACACTTAAAAGCGCACAAGAGAAGTTTGTATTCGTTTGTTTAATTATGGCACCGTACACAAGGCGCTATCTGCCTAAAAGCAGGCATGCCTTTGTGGAGATCTTTCTAAGAGAACTGGCTCATATCAATGTTACGCTAGGAGAAGACACGAAAACGTCCATCCCGGCAGCCCGTTCGACTGGAATTGAACCAAGTCGAACGAACAGTGTTTAGTGACTTTACCGCTCGGCCGCTGTTGGGATACTCGCATTAAGAAAGAACGATCGTTCTGACTTTCGTTCTTTTACTCTCTACGACTGGTCAGTCAGTTGCATGCAATTTTTCTTCTTTATTGCCGATTTGCTCTTTTTTAAATTTAAACCTACTTTGATAGTTGTGATCCCGTTTCAAGTAAAAAATGACAACCTTCTCTTCTTCGATAAGGTTCAGCAATTTCACCTGTAAACATTATGATCTTGTGTTTGAAAATGAGTCAAAATCCAAATTCATCTGTTATTTGAGAAGCTCAAGTCGCAGTCCACAAAATACGGATGAAGGAGCCCCGGTCTAAGAACAATCAAATGAATTAAAATTAGAAAACAAAATAGGTTCGAGATTAATATCGGTCTTAATTTTGAGGACATCTGACATAGCTCACTCTTCTTTGAGAGTAAAAACATTTTGCAATGATGGGAAGAGAAAATAACCAATTTTATAAGTATATCAATATGAACGTAACGCTGTCTGTCAAGAAAAGTAGTAATGAAACGCAAAATATCTAAGATATTAAAATTTGGAAAGCATTGGGAAATTGTGGATTTGAATTAATATCATTAATTAAGGTGAATATTTACACGCATAAGTATCCAAGAAAATTCATTTCACCTACTAAAGATGTTTTGTGAGTAATTTTCGTAGAATATTAAATGCAATTAAACGGCCAGCTATGAATAGGTATCGAAAATTGTTTATTTCTCCTTTTCGAACATAGGATTTCTCTTCTTTGATGCAAAATTTTAACGCTCTTTTAATTTTGCTGATGTATGTCGTAACAATACATATAAATCAAATATTTAAGAGTAATTTTTCAAAATTTTAATATATGTTATTACATAATGAGATTATTTTAAACAACAGCTTTGTGCCTAACAACATTATACTTTAAACTTTATTAAGGTATTTAGATACTAGAGAAAAGAAAAGTGAATAAAATTAAATGTACGTAAAATTATTCCTTATATGAAATGTTCATATATTTATTATGTAGTTCATTTAACTAATGAATTAACAGCAAGAAAAACGCCATTTTTCTTTTCTGCGTTCCTTGCATTTCAAAATAAATCTTCTAATAATTAAAGCAGTTATTTTATTGTACACAAATGTTTCTGTCTGGAAATGCTCTAGTTAGACTTTTATACATTCCCCAGGAATTATACTCTATTGGAATGATTGATTTCGATCATCATCAAGTTTAACTTAAAATGCATTTCATTGCAGAGATTTGTAAACTTTCCATTCAATATGAATTAGACTTTATTGATCAATTTGCGAGAAAGTTCTGAAAAACGAACTACTGTAGCCAAATGTTAATTATTTCCAAAGGAGTGATGAGAAACACGTGTTTAAACATTACATAAATGCTTTCTCAACAAAATTTCGAATTCGAAAGTAAATAAAATATCTAATGTAAAGTCTACGAATATTTTTCTGCATACATATATTTGGATTCTATCTATCTTCGTTACTGATTAGTATGCTCCAGTACCTCTGAATTAAAAACTTCGAACTTTCACCTTTGTAAATATCTGAAGCAATTAATTTACATTAGGAAATATTTGTTCCCTATAACAGAACATTCGCGTCATCAAACACAAATAATGAAAAGAGTCCTTCAGAATTTTAAAAGCTTTTCATTTAGAAATAAAAGTTGTAAGGATCTTAAGTTTTACTAACGTTTATTTTATTTTAAATCTTTACTATCACTTCTTATTTTCTACTTCCGGCCAGAATTATAAGCGTTAACGTATTTATGCAAAGTTTGTCTGGCGAACGCCAAGTATTTAAGTTGTGGCTTTTTGCCAAGCGAAAGAGAGGAAGCAGTTAGTCGAAGCAGGACGCTTACCTTAGAAGATTTACTCAGTTGCTGGTTGACTTCCAGGCCAGAGGTTTAATCCTCTTGATAACTTTAAACGTACTGTAGTGTTCACAGTTCTCTGTACTACATACGCTTCCTGTTAATATAAGGCCAATCTTCCACGTTTATTATTTTAAAGTTAAATTAGAGTTTAGTTTTATTTTTATATTTTTACGTTTAGACCACAAGTAGTGGGTCTTTGTATTCCGAAGTACGGAAGTTATTGTAAATAGAGAAAAATAAAGGGTTTTGTATACCCTTCTTGTGTATCCTGTCTACTTCCCACAGTTATTGAACATAGCTTACTATGACTCGGAACATAGTAAGCTCTCTGTTCCGAGTCAGGTCCTTGCATGTTCCCGAAGAAAGTAAGACGGAACATTGAACCTGATAAAGTTAGTGTTTAGTTTAACTAATTTTAAATCATTTGAAAATCAAACTTTATATAAGTGAACGAGAGGCAGGCAAATTTCTTCATACTTAACAAAATAGGCAGACTAATTTCGATAGGGTAATATAGCTGGCTATTCGTATAGCCAGATAGTTTAGCTGATATATCCTAGTGTTGGAAGGCTAAAAAGGACGATTTCAGTATTAGAGCACTTCTCTGTTGGCGTACGTCTGATATAAGATAAATAGATGTATGGTTTTATTAACAATGCTTTTGTGCTCATAAGGTTAGACTAAATTTGACTACTTAATTACTATTAAGGCTGATCTAATTATCTAGATTGCAGGACGAAATCCTACCTAGCCTTTATCTTTCAACAGCAGAATACTAAGTAAATAAAAAAAATAACTAAAAGTCTAGTTTGAACTTCAAGCTAAAGTTACAAGACTGAAAAAAATAACAAAATTAACTTTCGCATTTTGCGGAATAGACAGGCAACAATGAATCAAATTATTTATAAATCAAAAGTTTATATTTGAAGCCTAAAAGTCTGGCTCCGTTATTTCATGACTGCTAGCTTACTTTAAATCAGAGACAAATTCACCAAATAAATAGCAACTGCGCTAAAGGTAAACAATAGCAGAGGAATTTCATCAAGACGGCCTGCGATTTCCAGTTAGCCTTCTTAAACTAAAACCCTGCGATTTATTTAAAACCCTTTCATTTACATATTCTGGTTAAACGAAACTGAAAAGCGCAGGCAAGATTTTTAATACAAGAAATAACACGTTAATTAAATCAAAACGTACCACTTTGGCAACTTTGATATTTAAAATAATTAACAGATTATTAAAGACACTTAAGCAACAAGAATCAGGATAAGTTGCATAAACTCCCGGGATTAGTTTCGAAAGTTAAAAAAGAACTTCTCCTCCACCTTCAAATGTAAAAATAACGAAGGAGGTGCTCACACGATATCATTAGACAAAAACAAAAGCTGAGAGAAGGTTCCATTTAATAAAACGAAAAAAGAACCAGTGGCACCCATCTATTCGCAACAAAAAATAAAAACAGGCATGAAATATTTTTTTTTAAAGTTGAAGGTGTAAAACATTATTAGAATTGGGATTATTAATGAAAACGGAAAGACCTTTACGAGTGCGAAACGCCTCTAGAAAATCTACGTATTGGTATCGCATTAGCACATGCTTCCCTTTTTTCACTTTCACTCTTACAGTTGAAGAAGAATGTTCTATTTAGCCTTCGAAACTGCATATTTATGCAACCTACGCCGATTCTTGTTGCTATAGTGTCCTTAACATTTGCCCTTCGGAATGATATTATAGTTAATATCAGGTTGTAGCAAATATGTCAAATAGTTGTCTTCTCTGCTCTAACTCGAATTGCCGAAGCCGCAGCATCGATTTCGTTGGATGTGAGTAGGTGTTTCAAGGAATTCTGAGTCAGGTCTTTTATAAAGCTGTCAAACTCCATTAGACGACGGTCCTGGATTCAAGAATCTGATATCTAATAAGATATGCTGTTCAATAAAACAGCATTCCATATAGTTTTACTAGTCCAAGTCGGTTGAAAAAATGTCAGGAGCTCCATCCTAAACAATGGTCTGTATTCAAGAATATGATGTTTTGCTGAACAGCATTCCAGAGTTTCAGAAGGACTGAAATTGTGCGACAATGGAAGTTACTGATTGCTCTGTATCTTAGATGGGTGTTTATCGAGATTTGCTTGCTGATAGTGAACTAGTTGACATATAATGTAAAACTATTTTCTCGTAACTTCCCTGTCTGATGTCCGAAACATTAGCTATAGATTGCAATTCATCTGAAGCTTCTTCTACAAAAACGCCACATTTTCAAAAACAGTTTTTAATTGTATTTTAAGAGACTGACTGCCTGCATTTACTTTAATATGTATGACCTGTAGCAGAGATATCGACTTAGTTTTCTCCTTTGAAATGCTTACATTTTCACAAGATTCAATTCTGTTTATCATTTTCTAAACATCCTTTCAGTAATAATATTTGAAAACTTTTATAATGTTCCGCTTAAAGACCAAATGTTAGAAGTTGTACTTGCAGGAAAAGACACTCGTGTTTTTCAGATACAGAGTTTCTTTTTTTTTTTTATTAAATTTTAATTCGTTTTCCAGTTCTAAAAAAAATGAAAGCACTATTTATCATCCGTGAGTTCTTATTGGAGGTTAAGTTAGAAATTAATTGTTTATTCTTTACAAACACTTAAGGTTTCTACTTTTGTCAATAACCAGCGTTACCTTTTGAATTTTCAAATCCACACTGCTAGTTAATAGCACAGTATCTCATCCTTTCGATTCGTAACCCAGCTTATGTTTCGCTCTTAAGCATTAATCTGTGTTTTGTAATTTTCCATATCGCAGACCAGTTTCGTCTGTATTAAAAATTTCGGGTGCGGCTTGTATTCATTTAACAGTTTAGGTAAAGCGTCTATTATCCAGTTATCAGCCGCACGATGATCTGGCTTTTCATTCTCCCCATGCAGTTTCCAATAAACGTTACTTCTCGCTAACTTGTGAAAAACTGCCAATTTACACAAATTTCTCTTCTCACATTTTATTGAATTTCACAGGTTTTTTTCATTGAAACAGTTCGAGAAATAAGAACATTTTTTGTTTTTCATAATTTGCAACCATTTTAAACGAGCAGTTTAAACATCTCTTTTTATTCTTTTATTCGTTTTTATTTATTTATCAATTTTTATTTTTCGCTTCCTTGACATATTTGCATTTTTTAGTTCTTCATCAATTATAATTCCTTTTCAAATAAATTATATATACTCCTTGGGAAATTCTCAATCTAAATGCAGTTTTTCTCTGGCTGCACGAACCAAGAACATCTAAAAGTTTTATCCTTTTCTTTGCTTTTTCTTAAGCCTAGATTAACTATTCCCTTTCCATTCAAATACTGTTAATGTGGATAATGCTAGGAAGCATTTCATGAATTTTGTTTTTAGAAATCTCTGAATATAATGTAGGTTTCCCAAATGATGTTCTTGGTACGTGCAAATTTTGTAAGATCTCTGAAAAGCGTGTCTCTCAGTTAAGAACCTGGGGTAGAACATTTTCTGCCAATCCCGCTTTATTGAAACACTGAATAACTAAATGATAAACAAGCCACGGTTTACATATAAGTTGAATGTATGAACTACAGGCAGTTTTGATAGGTAGGTTATTCTGGAATTGAAGCATCAGTTTCTCTCCATTCTGAGTTTTATAAACGGCGGAGATGAGTTTAATAAACGCCGGTTTTTCTATTAATTACTTTATATTTACTTTGCTTGCTGTAAAAGCTGCTGATTTTACAAACCTGCGACTTTAATAAGCGGAGGGTTCTGTGACTGCTGTAGATCAAGGTAGTACAAAAGTTAAAATTAGCATAGATTACAGCAAGCTCAAATTTGTCCATACTAAGTTTTTCATAATGCATATGTATAATTTTATTCATTTATATTTTCTACTATTTTGCAAGTACCTTTCCTAATGTTGTCTCTTTATAATTAAATTCGCAAGTATTAGGATATCAGTTTTATACACTACAGTTACATGAAAGAGTTTATATGTTAGATAACTTCACTAAAATATGTTGAATATATATGCGCATGATTACATTACTTCATATACTAGGTCCTTTCGGATAAAAATAAAATCTATTAAATTTTAATGTTCGCTTTTATAGTTAATTTATGAAAACAATCTCAATAGGAAACCTTGACTAATTCTTGGTAAGAATAAAGAAACTTTTCGATTTAGTACAACCTGTTGTAATAAAAATTTTATTGCTCGTATCAAGGACCTGAGCATACGCAAAACAACTGCATAAAATATTATCACAAAGTTTGAGCACGGTAAAGTCATTTAAATATGCTTACGATCATTTTTCACACTTTTCAGATTATCATAAGATCATAAAACGTTCTTAAAGACACGCCTTTAATATTTATTAAATTGCTTTTACAGAGATTGAAAATCAAATAAGCAAATGCAAGAATGGGCGTAATTTTGTATCGAATAACCAGCTGAATTAGAATTTAAAGTGGTAAATGTCATTTTTCAAAGATGGACACACAAAAGAAAGTATATTAGATAGTAAAACATTCATAAAAACAACTCTTAAATTATGGGAAAGTAATAACAGGTTTCCTATTACTTTGATACAAATTGCTTTATCTACACATTATAATGCTTTTGATGATATCTTTGCATGCAAGATTCAAGGACAGCAAATAATGATCGTAAAAATAAGAACAGCTCGAAAAGAAATATTCTCAATTTAATAAGTAATTTTGCAAAGCAATTTCAAAGTACCTCTGATCAATAATTTCTATGCACTATCAAAAAAGGGGGAAGACTTATTCTTCATGACTGGTAGGTAATAATATGTCCCCCCTCTCTCTGAAAATCCGCCCAGAAATCGCAATTATCCCCATTGAAGCTAAGATGCGGAATCCATAAGCACCTTACCTTCTACTCTGGCAATAAAATGTCTGTGGTAAGGCGATTACGGCAGAAGAAGCAATCGCTGTTGCCAATACCAGGACGAAAAATAACAACGCTGGCAGAAGCAAAATGGTGGGTGGATTAAGAAGAAAGAGGAAGTACAAGCCGGGAAGTTTTCTTTCCCTTCAATGCCCCCAAAGAAAAGAGAACGAATGAAGTGAAAATGAAACAGGTGTATGCTATTACTTTCCTGGATATGCCTAGGGACTGCTGAAAAGGGGGTTTCCTATGAAGGGAGATTGTGAAAAATGAGAAAAGACCCTAACCCTCTTTGCGAAGCTCTAAATATTTTCACTACAGGACGTTATCTAAAAAAAAAAAAATAAATAAATAAAAGCTTTCCATCAACTTTTATCATCCTATTTTTTAGAAGAAAGCATCCTTTTTGTGAAATTACAGGAAATGAGATTTTTGAACCAACGAAGGAATATTACAGTTTGGATAGAAACTGCTCAAATAGCTTCCGAAAATCTTCGTTGTAGCTGCAAATCGTACTTTTATTATCAATTAAATTACTCAGATTTAAGGAAGCTACTGTAGGCTTCAAAAAGTATTAAATCTTCAACATCTTATTTCTGTTCTTCACAAGAGATTTTGCTAATTCTTTTTCCAAATAGGAGCTCTAAATTAATGCGCCACAACAAGAGAAACAAAGTTTTATTGGGATATTTAACCCAAAATCTCATCAACCAGTGTCTCTGCGAATAACTGGGGACTCCAACTTGTAACAGGTTCCATTTCCGAGGGCTAAATAGTCTGAATGTGTCTGATTCAAGCAGTGTTCCACGTAAGAATAAGGAAAATATCTGTCAGTTTCCTAAAACTTTCACCCTCTAAGAAGTTGTATCTTTCTATCAATACGGAGTCCTTGAGTGCCTTGAGGCAGGTAGCCATACCACTACTATGATGCATCCATTTGTGTAAAGACGAACCTAAATGTTTCAAAGCTTTTTTGCGTTAAAAATCTGCTAAAAAACAGAAAAAAATAACTGGATGAATTGTATCTGTCATTTATCAATCAATGCCCTCTAAAGATATAACTTAAGTAGGAGAAAATAGGCGCTTTAAGTCTCCTTTTCAAGAAAACATTACAGGTTACTATAGAAGAGCCAATACCTAAGTTAGTTTAACCGCAGATTAGAATATAAAAAAGCACATAAAGCTGAAGATAAGCCTGTTTTTTTATCAAAACTCTTTGTTGAAATCACATACGTATGTGGGATAATATATCTTTTTTTTTTTCTTTCATTTATAAAGACCTATGCTCTTTGAATGGTACTCAGGCCCATATCATCTGCAGAAGTGCTTTCCGCTGCCGAGCGACCAAAACTCTCCTAATATGAATATTAGTTTGTCAAGTAATCCCTCGCACCCTTTTTATGAAAGTAAGCAAGTAAGCCCGCCAGATGAGCGGGCTGCAGACAAGGCAAAGTTTGTATTCTGTGTACACCTGAAAAGCAAATGTATGAACACATTTCAGTATTAAAGAAATTAGTTCATTCTTTCCAAGCAAAATTTTTTTTTATTGCTGAACCAGGAAACTAAACCTTTTGACACTTCAGGTTAATATGTGACGTCATGATTTAAATTTAATGTAATATAACAACATTTTTCTCAATATTAATAAAAGAATTAACGTGGCAATAGCTTATCGTGTCAATTATACTAACCCGAAACAAAAAAGTTGCCATCAGCATTTATTTAAAATGCTGACATTAACGAACAATTTTCGACATACAGTGACTTTGCATGAAATTTCGTGCTTTCTTCAACATCACAATATGACCTTATATAATAACAGTAATATGTTTAATGTTTGGCAATGCTCTTTTCATTTCATATTTTGTAAAACTTACAAATTTTTTATTAACAAACTCTACGATTTGAAAGCGAGAAGTGGCAATACTTTTCGAAATAAAGCATTTTTATCTCCGACGCGCGAGACTTTTGCCACTCGGAAAAAAATGAGGGTGAAAATCAGCGTTTTCCCAAGTTTTTAATTAATAGCTCGGCTAATTGATGTCTGATGAAGATGAGAATGGTCAAAATGGGTTACCACGAATGTTTTCGAATCCGGCGTTGCCTCTCTCGAAGCTCAACTACCCCCCCCCGTTTCGGAGGATCTAATGCTACAAACAAACAGACGAGCATAAATTTGAATAGTATACATTCATTTACGAAACTTCTGATTTTAAGCATGTAATATTTAGTTTTATTAAGCCTTTCAATGTGGAGAGAGTCATTATAAAATAATAAAAGTTGTAAAAATGTAAAGATATTTGGAAAAATATTCCGCATCTGCAAGGAACAGTCAGCCGAAGTAAAATGTTACAAGCAGCAATTCTAAACCAATGAAACATGCGTTAATATTATTTACACAAATCTAAATTCAACCGAAAAATAGTTCTTGTATTAAAGAAAAGTAGTTCAGAAAATAGTATAACAATACGTCAAAGGTTTTATTGATGTTATAATTTTGGAGCTAAAATTTCCTTTCTGTTATGAAACAGGGCTAAAAATTAGAGTTAGTACAGCAAAATATTCTGCATCAGCTTGTAGTATATGAAGTGGTTTTCCATTAGTATATAAAGAGGTTTTTCAATTTAATAGTTATACATACTTTTTCTCATACATTTCGGTGCTTAGAAACCATTATAATAATGAACATCATTTTATCATATCATATGGTGTAATTAGGAAAATTCCACTTTTGATTAGGGAAATTCAACTTTCCACCCTTTATATATTTTGTAAAATATACGTATGAATATTTTTGTTTATGGTAAAATCTTGAACTTATAAATTTCTCCCATACTGTTAACAAAAGGCTGTAAAATAAATTATTTCAGCCATATCAGTATACATATCTACAGCAGTATTAATGAGTATGCAGCTTTCAAAAGCAAATGCAGGAGCTATGATTATAATGCAAGATATATTGCTTAAATAATAAAAACAGCTTATCCTAATGTTAAATAATTTTGGACGTTTAACAGATAATACGTAAACTTTAACTATTAATAGCAAATCACACATACTAGAATGGAGCAAGTAGGTGCGAAAAAGGCACGTTTCCCCTCACAACGATCTCATTTTTTCTAGATCTCAGAATCCACAATACTGCTTATCACGATTCTTGATTGTCTAGATTTTGCTTCCTGCGGTTCGCATTCTTTGATAGCTGACATTGCCATCTCTGTCTCATCTTCCGAGCTGATAGCATCTGAGGTGGTCGATGCGTTGATGGTGAATCGTAACGATGTTACCCAAGAAGGGGGCCTTATTACATTCCAGTTTCCTCAAACGTATACAGGGGTTATCTGAAACTCTAGTTGTTGTTTTTTAATTTTGGAGGTTGCTTTGAGTTATCGAACTTAAAATCTGAATCTCAATGTCTGTAACACATATTTCGAAGCTGCCTTTTTGAATTATTAAACTTCTTGTTCAATTAAAAGTTGCCAATGATATGAGTGCGATGGGTCTAATACATATTCGCCCCAAATGCTCTAAACGAACAGTCAGTTAAATGAATAAAGAGTGGGTAAAATGTTTTCAGTATATTTTTAAAACTTTACATGAGTTTAGTTTCTAGCGAGCAAATAATTTTAAAAAATGCAAATAACAATGAAATTTCTATTTAGGTTAACAAAATTTCAGGATTATATAAAGGTTAAAATTAGCCAAGCAACAACCTTGTGTTTGGAGTAGATTTAGTCAAGAACTCAAAGTCTACTTTTTTAATATAAAACGCTGTTTAAGTAATGCTCGACCTATGGTGAGTCATTCATAAGAACGCTCAGCTCTAATTTTTCAGAATTTCAATTCTGTTTGTTTCCTTTTAAGAACTGCATTTCTTGGGCTCATGGTAAATGAGTTTTGGAATCAATGTTCAGGTTTTTAAACATTTAAACTGACTCTCAAACATACTTCCAAGAAATTTCAGTATCGAGTAGCTTGGGCATATGGATAATGATGTAGTAATGTTGGTTAATGAATGGGTTAAGGACGTTTGCACTCATTCTGCAAAAATTGTAATACAGATATATGTTTATGCTTATACTGCAAACCGTTATATGTAAGACACCTCAGACAATAATAGTGATTAATGTTACATAATCTCTTTATCATGCTGAAATGTATTCAGGGTGTACTAGAGCATAGCGCTTTTCCAATTTAAATTCAGAACTGTTTGTATTTTCTGAGCTTTATACTGAGATTAGTAGCTTAGATTTTCAAACGTTTATACAGGACGAAAAAACTGTAATTACTGCATTTGCTGCAAAATAGTTTGATTTCAAAAATTAGGTTGCAGTGTAACCGCAGTCAGCTACTTTTGCTTAAAATATTCAAAATAATCTGCATTATTTGTTCTTTCGGGGCAAAATAAAATTTAGTTCACAGTTAATTTGATAAAATATTTTTAATTTGCTCGTGAGATCAATTCCGTTATCCAGCATTATTTTTATTTCGTATTTCGATTCAAGTAAATAAAATAATTCTTGCTTAATTTCAATTTTATTAAAATTAAAAGAAAAACAAGACTGCGCGTTTTTATTTTCATATATACAAAAAATAGTACATTATTGATTTTTGTTGGAAAAATGTGCTTTAAGATTTTATTTTACGGAAAATAAATATTTTTTAAATATATATTCTTTGAAAATTTTTAACAGCGTTGCTTTATATCAAATATGCATTCGGTTGGCAGAAAAAAACAGAAAACCTGCAATACCATTTTTAATACAAGTAAATATGTTATGCTGTATTTTCAAGTACATATTTTCATTCTAATTAATTGTCAAATCACGTTTTAAATCAACTAGAATGTTACTCCATTAAGGAAGGATTTGACAAAGTTAGATATGTTTTTCAAAAAATTTACATTGTAGAGTCAGAATAAGAGAAGTGATTGAATCAAGTCATTCGTAAGTTTTAACTTACACAGTAAAATTCTGCAAAAATTAATCATGATGAATAGTACTGATTTAAAAATTTTTATTCATATCTATAAGTGCTAGAGGTACGTATCTTTCATTTGTTCTACAGAATTATTATAGTTAAGTGAAATTATATTTCCTTTCGATTCTTCTGGCATAAAAACATTTACCTACATTTCTCAAAGAGAATTTAGCTTTTAATTGATTAATTAAGTATTAATTATTTAACTGATTGTTCTTAGTATGATTTTTGAAGTTTATAGAAATTCTAAAAGGGTAATTTATATCATAATATCTTATAAGTACCCAAACAAACCATTTAATCCTTTTGCTGAGGTAATATAATTAATTATTTTACTCCAGAAATGGGAATAAACTTTTCATTTTCGATGACAACAAGTAATGAAATATACGATTATGTTTTTAGCAAAAATCAGCGAAATTTTTAGCAAGAGTTTCAGAACACCATTATAAAGAAAATAGTGAATATATATGCTAACTCTTCAAATACCGGCCTCAAATAGATATATTCAGATTGTCATTTTTTCATATAAAATATTTTGAACATAGTAGTTCTTTATTTCTTTCGAAAAAGGAAAAAAAAATATTTTAATTTCTTCGATCACAAAAGAAGAAGTATATGATTTTTGTGTGAAAATTATGGGAATTTTCAGTAGCGCGAGCTCCAGAATTGTATACTAAAGAAAAGAGCAAATATGCATACTAACAATTCAAATATCGGATTCGAACAGATATATTATGTTTTATGAAATAGAATATTGGGAACATTTCGTTTACATAAAGTATTATACTGGAGAACTTCGCGTTTGTGATGAGTTCAAGATCTATTCCCAAATGGTAACCAAACGTACCAATCGCGTGCCTGCTTGACTATATCGCTGACTATTGTCGTTTCCTAGGAGTGAGAGGAATAGGCCTCTTTGTCACCAAGGAAACCCCTGATTATCATCTATCGAGGTACAGGAAGGGGACAAATATACATACTATACTGTAACTAGACCAAGCGGTAAACACAGTCGACTGCAATAGAGTTGCTCATTCGTCTATCATATAATACCACACAGTAGCCATTGCAGGTCGCATAGCGCAACATGCGTGCACTCTGTCATCCTTTAGGATAACAACTCAATCGGTTTTGAGTTCATTACGTAGTTCCACCAATATATGCTGAATCTGATGCATATGCAGCCCTAAATTACATTAAAAACCCTCAAAATCCCCTTCTCAGCTACTCCTCTGGTACACTACTGCATAATAATAATAATAATAATCGCTCAACTATATTCAGATCAGGTTGCGAGCGTCTAACCATGATTAGAACTCATGCTTGCTAATAAATATAAATAATTAGTCGGAATAAATTTGCAGTGCGTTTGCTGAAATTCTGTGTCATTATCGGCTTAATGAGATGCAGAATAATTAATTCAAAACTTCGTAGTAAAATCTGAAGATGATTTTAAATGATTATACGATAAGATTATACAAAGAATGCAAGTTAAAAAAGTTTTAATTTCTTCATTGAAGCATATAATATACTAAAAATCAGTATCTTTTAAATTTATAGTTCAATTGACGAATTTAGATCGTTACATCCCAGAAACAAAACTCAGTTATTTGTACTTTCTTGCATTCCCTTAACAAGAAAAACTAACAAATCATTAAGATACAATTATGATCCATTACATTTCATAAACAAAAGTAGTTTTTAATTTGATATATCACATAAAGTTCGTGTAAAACTGCATTTTTTAAAAACAACAGTCTTCAAAATTTGTCGACATAGAGAAACCATAGATCTGTAATTATTTTAAAAAAGCGTTATCATTCGTAATAAAAGTAAATATTAGAGCAACAGTGAAAATATATCCAGGTTGTGCACATTTCATATAAAATACTAAAGAAAAATTATTATTTCATTGTAAATGTTTTTGGACAATCTGAAAACTAGTTTCGTAGATATACTTATTAATATAGCAATCACCATTAAATGATATAGTAGCTATGCATATTTACATATTTTATAAAAAGTATCGAAGTTTTGATCTATTGCTGTTTTCTATAAGAGCATTTCATTTTCGGCATTCAGTCTACTTCGTTTTTGTTGCTACATGTATTAAAAAGGATATTTAAACTGTGGCGATGGGCATTAAGATATTTATGATTATATTAAGTTTGAGATATTCTGCCCGAACATAACTAGAAACTAAAGAATTTTTGTTGATAAATAATTTGTAACGTGAATCAGTTGAGATATTCATTAATTGCTTTCTTTCTTTAACTCATTTACTGTAAATCAGAAACGAACTTTTAACCTAGTCATATGTTTCAGTGAGGAATAGTCTCTTATAATTTTTTACAACTGCCCTTATTGTACTTTTAATACTCACCCAAATTCAACTGATCTTTTTATTTGAAAACTATCCAGGTTTTGAAACGATTATTTCATTAATCTTCTTAAAATATGCTGATCAAATATATAATTATAAAAGTAACGAATTGGTTTTTTTTCTTATTAATATGCTCCCTAAGTTTTTGAACGGATGTAGTAACTTTATTTAAAGTGGCAAAGATGCTTACTAAAAAGGCCACAAACTACAATTACGTACCATCATGTAATTTTGGACCATAATTATTTTTACGTTCAATTAAAAAAGTTGCAAATTTTAGGTGCTTATCATTCCTGCCCATACAGTATTAAAAAGTTAATTCGAAATTTTATTTTGATATAAAGAACCTATAAAATCTGACTTGCGGATTTTTAATTTTACCATTTTTTTTAGTGAATGCGATTTCCCATTCGTCTCCTAAATGAACTAGGCCAAAACATATTCACACTTCTTTAATTCTGAAAAATTTAGTAACCACGGTGGCTTCACATAAAACTTTATACTGAGTAAAAAATAGTGAATATCTTTAATTTTTAATAACTGCAAGCAACTTAAATTTAATTGAAATTGAAAACATTTTCATTTAACTGCATCTTCATTCCGAATATTTTATTTCAATAATATTTATTAACTTCTAAGTAAAAGTAGATTATACTTGCAATACTCTCTGAATAAAAGTAAATTAATTTCAATTGTAAATTTCATTTTTGGACTATTTTTTATTTAAGGCGGCTTGTTTATTAGATGGAGTATTTGCTTTTCAATTCAAATACCTGTAAGAAATTGTTTTTACAAGACTGAATATCATTATTGTGGAGAATTTCTGTTAAGATTTAAAGACAGAAATATAAGATTTTAGTTATTGTCCTTAAATTAAAACTTAAATAAATCATGTTAAGTAAACTCGGACGCAAAACTAGGAATACCTCATAATTTGGCAGCTGATATGATGTTATTAACTGAGATTATTACAATTCAAATATCTAAAATGAAAGTGACATGGAAGTAAATGACCAAAACTGGTCTGACATGCAGATATTTAGACAATCAAGTATTTTATTCTTTGCCACGTAGAAGCTAACCTTCCCTGTCAAGAACAAACATTCAGCGCTATTTTTCCTCCAGTTAGGAAAAAAGATTACAAGTTTTTCCTTTACAAATCAATAAACCTTTCGGATCTGGAAAAATCTCTTGCCAATAGTTCAGTTTTGGTAACTTCTACAAAAATAACTGAAAGTCTGTTTTTCTGTACTTGACATTTAGATACACAGAGAAAAGGTTGTCAATATAAGTGTTGGATTAAGAAAACTTAAGCTGTATATTTTCAATATCCAAAATAATATACTAATTGTCTTTAGGTCAGTATTACAGTCCTGTTACTTAGTTACAACAAAAAAGTACAAAAATTAGACTCGATTATTGAAAATCTTTACATAATAGAAATTAATAATTAATGACTTCCTAGTAAATGTCGCATATAGTATAATTATATTATTATATGTAGATAATTCCGAATCTTAAATAAATAAATTGCCCATTCGTTGCAATATTCAGGAATACAACCACCTTTGTCTTCACGATGTAACGTATCTTACTCATCTGAAGTATCCTCACTTACCTGTCGACCGGTTCCGCTTCAGTTGATGCCACTTGGAAGTATCCTCACTTACCTGTCGACGGGTTCTGCTTCAGTTGATGCCTTGGAAGGACCTGAGCTTCGAATGGGTTTCCAATGCAGCATCTCTTCGTCGTCGTAACAGTGTAGACCATTTTGCCACTGAAAGTTATTGAGCAGTCATTCCTAATATGTACTTGTAAATCAACCAACCAAGGGCTTGCTCGAAAAGTGTGTCCATAAGTGTTCTTATCCTGATACTCCTAGATTATGTGAAATACAATACAAATGATAGGAAAATTTTTATTTAGCTTCTTAACTATTACTGTGTACTTTTGTTACTCTAGTTCTTCCTTCATTTGAATGTTACTTATATTTAAATTTTACTGCATAAATTCAGATTCCTTTAGTTTTTATTAAATACGTGTTTTACATTCTCCGAACATCTGAAGATCACATTATTTTGTTAACTGTTTTGATGCAATTTTTCGCATTACTTATTGTTCCATTTCATATTATGAAAACATAAACGGCGATATATACGAGGGCATTTCGAAAAGTAAAGATACACCGTACGCCAGAGGAAACGAAAAGTTTTGGTGAGCAAGTTGGCAACACAGGTGTAAACCCTTGAACCGTTAGCTTTCTCTTCGCGGTCGTTCGGCATTTCAACGTTGATTCTGGTTGGAATAGGTCATGTTTAAAATGGCTGCGCCGATTCAGAATCCCGCCAAATGCGAAGTGCGCTCCGTCATACGTTTTCTTCATGCAAAAGTCAGCGACCAGCGGATATTCACAAAAGAAATTGTTTCTGTTTATGGGACATTATGAATCGACAAAATGAACAAAATGGTGTCGTCATTTCTCTGAAGGTAGGACCGATGTTCATGACGAACAAAGAACAGGTCGGCCATCTGTGATCTCTGATGCCCTACTTCAGAGAACAGAGGAAGCAATTCCTGCGAATAGACGTCTCAAATTGAAGAATTACATCAGATCATACCGGAAGTGTTAGTGACAACTCTTTATGAAGTTGTGACTGTCAAGTTAGGGTACAGGAAATTGTGTGCGCGCTGGGTTCCAACAGGCGGCAACCTTCTATGACTGTGGGATACCAAAGCTTGTGCACCGACTTAACAAATGATTGAATAACGGGGATGATTGTGTCGAAAAATAATAAATAATCCAGTTAATAAAATGTAACTGACGTTTTCTAAATAATTTTTTTAAGGAATGCGAGCCATTGTATCTTTAGTTTTCGAAATGCCCTCGTATATTTCAGTGGTAATATTTTTTTTCTGAACCAGAAAATTTCTACTATAAAATTCCAACAAATAAACATCACAAGTTATGGACAGGTATCATTAATATCTGTAATCAAAATTTTCGAAACATTAGGTTTCAATCTAAAGTTAGTCAGCTAAATATTCTATCTTATTTTACTTCAACCTCGCCAGAGTGTTCCTTGCTTGAAAGTAACACTCTGATTACTAGATTAAATGGACATTATCTGCCACAGACCAAGTCTCAATGTGTGATTCCAGTGAAAAATCTCCATACTTTTTATATAGGCCATTTACTTTTCGTGAAACCGCTTTACATCCTTTAAATTTTCCTCTATAAACTTATTTGTCTTCTTAAAGAATTTTCTTCCAATTGAAGGATCACTCCCTTTAGAAGCGTTGCAGCAAAATCCGAAATTTGTCAGTTCATCTTAATGGCTTGAATAAACATATCATCCCTGGAGCCAGATATATGTATATTGAAACTATGAAAAACGCAAGGCCATTATGCAATATCACCAGACGCTCCACGATTTGAAGTAAAAGGTGTTTTTGAACCCTTTAAAGTACACTGTTATTACGGAAGCTATCAACCCGGGGCGGATCCAAGACGGAAAATAGTGCCGGTAGTGGTTTCTGATAACTGCAGAAGAATATTGTTCAGTACAATAAACTCGTAAGCTTTACTTAAATCAAATTCTGTATTTTGTGCTAAGCAAACAACTCTGCATGCTGCAGTTTGCTAGGCACTCGACCATTCGCTGAATGCCCCGATTTAGGCATATAAACTCCCAGCCATACCAGATTCCATCCTGTGAATATGTTCAAAAAATTCTACTTGTGAAATTTATAAACTGTAATAATATAATATTTTTATTACAGTTCGTTATAACGTTGTTTTCCCAGTACTTATTATATTTTTCTCTTTATGTTTATCTATTACTTATTATGTTTATCTGTTGTTTTTGTTACACCGAAACAGATGTTCAATTCAATTTATGAATTTTAAATTGTATTGAAACTATATTATAATCTCTTTTTGTCCTAAATCATTATTTTTAATAAATACTGGATGCAGGGTGTCCTTGGAAATGCACGGTGTACCGTAATAGGTAAATTCTAGATCCTTTGGAAAACTTCAGTTGCTCATTTCCTCAACCTTTCTTTGTAAACTCTTATAAATGTTTAAGATTTTCTTAACAGTTAGTATGGGAAGGCATTACCAGTTAACCCATGGTATATCTTTGGTGTCCCTCCACTTTTACCTGTATCTGTACTTGTTGCGAAAACTTTCTCCTAAACCTCTTGTTCTATGCCTCTTGTTTCTTAAACCTCTTGTTCCTGCCTACAAAGAATTACTTGAAATGTACTGGCTAACAAGCTAGTAAGATAGACAGTTAACAAAGTTCATGATGTAGAGATCTCAGCTCACCTATCGACATCACATCTTAAAAGGAATACTCAGGAGTTTATGCTCAATAATTAGCAGGAGAGACGTTTCACAGCAACCATAAGTCGCAGATCATTCCTGTTTTCCCAACAAGCTACGAAGCAGCTGCACATCACTGAATAATTCTGTAGGCTCGAACCGTTTATTGCCTACTTACATCGCGTCCGACGCAGCGACACGAATCTTTGTGTTTACGGTAGAGAAGAAACAGTTAACCATTTTATATTTGAAGGACATCCCCTTAAAATTCAGTCTCCACACAATCGTCAGTATGGACTGCTAATATTCATAACAAAAGAACTGCACGTAATAAGATTGACTCATTATGCCATACTGCCTACTTAATCATATCAGCCTACTCCAAATACGTCCCATACTGGAAGGTCCCTTCAGTTACTGCGTTATAGTGGTATAGTTCTTCTCTGAGTACAACACTTGTAATTATGTTCAGCTCTGTACTTATCTCTGCAAATTTTTATTTTCTTCTGTACCAGGTACTTGCATCTATCTATGTGCCTTTTTCCCATACCTTCTTTCACTTGTATCTGAATGTGAGTATTATAATGCTATTGTTAATCATATTCTCATTTTGTTTATTTGTTTAACATTTGTTCACATGCCTTTATCCTTATGTCCTCCTACATAAATATTAGTACCAACTTCAGCAGCTGCAGTTTTATGTTTATATCATACTGTTGCGATTTTGTTTTTTCCTGATCACTCAAGGTGGTACGTGTGTTGTCTTTTGCTGACAATCGAGTGTTGTTATCATCAACCTGTTGCCATGCTATGTACGTAATCTACAGAACTCATATCTCTGTTCCTAGCACTTGTCATAGATTCTTCCGACAATCTGGCATCTCAACTTCATATATTTATCACTCCAGACGGAGGCGAAATCGAGCGACAGTGTTCGTCTTTATCGCTAAATTATAGCAATGTAAATCTCGCACTTTTAACCTGTCTAAGGTAATTAAACACTAACACTGGTAGTTCGACCTGGGTTCAAATTTCAGTGAATGGAGTCTCTGCATGTAAGCTTTCGTTGTTTTTCCTATGTGCAACGTATTATGGAGTCAGTTTCCCTAAAAGCAAATCCTCCGTACGGCCTTCATGCCCATTGGTAGATAGGAGCAGTATGCGTTTTCATAATCAAATCCAGTTCATAGATCAGTTTTCGTTTCGAACAATGTACTTTTAATAAGCCCCAAAGTAAACTCAAATAATTTTTTAAATGTTCTCAGTGCCTCATTTACTTCTAAGCTTCAATTTAAAAGAATGCCTAAACACTACACTCAAATAACTTGGTTTAAAAAACTTATTTAAATGAAGAAAAATAATTAATTTTAATAATAAAACCGATTAGTTGATTACAAATATTTTTTTATAAATGTTCCCAACCGAGAGTATTGTCTAGAAGCTGGTCAATAAAAAAGGAGTATTAATTTGGCTTATTTAATAAAATATTAAAAAAAATATCAGCAAAGACTCACTTGATTCAAAATATAATGTATAAAATATAATGGGTAGATGCAGTTTTTGCACAATACAATTTAAGTTTTTTAAATAAGAATTTTTAGACTGTACTTTTTCATACGTCAAGATAAAAGATAAATTATACCAGTTACGCTGCGCCTAACTTCCACCTCAAAGTTCAAATAATTAATTGCACTGTCTCGAGGAAATCGCATAAAACGTATAAACTAAACACATTTTGATAAAATTCTTATTTTTAAGGATCATTAACGGCTAGTTTTAAGTTTAATAATGAAAGACTAATTATATTATTACATTACTGTATTCTATGAATGTTTACGGTTAATATATCATCATTTATTTATTCTTTCAAATAAATGCAATTAGTACACTAAAGAACTTACCACCATTATATAGAATTTATTAATTTTATTCTGATTATTATTTTCTGCTTCATGCATTTATCAAAATTTAATACTTTACTGATAACTTTAGACATGTCTTTAATTTAATCAATTTTTCTTATAAAAATAATCCTTATTCGTTGCAAAACAAGTTATTAATTATGAATAAATAAGCACGTGGAAACTCAATTTTCTTATTTTTTTAAATATGATCTTATTGGCTTTTTTAATGTTTTTAAGAAAATAGTAGGAAAGAAACTAAAACTCTCATAATAAATCAGTTAGCAAGGTACCCCCTTCCTTTTTTGTACTAAAATTAACGTTATTCTGCGACATTTATACGAAAGTTTACTGTACGCCACTTCGCGTTTACGAAAATTCCTTTATTATGCCATTTTGCTTTTACGAATGTCATGCTTAACAGGACTTCAGATTTTGAGAAAAAAAATCTTATTGTTTTTGCAAAAAATAGGGAAAATCGAAAATACTGCTTAGGGCTTGTTTTATGCTATGTTTGAAGAAAGACATGACTTTATCCTGAAAGACCACTCAAGTGCGAGGCAAAATTTATTTTAACGTTTTGATTACCTACGAAAACCTGCACGAGCAAAGCTAGGTATCCACCCAAACATCCAACCGTTGCCGTATTTCAGAACGTTTGCATTTGCCTGGGTATACTATAAATAAGCCTCTATGTTGTAGAAAGCAAATAGATTTACTGTAGTTTTAGCTCTCTGATGCATACACGTGACTATCTGCTCTCTCGTAGACCGTAGTCTCTTACATTTCACTCTGAATCTCCGAAGACTCAGCATATTACCCTATCGTCGTTACCATCATCTCGAGGACTTAATCCTCTTGATCCTGACTTTGGAATTCCGGAAAATCAAACTGTGCTATTATTATTTATTCAACATTATTTCTATTTATATGTGCAAACATTATTTATATTTACTTAATTTCTGATTATTTAGTGTCATTTCCATTTATTTACACTATGTTGTTTTTATTTTTTATCTGTGTATTTATGTAAGTTTTTCTTTTAATATTATTTTAGATTTAATGCATTATCTGACATGATTTGAAAAGATTGTTTGAGAATTCTTTAATTTTAATAACCAGTTATTTTATTTTTTGCATCTGTACTATCACTTCTCTCTTTCCGTTCAAATGCAAATGATTTCGTTTGTATTTAAAATTAGGTTTTGAGATTGTTTAGTTAGAGCGTGTTCTGCCTAAAAGCTGATTCCAACCTAAAACCTTAAAGATTCAAACCTAAAACTTGACCTAACCTGAAAACCTAACCTAACCTAATTCAAACCACTTAACCTGAAAGATTCAAACCTAAAACTTGAGTTTTCACAAAAATCCTTGATGAATTCTGGATCCGAGTTAGAACTAGATTTCTCATTATTTCTGAAATGGCGTTAAATGTTCTTCTCTCATTCAGCACCACATATTTTATAAAACTACCTTTTCAGCTTTAATGCTAATTAAGACTAAATATCGTTTAATGCTGAAAAACGAGCACATCTGTCTCATTAGAATTTTTTCAATTTTTGTTTGCTTGAAATAAATACTAAAATATTTTTATATGTATATTATTGACCAAAGAAGTAAATTATTTAAGGGAATATATTTATTTTTGTATCTTTATTTTATACTTAATATCTGGGGTCGCAAAATTAATCTCTGTGATTAAAAGGGGTCGCGACTGAAAAAAGTTTAAGAAGCCCTGATTTAGAATGTTGGCTGATTTGCATGGCTTCCCATGGGTAATGTGAATACGAACCTGTTTCCTTTAGAACATTATCCATGAAGACATCTCTTCAAAACCAAATACCTACTTATTGATTTGGTATCGTAAATATACTACTCTAACAAAAAAATGAAGTAGTATTAATCAACAAACTGATAACTTGTTAATTTTATAAACATATAATGAATTGCAGTTTAATAAAGTACTGAAATCTATTTGACGTTTAGCACATTATGAGTTTAACGGCGTATAAAAACTCACCTTTCTCATTTTTTGCATTTTAAAGAATAATTTTTGTACTACTGCTTTTCTTTTCGAATTGGTATTTTAGATTAGACACGAGGGCGAATTATATAAATTTAACGCCTCCTTAAATTTTTGTAAACCCATAATTTGAATGTTTAACAAAGAAATTTACAGCTAGAATATAATAAGATTCTTTCTTACTCCTTTGACGTAAGGCGTTATGTGCACGTTTGTGCCGAAACCGTTACATTTATATATTGCAATTTTGGATGAGACATTCACGTCCGATAATGAATGGTAGTAATAATCTCTTTAGCCTCGACAATCATTCATATAATTACATTAATAGTAACGGCCTTTGACCTCGCGAGCCTGCACGCCATGCCACTATGTCAGTCAGTAAGCGTTAAACACAGTTCTTACATTAAAAAGAAATAACTAAAATAAATACGGAAGCTTAAATGTTCCAGAGAGCGGGAGAGAAATGGGGGAAAACTCATAAAAAATCCCTAATAAGGCAGATTGAGTGTTTCGCCTGTTCCGATGCAATCTGAACACCAGGTGGCGGTGACGAACGGCCTTAGCGAAGAGTCCGTTCTGGTGGTATGTCTGGCTAATAAATCGTATCCTACTAAAAATAAAAAAATAATAAAAAAAGGCCACCACATTTGGCGAGAGATGAATTTTTTCGACTGGTTTTATTTCCAATTTATTCAAGAGGTAATGGTATTTGGAATATACGCAGGAGTAAAAGGAGGAAGTCCCAAGACTTTTATGACTTGAGCTTCAAACGTTTTCAACATCAGTGCTTAATGATATTATAACTCGGGTAATTTGAAGTCTCTGTGTGGAAGTTCAGCCACGGATGTTAAACTGCCTAAGTTAAAGATTTTTGGTTACTTTTTTATATTGCCTCTTTGATCTGTTAGCAGTTTTCACATTAGACAATCTGAGACTTTTATATCTCTTCTATCATAGTTTCTCACATCTACTTTACAATTTTTTTACGGAACTTATCGTAAAGCGAGTGTTTATTATGCTCATTAATATTTATTGCCAATCTCAATGCTTTTATCTACATATTTGTGACTTAACATAATCAGACATAAAATTATTTCAGCACACGAAGAGATTTTCTTGCCTCCAAGATATTTTTTCTTCCTGTTACCTTCCACGTGTTTCTTTCTTTTACCTCCTCCAAATGGAAAATTCTGCTAGCGATGTGATAGTAATATATCTTTTGATTACTTTTGTCATCAAAACACTTAATTCTTTTTAATAAGCATTATCTAAAATTGGTACTTCCGAATAACGCAAAACTTTGTACATAACATAGTACGAGTATAACAGTTAAAAATTAACGTTTCAATGCACCATTATAGTTAAATGTTTTTTATTATTATGGTATGTTAAAATATATGTAATAGTTAAAATTAAAATATAAGTTAGCATCATTATCACAGTACTTTTTGTAATTAACATAGTAAGTTAGTAACTTTAAGTATTAGGAGACATAGAGTAATTAAAAGTGTTAACTGTTATGAAAATAGGTTAATTATGGTTATATTTATATTCGCTATTTTGATAATGCAGTTAATATTTATATTAGTTATCATAGTAGATTTGGTATCCTTTTAACTACTATGATATATGAAAACATATCTAATTGAAAAAATCCTCATATTAGTTAACATTAGCATAGCAATTAGTAACATTTTAATACTATTATAACTATACCAAAAACACATAATAATTTATTTCCTCTCCTTTCTGCATGCCTTCGTGGTGTAACGGTAGCAAACTCGGAGCGTATTCCAGAGGTCCATGTTCGAGTCACTGCTTTATTAAAAAAAAACTAATGGCTTTACAGTTAAAATACTATATTAAAACTAAAATTACATACTGCATTAAAAATGCATGGTAGTTAAAAATATTAACTCTTATAGAAAGAGGTAGTATCAGGTTCAATGTTTCTTCTAACTTTCTTCGGAAACATACAATGACCTGACTAGAACAGAGAGCTTACTAAAGCTATGTTCACTAATTGTAGTAAGTGGACAGGATACAGACGAAGGGTATACAAAACCCTTTATTTTTTTCTTTATATACAATGACTTCCGTACTTCGGAATACAATGACCCTCCACTCGGGGTCTAACTTAAAAGATATCAAAATAAAACTAAACTCTAATTTAACTTTAGAATAAGATTGGCCTTATAATAACAGGAAGCGTATGTAGCACAGAGACTGTGAACACTACAATACGTTTAATTTATCAAGAGGATTAAAACCTCTGGCCTGGAAGGCAAAGTAGCAACTGCGTAACTTCTAAGGTAAGCGGCCTGCTTCGAACTCACGGCTTCCTCTCTTCTCTGCTTGGCAAAAAGGCCACACTTAAATACTTGGCGTTCGCCAGACAACTTTGCATAAACTCCTTCACGCTTATAATTCTGGCCGGAAGTAGAAAATAAGAAGTGATAGTAAAGATTTAAAATAAAATAAACGTTAGTAAAACTTAAGATCCTTACATACTTCCCGCCAGAGTTAATTAGTTTGAAACTGAGGTCTAAAACGACCTTGTTGAAAACTTTTAGCTCTAGAAACTAACGCGAGGCCAAACTTTTACAAACATAACTTAGCTAGAAACTAGAAAATTTTAAAAGAAAGAAATTTGTTACAATAGCAGCTCCCGGAATATACAACAATCTTTTTTCTTTTTCATCTGTACTGCATCAAAACAGGAGCTTTATTCAATTCTGGTTCCTTCCAGAGATCTGGAAGGAAAACTAGTTTAATGAAATGTTACAGAATGACATTGCAAATAACATATAGAATATACTTTTCTTAACATTCTTATTTCATTCATGACTATTTTAATTATCTCTCCCCGTGCTCTCTGACATGTGTTGTAAAAACACCAAACACGAATGTGTTTCTGTCTATGTGTTCAACACTTCCTCCTACAATCAAAACACTAACGTGTTAAAATTCAACATACGAGACCTCTTAACACACCCTAATTTCAACTCTAGACCCTGAGGTACTATTCTGAAAGTGGCTAACTCTAAAGTGTAGCGTCAGAGAGCCTAACTACATCATTCAACCTTTAACACATATTCAGCATGATTTAATCTTTACAGTCACACGAATAACAAAATTTTTTAACATTACTTTCACTTTTACCATATCACGGTATTTCTAAACATTCAAAATAACAGTTCACATGTATACAAGAACATATGAAGATGCCGTTAATTTTACACATTTGAAAACATACATTAGTAGTACATTGTTAACTTCTATTCTTTTCAAAGCAAGTGCCAATTCTTTCTACATTGAAATAATACTACATTTCAAAAAGTCTTTCAGACTAAAACTTCTTTCTTGTTAGAATGTTTTAAATAAAATTTATACAATTTAAGTCTTTATACAACGCTATTATACATCAACTTTAGTTTTACGCGCGAGTAATTGAAAAACATAATAAGAAAATCGGTCACAACTCATTTCTCGCCCTTTTGGCGATAAAGGTAGACCTCGCATGAGGTAAAACTTCTTCAAATCTGCCACTTGCAGTAAGAATGAAAGATTAACTTAAGTTTGTAAAGTAACACAAAATTTTACTTATCTTTGTAATATTCAGACATCCTTTTCTGGGCCCAGTCTTTAAAGGTGCTGCAAACCGTAGCTTGGTTGATCCTCCTTCTTGTACGGGCTCGCCCTTCAGTGCTTTCCTCTGGAAGCTTCCGTTTTTCACCACTACGGCCACCCTTGAACATCTTCCTTCTGTCCTCTGCTTGTGGTCTTGGCCGTTTGAAGGCAGCTGGTCTTGGTGGAACCGGGAAACTTCTGTCGTGATCCTGCTTGGACCTCGTTGTTGGCCGTTCAAATTTTTCTTGTACTTTTTCCTCCGCCGCTGATGGCCCTTCCGCAGTTCGGCGACTTTTGCTGCGGAGAGTTCTGTCGGATGAGTCAATCTTCCGTTTCACAGCCGGGTTATAGTTGCCGTCCTTTCTCCCGGTCTTTTCCACATACGTCGTCCTTCTCCCTTCTTCATTCTGGGGGTGTTCGTGAACTCTGTTTTTTGGACGGTGGAACGACTTCTTTTTCTTTGTACCTTCAATTTTTCCGCGGGGCAATTTTCTTTTCACTTGCTTCTGTCTCTCATTGGCTTGCCCTTGTACTTGTCGTTTTCCCACCTCTGGAACTTGTACCTGCGGTGTCTGCCGTACCGGATCCTGCAAAAGATCTGAAAAGATTTGCATTTTATTACGGTCATAGAATGGTTTTATCTGGTCAATGTTTGCGGAACAGGTTTCACCATTTCTTGCCTTTAATACTACAACAGCGTGAGTTATTTTTTCTATAACATATGGTCCTTCAAAGCGTGGGAAAAATTTGGCAGTTTTATCTTCTGGTGCTGAAGAAAGTGAATGCTTAATTTTTAAAACTTCATCCCCTACTTTATAAGTTACTCCCCGTCGTTTCAAGTCATAATAGAGTTTCTGTTTTCTCTGTGCTACTTCTGTATTCTTTTTTGCTTCTTTTATTAGTTTTTCTATATCACCCATTTTAAATTCTGGGGCTCTTTGTTGCACATAAAATAGTTTATCTAACGGTGTTATAATCTTTCTGCCTAGAAATAACTCAGCAGGAGTTTTTCCCGTTGTATCATGTTTTGCGGTCCTAAGGGCGAAAGCAAATTCATTGACATAGTTATCCCAGCTTTTATGAAAATTTTTAACATAACTACGGATAATTTTCACTATATTTCTGTTGACCCGTTCCGCTATATTTGATTGCGGCCGATACGGGACCATTTTTAAATGACGTATGCCCAGTTTTTGGCACATGTCTTCAAATATATTACTTACAAATTGAGGACCATTATCCGATATAACTTTTAGGGGCGCCCCGTATTTTAAAATATATTTATTTAAAATAGAATCGGTAACTAATTTCGCGGAGGCTCGTTTTAAGGGAACAATTTCGGTCCATTTACTAAAATGATCAACTATAACAAGGAGATAGCGACTTTTGTTTAACTGACTTTTTGGGAAAGGGCCCAATAAATCGATGCCGATTATTTCATTTGGAAATTCGGATTTAATACTATTTAGAAACCCGGCCGGGCGGAAATTAATATAATTAACGGCTTGACATGTTGGGCAGGACTGGACATACGCCCTTGTTAACTTTTGCAGTTCAGGAAAGTAGACTGCCTCGCGTACGCGTTGAGTAGTTTTTCGAATACCAGCATGAGAAGCTAAAGGGCTGTCATGGAGCTCTTGCAGGATATTTAATCTAAGACTAGCTGGGATAACAGGTCGAAATTCGTTGTTGGAATTCGTAGTTTTTGTATAAAATAATAGACCATCTATTAGTTCGTAATGGGCCGCCCTATTTCTTATCGCCACAATATCTTGGTGGCTAAAATTTTCAGGATCCTTCAAATACTCATAAATACTTCCAAACTCAGGATCCTTACCCAGTTCGGTTATTACAGTTTCTCGGGAATTTATTGTACACGCTGTCAGCATTGCAACTTTTACGGTATTACCCTGTTCGTCTAATTTAATTCGTGACAGGGCATCTGCTACGATATTTTCCTTTCCGGGGGTATGCTTGATTACCAGATTATATTCTTGCAGCTTGAGTGCCCATCTTATTAACCTTGGGGATAAATTTTTTCCAGAGTACAATCTAGTTACCGCCGCATGATCAGAATATACTGTTATCGGCGCCTTTCCAAAATAGACTCGGAACTTTTGCACTGCTAACAGAACTGCAAGTGCCTCTCTCTCGGTCGCGGAATAGTTTCTTTGTGTTTGATTTAAAGTTCGGCTAAAAAATGCTACTGGCTGCTGATTTTGCGAAAGTACCGCTCCTACCGCATAATCCGAAGCATCCGCTGAAATTTCTAAATTTTCATCCTTTTCAGGAAATTTCAACACAGGGGCTTGCGTTAATGCTTGTTTTAATTTTTCGAAAGCACTATTGGCTTCGGCCGTCCACGAGAATCTTGCCTTTTTCCTTTTTAATTTTAACAATGGCTCAGCGATAGCCGCAAAATCTTTTATAAAGGACCTATAATATGAACAAAGTCCTAGAAAAGAAGAGAGCTTCTTTGCCGTGTTTGGAGTCGGATACTTTTGTACAGCGATTATTTTTGATTCATCTGTCTCGATCCCTTTTTGCGATATTTTGTAACCTAAATATTTTAATTCAGGGGCTGCAAATTTGCATTTTTCGACATTAACTTTTAGACCGGCCTCATTTAATAAAGAAAACACCTGTCTTAAATCCTGTACATGTTGGTCTAGATTATCACTAGTAATAATGATATCGTCTAAATAGATAAATGTGGACTTTCCGAGAACAGGTCTTAACACAATGTCCATGCATCGCTGAAATGTTGCTGGGGCGCCTGAAAGGCCAAACGGCATTCGCAAAAATGCATAAGTGCCAGACTTGGTTATAAAAGCAGTCTTAGGCACGTCCTCAGGCCTGATCCCTATTTGAAAATAACCATTCGTTAAGTCTAAAGTTGTCATAAATTTGGTTGATTTTATGTTCCTTAAAATTTCTTCTATAATCGGTAACGGATATACCGGATATTTCGTTATGGAATTTAATTTACGGTAATCAATAGCGAATCTCCACCTTTTTGGATGCTCCAAAGGATAATCATTATTTTTCTTACATAAAACCACCGGACTAGCATAACTACTTGAGATAGGCGTTACGATCTTTTTACGTAGCATATCGGTAATATGCCATTCTATAATTTTTTCCTTATTCTTATCATACCGGTATGGTTTTTGACGAACCGGCAATGCATCTCCGGTGTCAATACTATGGTTAGTAACCTGGGTAAATCCTGGAATATCACTAAATAAGGAAGCAAATTCACTTACCACTTGTCGGATTCTATCTTGCTCGTCATTAGGCAGGTGGTCGAGATTTACCCTTGGCGGTTCAACCTTTTCTACACACACTGGTTGCATCGTCAGCTTAAGAGACGCTTCATTAAAATCCAGTGTAGCTTGTGCGTCTGAAAGAAAGTCTATTCCTAGTATTAAGTGTGCTTGCAAATTCTTTACTATAAAAAACATCACCTTTACTTGTTCGTCCTTGATACGGATGTACAAAGGTACTTTACCTACGCACTTACATTGTTCTCCTTGCGCCGCTAATACTGTTGTATTATCCGCATTATATATGCGGTATTTGCGAAAATACTTTCTAAAAAAGACTTCTGCCACACAGGAACACTGCGCGCCGGTATCCAGGAGTGCGGTGGCCGGGATATTATTTACCAAGACTTCAATCTTCGGAAGAGTTAAATTTTTCACCATTACTGTATTTAACTTGTAGGAAGAGGGGTTTTCGTGGCCTTCGGATTTCCGCACCCTCTCGTCAGCAGAAATCCGTTTTAGTTTAAATTATTTTTTCTTTCGGTGCTTTCCTTCTTTCTCCACTGGCCTTGAGACTTTTTTCCTGGGTTGCTATTGAACTGTCGACGTTCGCCGGCTGTTTTTGAATGCTCGGGTTTCCTTGCCCACTGATTCGCTTTTTCTCCGTAGCCATGTGCTTGAGTTTGCTGTAGTCTTGGCGTACCAAATTGGTTTCGCTGTTGATATTGGCGTCTTCTTTCGACGTCCGCCGTTCTTCTACTTTCAAACTGGATTGCTAGCTCAAATAATTTTTCCAGTGTAGTCGGATTTCTCAATTCAATAAAGTCTTGCACTTGGGGTAGTAACCTCGGCAAAATCACTTGAATTATTTCAGGATCCGGACGGTTTCCATACAAGAGCTTGAAAACGTGAATTTTTCTTAAAATAAACCTGGAGAGGTTTTCCATTCTTTGTTGATATATACTGAAAAGTTCTGTTTCTAATTTCGCACGATCCCTTACAACAGGGAAGGCTTTTAGTAGGGCAGTCTTGAAATTTTCGTAGGTATAGGTGGGACTTCCTGCTTGACCCAAGAGACTTCTGCCGATACATTTGAACCAGTTAAGCGCTTGGCCCCTCAAAGCGCTGGTAGCTAAGGTAACTTTTTGAAACTCGTGCACGGGGTAGAGCATGAAGTGGTCATCCAATTTTTCCAAAAAACTGGTTACCTGTGAGTTTCCATTAAACGTTGCTTCTGGTTTCATCGAAGCGCGCATGGTCTGGACAATATACCCAAATCCTTCCAGGGCGGCAGCTGGCATTTCTGGATTCTGAGCTGTTTCTGCAGGCAGCACAGGTTCTTCTTGAAACTCGGCCATGGTTATTCTTCGTCGGGCGCCACTATCAGGTTCAATGTTTCTTCTAACTTTCTTCGGAAACATACAATGACCTGACTAGAACAGAGAGCTTACTAAAGCTATGTTCACTAATTGTAGTAAGTGGACAGGATACAGACGAAGGGTATACAAAACCCTTTATTTTTTTCTTTATATACAATGACTTCCGTACTTCGGAATACAATGACCCTCCACTCGGGGTCTAACTTAAAAGATATCAAAATAAAACTAAACTCTAATTTAACTTTAGAATAAGATTGGCCTTATAATAACAGGAAGCGTATGTAGCACAGAGACTGTGAACACTACAATACGTTTAATTTATCAAGAGGATTAAAACCTCTGGCCTGGAAGGCAAAGTAGCAACTGCGTAACTTCTAAGGTAAGCGGCCTGCTTCGAACTCACGGCTTCCTCTCTTCTCTGCTTGGCAAAAAGGCCACACTTAAATACTTGGCGTTCGCCAGACAACTTTGCATAAACTCCTTCACGCTTATAATTCTGGCCGGAAGTAGAAAATAAGAAGTGATAGTAAAGATTTAAAATAAAATAAACGTTAGTAAAACTTAAGATCCTTACAGTAGAATATATTATAACAGCTAATATAGAATATTAGTTTTCATAATATTATTAATATAAAATATTAGCTCTTAAAACAGTTTCACTATTATGGTTACATTGACTTTTTTGATAGTATATATAATAGTTATCATAATAGAATTAATAATATTTAACTACTGTAATCAGGCTAAAAATATTTAATGCTATGAAAAGAGTTAAAAATACATCATAATTAAAATATACATCATTAAATTAAAATATACATCATACTGTTATAAATATATATGATACTAATTAAATGATTTAACTATTACAAGTTTTGGTGTATTTAACCGTTATAAAAAGTGATATTTTGAAGTAATAATTCAAAACATTTCCTGAGTTATAAAGCACTATTTAAATATCTGTAAAAATCTCATGACTTCACTGATTTTGCACTACCATCTTTCGAAATTTTAAGTATTTTTACAAAAACATAATCTTGTTTAGCCCGTAAGTAGGCAATATGAAATTGTATCCAACACGGTTTTTAATTCATATTAAGCTGATAATACTTTGTAATTACCTCTTTTTACCGTAAAAGAAATAAAATAAAATATAGCTTTAACTAAGCATAACCTTCGACGTTTGTTGGTTTTATGCAATATGAAATCCTAGAACCATATTTTAAAACATAATCTTACAGACTCACATTTCACTTTTAGAAAGCTTAAAATACGAGTTTCAAAACTATTTCCCATCGATTTACTTGAGAAATCTTCAGCCATTTGTTTCCTTGTTTCTAAACTATCTTGAGAATGTTGAAACAACTTTTTTTCAAGCCGCGTAGAGAATTTTTAAACCTTTAGACGAGAAGGAGATGAAAGCGAAGTGTATCCTGTAAAATAATGTTTTTCTGAAACATCCGAAACCTTAAAGCGTACATCCCAAAGATTGGTCTAAGCCACAGTTTCTTAAACGCGACCTCAAACAATTGGTGGCAACAATTTCAAAAGCGAATCGCCGTTTATAGTGAACCAAAATAAAAATGCCAAAACGGAATTAATAGCCCTTCTGTGCAAACTTCCCCTTTGGGCCAATACTAGTAATAAAGTTTCTTGCTGGTACATGTACAGAAATTATTTAACTAAAAAATTCTTTCGACAAAAAAATTCAAAATTCAAATCAGTTTTTCATAAAGTCTGGCAAATGGAATTTAATGAAACCTAAATACGAACTTGATAAAAAGCTAACTATGACTCCTTTTAAGCAGAAACTGGTTTAAAAAGCGCATTTTTTAATCTAACTTGTAATATTTAAACTATTTAATTATTTAATGACATTATAGCATTATTATTATATTTTATTATTTGGAATTAATTAAACAATTTTAATAGAGGTAACCACATGCAGTTATTCATCTTCCTTTTTATAATCTTTTTCTAGGTAATATTTTGCATGAAAACTACCAATAAAATTTAATAAAAAGCAATTATTTAATTAATGATCTTTATTAGTTAACTATATTAGTTTAAAATTCTATTGACTGCTATACCTAGCATTATTTTCCTACTTATTTTTAGTTTTTGAATATCCTTCTTATTTCTTCATTAAAAATTAATTAGTTAATTCAAAAATATGAAATATAAAAGTAAAAATATTCATCATTCCTTCTTCATCTCACAAATCATCATCCGAACATGCAGTTACAACTTTTGAGAAACGCACGTCTGCGATGTTATCGTCATGCCATGATTTGTATTATTTTTTACCTCGACATTTTCGACGAAGATGTTTTTAAACTGCGAAATTTTTTAATCGCGATGTTTTCTCCTTGCTTTGTTTTTTCCTACAATATTTTGTAGGACGACGTGTTCGCCTTGCGTTGTTTTCTCCGCTACGTTTTCGTCCACAGTGTATTTGTTGCCATGTTTTGGGCAGACACCGTTAATTTATGCATCCTTGGTTACTAGAACTTTAAGAAAGTGTCTAGTGGAATTTACTATCTTCTTACAATTATAAAATAGTTAGAAGTAGAATACTAATAGACACGTAAGACTATGGCCGTACTTAATAAAAGCAATGACGTGGCCCAGAGGCAGAACGTGCTGTACTGAGAACGTCTGAGTTCTTGAAAGGAAGTGATTGACCTTTCCGTTAAATACTGGTTCTACTTCATTTACATAAAAAGCGATACTGAAATCTCATTCTGGCAGGGAGTTGTAGATGGAAAGCAAAAATTCAAAGGAAATGGTTTGAAAATTAAAAATAATTATTAGAAAATTAAAATAATTTCTAGATTCTATAATTTTAAATTATTTATTGTTCACGAAAAAAGCACATAAAACACATTTTTTTTTGTAAAAATAGCAGCATTTCGTAATTTTTGCCACACCTTTTTAAACAGGGGCTATAATTATCAAATATTTTGCAACTACATTGTGCAGTTGTAAATATTGCGTGTATTGTCGTGATAACTGATTTGGATAATTCTCACGTCTTTGACAGAAACAAAATAACAAGGAAACTCGCAATAACAGATGTGATTTTCAAAATAAATCTATTAAGTATACAGTACGTGAGCTGTATTTTTATGGAAGGAAAGACGACACGATGGTAATTAGCAAAAATATTCCAAAGCGTGCTCGAAAAACTGAAAAAAAAAAAAAAAAAAACTCATTATTCCCTCATTCAAGAACTAGGATCAGAATATATCGGCCGTGTTTGTCCTTGAATGAGGCTCTATAGGGCTTGCTAATAGCTTCTACCACAATTTCCCATTTGAATATAGGTGAGATTTCCCATGAAAAACTTGATGTAACAGGAACAATGGAACTATAATTAATAATGGTTTGAAAAATAGTGTTTGTTATCCACTAGATCGAATTGAATGTTGAGGCCACTGCATGGATTATACGTCTCCTAACACTTCAGTGAGCTGCAGTTCCGTCACCTATTTCTTCACTTGAAAGCTGCTGCCACAGCGTACAAATCCTTCAGTGGACCGATCGCGAAAACACTCGCTGGCTGTGGAAAGCTTCTAATGATTCGTTTTGAATGTGTTGAATTCTCCATTCATGAAGTTGACAAAAAGAGTTGATCATAAATCAGTTATACTTCTGCTGTCATAAAGTCAGGTACAATTTTAGAAGACTTAGCATCTTATACTCAAGACGACAGTAAATCGAGTTCTCAGAATTTATGAGAGTTTAGAAAAACACACTGATGAAATTATGCAGTTGCTACATTTTTTTCTGAATTGTCACGAGCTTTTCTGTTCCAAAATCAAAACGAGCAAAAAATTTCGCAAAGGGTCCTATGACTTCCCAAGGCAAAGACCATTCGAAATTTCATCAAGGCCAAAACTCAATTTCCAGGTAATAGATTACGTCAACATTGTTTGTTGGTACAGTTGCAATACCTTCGTTCCTCCACTATTAAGGAACATTACGGATGAGGACATAAAAAATCTAGTAAAGACTGGACCATCGTCGCAATCGGATTTCCAAAAGATTCTCTTGTTACACCCAGGCTGTAGAACGGTGTATCAAACTTGTAACCGAAAGTCTGAAAAAGTGTGTGGAGCTGAAGCAAAAGACGGCTTTATTATGCAAGATTTTTCCCCAAAATCTAACTTTAAGGTGCATACTTTTGATTAAAAAAATTTTAAATGATAAATATATTCACCGTTTGTTTACTAAAGGTGAAACGTAAAATTATTAGAAATTACAAAATATTGATATTTTTATAAAAAATGTGTTTTCTGAGATTTTTTGCACAAAAAATAAATAATTTGAAATTATAGGTGTTAAACCTTTTTCGTGTTTCTCATGCCCCGAAATTCACATTAGGAAACACTACATTTATACAATACTAAGTTTAGTAGTTGAGAAAAGCAGCAAAATTTTCCTATTTTTCAAAATTGTCAGAGCGATGTGCGATATACTTTTAAATAAAAACTTTTCTTAATCATATTTTATTAATGAGAGATAGGCAACTTTTCCGGGAAATTGCGATAGAAAAATATGAAAAAAAGAGGTTTTCGGCCAACTCTACCACATATTTATACTGGGTGTCTGGCACAGTACTCTTTCTAAACTACAATTTCTTCGTTATTTAACCTAATCTGAATTCTTTTGAAAGCTGATGGAAGTTACAGAAATGAATTAAAAATAATACATTAGCTAAAATAATAGCTATATATTTTTTGCTGTAAGATAGAGTTTTCAATAGCATTGTTGGTTTCTTCAAATTAAAATATTGAATGGAAACATGATGGCGAAATTTCCTGAAGCTTCATTAGTAAAGATAATACATTAATGGGTTCAAGGTTTTGGTATTTAAAATTTGCTATTTTTTGCAGTCAGTAGAAGATTGGTTTTAAAACATTTTAGCCTCCATGATTAATCCCAAATGAAAGTGCAAGAAAAATTAACTTCTCTCTTTAATTAAAGTAGGAGGCTGTCACTCCTGTTAAAGAGGAATCCGTTTCGTATATTTAAGACTGTTATTCCCCTTAGACAGATGGCTACTCTTAGAATTTAACATTAATGACTCTGCTATCACTCCCCCTTAAAGTCACAATTCAGCTGCTCAGACTTCAGTTTTTGTTATACCAAAGTCATGCAGCAATAAAAGGGTCTCTTTTCTCTCTCGCAGAAGGAATAATAATTCAGAGCAGCTTTCCTGAACATCTTTCGTGATCAGAATAAAAAGATCTGCTGTATATGATATAAACGTAATGTACTTGCACAAAGAGGACACGTACTTAAAATTAAATAAAATATCCAATAAATAAATCTAAAATTACTACCCAATACAGTAAACAAGTAAATAATTAAAAGCAAGAAGTTGCAAAATTATACAACAAAGTGATTAGTCTATTTGTCATAATCTGTTGCTTAGGCTCTAGAAACTAGGATTCCGCTGCATCCTAATTAAGAAAGGCTAATTGAGAGATTGACTACACAATCTAAGTTTTTAATAAAAATTAAATTTCATCGACTCTGTGAATTTTGTAGAATCCTGAATTAGCTTCGTAAAAATGCGGAAAACACAGTTTTTTAGAATATCAGGTTTCTTTTAAATCCGATGGAAGTTAACTAAAATGTGAAAATGCTGAACGCATTTCAAGATGTTTGTATTCATTACATTTCTCTTACTCCTTACATTCCCCTTATCGGAAGTTCTTTTTTTCAGGTGATTGAAAGTCGGATGCAAGAACACAGCAGCAGGAAACTAACCGAAGCATTCTTTGCGAAAGGGCTGGATAATGATATATTGCTGTTTTTGAAGTTTTGGCGAAAACGAAATGTTCTTTTTTTCCTTTAAAGTAAGGCGTCATCTGTTATCGACAACGCCATGTATTTCTAAAAGTTTGCTATGTTTAGAATTACCATGGAAAAATCGGTTTAATTTCCAAGAAAACATGGACAGATTTAAAATGTGTGTTATTCAAATTCTCTCGAGACGGATATTTGGAACTTCACATGTTTAGAAGTCAGCACCAATTCATGAAATATACCGTTTTTCCCCTTTACTTACAGAATTATTAATTAGTTGCATATTTTCTTCAGAGCAATGCATTTGTTTCAAATAATTAGATTAAATACCGTTTAGTTTTAAAACTTAAATTGCAAATTATTGTGTATTAATTATCTGAGTGCATATTTTCTTACAATATGAAAACTGATTGTCCCAAAATAATGTAGTTATTTTCTAACAATATTTTACTATGCATACTTTGTCCATTTGAATAAGGCATATTCAGTAAACTAGAAACATGCCTGTATTTACTTACATATGAAGTTAATGTCATTTACAATCATCCGAACGATCGGTTATCTGAGCTGATTAAAATGTGTCTGGTTATATACCAATAAATAGTTCAGAATGTATTTAGAAATGAGACACGTAAATGTAGTGAGCGAAGCGAAGCTTGTACTCTAATACGTAATTTTATATATTTTCGAAATTACATATAAGCTTTCTTCCTCTGTTCCGCTATCCTCACCTGCATCCAAAACACCTTTATTCCAAATTTGCTCCTTTCTTTCACCCTAATTAAATTCTTACGGATGAAGGAGCCTGCTTTGAAAGTGTATTATTTCTAATGGCAAAACAATATAACGCAAAACAGCCTGCTTTCAATGAAAGGCGAGTTAACAGTTATAAACTTATGAAAAAGCAAGTGCGTCAACTTCGCTTCATAATGTAGGGAAATAAAAGTTACTCTTCTTTGTAACGGGTAATATTTTCTTTACGTTTTTGCCAAAAATGTTTAGCGTTGGAATAAAATGCTCAATACTTAAAAACAAATAATGGAATGCATAAGAATAAATAACTTTTCTTAAATATTCTTTTTAACATCACGAAGGATTATTTTTATTCCCAGTTAACACAAATAAAATCCGTAGACACGGTCATGTCTCAGAAACTGAAGGATGAAGAAAGAAAAGAATCTAGAATCAGCCTTATCATTTATATGCCTTGGCAAGTGTTGCAACTGCGTGGAACATAATATCTTTAATTTATCATCAACGAGACCTCGCGCGTAACTGAATCCCAGATTATTACCATTAGGGAAAACACAGTATCTTTAATTTTTATCTGAGGTTTAATCAATGTGTATCTGAGGTTTAATCAATAAACAAGCGATTTCAAACCAATAAATGCCTTTCTTAATAATTTAAATCCTTTTGACCTTTTTGATAATATAGTTAAATGATGTAAATCAAAGTACGTAAATATATATAAAGTTATCAATCATAAAATTATCCATAATTTGATATATTATGATTTACAATGCATCCAAAACATAATTTATTTAGCATTTGCAGCTTTACTGTAAGCTATGAAAAATATTCCATTAACTGCCACTTGCGCAATAATATACAATATTTTTTTTTAATTTATAAAGTTCTTGGTAAAGTATTTGATTCTAACCTGAACTTCCCAAATTACATTTTATTATTCCCTCCCGCTCCATCATATGGAAATGGATTTTCCGAACAAACTGATTATCTGAATCCATCATGACTCCACTCATTTCGGATAATCTACTGCATATATTGCAATATATAATTAGATATAGCTTAATTAGCATGTTCCCATAGAGCAGCGTTTATAATTTCGCTTCCAGTTAAGTAACACATATACTAACTTATGCACAACTCGGTTATAGTAAACATACAGAGTCTACAAAGTTCCTTTGTTGTAATCATTACTGATTATGCACATAATTAAATAAAGTTATGAGTGAATATGATAAATTAAACTCGTTATGATATTTTTTCCTTACCACTTTTTATAGCAGTGCTTCGTTATCACTAAATTTTATGTATTACTATATAGTAGGTTGTTTTAAAAAAAATATTTGAACGACTAAATCTTTCCTATTAGAATTTCAGCTTAATTCAGGAAATTAATCAAACAAAGAAAGCTTTCAGATTATGCCAATTTTACTCTCCGATACATTTTAGTAAAAATATCGTAAATTCAGATCTTAATATATGCGTTCGCTACAAAGAAAGCCCCACTTAATAAATTATTCTCCATTTATTTCAAGACCTTTTTATGAAAAAAAAAGTTCTATAATATCCAAACTCGACCTGAAAACAAAATTTTTAAAATTACGTGACTTATATCACTTTCATGCGATGAAACGAGCCTAAAACTATCGATTTGATTAAATATTTATAATTAATAAGTTAGAAAAAAATTTCAAATTTTAGCCTTTCTACATAGAAAATTTGAAACCTGTGGGTTTGTACTGATATATTCCCTATGCGTAAGGCAAATCTGTAATCGAAAGTTTAACATGCGCAATGTCTTCAGCAATATATGTATACTGTTCTTAACAAATTTAAGTCGTGAAAGATTCTGTATCATATGAGAATAGGTTTTTAGTTGCTTATTTGTCTAATTATTGATTCGACTATTGGAAATCTTTATTTCTCATAGGCATTTCTTGTTCGAAGCAGCATAAAAGTTTGGTATACATTTACTAAAATGTGCCACTTGGGCACACTTCTTGCAAGCGGTAAAATTGTTGACTATTGGTGACTTGACCCGAGTTCAAATCCCAGCAAACGGCTAGCTACATGAGAGTTTTTATGATTTTGCTTTTATATGTAGCCATTCCTGATCTTAGACAGATAACTTCCCTGTGTTTTGGCTTCATAAATTAAACTAATTTAGCCTTAAAGCCATTGAGCTATATCAGTCATTCAAAAGATGTTTAGTCGTGCTATCAAGAGATCTCCATTCATTTCAAAACGTCCTGCTATATACAGGGTGGTTCAAAACTACATGTCAAAAATGTAAAGGAGGGGATCTGAACAAGCAGACTTCGTATAGGAATGTATGTGGGGTAATGCCGCATTAAAGCACTAGCAGTATGAATTACAGGAAGCTGAATAGACAAGTAAAGCAGTATGAACCACAGGAAGAAAAGAAAAAAATTATTAACAGTTTTACAATAGGTGCTTGAAAGAGTAGCTACTAACAGCGATACAAGATTCACAGTGGCGGCGCATTAGATCGGCGTACTTTAGAAAAGACGGCAGGCATGTCGAGCCCATGTCCAGCAACAACAGACAAGCGGGAAACATGATCTTCTGCAGATGTGACCGGACTCCCGTACACGGGGCCTTTAAAAAGAAGAAATCCAAGCAGGTTAAATCAGGAGGACGTGGTAGCCAGGGAACTGCCCCTTCCCGTCCTATCCAATGCTGGCTTTAGGCAGCGTCCAGGTGATTCCTGACGTTCTCGCTGAAGTGAGCTGGGGCTCCATCGTGCTGGAACCACATTAGTCTAGGAATAGTTGGTTTAGATAAGACCTCCATGTAAAATCGCTCCTTGTACATTCTTTGAGCAGTTAATTCATTTCCTTGTGCAGCCCCATACATGAAATGCAGGTCGGCAAGCTCCATATTGATGTAACGATACATGTTGCTCGAAATCTGTGCAAAAAATGAAGAATCCGTATCCGTACTTGTATGGCCGGGATATCGCGCAAGGCGCGACGTGTCCGGCTCATGAAACAAAACCCAGAGGGCACATGACAATACGATATTACAGGACAATTAGGTAGGAGGATTAAGCTGTGTAAAAAGGGAGTGACCGTGACTCACAAAGACGAAGAAGCAAACCCAGAAAGTGAAAATAACCATAGGAGCAGCGAGGAAACACTGAAGTGTATGTTTGCATTGTGACAAGACAGGACAGGACTAAGTGTGGGAAGCACCAACACATCGCCACTGGCAGAACTGGTGTCGCTCCTTCACACTAACCGTCTTGAGATGAACACCTCCACAGGGCGTACTTATACCAGGCATCGGTTTTAATTGACACGTTAATCATTAGGGCATCGAGAACTTGTGGTACGGGAGGTACAGATGCTGATGACAATGACATTACAAATACAATACCATACATTACAGTTAATGGTGAAATTATAAATATAAATATTTGCACACAAATAAACAAAAAGAAATGAATGGAAAAACATTAAACATTATTATCTTGGCTAAGTTATTGTGATATTAATGTGATGTTATTGGTACAGTGTAGCAGTACATAGGTGGTTCACAGTTCATTGACAGTTCATGAATTGGGTCAGAGTTCATACATACAGTAGAGTTCACCAGTTCCAGTTATGCCATTTTTAATGTGCATAACTGTGGTCGTATTGTCTAGGTGCTAAATCTGTACTGACATTGATACACTAAGATAAACTATTGCAATGACTATAAAGGCACCCCCATTGGAAAACTGCCGTTCGTACCAGAGAAGAAGATGCACTTAAAACAGTTATGGAGCACACATTTACAAGCCATGACGGTGGAGGGTGTCAATTTTGTTTTTGATACTACTGTGGTTTTTTTCGGTGCTTTATCAAGAAGCGTTTGAAGTCTGTTCCTGGTGCTGTGGGATGGCGGATATGATAGTCTTCTGTTATTGGGCATTGAAATAAATAATGGTCTGGATCACCCGGATTGCCACAGACGCATATTTCAGTCTCTGAAAGGTTTCGTTCATAGAAGTACTTTGGGTACGGTCCATGACCAGAGATATATCGAGAGAGATAATAATTATAAATGGTGCGCTCAGTATCGACACATGGGAGAAGGGAATGCGCCCTTCTGCCTTGCGGTCCTTGATCTCATTGTCTCTGCCACTCTTCTTTGACCATCACTTTTAGAGTAAACTTCAGTGTGGAGCGTGGCCATGGGATGTGGATGGTAGTGCCTGACTGTTCGAGGGCTTCCTGCTTTGCCAGGAAGTCCGCTCTTTCATTCCCGGCGCAATTGCTATGACCTTTCGTCCAAGTAAGAATGAAGTTCTTTTGGCTGGAATTGATAATTGTTTGTATATAACGGGCTATTGGTGAATTTGATAAGTTATAACAAAGAAATGAGGAAAGCTAACTTTGATTTACAGTGGTTAAAAGGAAGAATCCAGCTAGCACAGCGCTTTTTTACGCCGTACTCATCAACCCTCTCTACTGGCTCAACGCGGCATTACCGCACACTTTCCTATACGAAATCTGCTTATATAGGTCTCCTCTACTTTAAATTTTTGACATATAGTTTTGAACCATCCTGTATATATATATATATATATATATATATATACGTACAGCATAATTTTAAGTTTAATTGTAAAATACTTTTTTTAAAGTTATCAATTTTCGTTCCAGCGATATTGCTTTCGTTACAGCGATACTGCTTTCGTTACAGAATTTTTTAGAATGATTGAAGATTTTTCAGTCTAGTAGCACTTCTATGTCTAGGTGTATCATTTATGTTGTTAAAATTTTAGTTTCGACAAATTTAATGGATAATTTTAAGCCAAATATATTATACGCTGAATTAAATCTGAAGTTGTACAGAACGTCAGAACTGCTTGTGGTCTGTTATATAGATTATAACCGCTGCTACTGAAATGGAAAATTTAATTATTAATCACTTTTAGTTTAAATTCGTTAAACTTGTACTACATTGAACTATGAAACGTATTTTGAAAGAACTCTGTCCGGTTTTTTTATTTATTATATCAAAACCTAAATCTATAAAATGTATAATTCATTTTCGATCATAATGATACGATCATAATGTTTCATAATGATTCGACAGTTTCAATCATAATGATTAGTACAAAATTATATTGCATACTAAGATCAAATTACTATTTTCTATTAATTTTGCATTATCATATTTTACTCCTCAAATCGAATTATGCTACTGCTAAGCTGTATTACCTTTAAAACTTCAGTTTTATTAACCCTATTAATTATTCGAAGAATTTCTTTTAACATCAATCAGAAAGTTATTTTCTCATTGTTAATTAATTCATGCGCGTTACTAAACAAAACACAGGACGTCAGAATGAAAATATTTCAAAACAAAATGCTTTTCTGGCTACCTCAACAATCGCTTAGCTCTTAATTTACTAATAGGGAAAACAACAAAAGTCGCACATACATATATATAATTTATTTATGATGTATCACTTTTTTTCTTATTATATATATATATATATATTAATATTTCAATTTTTAATAATTTTTATTATTTGCTTTGTTTTTGTAAAGATAGCATTATGTTTCTTAATTTTCTAATATTTATTTCAATTACTTTGAGTTCTATTGCATTATTCCAATTAAAATTGCCAATGTTTAATTTTTATACAAATAGTTTTGAATTAACATACATAAAAACGAGGGTGTCGGGGGACAATTACTCAGGTATTTTATCAATTTTACTATATAAATTGCTTTTCACTCAAAATTTGTATTAGCGAAAATGCTTAATTCAGAATGAGTTCTTTGGTACTCTACTTTGGCTCTAAATACCTTCACTTCACAGAACTATTTGGTCTAACTTAATTTGCCTGTTTGGCATAACCATTATTACTTGAGTAAAAGACGAAACACCTTCGTATTTATTAATTATTGTTCATTGAACGGGAGTTGGTTTGTTCCCCTTGAAAAGTCAACTTATTTCCGATCAATAGCAATAATTACTTGCTTTTAATTTAATTTCTTTTTCAAAGTTTGAAATTTTGTTATTCATGATTTAATTCAAGTCCCCGTAAAACATTTTTAACAATTTACATTCAAGTTACTTTAAAGCAATTTTCGGGATTAAACTTCCTACCTCTGGGTTCACTCTTTTTAGATACTTATTAATAAAATTAAATAATACTAAATAATACTAAAATTAAAATTAGGAGATAATATAATCAATATTTCTTTAGTAAATAAATTATTATTACCTTACTTTGCAGCTATTGCGCAAGTATTAGAATAACTTGTTTTTGAACTAAGTGAATTTTAAGATCATACAACATATATATACATATATATATCGTAACGAAAGTTTAAATACAAAATATATTCAAGTCGGACTAAAATATTGAAAATAATTAAATGAATTATTTTGCAGAAGCAATAAACAATCGTTAAAAAAATAAGAAAACGAGTCCAGTTTTAAAACTTAATGAATAACAAATGCAAAAATTAAAATTTAAATGCAACAAAAGAAACATTTACATCTCTCGCTTGTTCAGGCAGTTGGTACATCGAGAAATGTAAATGGACAAGCCTGTTTCTGAAATCATAAATACATAAATTTGCTAAATTAAAAACTTAAAGTACCTTAATTATTGTTAATTCAATTAACTTCAATTAATTAAAAACGTTTTCTTTGATGGTTGCATTATATAACATATATATATTGTAATAGATTGTACTTGAAACTCTAAGACAAACGCAGCCGCAGATACATAATTTATTGCTGGGCAGCCAGTTTCCGAGACACAGATTCCGTTCATACATATATATATATATATATATAATTTATTTTCTAAACAGTATTGATTAATTGATTATATTATCTCCTAAGTTTAATTAAAGTAGAATTATTTTAAAAGTGTGAATCCATACCGGTAAGTTATATTTTGAAAGATGTTTTGAAGTAATTTGAAAGTAAAATGTTAATAATGTTTTAACGGGGACTGGAGTTAAATCATCATGAAGAATAAAATTTCAATTGTAAAAGGAAAAATTAAAACATGTAATCATTGTCATTGATCGGAAATTAGTTGACTTTTCAAGGGGAACAAACCAACTCCCGTTCAATGAACAATAATTGATAAAAATACGTAAATACGAAAGTGTTCCGTCTTTACTCGAGTTATAAGTTAAAGCCAAACCGGCAATTCTAGTCAGGCCAAATATTTCCGCGAACAGAAGGAATTATGAACCAATGCTGATACTCAAAGAACTTATTCTTATGAAGCATTTTAGTCAATTCAATTTGGAGTAAAAATCAATTACTGTAGAGAAATCCTATTTAACTCGAGTAACCGTCCCCGACACTTTCATGTTTATGCATTTGAGTACTATATTATTTGTAGAAATTAAACATTGGAAATTGTCATTATGAAATCGAATTCAAAGTAAAGTTGAAATAAACATAGAAGATTACAAAATAAGATAAATAATGCAAACTTTGTAAAAACAAATCAAAGACAATATAAAAATAATATAAAAATAATATAGAAAATAATATAAATAAGATCAGTGAATGGAAATTAATTAATTTCTGGCTAATTGTCGTGTTGCAATGATTAAGAATTTAAGAAAGGAAAAAGGAATTTTCACTGTCCAAGAGCTGATAGACAGACTAAAGGCATGAAATAGGCCCATTTTTTTAGTAACAGTTATGTCTGAAGACAATTAGCTTTTTACAATATATACAACACTTTGCCAACTCCCCCACTAGAAAGAATGTAAGTTACTTAATACCATTTCTGGCCATTATATCTTCATGTACATTCACTGATCTTATTTATATTATTTTCTATATTATTTTTATATTATTTTTATATTGTCTTTGATTTGTTTTTACAAAGTTTGCATTATTTATCTTATTTTGTAATTTTCTATGTTTATTTCAACTTTACTTTGAATTCGATTTTATAATGACAATTTCCAATGTTTAATTTCTACAAATAATATAGTACTCAAATGCATAAACATGAAAGTGTCGGGGACGGTTACTCGAGTTAAATAGGATTTCTCTACAGTAATTGATTTTTACTCCAAATTGAATTGACTAAAATGCTTCATAAGAATAAGTTCTTTGAGTATCAGCATTGGTTCATAATTCCTTCTGTTCGCGGAAATATTTGGCCTGACTAGAATTGCCGGTTTGGCTTTAACTTATAACTCGAGTAAAGACGAAACACTTTCGTATTTACGTATTTTTATCAATTATTGTTCATTGAACGGGAGTTGGTTTGTTCCCCTTGAAAAGTCAACTAATTTCCGATCAATGACAATGATTACATGTTTTAATTTTTCCTTTTACAATTGAAATTTTATTCTTCATGATGATTTAACTCCAGTCCCCGTTAAAACATTATTAACATTTTACTTTCAAATTACTTCAAAACATCTTTCAAAATATAACTTACCGGTATGGATTCACACTTTTAAAATAATTCTACTTTAATTAAACTTAGGAGATAATATAATCAATTAATCAATACTGTTTAGAAAATAAATTATTATTAACTAACTTTGCAGCAATTGCGCAAGTAGTAATAACTTGTATTCACACTAAATGGATTTAAGATCATACAACATTATATATATATAGGATGAAATCTACGTTTTCCTCAAAAATTATATGTAATTAATATTCAGAAAAACTGGTTAAATTAATATTATCAAAATTCTTTCAAATAATGCTAAATAGCCGCCTAGACGGTATAGTGGTTAGAGGAGCCTGACTGCGACACCAAATGTCCCGGGTTCGAATTCCGGAGAAAGCATGCATGTAAAATTGTGAGTCCCTTCGTAGGAGGTAATGTTAGTTTCCACAATAAAATGGCCACCAGTTCTGGCTCTAATAGTGGCCAATGCCGTTATAGGCAAGTGCCCGCCATTGAGCAAAAAAGAAATATAACACCAATTTTTTTTTTTTTATAAAAGTAACAATGATTGGCACAAATTCTACCAATTGAAATTTACATCTTAATAAAATTTCCACTAAAGAGACAACATTTGCTTTTCGAGGTTTCGTTCTCAATTTGGATTATTGAGTTCTCTTTATTGCATTACTTTATTGACTTTATTTTTCTTTTACTTTTTATTATTTTTTATAAATTTTTTCCACATTTGCTGTGCTATTATACATTTGTTCATTTAATTTTTTAATGTTTTAACTTACTTGTGTAATCCTTTATGGAACACGAGGAGCTTAAATTAGAGTTAACCAAAAAAAAAAAATCAATTTTTAGCAGCTTCTTTCAATAAAAGGTAAATTAAATTAAATTGCTTTTGTATATAGTTAATTAAATTTGTCACTTATAGTAATAATTATCAATTACACAAGTAAGCTAGGAATAGGAAACTTGTTGTGTGAAACTCTTTCCTTATCCTATTGAATTTTATATAATACAATCCACCAAACTGTGCGACCAACTTCGTCGACTAATGTAGATATCGCTTATTCCCTACGTGCGAACTTTGAAATGCTACTTCAGCACATTCACCACTTCAGAAAGTGTACTTTACGCATGATTTGTTCTGATGTGTAACGATCATAAGAATGATGATAATCAACTACTGTTGATCAAGGGGCGAGCCTCCTAGTCATTGCCATATACAACTCAAGTTGCTTAACGATGACGGCTTTATTTCCATCAATCAGCCTTGACGGTAAGCAGGAACCAGTTTCGCGATAGAACACAAACCTATTATGAGAATATTCATCCAACGGTAACAGCTATATACACAATGCAAATTTTACTCGCCCTTATAATCTGTCTCATGCTTACCGAATGACTAGAAGGTTGGATTCATTGATGAAGCTTCAGTATGCATTTCAAGCGATAGTAATATTATGTCCGGCTTCTTATGGGAATGGGCTGGGTAAACATAATCGTTTACTTCGCTGTTTACGTTCCACTTCCATGTATATCCTACCTACACAAAATAGGGAATTTCAGAACACCATTTGAAGATAACAGTTACAGGTTGAAAAGCGATATAGATTATATGAGACTAGATTGTGTGATAAAAATTTTAAATAATTCAATATTACAATCTTTTTTTATATTTCAATTTTTTCAATTTTCTTCACTACGTATTTTACGCGATCAGAAAATAAGAATCTCATATCTGCTTGCAAGGTAGTTTCTCCTCTTTTTCTAGGTGCCTTGTGGAGTAATTGGAAAATACGTGCGGCTAGGAACAGGAAGGTCGAGAGTTTGAGTTCCGGTCAGGGCATCGAGGTTGATTTGACGTTTCAAAGCTTATAAATAAAAAAAGCTTTAAAAAATTATAAATAGGTTTTACAGTGGCGCCCGAACTAAAAAGTCGTGTACGATAATTCGTAACCTCAGGATCTGGCAACTTACTCCTCCCCTTTTCAGTCTCTCTTTAAGTGGGGAAGATTATGAGGTATTTTCCCTTTCTTCGCGTGCCTTTGGTGTAACAGGAAAGCACTTCCGGCTAGAGCACATTCGAGATCCGGCGAGGGCAGTGTACATTTTTCATGCCTCCTGCTCTGAAACAATATGCCTATTTACAAATTGATACTAAGTAACTAGTTTTATATTACTCAAACATGTTTTAATTCATAATGCATTAAATAGTTCAAGCGTAAAGAAAGAGTACATGTTTTAAGCAGATGTAAGAAGAAATATAAAGGTTATCAGCAGTTCAAAATTTTGAAATATTTATTTAGTATTAATAGTCACGTTACTTGGAAGCAATTTTCTATGTTTTCGCTTATAGCATGAAATTCATAAAACACCAATCATTTCTCAACAGCAGTAATCTAAAACGTAGAATTGTTTACTAAAATGTTTTATCTACGCTTGGCTCACGTAGGAAATCGATCTAGAAATTCAGCCATCATAAAATAATGTTGAAGCCTAAAATGAATACAAGCGGATACGAGGCAAGAATATCTGGCTATTTCTCAAAGCGTTTTCCGCTATTGATAAACATTATCAACGGCTTCGAATGAGCTCTTCGATATTTTACTTTTTGTAACGAGCACGTAATGCTCTAAGGATATCTTTTAGCGCAGAAATGGGGGTTTAAAAGAACTGTCAATTCTTTGCGAAATGCTCATGTTTTTTAAATAAAATATCTAGCACATTAGAGAAGACCTGCATAGCAAATAAAAAACATGTTGTATTTCTTTTTACTGATGCCATACGCTTAATTATGATATCCTAAAAGCCATTAAATTGATCACCTTATTTAAAATTTAATGTACTTTGATTAATCAGCGAATTGCATTTCTTATAAAGTTACATTTCAGTTAGATCAAGTAGTTTAAATTAAGAAGTAAATGTGATTGCTAGGCGAAGTTTTTTAAATGCAATCTTAAAGTAAATAAGGCTTTGAAAATTATTCTGCTTAAACATTTATGCATTTTAACTAAATTGGCATTTAATTTTTGAAGATTTAGAATCTGGGAATCAAAAGGAAAATATCAAGTAGTACTGATGTTAAAATACATTATCGAATTGAATTTGAATGCGTTTTTAAGCATTTTAAAACTTGTTCCATTACATTTAACCACTAATTTTTTTTATTAAAGTTAATTAATGTATCTAATTTTTACCACACATTAAATATACCTGAGAAGGATGGTTGTATGAGAGTACAATGTAAATAACGGCAAATTTCTCACTACATAATTTGCAAAAAATTCGAGTTTAAGTACAAAACTATTTGTAAACTGTATAGAATTGTCCGATATATATTCTTGTAACAGAATTTAAGTGCCTAGTTCAAATCAGAAACCAAATGTTTTGCGATTCATTTTATATCTGAATAACTTGTTTTGTAAAGTGGACAGAGCAAAGCGGAGTGGCAACAGAATTTGTAAACATTTCATGATTTTTGCATCTTGAAATGTTTTCGTTATGTGTGCGAAAATTTAGAAGATATATTCTGCAGCCACCACTCAAATCTTATCAGTCGCTACATTCAGTTTTATGGCAATTCAAATTACCACACTTCTGTAATATTCCATTTATTTCAATATTTTAATGTATTTTCAATAAAGTATAGTATTTTCAATAAAATGACACAGTAAAATTCAATTTACACGTAAATTTCTATTTAAGGCTCTTATTTGTGCATTCACCTCTTTATCAAGTGAAAATGTGTAGAGACTATTAGGCTTCTGAAGTACTAAAGGTAGAGGACAACTGCGACTTCGTAGGTAATCGAACTACGCTTTTTTTACATAATAATGCGATTGTTTTTTAAAGCGCAAATGGGAAAAAGCCCGAGAAATATTTCCCGAATTTCAGGTGGTAACAATTTGTCGCACGCTGTACAAACTATTAGGATTTTCTGGAGTAGAACAAATGAAATTCTAATTTTTTTTCTCAGAGGAATTCGAATCACGGATCTTTCAGTTGCTAGCTGAACGTGCTAATCACTTACACCACGCGAGCATGCCTAGGAGAATACAATAACTACTTACATTTTCTCTCAGTTGAAAGGCGACTGGGAAAAGGCCCGAGACCCAGCTGGTGACGAATTAACGACCACCATATTTTAAGACTGATACCACTGTAGAGGCTATTGAGCTCGAATTCGGGAATAAATTTGGGATTCGAATCTTCCAATTAGAAGTGACTTCTACCATAATGGAATGCGGTGACTCCTTACAAGAGTTGATTAAACATTTAAGTTATCTAGTTGCGCTATGCTTTTGTGTAAAAACTTGGTATACATGCGTAGGAAGGATGAATGATCCTATAGCATGAACTAGTATGAACGTTAAGGAAGCTAATTATCCATATAGTTAAACTTCATGGAATATGCAGGAGCTCGCAAATTTCCAAAGCAAGAACGTGACTAAAATAATTGCTATACTAATATGCCAGGTTAGAAACTCAGAAGGATTTTCTGCATTTAAAATAGCGTAGAGTTTTCAATTCATATGTGACGCTCAAGTTTTAATCTGAAATAAATCCATATGTTGCTAAGTGTAATAAGCATTACAGTAAAACATGTTTCCAGATGCAAATACTTCGCAGCTTCATGAAATGAACTCAGTCAATTAAGATGATTTTTAACTCTTTTTCCATATACGCAGCAAGCCTTTAAAAGCGAACATAATAGCCTTGATTCAAAGCTAATTACATGCTATATTTTTTAAGATTTCACAATTTTTTTATTTATTCAGTTATGAGTAAACCTAAGTCTGCACTTACTCCGGAATATGCCAAATGAAATTGTAAGGAATTTACTCTTCTTTACCACGAGCCTTCTTATTCTAAATCTTGGAATTCTAAATGAATCTTTTTCTGTGCAATGTGTGCATGTGCGTGCAGAATGTGCAGCGTTATAAGGTATTTCTCCCGCCTTCTTGGCATGGCTTTGTGGTGTGGTGGTCTGCACCCTGAGCGCGTTATTCCAGAGGTTCGTGGTTCGATTCCCAGCGAAAGCTTTGCTCATTTTTCATCTTTCCTGTTTCCAAAAATACCTAATGTCTCTACAGTGGCGCCCGAACTAAAAGGGTGGTGGATGATGATTCTCCACACCCAAATTTGGCGGGAGAAACCCACACTCAGAAATAACGGGATGCGAACTATAAGTAGGACATTTGAATGACATTAAGTCACCCTATCTACGTAGATAATAAAATTAATGCAACATTGTTTCGAGATGAACATTAAAGCCTAATAAACCGCAATAAGTTCAGAAGTGAAAACCGAGCAGGCTGGGTATAACCAAAAACCAACAATTGTTTTTGCCACTACAAAAACTGTGGCAGCATGATTTAGGGATTCCAATCCATCTGTATAGAAAGAAATATAATTTCTATATTCATGTTCATATTCCGCAAAGGTCTACCTATAAATGATATCATTAGAGTTAGATTCACTTCAATGCTGAAATATATCAAGAAGCTGAATTTCCTAGTCCCCCCCAAGGTGGAATGTCAAAGAAATTCTCCAGTTCTGTATTGAAATTAGACATATTATGCTACTCCAGCAAAGTACCTACTCATAGACCAAATGATGGTGTACACACGATAGACGTGCCTGATACAAACAAGAGCATGAATCAATGAGAAAATGCAAATGGACGGAATTCTTGATTTGCAACCTGATTTTAAAATAGTGCTTGAGACAAAGGATGTTCACGTATTGAATGCAGGGAAGTATCGTTGCATTATACATGCAGGCTTTCCAATGTAGATGTTTCAAAAGCGACGGTGCAGATCCGAAGTGCTTAATAATGTACAGGATCAAGTTTGTCCAGCACAGAAGGCCTTGCCGATTCGTAAGTAACTGATTCGTAATCAATTTTTTTTGCGGATAAGGGCTCTATATGTAAGAAGCAATGAGCTGCGACCGGCTCACCAGGAGGTATTCGACAAGGCTTTCAGAATATTCATAATTTTTAAACATTTCTTTTTAGAAAGATTATATGAAGAAGGAGAGTAAGCTTGTCGTCGAATAGGTACCCTTAGGAATTTTATCTCCTTTTCTACAGGGATCATTGCATCCTTCAAATCAAGTTCGGGATCAGGATGAGGAATCGTCTTGCGACAAAAATGCACACACACAGTCTTTTGGGAAGAAAACCGAAACCATTCTCCTGTGACCATTTAAGTATTTCATTCAGAGATGTTTATTATTTTCTCTTAACATATTACAGGTCCGCCCCCTGACAACTAAATTGCAAAACGTCAGCGTAAACATTCCATGGACTGCTGGAGGGAGCTGTTTTAAGACAGAGTTAATTTTCAACCTAAATAGAGTGATACTTAGTACAATACCTTGCGGAGCACTCTCTTCTTGAATAAACACATCGGAGAACAAAGGGCCACGTGATCTCCACGTGAAACTTTCGATCCTTTAAAACGTATCTGATGAATATCCTCAGATTTCCTCGTAAGCTACTATTGTACAAGTTATGAAGGATGCCGAACCACAGAGTGGTGTCATAGACTTTCTCTTTATACAAAATATGGAAAAAAGTGATTTCTTTTTACTAGTACTTTACGGGTACCAGTTCCTAAAACCAAAATATTATCAACAATTGCCCGCTTTTCATAAATCCACTTTGATAAGAGGAGATGCAATTACTCGTCTCTAAATTGTAGATCAGACAACTAGTGACCATTTTTAGCAGTTTTCAAAGACAGCTTAATTAACATTAGTTAACATAGGATAACTAACAGCTGGGGTTTTTAGCATAGTATAATTAACGCCGTCAGGTTCAGGACATGATCTCCTTGTCTGAGACAAAGCTGTAGCGGTGGTCAAACCATCCAACCTTAACCTTTTTTATTCCGTAGCGTCTAGTCAGAGGTAAAATATAATTTTTGGGAGCGAAAACGTCTTATATCTTTTCGGACATGTTCGCACTTAGAAACATACATATGTAACTGGCATATATTCTTTTGTTAATAAATTTACATATTTGGCGCAGTCGTAAATAAATCTCCAGAGTATCATTAAGTAATTACCATGTAACTACTTTTAATTTCTAATTTATATGGTTTCAATACATTTAAAGCGTTAAAATATTCAAAAGAAAACAAGTTTAAAAATGTCCATTTGTAATTAATAATACATGACAACGCACTTTTTTCTATTAAACAAATTAATTCCTCTAGAAGGTAATTGAAGTAAATGAGTTTTCGAGTGAAACCTAAAAATAATTAATTTAAATATATTTTATAAATGTTTCCACTTAGGATCATTGGCAGGTAAACGGTTAGTAAAAAATGCTTCTTTCATTTAAGAGATGAGTAATTGATTCAAAAATCCACGTATTGAAGAGATTACTTAGTTTGGGTTTTTATGATACATATTTTGCTTTAATATAATAGTTATGAGGAAAAAACCTCTTTCTGTGTTTTAATAAACATTTAATTTCTTCATTGATGAGTCTCAGATTAAACACTACTGAAAGTTTTACTTGAGACAACAGTAAAATATATCTAATGGCTGTTCTTAATCTCTATAATGAAGCCTCTTTAATGTAGAATCATTACATTTATTTCGAGGTAGGAAACATGAAAAATCGGCATTGCTCTCGTCAGGATTCGAACTCCAGGTCTCCTTGATTGATAGTTCGGGCGTGCTTTCAACTACACCACGTGCTTTAAGAAAGCAGAACATTCTATATTCTTTCCCACTTAAATGGTGATTAGGGAAGAGAGGACTCCGTCGCCAAATCCAGGTGGTGATAATTTACCGTTCACCACACTTCAGTCGGACATTGTAGAGACATTAGTTTTATTTCGAAAGCAGAAACAAATAAGCAGAACCCTCGCGAAGATTTGAACTCAAAACTTCTCGATCGCCAAACAGACATACTTTCAGTTATACCAAGAAGGCACGCGGAAAAGATGGAAAAAATTTCTTATGCAGTGAGTCTTACTTCAGTAAATAATTAAATAGCCTACTTTGATAAAAAGAAAAATCAATAAAGCAGAATGTTAGATAAAAAGGGTGTTCTTTTCTAACCAGCATAGCAAAATTTTGTATTAAATTTTGGATTTCCTTTACAAAAGAAATTTTTTATTTCTACATATGCAGATTAAATTGAATGAAAATCAAATTACTGTCTCAAAACGTTCTTAAATACCTTTAAAAACATTCATCAGGGTGTTTGGCTTCGTATGTCGCAATACTATAATATTTTCCGCAAGAAATAGTTTGGGACGACTTAAAATTAATAAATGCATTTTATAGTACATTTTAAGAAAGAGAGATTTTTATAAAATAAATGAGGGAAAAAATCACTAACAAAATAGCATATATGTAAACCCCAATTTCCGTCACATATCAGATGTCCTAAAACTTCTAGTAAAGATGAAAAAAAAGATAATATTCTTATGGCGTAATGTTAGGAATTCACATCAACTATATGGAGAGTGCGGATTTATGCTTAACGTAATGTCACACTAGCCTTGGCAGCATTTTTAATGCTTGGAAGATGGAAGGAATTAAGTATTTATAAATGTACCGGAGCACTTAAAAGCTTAATAAAAGATATTAGGCTTTTGATACTCAAATTTAATAACATTATATACTCCCTAGATTAGGCATTAATAAGTCTTTTTCTGTTTGTTTTATTACAGATTTAAAAAATAATATCCTCCAAATTTTACATTATGAAAACCTATTTCCGTCATTATAGAAGCATACTTTTAGTACTCGTAGTACTCTTCAGTGTCTTATCCTCTGATATTTCTTAGATAAAGCATTATTTATTCGCTTCTTCGGTTATTAAAAATGCCGTAAACAAAAATCGTATCTTTCAGAAAATTGTTGAATCGTGTAATAAGAATAAAAACCCAAGCAGATTCTAAAACTCAGAATTATCTTTAAACTTTCCTCGTTGACAGAACATAAGCGGTATGCCGAACCCATCTGCGCTGGAAACAAGTCACAAAATTTCAAATTACTATCCACTCAAACTCAGAGACTTTCATGCTAGCAAGCAACACTATTAAAACCCCTTTGAAGAGCATTATAAACGTGGGAATGAAAGCGTAACTAAGGTGATAACAGTAGAAATTTCACCGTTACTGATATCGAACATTTACGGTCGCTGTTGGAAGACTGTTAACGCTTAAACGGCTTGGTGCATACCGTTTACGGGGAGATAAGTTTCTACAAAACGGAACACGGATACATACATAATAGCGATTGAAGGGGGGAATTTTCACTGCTTAAATCATATGTTTATTTTATTGTAAATGCAAATTCTGGCTAAATTTTTCTTCCCATTAGTTCCGCCATCCGTAAAGAATTCAGATAAATGAAGAAACATTGTATATTTTTTTATTAAAATTAGAATATTTAGAATAAATCCAACAAATATCACACAATTAGAAACGTAAAATTTTATACACTTCAAACTGTTCTAATGTAAAGTATATTTTGAAGAAAGATTAAATTATTACAGTTTTTCCTTTATTCTTTAGAAAAACTAAATAAAAAAAGTGATATTGAAAAATACAGAAAACAGAATAAACAATCTAATATAAGATTTAACTAGGCTAGTGTACACGTGAATCAATAAATGGAATCGTTTTCTTATGGTAGAATATTGCCACACATGCAGAAAAATGAAACCCTGTTCAGTTGGCCATTGGATTCACTTATAAGATATTTCTACCGCCTTCCTAGCGTGCCTTCGTGGTATAGTGGTTCTGCACGCTGGGTCGGTAATCCAGAGGTTCGTGGTTCAATTCCCGGCGAAGGCGTTGCTAATTTTTCATCTTGCCTTGCTTCAAAAAAATACCTAATGTCTCTACACAGTTAATGTTTGTATTAATTAACCTTAATAAACTTGTTTGTTTTCATACTACTAGGTAACCTAGCACATACAAAAATGAGCTTAAAATGCTTGAGTCTCATGGAATCACGACTGATTTCGCGAGAGACCTCAAATTTGGAAAACAACAACAAACAAAATACGAGTTGACTGGATAACTGCAGGTTTTCAGCTGTAGCTGCTTAAGTTGAAGAGAAGGAACTGCATAGTTGTATGCTGACCGAAAATGAATCAAAGGTTCACCATCTAAAGGGTGATTTCTGGCTACTGCTGTATCGGGATTAAAACATCCTTTATCATCTTCAAAATTGTAACTATGACTGTGTTAAAGCCTTTGTTTGTGTAAAGAATGTGTAAAGCTGTGATGAGTAATCTGAGACTATATGTATACCAAATGAATGAATGCTGAACCAAAAGTTTTATTAATAAATTTATCATTTACTTTTTCTAAAATTGTTCAAAATCCTTCGTACTTGGTGAACTGGATTTTCTTGAAGCTATTTGGTTTTGCAAATGATTTTAGCAGCGATCCTTTTTGCTATGAGACTTCTTGACTTGTTCCTGCTTTCTCCTTAATAATGATTTCCTACAGCTAAACAACTAAAATTCGAGCTTTTTCGACTTTTTTTCCTGTTTGCAATTTTTGTTTTTTTTCCCTGTTTGTAACGTGAATATGAGCCAATTTTCCCAGAGAGTCCTTAATTAAAGCATCTCTGCTTTAAGGTAGATATCTGTTACATGTTTTGTCATAATCTACTAAACAATCAGGCAATCTTTAAGAAACGGCATGTGTTCGTCTTCCTTCTTGAGTTTTGTCCCTTACCTCAATAACCAGACATCAGTTTTCGTATCCTCTTTGTTTTGTTTTAAATCATATCGAGACTGTTTCTCTCGTTAGGTATCCAACATTTATTTCTTTGAAATTATTCATGATTTTTGAGGCTATTTCTTTGATATTTTCAATTTTAAACTTGAGCATCATTTCTGGTCTTCAAACAAATAATATTAAATTTTTACAATCAAAACAGTGAACAGATTCGTGGTATTCTTTCTAATTTGCCATCATACTTTTGGAAAGTACGAAATGCACTTACTTCTAGAAATTTTCTCAATAACATTTCTTCGTCATGCGAATTAAGATTAATAAAAAAGCGAAGTTGTAAAGTTTTCCTTAATCCACCTAAACATATTACCCTACAGTAATTCAGTGAGGTAGCTACATTTTCTTTTTAAGATCTTCTCTACGCCCACAAGTGACTCTTATTCAGAAAAGCAGTCTATAACCCGATTATCCTCAAGATGTAGCAGTTTGGCTTTTCTTCTGAAGAAAATAACCATTCAGTTAATGTCTTTTAAGATCCAAATACTCAGTCTTAGAAAGCCTTTCAACTGTAACTTAGACTGGATAATCAGTTTGAGACTCCATATCTCACTTTTCTACAAAATGAATGTTTCATGTTTCATAGAAAAACAAGATTTTTACAACGAGTGGCTTCATGGTCCCATTAAAGAGGAGAGGGCGATCCGCTGTGTCCCTAGTGTAAAATATACCTATTCATCTGAATACTGAATTAATTTATTTAAACCAATATCTCTCTAAATATTAAAAACTTTTATTTGATATACGACAACATAAATCTTGGAATTAGTTGACTAAACAATCTGCTACTTTTAATAAACCAAATCTAGTTAACTACCAGTCTTGTTGCATGTAACGTTTTATGGATATTTTCCCTCTTTATTAAATAGTGTAATATTTTTTAGGATGTGTTTAAATATACAAAATAGGATATACCATGAAAAATATCAGACTGAAGCTGGAGCTTTGTTCTTTAACCACGTTTTGAAACTTATTTTCAGACAAAATAACACTGTAATAAAGATTTAGTTATAGCTATAAAGATTTAGTTTTAGTTTGCAGCAATATTTATATAGCAATTATATAGTCATTGCTGCAAACTAAAATAGAGATTTAAAACTAAATAGAAACTAAAATAGAGATTTTAAGTATTTAATTCATAATGTGAAAATCAGTAATAGAGTCTCATATTCTTACGTAACATAAGCTATCGTACTCTAGAAAGACTGTATTAGGAATTTTCTTCAGATCTTAAGACAACATACGAAGTCAGAAGAAGGGTGTAAAGAACCATTTTTTCAATCCCATACAGTTGCACAGACTTGGGCTTACTTAAGCCAATATTTCTGGCTTCTTAAACAGGTAATGATGAACTTAGAATAAATGTAATTAAACTAGCCTAACGGCTCACAGGGTAATTTAAACCCGCAGGAAGGCTCTGACTTGTACAATTCGGCAGAAACAAATCTAGTGTCTAGAAGCACATAACGCCACAGAATCAAATAGTTAGTAAGCATCAACGTGGCCTTCGAGCAGGCATAAATACTCTAAAATTACCTTCCAAAACCTTCGCTTAAATAGCACTTCTTTCTCCCTTAATCTGAATAAGCGCAAGCTTACTGATTAGCATTCCGGCAGGAAAGCGTGGGTGAAAAGAGTTCCTTTAACTAAAAATTGACTATTAGTCAAAATAAATAAATAAATTTCCACAGTGGCTGACGAAAAATTTGTTAGGTATCACGCCTCTATTTAAAATGTATTTTTCTTTTTTTTAGAACGTAAAACTAATAGAAACTGCTGCATTGCATAGCATTCATATACAAGACTAGAATTAAGATGGGCGCAGTTCATCCGCTCATATAGCAAGATACTCACGGGGTAATTACTATTTTTCTCCTTACATCTACATGTTTTGCATAACTATAGAAAAAGCATCTCAGAAATATAAGTTAATTTTTTAAAGTTTATTTTTGGTTCTCGAATCCAAGGCTTTATGGCATTGTATCATAATCAATCAAAGTTAAGTCATTAAATTGTTTTAATACGCATGCATAACAAGGATAATATACTGACCGTTATTTGTCTTAGAATTGTAAAGCGATTTTCTAGTCTATGTAAATATTTATGCTATAATTATTATCTTTGACAGTAAAATTACAAGCATTTTAATGAATTCATGCTTCTTCTTCTACTATCGCTTACTGTTTTAATAAAACTGTATTACTACTATTTAAATTTTTGTAATTTTCATCTCATATATTTGTATTAATTTTATTTTATCTATTTGTTTATTTTTAATTCAGTCATATATTTATTTCCTTTTTGGTGGATTAGTACATAAGAAATCCACGAAACTTTGAGTCCAAAGTCAGTAAAAGAAAATGCTTCAGAGAAAAGGAAAAGAATCTAAACAGTAAAAAGCGGACAATTTTCTCTTTTTTGCATTTTTCTGAAAACGAAGAAATGAAGAATTTGGAAGAACTGAAGCTGTACCTCAGGCCTCTTAAAATGAAAGCGGAATATTTGCGTCAGCAAAAGGAAGATAGGAAAGTGAAAATGAAGAGCATCGAAATAATTTGGAAAGCATACAAAGAGAGAATGAAATAAATGAAACAAATCAGGAGGATTTTAAAAACTTTCAGTCAGAGTTTAGGCGTACCAAAACTAAGCTGTCTCATATCCTGCCGATATAGTAGCGTGGCTGATTAATATTAAAAAAGTATATTTTATAAATGTTCTTTAGAATGTTAGTAAAATCGAAAATTTAATATTATACAGAGAAGGAAGAAGAATATACGTCAGGAATGCAAAGGAGCCATGTTTTGGTTATAAAATGCGAACTAAACACGAGAAACAAGAGTAATTAATTTTTGTACAGCCTAAAAATCAATTTACTACATTGTTTGTAATTTATTTTTAAAGTTACAAAACAGCTTAATGAAGAGTTTTAATGACTGCAAAAATGTAACAGAAACCTGATATGACCAGCAGCGCTTTACTGAACAATCATAAGCCAAGAGCCCGAAAATGAAAATCAAATTCTGCAAGTGGACGAATTAGTAAAACAAATCGCAAAGGAATTTATTTAACAAATGCTTTAAAATGAGTAATAGCTACCATTAAGTTGTTGAGTAAATTAAGCTTCGTTAAGAAGTTGTACAAATATTTTTTCCTCTTGCTTAAGAGAATTTAATGATTTTTTATGGCATTACATTAAGAACGACGCCATCTGTGGTTCTGGTAATTATCCTTCTTACCACAGTTAGGCTGAATTCACAGCACTAATTGCTAATGAAAAAGAAAGCTGTTAATATCAGAAATTAAGTAAACTATTTATTTTACAATAATATTCAATTCTAAGGCAGACATACCCCATAATGATTAACTAGTTACTATGAATGGCTAACTACTTAAGTATCTATAATGAGTCATTACCTCTTAGGTATCTATAATGAGTCATTACCTATTTAGATATTTCAACGCAAAATCTTACATTAGAAATACATTTAATCAGGCTCATCAGTATTACGCAACGTATTTTTATAGTAGTATTAAAAATTATAGAAAAACTGTCTCGCAGAGCATAAACTCGCACGAGCATAAACTCGTGCAGAAGGCAAAACTGTGACAGCGCTGTTAATATGAAAGTTGTTTGTATAGATTTACAAACTAGGCTGAAGAAACATTAGTCCTGCTGAGTATACGTTATGCTTTAGTCATTCCCCTAATAAAGTTCCAGAAGCAGTGAAATATATTTGTTTTATTCAAGATATATATAATTAACTTTCATTCTTCAACGAGCAAAAGCATATTTCCTGAAACATTTAAAGAAAATATCTTTAATAATAAAAGGCTAATGAAACTATAGTTTATCATCACCATTCTGAGGACACTAGTTTAAAATATGAATACAGATTAAAGATGCCTTATCTGAACTGTCCATGTCTCCTCAACGAAAACATATTTCTGAATTAGGAAGCTTATGATTGGATGAATATTTATACAGTTTTGAAGTAAATTATTTTACAGCCTTCTGGTACAAAATGCTGCAATGAATGAAAGCTGCCAAGTCTTTAGCTTACTCATAAACATAAAAAATGAATAAACCGTCAGGTTAACTGCATCCATTCTATATATTTATATTCATTTTTTCAAATGACAGGCATTTTATTTAAATTATAGATGGAACACGACGAGTGACCACGCTCGAGGACCCTCGATTTTATTTAGCATGCACTCTTGCTCGTTGTTCATGGCACACTCATTTTTTTTTCATAAAAACTCTGAGGAGAGAGGTGCAAGCACAACTTTCTGTTACGCAGTTATGCCAGAACAAAAACTATTAGTGAATCTCTACAACAGGGCTCTCACACAAAGCTGAAGGGGGCTACAATCTTGTCTGCGAACTACGTTTTGTAAATTTAAAAAACATGTCTGATGCTTGAACGTATACAGGAACGTACAGAGAAATTTAAAATTGAACGTATCGAGAAATGAAAACTCAGAAATAAGAGAATCGTGAGAACATTTTTCTCAAATGCGACAAAATTTGCAATCAAAATTATCAATAGTCCGCTAAATTTCACCTTAATAAGTGTAATTTCTTAATTTATATTCCTATATTCTGTAAGCAATGCTTACAATGCTGGCCCCCAAAGAAATTTTATGCTGCCAGATAATATATTTCAGATGCAAACATGGTGTTGCAAAGCTTTCGAGATTTTAATTATTTGAAATTCAAATTTACATTATTTTCATTACTATTAAAACGAACATAAACAAGCCACCATAAAATTTAAAAACTGAACTAACTAATTTACGGTGAGTTTTAAGCTTTGTTAAAAGACTTAAAAAAATACAGATTTGATAAACGTGAATGAGTCATTAGGATATTTTGAAGCAGGGCACAGCAAAAACATGCAATTATCTCGCGGGGACTCGAACCTTGGAGCTTTCGAATACGTGTCGAGTATGCTTCCAGTTGCACTCCGTTGGCCTGCATAAAGGAGGGTTAGGTTAGGTCAGGTTGTTTAATTACGGAAAAGCCTCGAGGGCTATCTGCGTAAGGAGAGGGATGCCTTCGTGGAAGACTTTCTAAGGGAACTGGCTCGTATACACGTTACACATGAGAAAAACCACGAAAACACCCATGCAGCCAGCCCGTTCGCGAGATTCGAACCTCAGACCGAACGACCAATATTCAGCGATTTTACCGTTCGGCCGCTGGTGGGCCGCAGAAAGGAGAGAGAAAATACCTTATAAAGTGTCATTAGTAATTATCAAAACCATGTATGCTCAGTAATGATTTTTGCCCGAAGTATAATCTCTTTGTTTGGAAATACGTTTATATCTGAACAGCTTTTATTCAAAATTGCAAATAATAAGGAAAGAGCTAGACTGAACAATAAACATGAAAAAACAGTGTTGAAGATAATTTCTAGAAATTTTTCTCCGTTGTACGGACCTTATAGAAAGAATTTTGTATTTACATACAAATATTTTAATTATTTACATATGTATTATACAAACATATGTATTTTAATTTACCGTATTTGACGGCATATAAGACGCACTGGCATATAAGACGCACCCTTATTTAGAAGGTCACACAAAAGGGAAAAAATTTTAATAGTCCGCGCGACAGCGCGGTACCACAATAACTTAAAATGTGGTTTCTTTTAGTTCTCACGTTTCGTAAAAGCCAAATAAACAATCATTGAATGCAATGACCAAACGTATTTTTATTAAGGAAAATTAACAAACGGCAAGCTATTTTGAACATGATATGTAAATTTCAATAATAAATAAATGAATGAACGGCAAGCAATCAAACATAATACAAAATAAAGCAGAAACAACAAAAAAAATAGATTCAAGGAAAACGTTACCTATCATGAAATTAGACTTTAATCACTTTCAAAATCATAAAAATCCTTTTCACTATCATCATCATCGAAAACGAGAATATCGTCATCACTACTGTTTCCGTTATCGCTAGTATCACCTTCTTCGAATAATGCGTCGTCTTCTGTTCCGTCAAGAAGTACTGATTCCGCACTTCTTAAAGGACTTAACAATTACTTCAGCCTTTACGTCCTCCCAAGATCTTTTTACTCACTCGCACACTTGTGAAATAGAGAGCTGCTTCTTTCTACCTGAGGGGTGTGAGGGCGCGATGTGGCTCTCGTACCCACTTGTTCCATCGTACTCGCACTTTTTCCTTAAATGGCTTATTCACCGATACATCTAAAGGCTCTAATTGGCTAGTCAGTCCACCAGGAATGACAGCTATCTCGGTTTTTAATTCTCTCGCTTTATTCTTTATGATTTTAGTTCTATGGGCGCTAAACTGATCCAAAACCAAAAGATAGGGTTTTCTTAAGAGTCCACCAGGTTGCCTCGCCCATACCTTCTGTAACCACAGTTTCATTCCAGCTTCGTCCATCTAGCCTTTCGGATGAACATGAACAATTACACCCGTTGTAAGTTTTTCTTTCGGATGAGTTTTTCTTTTGAATATGAAAAACGAGGGTAGTTTTGTGCCGTATATCGGGTTTTTTCATGACCTGTGGTTTTTATGGTTATTCATTTAGACCCTTTAACACTTACAGTCTTGTTGGATGGTACATCAAATGTGAGTGGAATTTCATCCATATTTCCTATTTGGCCGAGCTCAAAAGAAGTTTTCTTGCGTGCATTTATAACAAGCCCATGAAATGCTACTATTTTTTCTTTATAATCTGCTGGTATTTTCTGTGCAATAGTTTTTTTTTTTTTTGTGCGCAGCGCATTGATAAGCCTAGCCTTTTCATGAACCTGTAGCCTCAGCCCTCAGATCCTGAAAAGTTCTGATTCTCATGTTTTTCTGCAAATCTTTACCCTCATTGATTATCATTTTAGTTGAAACACTTATCCCAGATTTCCTCTTATCTATCACCCACATTTCACATTTTTACGGCATTTTCAAGTTCAGGCCAAGATGGAGCTGGGCATCGAAGGTTATGTTTTTTAACAGTCTTCTGTTGATCTTCCTGCAATCGCCAAGTACGTATCATTTTTTCGGTAGGTGGTGTGCCCAAATGCCTTGCTGCTGCTCTGTTTCCGTGCACTTTGGCGTAGTTTAACACTCCTAGTTTATATTGAATTGTATAGCTTAATCTCTTGTTTCCTGTAGTCATATTTCCCAACGTATTTTTTAAAACAAATAGTTTAAGCACCGATACCGACACCTTCATACAGAGTAGCACCCATGCCGACACGTGTGTTGGCTGAGTCACAAAACGTCTATGTAAAGAAGGAAAGGCTCCATAGACGTAATGTGACCGTCGAACCTGTTCGAACTTCGACATCAGCTTCGAGCTTTAGAGCTTTTTGGTGACAGATATTTCACGCATGCGCAAAATAATTATGGCAGATGTAGAAAACGTTATGTGTGTCTAGACCTTTATCCGAGCTAAAAAATAGCACTCAGTATTGAAAGTTAACCTGTGTCCTTCACGTATAAGACGCAGGTAACTTTTTTGAGACCAAATTTAGGAAAAAAAGTGCGCTTATATGCCGTCAAATACGGTAAATATGAAAGAAAAATTTAATATATAAAAAGAGGTCTTCATTATTTATTTTCAAGTTTTGTCCTACTTCAAAAGTTTTACTGAAGACTTTTCCGAAATTTTTTCATAATTCGTTTTATTTTATACCGAAGTAACTTATTAAATGATTAATTAAACATATTGGAATGCTCTGAAATGGATGCCACTGTGAAATATTAATACATATAGCTGTCAATATGCTTGACGTACAAAGAAAAACCAGCCAAATATACGGAATATATGGCAATTAAATTCAGACGCCGCACACGTTTTTTACACGCCTCAAGAAAGAAGATATAAGTATTCCCTTTTTCGTACGCTGTAAAAAATTTGAAATACAACGCAACCCGACAAAATGTCTCTCACGAAACGATAGGTTAGCCTACTTTTCTTTGCATCATAGTTCAAGGAACAATAAATGGCGTCAGTCCGAACACAAGTATTTTTTATCCTTTTTTACAAGTCGCCGCTTCATGACCTCCAGCAATGGAAATTAATTTTAACTCTCTCTTTGTCCTGGCTTTCAAGACACCCATAAGGAAGACTTTTTCAAACGTCCGTCCGTTTGTCTGCCCCCGAGGCTTGCGTCACATGAAAGGGTGGAAAAAACATTCTCGGATTCTCGCTTTTCCTGTAACAAGCACAAGGACGAAAAGTATCCTTGATCCCCACCATAATCAATTTTACTGGCACCTACCGCTCATTTCCTGTCACCAGTTTCCAATAATTAGAAATGACCTTGAAATCAAATCCTGAAAGTACCAAACTTCCGATTTCAGATGTACAATAAATGTAAAGAGACTTCTGGTAGACTACCTCATTGGACCGTACTTTCTGCCCAGTGCTTTGGACGATAAGGCATAACTGATCTTCTTGCAACAAGTCTTCATCCAATTTCTTGATGCAGCATATGTTCCTCTGTCTTTGAGCCGCTCTATGTAGTACTAGCATGACAGAGCTCCTCCACATTACACGACTGACGTCCGCCGATACCTCGACGTAACCTTTCGACAGCGGTTGATAGGTCGTGGTGACCCATTTCATTGGCCTGCCAGATCACAGGACCTAGCATGCATGGACTTCTTCTTCTGGGGTAACATGAAGAGCTTGGTGTACGCCTGTTTCTTCAGTTGGAGAACTCGTCGCTCAAATATCTGTAGCTGCCGGAGGATACGTGGCATGCCAGGAATCTTCCAGAACGTAAGACATTACTTCAGGGCCAGCCTCCAGAACAGAGAGAACCTAGCCATTTAGACAACTTCTGGAAACCAGTACTTTACCAAAAAAAAAAGCAGATGTGTAAGAATATTAAAGACAGCTGAGTCTTCCACATTTGGTTGACACATGGGAACACAAATTAAATTAAACGGAAAAACTGAATGATTGTATACACATACAATAAGCACAATATTTCTTTTAACTGATGAAGAAATAATTTCCTAGCATTTCCACCATTAGTGGTATTTTTAATATTTTCGGAATTTTTTTAATATTTTTTGTGATTCTGGATACGGCTCGGGAACACATTAAAATTCTTTTGATAATAACTTGAATGAAACAGCATCCCACACGATGAAAGATTCGTATAATTAATGCCAAGCTAAAATTGTATTTCCACTATCATTGTGTTTCCTCGTGTTCTTATTCAGACCTCTTAAAATATGCTTTTTAATTAATACTGCTTTTTGGTAGCGCATATTAGATATTTGAAACAAGAATTATGCTTATCTCTGCGTTAAATAGACAGGCTGACACTATGCATACTTGAAGAAAATTTTACAGGCTGACATTGATGCATGCATGCTACTTACACGAAGAAAAAGGAATGCTGGAAATCCCGTTAACTCCTTATAGTTAGATTTGATGACGGAAAATAAATTACTGGAAGAAATTGTTTTATATTACCTTAATGCTACAGTGTAAATTTATAATGTCTAATACTATATTCTGTCTAGAAAAATACGATTAGAAGGAAATAAATCAGTGTATCAAGCTGAAGCTGTTGCAATTAGAGAGGCACTGCGGTGGAGTTATAAAAATTTAAAACAGTACTTTACAATACATATTTATTTTGATGCTCTCTCAGCCCTACAAGGCTCAGCGAATCCGGAACCAAGCAATAGACTTCTTTTGGATATAAAAAATATTTTTAACAAAATAAGAGAGAAAAATGGTATATATTTTCATCGGGTCAAGGCACATATTGGTGTTACCGGGAATGAGAGGGTGGATATGCTAGCTAAAGAGGCAGCCCTGGGAGAGGGTGATAATTATGACGATATTAATGATTCCAGAAGAATTACCTTGAAAAAAATGAAAGCAAGTATAATTAAGAAATGGGCTCGGGAATGGAATGGTTCAAATAAAAATAAGGGTTACTTGAAAATTTTGACCATAAAAAGAAAAATGGATCTATTTAATAATATAGATACTATTCAAGTTATCACGGATCATGGTAGATTACCGGCCTATTTAAAACGTTTTAATCTCCAGGGCAATGATCAATGCTTGGCTTGTGGGAAGTACGGAAATGCAGCTCATTTTATGGAAGAATGTAAACTGACCAAGAGTGTGAGGACGAAATTTGGAAAAATAAATGAACAGAATGTAATTGAAAAAAGAAAATTCTTGAATAGCTATGCAACAGAAATTATGAGGAAGACTATCATAGGAATACAAAATTAAATATTTTAGTTTTTCTTTTGTTTACGAGTTTATGTGTTGGGTGAGTGAGTGAGTTATGTGTCGTCTTATTTTTTTTTTATTTGTTTGTTTTCTAATCGATTATGCGTGATTTCCTTATTATGATTTTCCTTATTTTGTATCGTGTGAGTGTATTTTTCTGTGTCGGGTGTGCTGCGTTAACCATAGGGCCGATTATTATCGGCCAGGAGGGTTGCAGTATTCTCGTAAACTAAACTAAAGCTCTAAAAATTTAATGATAATGTTTATATTGTCACATGTAAAATCAGACAAAATCCAACATCAGATTAATGTTGATAGCTGTTGGTTTTATACAGAAGCTCTATTTATTTCGAAAGACAATGACATAAATCCCATTACTTTAAAGACCAAACAATATTCTGAAAACAATCAAAGATATATTAAGTGTTCACTATACCTTTTGTATCCCTCTTTACAATTTTCTGATGCTTGAAAAGTCATTTATTTCAAATCTGTTGTGATTTATATAAGTTTTTGCTCATCTGCTTATTGATAAACATTTTAGAAATATACTTTTCGTAATTACGAACAATACTCTCTTACAACAAATTATAGTCATTTCGTTGTCATTCCATTATTTTTTCTCTCACTTGCAAAATTTCGCGGATTATTCTCAAGTTCCACTTAAGTAGAGTACCTTAATACTCATATCGATTTTTCGAAACTGATACAAGGATTAAAACTAAGATAACTTCCATGAGTTCCTCTCAGAATTCTTAGAAGTTTTCTATAAGTCTTCAAACAACTTAAAGCTGAATTTCACTTAATTTAAATTGTTGAGTTCCTTTTATCTACGTACGTAGCTCAGTACCTATTAAAAGGGTCAATAATATAATAAAATAAAATGCTTTTGCATTAAATTTGTTCATTCATAGAGTGAACTATATGAATTTTTCCCCCAACAGAAGCTTGTGAGTGTTAGTACATTATTAACATTCTCTTTGTATGTTAATTTAATGGAGCTATGGTAATAGTATCACACATTCTCTTAAAAATGAAATAAAAAAATAAATTCAAACTCTAATCTGAATTTTACATGAATTGTATGCTACATGTTCGATATGAAAGAATGTTATCGATTTCCGCGCTGGGTGTTCGAGAAAATTTGATAAAAAAATTTATGTTTATCCAAAATTTAGCATTCTTATAATGGAAAAGCAGAATCGAATGTGATTTATTCTTATTTAGATGAAAGCTCAAAGCGTCCTTTAAAAAATGGAAACATAATGGTAGAAGTATCGAAAACAGATTCCCGTATTCCTACGAGCTTAAATAATACCCACAATTTGAGACGTAGGATAACGAAGTGCTGCGAAGTCAATGATGCGCAATGGAAAATGTCTCTTTATATTTCTTGTTGGTTTGTTTTATAATGCGATTTGTGGGAAAATGCAATTTTTCGTTCGACTGTTTCCACACAGAAGTTTCGAGATCAAACGGCAACGACAAAAGCCAACATTTCCTTTGTTTTTATTTGCTTCCTTCGTTTTCCGCTACGAGATTATACTTATAGAATTTCGTGTGATGTGGATGTGATTTTGCGGGAAGCTTAATCGGATATCATTTTCCCTTTAATGCGCTCTTCGAACGATAGGAATAAGCATTTAATATCTCTGGTGCTCTGCATGCGATCTAGAACGACTAAAATATTCCATTAGACGACCTCCATTCTGTGGTCTCAGAGTAAAACTAAACTCGATAAAACAGCTAAGGTTTGTTTTGAAAGTAACAGTCTGGCACATGCCTTGGGCATCGTACATAATGCCTCTCCTCAGACCTCCTTGAAATGGTTTAAAGAGATGCTTTATAGCACACAAAAAATATTGTCATCTGTGTATTTATATAAAACAACTCATCGCTCTTAAAATTAAAACTTTACTATAAATGCGTAACTAGTTCATTTTAATTTTAATCTGACCTATCCCTTCTCATTTTGCATGTATAAATAGTTCACTCCAGAAGATTTGAATTAACTAACTCGAAGGAGAAGCAAGGTTGTTTTAAACGTCTATGGCAAAAGTTGTGAGGGCTGCGCATTCGCAGAAGGAAACTGACTCGTACTCGCATTATACAGGAGAAAAAATACGAAAACGTACATACAATCAGCCAATCCTCTTCTATTCGAATGCGGAAAAAGTTAGGTGGGATTTGTTTCACTATGAAAAGCACGTGAGGACTATTAGCGTAAAGGAAGGAATACCTTCGTGAAGATCGCTCTAAGAGAAATTAGCTCGAATCCACGCTTCAAATGAGAAAAACCACGAAAACGCCCACTCAGTCAGACCATTCGCCAGGATTTGAAATCAAGTTCAACAACGAGTGTTCAGTGACTTTATGGCTCGGCCACTAAGTCCAGAAGAAGTTAGGAATAGATGTAAATACGGTGGATCAACACTAACTGACAAATGCATGTTTATTTTGCCTTGAAATAAATTACTCTTTCTATTACCTTCTTCCGCATTCTAACAAGCCCAGTAGCAGCCAAGTCGCTGAACAGTGATATTTCGGTCCGGGGCTCGAATCATTGTGAACGGGTTGGTTGCATGAGCATTTTCGTGTTTTTTCCCTGCGTAACATGTATACGAGAGAGTTCTTAAAAAACCTTTTACGAAGGCATTTCTATCTCTTAAGCAGATAGCCCTCGAGTGCTTTGCCATAATTAAATAAACCAAAGCCAAGTCCTCACTATCAAATAGGTTTAGGATGAGTTTCCAAGAGTTGAGCTGAATTGGGGCTTTTATTTGATAGTGAGATAAAATTATAAAACAATTACTGTTTTTATTTGATTAAAACCGAAAACCGAAAATAGTTGGAATATACCGAAAATAGTTGGAAAATAGTTTAAAACCGAAAATAGTTGGAAGTGTAATTAATATGCAGAACAAATTGATTCCATATAACAATCACAGATTACACTTTGATTTCTAAATATAGATTCGCTTTTAGTTTCTTTTCAACTTTCATAATTTTTACCTTAAAATTCTTTCGTTAATCATTTTAGTTTCTTTTAAAGTTTTCATCTTGCTAACATCATCGCTTTTAGGTTTATTTGCATAAATAATGAATTAGAAATTCGCTCGTTTATGTTATGAATATATCACAAACATACTATTACAAAGATCGGAAGATTGAATTTTGAAGTCCGAGTTTACATTATTTTCATTACCATTAAAAATTAACATGTAAACCAACGCGAGTGCAAAATTAAGAGAATTTGCAAGTTATGTCCTTTTCACAAATAGTATTCAACCAAAAGGTTGCAATTATGCCGCCGAAGAATAATGCAAATATTCAGAGTCGCATACGTAAACATACACGTGCGTGTCTGAAGAGCTGTGATTGCGGAGGGGATATAAGCGCACGAGAGGTTTTCGACGATTTGTGTGCTCGTACTCATTCACAACATTCACCGTGTTTCTCACAAGACTTGGCTAAATTTAATAACGTTTGAGGTAAAACGAGTGGCCGGGAACATAAAGATGACGGAATGAGATGGAGAATTTTCATTAGATCGCAGGCTGGACAATCGCCTACAGACCTCAACGTAACGCGAAATGTCATCTGCAATTTGTGGAAACAGTTTTAGGATACTAGATCCATATCGAGAAGACCTGGACAAGGTCGATGAAGATTCCCAACGACTAATGAAGATCGTTATTTAGCACATTCATTGGGGCTACACCTGGAACTCGATTTTTATGGTCTACAGTTGCTCGAAAGCTTCATGAAATAGGGTTGTATGCCAGAAGCCCCGCTATTTGCGTCCCGTTCACTGCAGCTAATCGCGCTCTCTTTTGAGAGCGCGTTTAGCATGGTTCAGACTACATCTGCCTTAGACTAGACTTCAGTGGAGTAGTTCGGACACTGATTCTCGGCGTTCCTGTATCTGGAGAGAGCCTGGAACATGATATCATCCATCCCTCATCAGTGAAAAGTATACTTACAGTTGTGGTGGTGATTTGATGTGTTATGCTAGCACGTGTAATGCTAGCTGGCGTCTCACTCCCTGCATGTGTTTCATAAAGGCTCCCTGACTGCTATAAAGTACAGAGAAGAAATCTTAGAGCCCTATGTTCAACATTTTAGGGGCGCGGTTGGTCCTGGGTTCTTGTTAATCGAAGACAACGCTCGTCTGCATAGGGCTCAGCTGGTCTACAGTTACCTGGAAAATGAAGATATTCGCCACATGGATTGACCAGTCACATCTCCTGTCCTATAAAGATGTCTGAGATGCTCTTGAGAGAGCAATTTCATCTTCCCACTTCCCTCCGAGAGCCATCCCGGAGGTGAAAATTGCCTTGCTGCAGGAATAGGAGCGACTGCCACAGGGACTATTCAACTGCCGCATGTCCAGTATGCCGTAACGCTGCGTGACCTGTCGGGCAATGAGAGGGAACCATACCCTACATTATACTCATTTTCAGTCTGATAGCACAACGTGGATTTTATATACTTGCATTATCAGCTTTTCAGTACTGGCAATGACGCATACATAAAATGGCTTACGAATGGTGCATCTTCTTCTCTGTGATAAATGTATATTCAAACCAAATTTCATTAAATTCTGTCCTTAATTTTTTTAAACAGAATGTGCGACATAATGTTTTTCACGGTAATGTGCGTATTAAAATTTAGCGCATTAAAAATTAACTTATTGGAAATAAAATAAGGCATCAGAAATTTTATAATTGGAGCTAACTAATTTGCAATGAGATATAAATTTTATTCAAATATTCCAAGATACAAATTTTATTATATTTAATTCGTACTTGTAAAAAAAAATTAGTTATGATCTGTTTCACAAAAAATAATCTCTTTATTCGAGGCATTTATATTTGAAAAGTTTTTTTTTTCATAGTTGAAAATTAATAAGCAGCCCTATTGACGATGAGCATATACAATGCGTGATGAAGATAATTTCTACTAAACTATTTCCAAGGCTACACACTTTATCAAAATCGAAATAGAATCATGTTATAAGGTATTTCTCCTGCCTTCGTGGTGTAATGGTCTGCATGCTGGACGCGTATTCCAAAAGTTCGTGGTTCGATTCCCGGAGAAGTCGTTGTTCATTTTTAATTACTCCTGCTTTAAAAAAATCGAACGTCTCTACAGTTGCGCCCGAACTAAAAGGGTGGTGGATGATGATTCTCCACACCCAGGATTCGCTATTGGGTCCCTTAAAACCCCAGTCGCCTTAAAAAGGCAGAGTATATAAGATATTTCTCCCGCCTTCTTAGCATGCCTTCGTGGTGTAGTGGTCTGCATCCTGGACACGTATTCCAGAGGTCCGTGGTTCGATTCCCAGCGAAGGCGTTGCTCATTTTTTATGACTCCTGCTTTAAAAAAAACCTAATGTCTCTATAAAGTGGCAAGCAGTAGTAAGAAATAAAAGATATTTATACTTATTTACGTACAAGCATATATATTTTTATTTATGCATGCAAAATGCAAAAATGTATAAATTTTATGCAAAAATGTAATAAATAAAGAGAAAGAGACCAAGATGTCATTATTTATTCTCAAGTTTTGTCCTACTTGGAATATTTTCTCTGAAATGTTACGAAAGTTTCAAATTCAAGTTAATTTAAAGTAAGTTATTTAATGATTAATTAAATGTGCCAGAATTATTTTAAATAAATGGCAGTTTGAAAATTTAAGATTTAGCTGTAAATATGTTTCAGTTACAAAGCTTAACCAACAAAAGCCTCTTGGAGGTCTCAAACTTTGGATTTCAGAGTGAAAATAAATATAAGTTGGAATTTTATTTCTTCGTGATAGTATTATTCTTATTATTTATGTTTCTTTCGAAAAGTACTTAGCAAGCAAAATGTAAAATTTGTTAAAAATTCTTTTTATTTTATTAATATTTTTTAAATTTTGTTATTAAAAAATTTATCAAAAAATGTGTTTAAAAAAGTTCTGGCTCGTAAGCTCTTTTCATATCGTGCATATGGTCAGTGGACAATTCGAGTTATAATGCTTAACAGTTTACTGAGGAACTGAAGCTGTACGCGATTGCATGAACGTGAGAACAAAAATCACTTAACAATTGAAAAGTTAGAGGCAGTCAAGGATAAGTGGAAATGTCCTTCTAAGACACAGACAAGTGGAATTTTCAGACCCAGCCTATTATACCACAAATTCCCCAATCAAAATGAATGAATGAAAATTCTCTCAGCTTCTCTATCTGAGTATCATGTAGGTAATAACAAGTTAGAGTTGCTGATTTTTGTAGTTATCTTTGTAAGACATGTTTTGATGTTTGGAATATATAGTTATCTGTTACCTCACACCCGGTTTTCAAACTGAAAGCCATCATATTTACTTTACGTGACGTGCTCCTCTTGCACGCTCTGGAATGTATTTTTAATTTTATTTTTCAGATTGTTACAATTTTTCCATTACTCTTTTCTGATATCCTTTAATTAAAAATCATTTTTAAGAAACTTACAAGATTCGCCCACTAAACTGGCCCACAAGCTCTTTCTCAAACCTTAATTCGCATTTTGTGGTTTCGATAAATCCTTAATCTTACCTATAATCTGTAAAGCTTTCTCGCTTTAATCACTTGTTTCTTAGCTGCATAACTCTCGGCTACAAATAACGCATTCTTACAAGTTAATTTAAAATTTAAGTTTGATGGAGTCATAATTCAGTGAAGACTCGGAGTACTTGTATATGGGCGCAGATTACAGTTGGACGAAAAGTTAGTAAAATAAAGCTCACATCTCTAATATCATTCTAAGATTAGTGGTTTAATGATCATCTTTCAAATATAAAAATGGTGAATAGCAGCAAATAACTCGATTACAAATGTTTACTAGTTAAATAATATAACATATGTAACATCATTAGTTTCTGATCATCAGTAAATAAAATACGAGAAACAATCATATGCTTAAGCAAACAAGGAAACGTTCCTCTCTAAAATCCGTAATTTACCACTGAAAGAGCCGTGAATAAGCTGAATGTTCTTCCCTTAGTTCCATTACCAAAGTCTATATCAAAATTGAAAAAATAATTGTTTCCTAACCCATATGAGGAAACACTGGTGGCTGATTTTATTAGGAATGTTGACACAAAAAATTAGTAAATATTGATGAGTGAAAACATTCGCAAGTTATACAAATTCTATTCTTTATTTGCTTACCTCGAGTGCATTGTATTACGCTGATGGAGAGACATGTATTTGCCTACATTTATTCATTTATATGTACTTAGAACATGATAAATGTATTTGCCTACATTTATCATGTTCTAAGTACATATATGCCGAGTGTTGTGAAGAAGGTAATACATATTAGTAACATAGCTTGAGGGTCCTTCATACAGAATGTAAAATTTAAATACCAACTCGTTTGACGAAAACTGAAGGGAAAACTACTGATTATTAGTGAAGTGTATTTGTTCTTATTCTAATCACACAAATACTCCGTTAAAATGATGCAAGATATTTCATAAATCTACTCTGACATTTTCTGATCATGTAACGTACAGTTTTGATTATACAGGAAATGTTTCCTTAATAATAAAATATTCAATTAATGTGGTAGTCATAACATAATTTCTTTAATATAAAATATAATCATGCTGATAGTCAGCAGTAACGTATTATAAATTATTTAGAACATAGTTTTATTCGTAATAAATTATTAGCTAAACTTCTCTCAGTTAGTTACTAGATAACGCCATAAAAGCAAAATGTTGCAATTAAATTGATTATGGGAAATAAATGTTAGAAATATTTTAGTAATTTATTAAATATCATAAATAGTTTAGTAAATTTTCTTTACTCACATAGACTTGTAAAACCATAAAATGGTTTATTGGTTATCATATAACAATATGTGGAAAAAAATAATTATATAGTAATACGTTGTCATATAACAATATGTGGAAAAAATAATTATATAGTAGTACGTTGTCATATAACAATATGTCAAAAAGAATTAAATTAAGCAAAATATATTTTTTCATATAGTCAGCCATAGTTATAAATATGATAAAATTATATAGATGATTGTCTAAATAGAAATTTATAAAACTCGGTTAATAAACGTATGTACATTACGAAAAATTTATAAATTCTTTTACTTAGTAACACATTTATTTACAGCATTATATACTATGATATATATTGGAGCTCACGCACATTTCATCTCGTTTTTTTCCAAGAGTTTTTACGCTTGATGATGCAGATATACAATTTTACATCATTTTGGTTAGCTGGTTGGTTACCGCGTTTTATACCACATAACTTGAAAGGTTATAACGCGCCAAACATGTGATCAGTCCATTCCATCTTGTTCTGGGTGACGATAAAAATATAAAAACTTAAAAATTATATAGATGACAATTTTTTGAGGTATGAGACAAAAAATTAACCAGAGCAAATTTTTAAAACCAAACTAAATCAAACACTGATATACTGCTTCGGAGATAGTAATATTGTGTATCTAAATCTCATTGAATTATGTGATAATGTATTTTTGTTTTTCAGTTTTTGAAATAAAGAATACCAAATAGACCGTAAGTTGCATTTCCGTCATTTTCTCTTGCATGAAGGATTCTCAGCCGATGCTATTACTCTATTGTCAGCCAGAAAATGCTTCGACCAGTTCTGAGACAGAAGATTTTTAAATCAAAGCCTCTTCAAAATCTAATCGTTCAGCCCTCTTTAATTAGATTCATTCGATCAATCTTATCGGGACTAATTTAATGGCAGGCAGTGATCAGCCCAAAGCTGTGCCATGTCTGAAATATATGAGGAAGATCCAGAAAATGCGGTTTGGGTGCCGCTTAGTTCCATCGACGGCAAGAAGAATCAACTTGTTTCCGTATGTGCCCTTTCCTTGTAAGTCATCTCAGCAATGTAAATCGCAATTTCAGGCAGTTGTTTTTGCCGAAGATGAAAGCTGAATATCTGGGTAATAGGTTTATCGAGTAGCGTCTGCGATTGGGGATCTCTCGTGCGAGAGAATATGTCGATAAATGATTTTTTTGTCTACTTTAAAAGCCATACTTTAGTACCTGAAAAACAAAACACCTCTCAATACTGTTGTAATCCTCTTCAAACTCTAATCGTTCAGTACTCTTTAATTAGATTCGTTTGAACAATCTGATCGAGACTAATCTAATGACAGGCAGGAGACCAATCCAAAGCTGTGTCACGGCTGAAATATACAAAAAAGATCAAGAAAATGTGGCTTGGGTGCCGCTTAGTTCCATCGAGGGCAAGAAGAATCAACGTATTTCCATATGTGGTCCTTTCCTTGTAAGTCATCTCAGCAACGTAAATCGCCATATCAGGAAGTTGTTTTTGCAGAAGATGAAAGCTGACTATCTGGATAATAGGTTTATTAAGGTTTATCGAGTAGCGTCTGGGATTGAGGATCTCTCGTGCAAGAGAATATATCGATAAATGAGTTTTTCGTCTACTTGAAAATCCATACTTTAGTGCCTGAAAAACAAAACACCACTCAATTACTGTTAACTTTTTATAAGCATTCATGTTCATTTGATTATATTCTGGTCTTTGTGCATATTATGTTATGTATCGCTTTATGTATTCATTTGGTGCATTTTACATAATTATTTTAGGTTTTATTTTTGTTTGATTGAATTTGTATTCATGTCTTGTGTTTGTAAATGTATACAGAGTTATAAATCTTATGATTTGAATCGAACAAAGTTTAAAGTGAGAAAACAGCTCAATTAAAAGCCAAGATATAGGTACAAAAATCTCTTATTGGGCCTTAGTAACAATTTTTGTCTCCGGATTAGTGACACTTGGCGATTTCTTGCCAGCCTAAGAGTATTCTAAAAGTTTCTGGAAAACTCATTTTTGAAGCCTTGAAGGGTTAAAATGTTAAGTTTACTTAAGTTACCAGTAGGCTAGTGAATCATAAATAAACGACTGCTTTTGAGCCATGGAAGTCATTTCCGCTGAAAACATTAGGTAGGTGAATCAGTTGAGAATTGTGCGACTATGAGAGATTATTCCATTTTGAGTGATATCCGCAGTATACGGTATTCCTCGTCTGTTGAGGAGAATTTATGTCATCTCTGTTTTCTCCTTAATCTGTTTACTTTGCTGTGCGTGTTATTTGTTTTCATATAGAAGCCATATTTACTTCTTTATCTGGCATTTTTATTAAAAATATCTCCACATTATTAGTTACATTTTGGTGTACAGGCTGACCATGTTCACTATCAACACTAGACTACAAAGAATCCAAAAATGTTAAGGGCAGTAAAAGTTAGGTAATAGCCTAATATTTTTAATGACACCTATTTTTAAATATCAAATTGCGAATAGGCAATGTTGTTAAAACGAAAACGACACAAAATCTGATGCATTATGTCGTATAAAGAGAATATCTGCTTTTATGTATCAATTAAACGCTTATTAACATGAAATAAGACACGCATGTGTCCATAAGCCTATAATGAAGAACGTCAGTGAAAATTATGTCGAAAAGGAAGTATAAAATTTAAGTCATATTTACTTTAGATTTCGCAGCAATATATTGTATTTTCTGAAAAAAATTATTTTTAAAGAATGTGAATAAGTTTTGATGAAATAATATTTTAAAGAAAATGAAAAAACACAAAAAAAGTTCAATCTTCGAAATATTTTTTTTTATGAAAACGAAATTGTATGCACTTTTATTTACCCCAATTCAATTATCTCGAACTGCAAATGACAAAAGTAAAAGCCTTTCTTGGAAATTTGGCATTTTAGGATCTTGATTTACACTCATGTCCATAAATTAAGGATAATTCGGAGTCACTCGGAAATCGAACTCAAAAAGAAATATATCACCTATAAAATGACTACACACATCTTCAAGAATCATATGCAAATTTCAGGAAGTAACCAGATGTCACCGATGGTGATGACACAATGACGAGAGTGTAAGAGAGTGATATATAAAGAATACAGGCAAAGAAGTAAAATTGCTTTATAAGCATTTGCTTTATAAGCGCTTTAAAATTGCTTTATAAGCGCTTTATAAGCATTTCAGTGCAATAACAGAATAGTTATGACACAAAGGATGCATTTGGATGATTTTTTACATGGTAGAATTATCGGCCGTCTGGATTGTGGGCGTACCCAACTGGAAGTATCAGACGAACTTTGAATTGCCCAGAGTGTCATATCCAGGCTTTGGCAACGATTACAAGATGATGATAATGTGAGTAGACGTTACAGCACAGGTCGCCCCAGAGTTACAACGAATGAGGACCGGTATTTGGCAGTTACTGTCAAAAGAAACAGGCGGAGCACAGCCTCAGACCTGTCTCGTCAGCTCTTTTCAGCCACTGGTACGACAATTTCAAGGCAGACCGTGTACAGACGCTTAGGGCAGATTGGTCCATATGCTCGTAGACCTGTCAGATGCGTTCTACTTACTGCAACTCACTGTCGTCTGCGGTTAGCCTGGAGTAGAGAGCATGCATTGTGGACACCGCAGCAGTGGGCTTGTGTAATGTTTTCCGACGAGTCCAGGTTTAGCTAGCAGTCTGATTCTCGCCGGACTTTCATATGGATAGCTCCAGGTACCCGTTACCACCAAGAAAACATCATTGAACAACACAGTTACGGTGGTGCAGGAGTGCTCGTTTGGGGTGGAATTATTCTGGGTTCCAGAACTGACCTGCATGTTCAAATTGGAAACATGACAAGCCAAATCTATCGGGACGTCATTCTGGAACAACATGTAAGTTTGTTTTGGGGCGCCATGGGCGCACAATTTGTGTTTATGGATGACAACGCCCGTCCTCACCGTGCAAACATCGTAAGCGAATGCCTTCAATTGGAGAATATCACCCGTATGGTCTGGCCAGCATTCTCACCGGACTTGAATCTAGTAGAGCACGTATGGGATATGCTTGGCCGACGAGTTGCAGCCCGTCAACCTCCTCCTACATGTCTACCGGAACATCGGAGAGCATTGCTTTTGAGTTGTGTAATATCCCCAAGATCAGATCGATAATCTGATACTCAGCATGCATAGGCGTTGTACGGACTGTATTGCATCGTCTGAGAGACATACAATGTATTAACAATCATACCAACCATGTAATATTGGTTTTTTGTAAATAGGTTTTTTTTTTTGTAATTTGCTCCAGGGAGAAAAAATCGCTATTTTTTTAATAATATCAAACATATAGCATCTTTTTTTTTTTTTTTTGCTCTTTACCTTTTGTTTAATAAATAAGCTTTACAAATAAGTCAAATTTGTTTGCTTCTAGCTCTTCCTTTACCTGATTTTGCATTATCCTTAATTTATGGACATGAGTGTAAATTAATTGCCTTCTGAACTAGGAAGATAACGTTTAATCCATGACATTACATAAGCACGGGAATGTGGGCTCCAACCAAACCACAGAGATATTTCCAAAAGAGATCCCTGCCGCTAATTCCATACTATCATATTATGTCATACAGTCACGTGGCCAGTAATTTACTTCCCATTACCCTGAATGAGAGTTCAAGTAAATGAAGTAAATGCTGCTAATTACTCCATTCAGACTAATTTCTCGTTCTTCGACCCCTCATTGCTTATGCGATCTCATCTGTTTCCTTACCGTTCGAAAAGTTAAAATTCTATGCAGAGGATTTATACGGAACATTAAATATTCTCGTTAACAGGAATCGACTTCCGTATGAAAACTTTCATCCATTTAAATACTTTTCAGAACTCAGTTTCCTAAATTTAAATAGAACTAAGGCTTCCTAAGTAATGTTTTCTAGCTTCTAAATCAGCTCAACTTTTACTGTAAATGCCTTGTCGTTGCATTTTCTTTATCAAGGCTTAATCTGCTTTCAGTCAATTACCGTTTCAATACATAAAACAAAAGTAATTAAATACACTATTCGAAAAACAGTTAAAGTTATTTTAGACTTCATTTCAGTTTTTCAAATTATGAATAAAAAGTACTGCAACTAGCATTTCATACAGCTAAATGCAGTTCTGAAGCAACTAATTTACATTACAATGGCATACATTTACAGTACAATTATTCTTCATTTCTTCTTGCTTTCACAGATCATTACATGAGCATGCATTTTAAAACTTTTAAAGTTATTACTTTTACACGTTTTAAAAATGTTACTTTTACATCTATCTGCGATGATTTGTTTCCTCCGCGATATTTTGTATGACGTTGTTTCCAAACTGCGAAAATTTTCAACCGTTTTATTTTCTATCACGATATTTTAGAACTGCGAACTTTCTTCCCTTCCACGATGTTGTGCAAAACGATGTTTTTTCCTTCGCATTGTTTTTTCTACGAAGTTTTCGTCTATAATATTTTCACCTGTGACCGAACAAAATAGTTACTAAACATGTTTACAGTTGCAATACATCATTTGCGCAAAATGGTTTGTATTTGCATGCCTTTATGCCAACAATGTCTTAGCCACATTTGCAAGTCTAACATTAGCAAGACTTAATCACCAAAACGACAGATATTTGAACAACAGAAGTATTTTTACTAATAAACTTATTTTTAAAATGATATTTGGAATTAGAGTTTAATGATATGATGTGAATTTGTATAAATTTGAAAAGAATTAAATTATAGCTAACTCTTTTGGGAAGTGTCTTGTTGAAGCACAACGAAGTTTAAAAGCCCACTTTAACCGATCTCTTAAACTTGGTTAGACATCAATAAAATTATATTATTATTTTTAAATGAAATAAATTATTTCCAATTTAGTGAGCAGTAACTCCGCAAAAGTAAGCGGAATAATTTGCCTTGTGATCTCTTATAATTTCAAATTAATAGAGCAGAATAATTTTCCTGAGAATCACAGTACCAAAAGACTCTCAGTGAAACGCGATAACTATAACAAATTATTAAAATTACTGAATTTAGAGCTTTGATATGCTTTTCCTTGAACCTCAATATTGCAGCAATGTATTTTTGAGAAAGGTATGCCGTAATTATGGCTATCTTAAATTTGTCTTACTGGACATTTCCGCAGATAAGTTTACCTTAAGGTAATACAGGTATACATGTTTGACAAGGTTTTATAGTTTTAGCATACATCTTTTGTATAACCTTTAGACGTCTCTCTGAATAAACCATTCAAAGATCACATGCGTGAAAAATGGAGTAACTCGATTGAGTGGCGGAATGTCGTAAATGAGAGGTGGAGCTATGCAGGCTGCGTCACTTGATGTACTACGCGATTTTGTGATCAAATCATAGAAAAAGTGAAAGTGGGAACAGTGGTCAAATCCATCAGAAAGGTATATGATATCTAATGCTATGGACGTCACTGAAAAAAAGTGGAAATTGACTCGTTAGGTGCAGAATAGAACCCATATGACAAGGTTCTCAGTAACGAAAGTGAGAAAATGCTTGATTTGCCTTAATGATTAATGTGAGGATTTTAAATACATAAGTGAGCGATTTGTTTTATTTTATAATCGTTTTAATTTATATAAATTTCAATCTATTTTTTTTATATTTGTTCTATAAGATGACCCCGAATTTTGGGAGCCTTGTTTCATGATTCAGCTATCGTCTTATCTGCGGAAACATATAGTAGTTGAAATTTTTCTATAATATTCAGTTAACGAAAGGCACAGTATCCTTATAGCTTCAGAAAAATACCAATATCTCATCTTTACCTCATAGTTTTTATATTTAGTCTTATTCGAGTAATAAATTAATATCTACATAAAATTTTATATAAATATAATTTAGAAGCTCCTACAAAACGGGAATTACTTCCTAAAAGAAGCAGGATTTCAGATTCCTGGAACGAAGGTATGTTACTCACCTTCAGACCAAACTATGAAAAACCTCATGGAAAAGCAAAGGCCGAGTTGAAATCAGAGGATTCAAAAAGAACGAACCATCTAAATTCATGCATTACGAAAACACAAAGAAATCAATATAAGCTTTCTTTTACCTGCTTTAAATACAATAAGTACATATTTTAATGGCTAAATAAATAATAAATATTTACATTAAAAATTAGAATTTTGACAAGTCGAGTGAGAAACGTATAAGGCAGCAATAAAAATTTAACCTCTGGTATCTTTAGAATACGCCTTTGATGCCTACAGCTCTAAACTTAAGTCACTAAGAATGAATTTCAGTCAATAAAAAACATAAATAAATAAAAATAAAAAATCTGCAGGTTTCAGATTTTAAATTACGTCCAAAGAGGCGCTTTTTGACGTTTTGTGTGTTATCTTTATTTATTAAATATCACTTTCTTTGCAATTAAATCATAAAGTTCAGTTCAAAAGCAATGTCGTAAAATAATTTTAAAATGAGCCTATCTTTAGAATTTCCGATATACAGTTCCGCGCGCTGGAGATAAAAAGGTTTTTTTTTTTTCCGGAGAGTCTTGCCATTGTTCGCTTTGAAATCATTGAGTTTGTTAATCAAAAATTCGTTAAATTTTACAAAATATGAAATCTATAAACAAATTCCAAATTTCAAATTTGGTCATCTACATGTCCATATTCGGAGGAGGATTACGTCATTCAAAATTCGATGGCTCTAGGTACCGTTGTTTTATCACAATGCGAGAAATATGCATACATTTATGCAGATTTTTCATTACTTAACTTCTTCAAATATAATGCAGGACTCTAACATTTTGTGGCAACAGCTTCAAAAGTGAAAGGGACACTTATAGTGATTCAACGCAAAATCGCAAAACGAAAACTATAGTCCTTCAGGGACAAAGCCCTTTGGACTAATAAAATAAAAATAAATCTGTGATGCGAAACCGTTTGGAGAAATAGTATTGATAAGCAAAATAAAACTTTAAATAAAAAATTTCAAGATATTAGAAATTCTAAGATAGAAAATCTTTGTCACAATACTTTTGTTATAAGGTAAACTCACTTTTTCTAGCTCAAAGTCATTGAATTACGATATGACTTTCTGAAAATTCCAGCGCTCTAAGACTAAAGAAAGGGCTTCTAATTCTTCTTGACAGAGTAGAAATCAAATTTGACGAAGATGACAGGAAGTACAGAACATTGTTCTTTCATAAACTTATTACGATAAAATACGTTCAGTCATATTTCATTATACCTATCTGTTAGATAGAAGTGTAAGAGAAAAGATGGAATTAGCTCACTTTTCTATCCCAGTCGAAAATCGTTTATCATGAGCAGATGGTGGATGATCAACTGAACGTTTTATGTTTACAAACAGCTGGAAGTTTCAAAGACTGTCAGGAGATGGCCACTTAATGTAATAAGACTTTACCAAAGAACTGATACCGATAGGGAGAGTCAAAAATTACATTTTAGATTCGTAAAAAAGCGAAAAATCAGTTCTTGCCTTTAAATGTCTGCTATTTTATGATATTTGTAAATAAATACCTACATAAAATTGCGTAAATAAAATTTCAATTAAAATTAAACTCAAATTAATATTTTTTATTTAAAATGAGTGTTTGTAACTGCACGAGTGTAATTTTAATGGTTTGTTTCACATGGAAGACTGCTTGCAAAAACCTCAAAATGAATTCGCAAGATGAAAAATCACTTTAGAAAGCAAGTATTTTTAATACTTTTCTGACATGTTTTTTTAACTATTAATTCAAAATAATTTTTTAAAATTCGAGTTAAAAACTCGAATTTAAAAAAAAATAATAATAAACTAGCAAAAATGTGAAAGGATTATATGATATACCAATGCTTTGAAACAAGGCATTCAAAAATTCAGGAATGTAAAGGTCTATTTACCAAAATTTAATTTACTATCAAAAACACAAGACAGATGAAAACAGCACTTTAGAAAGCAATTTTCTGGGCTTTTCTGATTTTTTTAAATTTCATTTCAAAATTAATCTAGCGACGATGTAAATTAGTTTTATGTTTTTCTAATGTGTCTAAATAAGACCTTAAAAAATTGAGTTGTTCTATTTATTAAAATCAATTTCTATAAAACAACCCTTAACGAAATCTGGCAATGAATTTTTCGCTTAATCAAAATAAGCTGGAAGAATCTAAATAATAATTGAAACTTTCATATTTACAACCAAGCCAAAAATCACAGCAGAAACTGAAATTACTGCAGACGGCATTAAATGCAGACTTCGCTCTGGACCTAAAGAGTAACTTTAGGGTGGCTATATCATCTAATCAATCCTAAACTCTTCTCTCAAATTAAGAGAGAATAAGACTGAAATCCTCTGAAATAATAAATTTACTTAGGATCTTATAATTAAGATTAAAACCCTTTTAGAGGGAGCGCATTTACTCTCCGGACTAAACTGGCCCACGACAGATAAAACAATCATGTAGTAATATTTCCTGTGTAGGTTTTAACTACTGCTTACTAAAATATAAAAATTAGCATGTGCCGGAGAACAACGTATACGGGGCAGAGGTAGGAGAAAAGAATCCGATACAAAAGAAAACTGATAGCGTAAAACAAATAATCCTTACAAGCTATTCAATTGCATCACAAAACTTAGGCGCGTTCAATCTACAAATCAAAATAAATGTAGTGCCGTTTGCACAAACATACAAATGATCAATTTACATTAAAATATAAAAGAATGATATTGATGTACAGAGTGCAACATTTAACGTTACCCATTTTTAAAGAAGGATAGCGCATTGTCTTTGATTACAAAGTGAATTGAGGCCTATTTCAGAAAAAAAGCTTCACTTCTTCAGAACTACGTCTTGGAAACGTCAAAACTACTTCACTACGTCACTTCTTCAAAACTACGTCTACCCCATGACAACAATACCACGTCGCGAAATATCTGGCAAAACATTCACAATCTACTTTTAAAATTACTAATGTCAAGTAGGATGTGACTGAAAACTTGAGCTTTCAAAACACTTCGATGATAAAAGGTCTACTTTTTTCCCCGGCGAGTTCTTTCTCAGTTTGAATATAGTATTTGGTGACTCTCTTTCTATTCCCCGTATCTTCCTGTAACAGACAATTTTATGAAGGTGCTTGAAAGCTTGAACTTTTAATTACATCCTATCCTAGCCTTCAGCCCTGTATATCGCATCATGGCAAATGCACTTGGGAGATACCAGCATCTCTTGACTGTCATGAAGGACATTTCCAAGGACATCCAGTGCCTGAATTCACAAGCCTCGTGTTCAGTACTACACTGAACAAGAGGTCAGCGTTGTGAATTCAGGCACTAGATTACTTAATTGTATCAAACTGTACTTATTAGTTTGTGCAATAAATATGTTATCCTACTTTGAGTATTGGGTAAAGTAAAATGCCTCGCCCTGTGCTTTTTATATCAGACATGTCAAACCCAATAATTTAAATCGACCAAATATTCATCAGTGTAACAGTGCGACTGGAAAGTGAAAAATTTTATTTTCATAATTAATGATGCATTCAAAAAATGATTTAAGGCATAAAATCTAAACTAATACTACATTTCTTTAGCATGAAGATAAAGATGGGTACCTATTGTTTCTTTTCCGACACCTGGGCATCTTTTCTCTACAGCCAGCTTCCAGGTGTCGGAAGACATGTTGTTTGCACAGCAATTTTCAGAACGGAGACCAGAAACAAGGATCTCATTGGGAACTTGCCCCTTTTCATCAATTAAAAAGGTTGTTCACACTGATATATGCAATCGAATATAGAAAACACGTCTGTTGCAAATTTTCGGCTTTCTGAGAAACGTTTGTAAAATTCAGGGATACCCACATCATTGAATTTGGACTTTATATAAGAGAAAAAAAACTGCATCTGTAAGTAGGCTGAAAATTCCATCTGTGAATAGGTGAAATATTTTTGTAAAGAGATTGCTGAATAATCCTTTGCAGCAACCAGGATTATATACATGCTTTCATATTTAGTGAAATTCCAATTTTTATTAATGTATTATAATTATACGTTTACATTATTTTCTGATGTTAACTGCGGGCCGCGAGTATGGCCTGCTTTACATTATTCAATTTTTATCGGTGAAAATTGTTTCAGTTTAATACATAATTAAAGTATTAACTATTAAATTAACAGGAGTTATTTTTACATGTAAATATAGTTTTTAATCTTAACATAATAAGTAAAAATTAGCAAATCTTATTAACAACTCATTAATAAGTATCTTTAAAACTGGGCGATGTTTTGGAATTATCAATGGAATCTTGAAAATGTGAGTATTTTAAATCTTACTCCATGGTAACGTAAGATTTCGAAACTTAAACGTTGTGAAACTACTTACTTCAATTATAAATATGTTCTAATACCAAAAATTGAAAAAAAAAACTTACAACATAGAAGCACTTTTTATAGTACATTTACAGAGTATTTGGCATCTCAAAGCGGGGAAAGGAAAACAATCAACTTACCTTTGCCGGATTTAAAACTATACATACGCTTCCCAGCTGGATGTGCTAACCACACCAGCCCATGCACGAGAGATAGCGATTATTCCTTGCACTTTCAAAAGAATTTGCAGAAAATCTGAAAACAAAATTTTACATTAAAACATGTTACAAAACATTGTAGAGACATTAGGCTATTTTGAAGCAGCAGACATGAAAAATGAACCAATGCCCTCGCCAGGACTCAAACTTGGACCTCTAGAACATGCACCGGGTGTGCTACCGTTACACCACTAAAAGAGAAAGATAATACTTTATATAATATCCCTTTTTAAAGGTAACTGGGGATTAGAGGACTCAATCGCCAAATCCTGGTGATGAAGAATCATCATCCACCACCATTTCAGTTCGGGCGCCACTGTAGAGATATTAGGATATTTTGAAGCAGGACCCATGAAAATGTGCAATGCCAACGACGGGACTCCAACTTGGGCCTCTCGAATACGCTCCAAATTTGCTACCGTTACACCATGAATGCATGCAGAAAGGAGGGAGAAAATACCTTATAATCTAATAAATTCTAATAGATAGTAAAGTATCACAACTAGCTTAGCGTTAATATTGAAAGAAACGTTTCTTATTGGCTAGTCATTCTTAATTTTAATTTGCTGTCAAACATATAAATTTAGTTTCTTTTCAAAATGTTCCTGAAATCTGAAACTATTGAAAAAGAGTAGTTACCTATCTAAAATAATTTAAGTAATTTAAAAGGAAATAAAATAGCCTTTTGTTTTGATTACCCTCCGTTTACTTTTGAATCCATTAACTTTTCATTAACTCTTTAACTTTCGGTTAATCCATCCAATGATCCTCCGTTACCTTCCCTGATGATGCTTAAGCGGCTTATTGATTGAATTTAATTAAATGGTACGTTAAAAAAAGAAAATCTTTTAAGCCAGATGAAAGCTAATTTTATCTAATTAAATGTTGCAGTAAAATTTCCATTTTCACAATTTGGGCATATTAGTACTTCGGCACCTTAAACAAGAATGTTTGCATATTGTGGGCTTAAAATCTTTTTAACCAACTAGTACTTCAAAATATTGTTCAGTCTGGGTTATGCATACAAGAAATTTCAATAAAAAGTGATAACTGAGGAATTATACGAGGTTTCCTCCGAGACTCATTTTACCCCAAACATCAAATTGAACAGCAGTTGCTCTCAACCATATCTTAGCTTCTCTAGTCCTCCAATAAGCGCGGCTTCTCGTTGAGAAAACCCAAATTCCCCAACCCAAAAAACCAAAAACTGCAATAAGAAGAGGTATTTTCTTGATTTTAATGACAAAATGCCCCTAAACCTGTATACAGAAATTTAGGTACTTTTAATATATTGCCTTAATTTTTTGTACATATTTCAAGATGCACGTCAATATACTTTTTTAAAGACATCAATCACAAAAAATATTCTAGGGCGTATGAATAGGGCCTTGGTGGTCAGAGGGCTAGAAAACAATATTCGATTAGTACTTCACTTCCTATAAAATTATTATTATTCTTATAAAATGTAGGACAATGCAAAGACACAGTATTAAAAAAACTCATATTTAAGTCAGTCCCCAAAGTATAGTCTAATCCCCAAAGTGTAGCATGCAGAAATGTAGGAAATCGTAGTATATTTTTCAAAGTACTCGGTTTAGTGCATTTTCAAATTGATGAGATGTCATCTATGAGATAACAAATCGTTCATAAAAAAATGCAAAATGCTTTATAATACATCAATTTCAGATGTGAAAATTATATTGAGCACTGACTGAATACGGTTTAAAAATAGCTCATTGTAGGTAAGTACTAAATGTCGAAGTTTATCGTTATTAGAACTGCCTGAAGACGAGGTAAAAGTTTTTAAAACCTTAAAGCCTTAAAGGCATGCTGCGTTACGTCATAATGCTTTGAGGCCATAATGCGTTAACCCTTTCCGGCACGCTACCTTTTAAAGTCGGAGTTTTTATTTAAAAAAAAAAAAAAAAAAAGATAGGCAGTCTAATTAGGCCTAGAGGAGTACACAAGTAAAATTTTGTGAAGATAGCACATATCGTTTTAATTCTGTGGGTGTGCCCAAAGTGGGCACACTGATTGAATATAGCTTCGGAAAGAGTGCTGAAACAAGCATTGTTGTCAATGAACTGACCGATGAGATGCGGAGAAACAAAGAATACAGACTCTCAGTTGTCCTAGATTCGGTGAGCCCGGTCTGGGCACACCTAGGGTTCGCCGTTTGATTTTAGGCAAGATTTCAAGGTAAAAATTTGAAACTAATATAGAATAAGGAGATAATAAGATACAGCCAAAAAATAACATAGAAATTTCTTTTCAAACAATTCCTTTTATACCCTAAAAAAATCTGGAAGATTTCTTTGAAAAATGAGGGTCCTAAAAAAACTAAACAGGGCTAAAATATATGGACTCGCTTGTGTTGAGCTGCCATCTACTATAAATAAAGAAGATTCAGAATAACCTATAGTAACCTATAAATCCTTTTTCATTCAATTTTTCTGTGCGTACAGAAGGAAACTTTTAGATGTATCCAGACCGGACACACTGTACCGCAAAGGGTTAAGGTATTAAATTAAGGAGTAATGCGTGACGGTGTTCAAAGCATAAAGCATTAAAGGCTGAATGCGGAATTCATCATTTATCATTCCTGAACACTACTTGAAAATGATCTAAGACGTAAGGACGGCAGAGATAATGCTGTTGTATAGATATTTGGTGCGCGTTGCCAGCGATGCCGCAAACTTGATTTCGTTACCAATGATTGCTTTTCACCTGTGCTTGACTTGCAATGACTGTAATGACCTTATAAGGCATTTCTCCCGCCTTCTTAGCATGCCTTCGTGGTGTAATGGTCAGCACACTCGGCGCGTATTCGAGAGGTACAGGCTTGAGTCCCGGGGAGGGCATTTGTCATGTTTCATGTCTCCTGCTTCGAAGTAATCTAATGTCTCTATAATCTAAAGCCATAATATTATGTGCGTTGTGGCCATTATAGAAAGAATATACCCTAAGGCATACATATTCTGCGTATTCTTAAATGACCCGAGCTTCTTTCTTCTAGTACAGTAAGTTGTAGAGTCATTTGGTTTATCGATGTCATGAAATTGAAGAAATGGTATACACCGGGATTCGAACTCTGGATTTCCCGATTACACTTCCTGGACGAGCTTCCAGTTACACCACGAAGGCACATGGAAAGGAAGGAGAAAATATCTTACAAATTCCTTAATTATTCTCTGTTTTAATTGTGTGTCTGAGAATTTCTCGGAGAATTTCTCACTCGTTTCACTGTAACTTCAACATATGGGAAACATTTTCAAAAATATTTTAATTTTTAAGACCGATATATAATTTATTTGCTGAATATACCTGTTAAAATTTATGATTGACGCAACATTTCAATGATTTCACACAGGAAAAAATTTTGCTCGGTTTCTACGAAAATAATCATAGCTGCGATTATGACAATGAGTTTAAAGACTCCAAAGAAGCAGAAATTCTGCAAGAAATTTCTTGTGTGAGCTAAATAAAATGTCAGAAATGTACAATAAATTAAAAACATGGAATCATACGATAGAGCATTTAGACGGAGATTTAGAAATCTGAACTCTAGTAAGAACGAAAAATTCGTGTGAGATGAACATATATGAATTCTTAATGAATGATATTTCAAATGTTAGCTTGCAATTTCTAAATACATACTTTGAGTTTTATAACTTAATAATATATGTATATACATATAATTTACATGTCTACGAAAAGATATATGGTTAAATATTAGTTTGAAGTAGCAGTAATGATTAAAAATATGAATAAAGCAGCAGAATGAATATCTTTAGCTATGCTGAATAATCTAATTCTTCACTTCAAGTAGCACCATAATCAAAATTTTAACAGAGATTTTTGATTAATTTGAAGTTTAAGATCTAAGTAGTCACTTATTGTGAAAATGATGAAGACCATACCTGAAATTAAACCTCCTAAATCGATCGTTGCGATCAGAGCAAGAACTGTCTCATTGCGCGACAGGCAAAGCAACGTACTGTGCTGAGACATCCTGTACAAATGTCACACAGTAGAATGTTTGACTCTCTTAGAGGGTAGGAATAGCATGCTTTCATAAACGGTTATCGAAATGCTGACTTAGGTCAGCACTAGATAGAATTGATTATATAGCTAGGGCTACCTAGCTTGGACGGTAATAAGCTGAAAGGCATTCAAAAGCTATTGTAGACAAAATAACTGAGAGGCACCAGCGGGTTGATTCAAAATCTTTCTCCGAATTTGAGGAAGAAGAGAAAAGTTTTGTCGAACTCAAACTTCCTGTACATGAGGCAATTATCAGGCTATTTTCTCAATGATTTCCTGCTCTTGCAGGTAATTGCTGCGAAGGGCTCGTAATATTAAATTTTTGCCTGGTACGAAGTTTCTCCTAAGAGACTTGTAAAGGGGTAAAGGGGAAAGCTTAAGATATCGTAAGCATTAAGAAACGTTCAAGTCTTGAAATGCCAGGCTGTAACCGTAAATGTGCTTGACGTTTGAGTTTAAAACGCTTGCAGTCAGTACGAAAGTAAGCGCGTTGCTATTGGTCATGTACCCGATCCCCAGTCAAATAACTGGTCGAGGAATATTGTCTTCCATGCTGGTGGGAGTTTATAGCAGTGAATTCCCTAAACACTTCTGTTGGGAGATAAGCTAAGTCCAAAAATACATGAAAATATCATAGTAAAGAAAAATATAGAAATTTCGTTAGTTCATGAAATTCATTTGAAATGTACAAATAGATATGGGTTAGTCAGATGAGTATATAACAGAACTACAAAAGCATGTTTACTGCTTAGATACTGCAATACTACCTAGGAAAATTTTGATAATCATATGCGCAATAAGAGGGCTCAGATATTTATCTTTATTGAGTATTTCATGGTGAAATATGTTGAAGTCCTTTAAGTTCTTAAAATTCTTAGCATTTTTATCGAAATTTCCGTTCACTTTCCCCAGGAATCATCTAAAAATTTCAATTTTTAATGTCTTTTTTAGGAGTTTATTGATGACGAATAAGTGAGAGTTTACGCAGGTGTCTGCTTCGAACAGCTTGCAGTTTTCTCAAGTCCGTTTTTGTAATTGCAGTCCAAACGTAAGTCAAAGTAGGTCTCCAACAGTAGAGATATTAAGTACTCTCGTCGTGTTCATATTCCAATTTAGAGTGTTTGAATACAATGGATAATAAATAACCGATTATTCAGTTAGTAGCTTTTGATCTAATATGCTGTATGTGGTGAGCCCAGGTTAGTCGTTCTTTCAATATTACTTTTAGGCCTGCTTTCTTTACGACTGGGACGGTTTCATTGAAAAGTAGTAAGTTTTTGTTGATAACTGTATCTCTTTTCCGGCTTTTAATAATCAGCAACTGGAACCTTTCGGCGTTTAGCAGTTTCGTTTCAAAATCAGAGCCATATATTTCTGATTTCAAAGCACAATAATGCCATCTAGCGGATATTATTACACGCAACAATTTGCATAGAAGAATTCTTTTAAAATATGCTCCTAAATTTTAGGCACTTCTGCACTAAATACGTGCCCTTAAGTTGTAACTTCACCGAGATATAAATGTTTTAAATTTTTCTGTATCACCTTGAATATTACGATTCATGATGTTAACAGTCAAGAACACAATTCATTTCTTTTACATTCCATAAAATTTCAGTCCTCCTTCACCAGATTTGAGAAACTGGTGAAGAAGATGAATCTGGTGAATCTATCTTTAGATAGATCTAAAGCAATAGATTTGATCTAAAGCAAGAGAGGAAGAAACATATTCTTGAAAATGTCAACTTGTGCTTAAATTGAAGCTAAATAAAATTCATACATATTTTTTAAAGTTAAAACTAACTTCCTTGTGTTTCTAATTCCTATGTTCATCAATACGAAAGGCCTCGTGGATAACTATGGAAGGCTGATGGCATAGAGCTAATGATCTCTTTAGTCTGCTTGGACACCACTCTTGACTGTATACACAGCTTCCCAGTTTTGGTAGAAAACATTATGAGAAGTGGAATTCCCTTCCTTCTTCTGCCTTATTACTAGCTTCTCTAGAAGGCTTTTGAATCGACAAATTTCAAGGTATCCATTGTTCCACAAAGTTATTGCAATCAACAAGTCCAAACTTCTCATACATTCAAACCCAAGACCAACGATTTCGCAACCTGGTTTTGTTACCCACCATATGGTGAGTAGTGGTAAAACCTAGATTTAAATGCTCTTTAAATGTAATTAATAGCAGTCTTGTTTTCAACTGATGTATCTATGAAAAATAATGTGGAAACAAATCAAAGTTTTGAATTAATTTATAATGGTTTTGTTCTGAACTTAACATTTTTACTTATTTTTATATGTGTATGTAAAGTTACAATGAACTCTAACTTGAGGAACTGAAATAGATAGTAGTGTTCTTCCAATAGACAGTGTAATAAATGCCCTTTCAATTGGTAAACAGTTTCGGAAAAGTTTAAAGACATGCGAGTTCTAATTTAGCTAATAAATTTCTTTAAAATATATACTTTTCTAAAGACTAATTTAAACATAATAATGAAGGTGAAATTATTTACTGAATGATTACCAAAATGTCTGAGAGAAATATCACTTCTTCAAAAAGGTTTTATTCAACATTTCGCAATAGCACAAGTTACAATATTTATGCCATAAGTTTCACACGATTATTGACATTTTTAGAAAGCGAAACGTGGAAAGTTAATGGTGCGTTCACAGGGTTTCGAAGCATGGATCCTCTACGTGCTAAAGGTATATGATAGAACCATGAGAGCATGAGCAAAAGAATGCAGTATTTACTTACAAAAAAGTTCAAGAAATGTATATCAGCTCGAACTTAAAATAACAAATTAACTTTAGCTTTTCGTAAAATTAATCACAAGTTTGGACACACAAAGAGTTACATCTCCTTGCTTCAGCACAAAATTATTTTGCGCAGGTAATCGGAATGTCTTAAAATACTAGCTGTAAATTTTACATTAATCGAAATTGAACTATTAAATGTACTACTTGTAGATTAATAAGGGGAACCAATAGTGATGACAGAAACTGAGCAATTTACGAGAAATATTTTTATTCGACAAATAGAATTGATATCCAGACTTTTTTTATCATGAAGGAAAGTTTTTTATTCTAAAAAGTATTTTACTAAACTGTGTTCATTTGCTTTTAATTTACAAGTAATTCATTAAGCTAAATGTAAACATACAGTAAAAAGAAAACTAACAGTTCATCACTTTTAAATCCAGAATTTAAATCCGAATAGAGAAGTCCTTCTTATTTCGCATATTTTCGCATTCGAGAATCAAAGTTAAACTCATACACACACACGCACCAAATAGTAAGTAAGATAAAGTAAGTGATAAGTAACATAAAAAATATGTAAATCAAAATTATAACTTAAACTGGTAATAGCCCTTTAAATGTTCATTTTAATTTGGTTAGTTCCCCACTTTTTTCCAAAAATAGCAGTTGCTTAATAACTTTTTCTGAACTGCGTCATTTTTAGATTAATCCATATCATATGACTTTTACATAAGGACGATGGCGTAGCTAATTCAGATCTTAAAATTTCAGCAACCAAAACTTTTCTCTTAATAAACTTCCATACTGGATAACTGCGTACTTGCTTTTTGTACCTCGTTCTAGTTAGACTGCTGCTTTGTGGCCACAAATGCCAATTAAAATAAAAATGAATATTTAACCTGTCACTGCTGCCAAGTTTGCTGCTCGTAATGCATCTGATCATCTATACTATCAATATGTATACAACTTTACATCTAGTCAACACATTAAAAAAAAGAAAAAGAGGATAACAGATCATAGAAACACACTCTGTACATAGCTTTGTAGTAATTTAAACAATTTATTATGTGCAAAAATTTTATCTTTGAGTAACATCCCTTGATAATATAAAGATTGTTTATTTAAATATATGTTATTTTATATATTGTTTATTTAAACATACATTATATTTAAATATATGTTACAACTTTATATTTGATCATACTAATATCACTATTACCACACTTTAGCCAAGAAAAGCTTATAAGGTATTTCTCCCGCCTTCTTAGCATGTCTTCGTAGTGTAGTGATCAGCACGCTGGGCGCGTATTCCTGAGGTCCATGGTTCGATTCCCGGCGAGGGCGTTACTCATTTTTCACATCTCCTGCTTCCAAAAAATCCTAAATCTCTACAAGCTGTTCGTAACAAGATCAACTATATAAGCAAAAGTTGCATAATGCAGTGAACTAGTAATACTTTCATTGAAGTTTCATCATTAGATTAATCATTTCGAATACTAAATTCGGCTCTGCTCTACATTAAATGTATAGAAAATGCATTTAATTTTATGCACAAAAATAATGAAAGACACATTTTTAATGAAACAATGGATAGAAGCAATAATTACTTGCAGGAAAATTAATAGGCTGCATATCTTAGAAAAATTTTAATATTGTGAATGAATACTTAACGTCAAAGACTACTTCAAAATAATATTAATATACGGATTTGTTTAAAATATTATTGAAACAAAATTTTTAAATCCTTCGGCATTTTAAATGCGGCATTTCGAAAAAAATTATTTCCGTTTCTGCAAATTTTACTTACACTAAACGAAGTTCATACAGCACTTCCAAGTAAAGAAAACTGGCTATGAAAATATATTCAAATAAAAACGGAACCATTGCAGTTTAGAAAATTAACTTCTTGATATTTTTTTTTTATTTTTATAATTCTAGGCAAAATTAAATAGTGATGCCTTCAACTGAAATTCAAATGCAATTACCTATTTACGCTGTTTCTCTTTTTGCACTTTAAAGCTAATTTCATTACAATTCCGTTAAATAAAATCTTAAACGAAAAGTGAAGAAATAAATAGGAGTAAAAAAAAGTATCTTTAATTATTGCAGAACTAAAATATGTTGCTTTTTATTTTGGAACTAAATTCTTAATTAGGTGTAACATTCTTTTAACTATTCTTGGAATTTGGAACATTAAATGCAAAGAAAAAAGCAAAAAGTCTTTAAATTAATGAACAAAGCAGCAGTTTTTCAGCTGAATTTTAAAGCAATTCTTGATAAACGCAGTTTATTTTGTTGCATTGGCAAATGTATCTCAACATATTTTTAAAGTAAACAAACACTTTCAAGCTTGATAAAATTAATGTTTTACATATATTAGCTATTATATCGATTATCTTGAGCTTAAATCACTGATAATTAAATTCCAGTACCTTATGTATTTATAAACGAAACCGATTTCTGGTTGTTCAGGGCAAATACAACACCTCATTATTCTCTCATAAAATTAAAAGCTAAGGCTATTAAAAACAAAAATATTACATTTGAAAATATGTGTGCCAATGAAATTAAGTTTCACCGTGATCTTAAATCCTTTCTCTTACTCTTCCTATGTTATTAATAATAAACAACATTACAGCGTATCTAAGTTGCTAGAAATCATTTATGATAATTTAGTAGATTTCTTTGAAGGTATTGTGCAAAAAAACTATTTTACATAATACATACGAAACGGGCTTTAAATTTAGGGAGAAGCTTTCTTAAGAGTATAAATCTAAAGCATATCCACCATCAAAATAAAATCCTTTTTATAGCAACACACTTCTACCAGCTCGTGTTGAGAAGTCCCTTTGAAACATTTATAGGAACCATTCAGGAAAATGCTCTTCAAGTCAACCAAAATTACATTATTTAGCTCTTTCTGGCTGCAAATCCTTAAATCTGCTTACTATTCGATGTGGCATTTCAAGAAAATATTTTCTTAAATCGCTTCGGATAAAGCATGAGAAGGGCATCCTAACTTTATGTGGATGTTTTAGCTAAGGACATCATATCGGAAAACAGCACGCACTCCTTTACATTGGGCCCACCGGCGCCCGAGTGGTAAAGTCTCTGAACACTGGTAGTTCGACCTGTGATCTAATCCCAGACTGGCTACGTGGTTGATTTTCGTAGCTTTCCCTATGCGTAACCTATATGCGATCCAGATTCCCTTAAAAATTCCTCTATGAAGGCATCCCTTTCCGTAGGCACATAACCTTCGAGTTGCTTTGCCTTTATCAATTAACCTAATCCAAACTTCCCATACGGGGAAAACCAATCATCTCAGAAAGCAGTAAAAGTCATGAGGTGAGGTGCGAGAACGAGTGTGCGATGCAAATGGCAGGGGATGCAGAAAAGCCAGAATTATGGTCTTAAGAAGAATTTCGAAAGATAAGAACAGCTTATGAACTGGAACGTTGCTCCGGAATTGAGCACCGGAATCTTTTCCATTCGAAAACATGTTCTGAGATAAATAATACGATTAATGTGAAAAACACTTTTAGCACAGTAGAGATACTAAGAGTTTAACCAGGATGATTTGAAAAATTCGTCGCCGTATTCTCTCCAAGAATTAAACTAAGGTTTTTGAATTGTTGCTCTGATGTGTTGACCTCTACATCACAATATCCCCTACCTATAGAATGATTTGCGGAAGAGAGAGGCATTAGTCGTGCTATCCTAGTTGAAAGATTACTGTCTACGATTTTAGGTTCTTGTAACATTTTAGAGAAATTAGAGCTCATAGAGTGAAGACTTGAACATTTGACTGCACCATCACTGGAAACAGAGAACGGTCTTCAAATTACCAACTTAACATACTAGCCACTATATCACAATAACACATGAAAACATGGCTTTTCATTCCTGTAAACATGACCTTACCTTGTAGAGACATTAGAATTTTTTTGGAAGCCGGAGAAATGAAAACTTAGCAACGCCTTCGCCGGGAATCGAACCATGGACCTCTGAAATACCGGCTCAGTGTGCTGACCACTACACCACGAAGGCACGCTAGGAAAGGGGGAGAAATGCCTTATATACTTCCCTTTTTAAAGGGAAACTAGGGTTTTAGGGGACCTAGTCGCCAAATCCTGGGTATGGAGAATCATCATCCACAACCCTTTTAGTTCGGGCGCAACTGTAGAGACATTAAGATTTTTTGGAAGCCAGAGAGACGCAGAATTAGCAACGCCTTCGCCAGGAATCGAACCATGGACCTCTGAAATACCAGCTCAGTGTGCTGACCACTACACCACGAAGGCACGCTAGGAAAGTTGGAGAAATACCTTATAACCTTTGCTGATATCTTTTCGGAAATTCTTTTTGCTTGGAAAATTTTCCCACTTCCACGTAGGTGATACCCACTTACTGGGCGGATTGATCAAATATTGCTCTTTTCGATCGTCATGATTTTACTAAGATAAGAGCTTTGTCATCAGCTGCTATAATATTACCTGCCATATCCATCTCTAAAGCCAACTGGTCTTCCCTCGACATACAGAGACCAATGATTTGACACAGCCAATGTCCAGACCTAAACAAGAAAACTTGACATCAGGAACTCGTTTTTCCAGGCTGAACTCTTGGCCCTGAAGGCCGCATTAAATTTTTCATCATTTAATAGCTTCTAGCGCACTATTCACAGACTCAGTTTCTAGTCTGCAAGCCATCATGGGACACACAAGCAGAAATATCCTCGTAAGAAAGATCCAGAGATAACTCATTGACATACCAGTCAATATGAGGCCAAACTTCAGTGGGTTCCAGCTCGAACGAGGAATCGTGCAATCATTGGAAATGAAAACGCGAACATCGTGGTCAGGATTGTTACTTTTACCGTTGCTTTTTTTTGGGGGGTGCTGCTGAATCGCGGTGTCCAGAGCATTTTGGACAACCTTTTTATAAGGTAATGTTGTTTCTGCAAGAGTAGTGAAAGGTGATACAAAAAAGTAAAAGGTAAAATCACTGTAAAAGATAAAATCAGAGAAGGTAAGGCAAAGAAGTAAACGTTTTGTAGAGGTAAAGCCCAAACTTTGTATGAGATTACAATGGTTTCTGAAAAATAGAAGACTGAGACACAAAGTATGCGAAACTTACTTTTCGTACATGTTGTGTCTTTGTCTTCTCTTTTATGCAGACGGGGGAAAAGTAGATGATGTTTCGCATAGTTGAAAACTTTAAATGATTATAGCATTCGGCCTGAAGGTGGCGGTAACATTGACAATTAACATCGAATAGATCCACCTTTAAATCTGAAGGGTTCTATTTGAACTCATTGATAGAACGAAATAACTTGGTTATTCATTTACCTTATTCATTTCTTTCAGTTTTAACAAGAAATAAAGGGAGAAACTTGAACTGCTCCATCCCTAACCTTTATACGCTTTCATAATTTTCACTGGAATTTCACGTTCACTGACGTTTCAACGATTGACTCGACGTGCATATCACACAGTAATGTTTTAATTACTACTTTAACTCTGCGTATCAATGTTCGAGCATTTTTAGTGTATGGATATCTTTAAACGTTGAGGCGATAAACTGTTTTTCGCTATAAAAGTGCTTAGATTTTTCACCATAAAATTTTCCTTTCATCATTTTCCCATTTGATATTCACAAACTGCTCAAATCACCATGCACAAAGCTATGGCTAAGAATATCTAGATACACCAGAGAGACTGGATAAAGTATTGGAACAAAACTACGCTTCAGTACACGTGAATTGAATTGTAACTCAGTTGGAGAATCACAAGAGGATGTGCTTTATATATAGTATGTTCTTTGCTTGAGACCTCTAAATACCCAACTACGGATGAAATCAATGTAATTGGTATTGCGTGCTGTTCATATGCAGCTTTGTAATTAACCGCTATTTATTTTTCACAAATTTTACTTGAATACAATACTATCTAAATATTTTTATATTTGCATTCATTGAATGCAGTTCGTATCGCTAACAAATAAGTAATTCATTTGTCTGCGTCCTAAAAAAACACTATTTTCTAGTATAACTTAAGTAACTAGCGACAGAGTTACAAGTCACAAACAATTGAAGAAATGCGTAATTGTATGAAATTACGTAACATATTATGTTATTTATGAAGAAGACTATTTATAATAAATATTAGTAAAGAAAGAGATGAAAACATAATAGTATTAAGGAAGACGACGGGTTAAATTTGTTAGAATTATTTCATCTATGGGAAAATTTGTCTCAGGATATTATCATTGTAGTTCCCATGTCAGATCTAGACGCAATCCTTGAAAATATATAATTTTTCTAATTTCATATTTAGTAACCAAATGGAAATAAAGTAATGAATCTGTAACGAATTCATAAATACTCCATAAAGGTATTACTTTACTTATCTATTCCAAAGTTTACAGGCCATTAACCATGATTTCCATTTAACTTTATTCTTATCCTTTATTTTACTCCAAAATACGGACCTTTAACAGAATAATAGATTCGTTCATATAAAATCAGTCATGACAGAGCACGTGGTGACCTTGCTCTGCCCATCCTAATTACTGTCTTCCTTAATTAAGCGATCCCACGGTAATGGCATGCTTTCTCTTTCTTCTGAGGAGCTGTTGATGTTAGTAATAAAGACCGCGAGCGTAGCCCATCCCAATTAAGCGTGCTTATAATCCACAAGTTGATTCAAGATTTAATTTTGTTCTAAGTGTAATGTCCGCGCTGCTTCGAAAGGTTGTTTGTCTTATGGCACGTCGTAGGACGAGGTAACTAATCTCCAGAGTTTGAGGGGTTCGCAGGAGTAATGAAGTTTTAGATCAAGTATCCGCTTTGTGGACATTTACTGATGATCGTAATTTAGTGTCAGATAGATTAAAAGGGAGAAATGCCATGTAGGATTCAATTCAAATGAAAATTAGGTAGTCAACATTTCTGCCGGCGCGAAACTGTCGTTGAGAGTAAATTGAACTCCAAGTAAGCGTTTCTTTTGCTCTTCCTTTAAGTAAGATTGAGCATCATGCCCAGTACAAGTGTCTCAAATTCACATTTTGTCACAAGTGCAATAACGTACGTTTTCAGTGTTTAATGCTTTAAGTCATAGAGATTTTATGTTTAGCAGTAAGAGAACACTGGAAAAATCACTTCTGTGCTTGCAAGCATTAGAGCCACGCATCCAGCCCATCAATGGCCGCTTTTAAATCGCTGAATACTGGAGGTTCGACTCTGGTTCAGATCCCATCGAAAGAGCTGGCTGCATGAAAGTTTCCGTGCTTTCCTCATGTATAACGTGAATACAAGCCACTCCCTTTATAAAGTCCTCCATGAACGAATTCTTCCGCTTAGATGTAGAAGCAGATAGATCTCGAGTCCTTTGTCATAACCTATGTAATCCAATCGAATCAACCCACGTATCCTCCCCTGTCCAACTAGACGTGCTAACCACTCATATCGCGTAAGCCCGCATGGAGGAATACGATAATTTCTCCTATTTCCTCTATTGAAGGGCGACAGAGAAGAGGCACGTGATTTGATCAAGCAAATCTTCGTGGCGATGTTAATGTTGGGGGAGGGCGTATTGTCCACGTCATTTTAGTTTGGGAGCCAGTGTAGAGACCATTAGGTTTTTTTAGTGCGGAAAACGTTAAAAATTTATATTGCCCTCGCCGGGATATGAACCAAAGATCTTCAGCGTGCCTGCTGAACATGCTAACCGTTTACACAATGGGGGCATGCATAGACAAATGCAGTAATACCTTACAAATTTTTCCCAATAAGAATAACTCAGTTATTAATTATAAGCTTGAATTTGTGGCATGTAGTTGTCTTCTCTAGTTCGTAAAGAAGTACTTAGAAAAACACATTAGAAAAACAGAGTTAATAATTAATTCGTTTATTCATTGTCATTACTTACATTAAGTATTTTATTGCTTGAAAGTTTTACTTCATCATTTCTTAAAAAGTAATTTTACTTAACACTCTAGTAGAATTTAAATGTGAACTTCAAATCTAATTATTTTCACTAATCACTTAAACGTAAAGCCTATATATTCTACGTAGTCTATTTAATGGCAGTTTGAAAACTGCAACTCGTAAATAATAAGAAAGACAAAAAAATAGTCGAAAGTTTTCAGCAATTTTCTAAATACTTCAGACTCCATGTTACCAAGAAAGACTCTAATCACAATTAAATGCGTAAATTATTTCAGAAAGAGAGATTTTTTTTTATTTTCCCGACTTTTATTAGCAAATTAAAACCTGGTATGTTTAATTATAGGGCCAGAACCCCAGTTAAGTGTAAATTTTATATAAGTAATATATTCTTAACAACTCCCAGATCTTTTCAGGTTCGTGATTATTCAAATTAGAATTTAAAAATATAAATAGGTAAGGATTCATATTTCAAAAATTCTTTTACAAAGCATTTAGGTTTTTGTTTTATTAGATTCCTTTCCTTACTTCATTCTTTTCCTTCAATCACGAGAATTTAAGAGCTTTAAATACTTGCTTGTCATTTTACGGCTGCATATTTGAAGAAAAGTTGGTTACCAAGACAACCAAAGAGTATGTGGATTTATCCAATTATTTTCTTGAAATGCAGTGCTTAGAAATGAATGTACGAGTAAAATTCCACAAACTTTGAAAGCGAATAATTGTTTGTAAAAACTAAAAGGTATATTTTTGTCAAAAATAAGTTCTCCCTTACCTCGAACATAACTATAACCTTTATTGTTTACTTTATTAAATATAAGTTGGTTTAGACACGGTTCACAGGACAAATGGGAGAAATGAAGAAAAAAGGCGTAACATTTCCAATTTTCATAGCTTTCCACAAGCTTCACCTACGATATGAGATGATGTAAGTACTTCTTTTTACCGTTTGATTACGCATGAAATAAACAACTATCACAATACAGCCAACATTTGGAAGATTCGTAGATCGATTATCAATGAGAACAGAAATGATTTTTCAGATTTCCAGCTAAAACAAAAAGTAGTTTTTACAAGTTAATGTGTTGGGCTTATTTTAATGAAAAATTTTCTGAAATTTTCTTGAACACCTTCTTCAAGCGTTTGTATTTTTAATAAAATTTTCAGTAGGTAAACGGAATTCTTTTACTCACCCTTTAAGTAATTACCGCATTCATCCATGAATGCTGTCATGGCGTAAGGGATGAGCATATTCCGCTGATAAGTGGAAGATTCGGGGTTGAATCCCCGCAAAGACAACAGTTGATTTTTCCTATTTTCTTGCTAAGAAATACCTAATATTCTTTACAATGTAATTGTAGTAAACAACAGCTTGATACCGTTTGAATTTGCCCTATTAAGTGTCATATCTCTCCCCTCTCGCCTTTGAAGTGGGGTAAGAATGTAAGGAATTATCGCATTACCCACACTTGCCGTAGTGGTAAAAGCTGCTAGCACGTCCAGTTATCAGTTTGAAGATGCGTGGTTCGAATCTCGGCAAAGGCGGAGTTTATTTTTCATGCTTCCTAGCGCCGAAATATTTAGCAGTTGTAGAGTTTCTTTCTGTAATTCTTAATCCCTACTAAGACAGCAAAGCAAGTTAACGCCCCGTCTATGTAAATAACAACTGAGTCCTATGAAGGTTTACGACCTTTTTATTTAAAACTTTAATCTGAATAAATGTACAACTTGCGCTTACAATTTAATCTTCGTAGCTTGATGGATATCAGTTAACAGAAATGTGAACTTAGAATTTCAAAAGTACGTTGATGCGCAAGACTGCAGTACAACAAGCCTAAAATGCGTTTGCTCAACGCTAAAAAGCGGTGGCTCAAATGCGCGTCTAAAACTTCGCCCAACAAAAGGGGGGAGGGGGCCTAACGCTAAATAACTAAGTCACAGAGCTGGCACAGTGGTTATCGACGCTGACTGCCATACTCATGGACCCGGGTTCGGATTAGAAGAAGACATGGATTTTCATAAGTATATAATTTAAAATACTGACTGGAAAGGTTTGGTAGTAGAGGAAGAGAGGTGAAAGATGAATCGACACTCGGGATGGCTTCGTCATAAATGAGACGGAGATGCCCACTGCCGTGAAACTATACATGTAGAACCAGTGTGAAATTCAAGTATCTCACCCCGTTGTACATACATCTGCCAAAAGTTCTTTCTCTAAACCTTCAAGAACTCTGCCTTAAATATAGGCCACTTATATCTTAGATGGTGAGACAAGTTGTAAGGACTTATGCTATTCTAAGCAATTATTTTTAGTTTGACTTGATTTCAGTTTCCTGCCGGAATGTAAATTTTGTAATGACGTAGATGCAAATCTAAACGTGTTTCAGAAGCAGTATTTAAGCTGCGTTTCAAGAGTTCGAAAACAGTAGCAACAGACTTAGTTCCGAGTTAATGCTGCATATTTGAAATTAGCTCTCTAGTCGATGTTAGACACCTCTCAGTTCATACTGACATTTCTAGGCACGGCTTTGCTGTGTGCAGCCGTTTTAGCATTAGTAAAGCTAAGGAGCTAGTCACTAGATATCTTAATTTATTAGCGATTTGTTACATTCTTATTTTCTGTTAAATTTACGTTAGCTACAACTGGTGGTGATTTGTGAGCACCAAGCGCGTGCATCGGTTTTAATTTAGTTTAAATAAAAAGGTTATTTTAAACCTTCCTCTGCAGTATATATTCTCAAAAAACATGGCAAGTATTCGCTACTTAGTCTTCTACGTAGAGTCCAAGTTATATGCTACCAAAGAGAACGCATATAATCAATACAGTTCCAAATCATAAGAAATTGGGTAAATTACCATATAAATTTTACATAGTCTCGAAACCTATCTTATGATTCAACTAGGAACACTTGAAAGCGTGTTTTTTATTTGAGAAGAAAACTTGTCATTCAAAAATATAATGTATTTAAAAAGTTTAAAAAATAAAACGAATGTTAAAAAAATAACAAACTCTGTCTTCTCCTCTTTCTCTCTCTGTATATAAGATAGATATATATGTCAGTAGTTTTAAGAAATGGAAAGTATTGCAGATGAAATTATATAACTCAGGACTGAATAGAATGAATTGAATAGAATGTTTTGGAATATTCGTTGTCAAAAACTTTGGCAGTCCCTAAAAATCCTCTCTTCTGAGACCAGACCCAATCAGACCCAGTGATGCGACCCCCTTGAAGCTGAAGCCTTCCTTTAAGGGTCGTTTGAAATCTGAAAGTGCTTTATCAGCTAAACTTAAAACTTTTTTCGATGAAGGGCGGTTTAAAGCAATTCAAGATGAGAAGGTTTTAGAGTGGTCAAGATCTAAACAGAAATATCCAACTGACCATGCTTAACGGAAATTCCTGCTTTGCTATCGCCGCAGAAGACTTTCTGAATGCGAAGGTGGAAATTTGGCACACCGTCATAAAAAAAAGTGTGTTATAATTTCGTATGGCTTGCGCGAAAGTGGCTTATCTGGAAGATTCAGCGTTATCGATCTTACTTTTGTGAAACTGAATCATCCAATAAAGTTGAAATTTCCCGCAGAGCGCCTTTCCCATCATTTTTCATTATCAACGAACGACGTTCTTGACGAAGTTCTAAAACCTGAGACTATTGTTTTGAAGTCCGTTTCACCTTGAATTTAAAATTTATAAAAGTGATGTATTTAAGACACTTTGGAATTTTTTATCGTATTTTTAAATATTTTCATTCAATTAGCGAACCCCGTTGCGTGTGTATCAGAATTCATTAAACGCAAGATGAATTCATAATTGGCTTTGGCATCTGATGCACGAAGAAGTATAGAATAATCAAAACCAATTTCCTTTAATTTCTTGACAGTAAAAGTAAATGATATTTTAAATAACTGCATTTTTCTGGTTTTAATCAGCTTTATAAAAAACTGCTTGTATGCTAATTGCCTTTCAGTTGCTAGTTTTACTCATTTATCTGTAAGAAAAATAAATTACTATTTCTTGATTCACTAATTACTAGAGGCTCGAATATGATTCTTAACCATGATATATAGTAATTTTAGGACTGAAAAATTATTTTTAAATTTAATGTAAACTTCTGAAAAATTATTTTTGAATAAAGAATTTGAAATATTAAAAACGGTTACTCATTTTATGTTACTATGTTCTGCCCTTTTAAAGGTTAGTTGGCGGATTAATTATATGTCAAAACAAGCGAAGTTTTTCTACTTTAGGAAGGGTATTTTCGAAGAGAACTTTTCTATAAGAAACTGACTCGGTTTCAAGGTACATACAGTGCTGGAAGAAAACATCCTTAGACCATATTACACAAACAAAAACAAAAAAAAAAAAAAAAAAAAAAAAAAAAAGCCCTACCAGTGTTACCAGTGTTCTTTTTACTCGGCCTCTCTTAACTCTCAGTTTATTGGTGGCCAAATGTTTAGAGACAATGTTGATACATTTAAAGTTTTTGTTAATTTAATAAATTACTGACTCGTTTTAAATAAATTATGAACTTTCATCATTCGAATGGCATCACTGATGAAACATCTGGCCTAGGCATATGTAGTTCAAGCTTAATAGTACAAGAAGGGTAGGGGAATGAAATTAACAAAAATCTAGTTTATAAAGCTATTTTAAAACTTTTTTCCTAACAATTACTCTTTTTTACGTGTTTTAATACAAAGAGGCAATTTGCCCTGAAGGACTATTAATTTCGTTTTGGCATTTTGAGTTGAAAACTTTAAAAGGCTGTATCACTTTACAAGTCGTTGCCACCAAATATTATCGCCCTGTATTATATTTGAAGAAATTAAATAATGAAGAATTTGCATAAATGCATGTATGTTTCTCGCACTGTGATAAAACAACGGTACCTAGAGCTATCCAATTATGAATGATATAATCCTTCTGCGAATATGCGCATCTGGAAGCCCAAATTTGAAATTTGGAATTTATTTTATTATCAGTTTCATATTTTGTAAAACGTTAACGAATTTTTGATTAACAAACTCAATTATTTCAAAGCGAGCGATGGCAACGTTGTACAGAAAATACATTTTTATCTCCAGCGCGTGAGACTGTGTATCGGAAATTCTAAAGATATGCTTATTTTAAAATTATTTTGAGACATTGCTATTGAACTGAATTTTATGGTTTAAGTGCAAAGAACGTGATATTTAATAAATAAAGATAACACACAAAACGTTAAAAAGCGCCCCTTTGGACGTAAATTAAAATCTGAAACCTGCAGATTTTTTGTCCAAAAGGAACTTCGTTCCTGAAGGATTATTTTTTTTTATTATTTTATTTACTTTTTTTAATTTATCTCTTAATTTTAATAATATTACAAAAAATTATTTTACCAAACTAATTGACAAAAAGATTATTTTTAATCCATCTTAAATTCAATAAAGGCATGACTAAAAGTATGCACAATTATCTTACAAGTAGTGCAAAAAATCACATGAAACGATTTTGGTTTTTCAATCGTGAGGGTTTGCAAGATATAGAAAGGTCTGTCAGGTGAATGATATTTTCCACTGATTAAGCACAAAAGTTTTGACTGTAAAGTGCATTAAGGAATACACCAATAAAAATGCAGAAATTGCCTTTCTGAGCCAATTCTTATAGTCCAAGCTAAAAACCGTAGCGGATATATTCTGTTGAATTCATATCTGAAAACAATTCTTGAACGTATTTACTCGGGTACGCGGAAATAATTTTAGTTCGATGTACCAGAGTTAACTTGGTTGAGTGCATTAAGAGGTTAACAGAGAGTAGCTTCTTGCCATCTTTTCAATACCGAAAAAGTCATCTTGTGTGGTTTAAAAAAAATTCCTTTTTCATTTAAAGCCAACACTGTTAACGATTTCTTGTTTAATTAGTTTTTGGAAAGCACGGGAAGGCCGTGTACATTAAGATAAATGCTTTTATGGAAGACTTTCTAAGAAAAAGTGGCCCATATCCATATTGCACTTGTCGAAAATCCCGAAACTGGGAGGCAGCTAGCACATTTGCCTGGAACCGATCTCCAGGTGAACTACCCGTGTCCAGTTACCTTATCCTTACCACTGTTGAGCCAGCACTCAGGGAAATCACATTTTTTTAATTTAAGGGGTCACACGACCCTTGAATGAGTCGAAAGATGAATTTTTTTACCTTTTTTCAATCTTGTGCAACTTTTTTAATTCTTATCAAAAATACTCAATATTTTGTTCATTATTAATTTAATGTCTATTCTTTAATTAAATGTACTTGAAATTTGAAAATTATAATAAAAATTGTAAAAACAAATGTTAAATTATAAGACATTTTTCACATCTAATTAATCTGTACGCACACTGCGCGCACATGTACAAGAAATGTTTTGTACCAAAATGTTTAATTTTTCTTTTTTTATGCAGAAGAATGTTTGAGAATATAACTGAACTAAAAATATTACACAATTCATGCATTTTTAATTTTTTTATGATATATATATTAAATATAATTTTTTTGCTATATTTTGATTTTTACATACCTTATAAAATTGAAACATTTCATTAAAATACCAAAATTTTAGTTTAATTAATTTAGTGTAACATGATAATACTATGGTACAAATTTCAGAAAGATACATTAAAAAGTTTTTGAAATATCATGCGCGACGCATTAAAAAAATACGTTTTGAGATAAAGACCTGTAAAGTTTGCATCGCTATAAAAATGAGTAACATTGTGACTTAATGAGTCTTAACTCATACTATTTGGTATCTAATTTGTATTTTATGCTTTTTGTTTGTGTTTTGAATAAAGTTAATGACAGAATGTATATTTATAATAAGGAAAATGCATCTGAAAAACAATTAACAATGCATTGTTTAATGAAAGTGATGACACAGTCAACCGTTATCAAGGATACATTATTGCAGATAAAGATATATTTTTCATATACATGAAAGAGAATGCAATGTGCAAACTGTGTTATAAACCTATAAATATTTCTGAGAATAAAAATATATTAATAATCAGTTTCTTGAACAAGATGTTTAAATTTTTGTCGACACACATAACTTATCACAAAATACTGTTACTATTTATAATATTTATATACACAAATTAAAAACCTCCAGGTTCATACATTATTCCTTCTTGATCAATTTTCTGATGTTCTAAACTTGTTTTGGATCTTTTCCTTGCTTTTCGTGCTTCTATAGTGTTTTGCATTGCTCTCTTCTTAGCAGTATTTACACGTTTCATATCACTGCTAAGTTGAGATTTTATTGCATTTATACCTGGATGGATACCCATTTGCCTCATGACAGATAGCCTACCCTTTTTGCCCATGTTAAATAAAATTGCTGCTTCATATACAGCAATTTCTGCAATTAGTGTCCCAGATCCAGAAGTTTTCGGACACATCTGCCATATGAGGGAATTAAAAGATTCATTCGGATTCTGAGTGAAGCTATCAAGGCATCGTTTCAAAAGATCTGGACTTGATAAAGCTTTAAAAACAGGTTTTATAACATCATGACTGAAGATGCCAAAGTCACTTTATGATGAAATTTACCCACTGAGCCATTTGAAATTGCTTGTTGATATTTACACCATGAGTCTGCACCAGCAGGACAAAATGTATGTAATGGTTCAGCATCAGTTTATCTCGTATGAAAATAAACTGCCCAAATACCCTTACGCATTTCATCAATTGACAAAGCATTTGAGCGAATTGCATTTCCATAATACTGAGTCAGCCTATTTATCATGGTGTCTGTCAGTCGTCCTTTGCCTGATAAAGGTTTACCGTCCTCCAACTTTTTACATCTATAGTCTTGTTTTAGCTTTCTCAGTCGAGTTCCCATTCTTTTTTGTACGTGACCAACACATTCAAGTTTTGAAACAGTTTTATCATCATATGGTTTGCTGTCACGTATAGCAGGGAATGTTCTAGAATCACCATCACCAATATAATTAATATATTTGAGACCTCTTTCAGCTTCTGATCTGTGAAAAATTTTTATCATACCATCGACTTCCATTTTTCCTGAAGAACCGATATGATTTTTCTGACAATTTGGCAAATGAAACATTTGCCACTCTTCGAAAGCTTTCCCAGATTTTTTTTTTTTTTTGCTTTCCATAGATCACATCCTTTACAAGTGGACGAGAGAACTTCAACATCTAAAACCTTCCCTGTTTCAGCACCTATTACAGAACATACTCCAATATGTGAAGTATGTCCTCTCGTTTCCCACGTTCCATCACCACTTACGGTGACAGAATTTGATGCAGTTTTGCATACCTCTTCTTCTGCAGCAATTTTCATACTTTGAATGGCGACAGTTTTTGAAGCTGTATTTATATGTTTGCAGATTTTGTCATAAGCATTCTGTGTCACAGGTTTACCTAGATCCATTACACCACAAAATGTTTCCAGAGGTTCCACACCTTGACCAATGCATCGCATAGCATAAACAATTCGTCTGTTTAATTCAGGAACATTTTTGTGTTCACCAATCAACTTTGAATTATTGAATTCTGTTTTAAAACTACACTTTTCACATTTCACAGAAATTGTTGAAAATAATCCAAAGGGTTTTCTCTCAGAAATATTGACAGAATTACAGCACAATTTGCACAGTACATTCTCTTTCAAAAATATAAACAATGTCTTTATCCATAATTATATAGCCATGAAAACGATTCATAATGTCAGTATCACTTTCATTAAATAATGCATTGTTAAGCTTTTTCTCGGATGCACTTTTTACATGTTCAATTTGAGTATTATGGTCATCACCTGATGAAACCAAGCTTTTATCAGAAAGTTCAGATCTGATATTCGTGTAGCGGTTGCCGTGGAAGCGACGTTTTTTAGCTCGCTTCCCAGAAGTTCTTTTATTATTTGCCATCACAAATATAATATATAAATATACTTATTATTGCAGCAAAAAGACTAACGCATCAAAAATTCAATATACACCAAATAAATGCTGCAAACGTCAATACAACTTTGCAGAATCAAACAACGTAGTAATAGCTTACGGAAACACGATGTAAACATTCAGAATAAGTATTAAGTTGAGTAGAATCATTGCTACTGATTGCTGACGAAATAAAAATAAGACTTGTAGGCTAGAATGTAGCAACACTCAGTTATATAACGGCTATGACAGCTGTGATCAAATGACGTGTCCCTTTAAATGTTTATTTACATACGTGATGAAGGTTTCTCGTGTCAGTAACCTTTACGTTTTGAATGATATCTCCTAAACTACACGGAATATTTTAACACGGTTTTTTTTAAAGTGCGCAGAAATGTTCAAACTAAAACATATATGTTTTTCAAAAAATCGATATTTTTGAAGATTTAAAGGTCGTGAGACCCCTTAAAACAACCTAACATAGTGCATTTTTTAGATGAACTGTTAAAGATTTGATGAAACCTATGTGGCTAATAAAACACCGTCACATCTGACACTTACTTCGTCGTAAATAAAGAGTAAAGTTTACATAAGATTAGAAGTTTCATGCAATAAAGATGAAAAGATGCTGCTAGTCGATGAGACCTTGAAAGAAATTAAAACACTCCTTCATGCGTGATCATGTAATGTAAGTGGTAAGCACGTCCAGCTAGCAGCTGGAAGATCCGTAGTCTGAGTACCGGAAAGGATGCAGTTAATTTACTATGTTTCGTCTTCTGAAAAAAAAAATTTTCTAAACTGGCGCTCAAAATAAAATGCGAGGTTACGATAAATCGTAGCTGCCTGGATTTGATCAATTAGGTCTTGTACCTCTCCTCAGTGGCTGTTTAAAGTGAGGTAAAAAATGTAAGGAATTATGACATTCCCTCACGCGTACTGTCGGGGTGTAAGCGATTCGCTCTCCAGCTAGCAACTGGAGGATCCATGTATCGATACCAGGAGAGAAGGCAGTTGCGTAACCTTATTTGATGCTTCGAATAAACCTAATAATCTCTACACTCTAAAAGCATTTACTTATCCTTCATGTTATTTAAGTGTATTACTCATTTGTGTAACAAAATGAAACATTTGCGCAAGAAAAAATAAAAATACGAAGATGCAAACACAAGCAATCCATAAGAATGTAAACTGTATACACTATGTGAATTTTGAATGCAAATTAAATGCCTAGATATTGTTGTTCATTTCAAGGAAGTAGTAAACGTGGGGTACTGCTTCTTAATTGCACTTTGTAACTAATATTATTTTATGCCGTTAGACTAAGAAATTCGTTTCTAGCGTTATATAGTGGGTCAACAAATTTATTTTTTTTATTTAGTTCTTGAATACCTTGTTATCTAGATCAAAAGTAAAGTTTAATGATAATGAAGAAATTTTGTACAAATGTATAGAAGCTATGCGTTTCTTTTCAATTCTTTTTTCTTTTTTCCCCCAAACAGTAAAATGTTTTTTTCCATTAGATGCAAGTGTACTTTTTAATATATTGTTTTTCATATTTTTATATCACTTTCCTAAATAAATAAATAAATGCCGAAATAAACGCCTGAACTTTCAAAATTTAACTTCCCCTTTCGAGTTTAATTTCATCTATCAATTTAAATTTAGTTTCACCAGGGAGAGTAGGCATTATTGGTATTTATTTAATAGTAAAGTCCTCTTTGATATGTTGAACTGTAAACTAAAAATTTAAGACTGACTTTTTTTTATTTACTTATTTTGCTTTAATCTTAAAAAGTCTAAAAATCTCTTTAAAAAAAGAGAAAAGTAAAGAACATGTATACGAGTAATTTGAAGGAAAATATATCCGCCTCTTGATGCATTCAAATTTAACTAAAAAACTGCCACCCTAAATTATTTTTATCACATCCATGAACGCCCGACCAGCGGCCGAGGGGTAAAGTTCCTGAACACTGGTAGTTCGGTCCGAGGTACGAATCTTTCGATTGGGCTGGCTGCATGGGCGTTTTCATGTTTTCCTCCATGTGTAAAGTAGCGTATCTACGAGCCAGTTGCCCTTAGAAAGCACTCTACGAAGGCCTCCCTTCCCTTAGGCAAGATAGCCCTTGAGGCTTTGCCGTAATCACATAAGAAGAAAACCAATCACATCAATGAAAATTACCTATTATAAACGATTATATATAGCATATAATTACTGCGAGTTTATATCCTATGATTACACCGTGAATCCACCTTCTAATATCTTCATCGATAAAACTAATTAAGATGCAATTTCTTTAAAGAAAATTAAAGATACAATAAAGATAAGTAAGCGTCCTCTGAACAAATACAAAGTCATTTTTTCCTTTTCCTATAGAAAAGCCTTCGTGTTCTAATGGAAAACATGAAAAATCGCGAGCTTCACCCTCACAAGCACTTTAAATCCTTTACATCTAATTTCAAGTTTTCCGAGATACAGGCCGAGACCTTTACATCCCTTTTTTCTTCTCTGGTCGAGGGCAAAAATAAGAGTAGGACCCATGCTGCCATCTATGAATCGATGACGAAGACACTAACCCAGGTTTCAATTACATGCTTGAATTGTTGCCGTTCCCCGAGTCTGCGGTCAACTACATCATAATCGAATATCCCTATCGCCCTTTTACGCTACACTGGTTAGCTTCCCCACCCCTTTTGCCAAAAGATTGCGGCTAAGAAAGTGCGTTCAAGCAAAAGCGAGACTTACAATGAGATTTTGATGTCTTTGGGGGGAAAGTTTGGCAAGTGTCTGATATGATTATAGTATATGCGGTTGCTTGTATTCAAAATTGATAACAACTGTTTCGTTTTCGTAGCAAAAATGTTAGTCTGGACTTTGATTTATTGTATTAGTTTTGAAAGTGACGAAAACTCTGTCATCCAGGAATCTCTACAACTTTTCAAAGTTCTACGAAGAATGAGAAATCTCTTCCAACAAACTTTTGTATTGTAAATTTTGATATGCAACCAAAGAATCGTTTCAAGTCCTCCAAAAAAACTTTCATATCAATATTATGATCACATAGCTTCATTTATCATTGCTGCTTCTATATGCAATTTTCTTTAGCATAAAAATCTTGCAAAACATGAGCAAAGAAGATTTCTAACCAGAATTTATGGTTGTTGGCCAGCACTGAGGGTGCATTAAAAAGTGAGACTGAAATCACAACATCAGTAGGCTTGAGAAATTATTATTTAACTTCTTCACAATTTTAGTTATAGCAATGCCCTCTGCAGTCAAAATATTGTCACTACAGACTTGAACAAATTGCCTTTCTTTGTTGAGGGAAGTGTAAAGTCACACACACCTGTTGATAAGTAAAAACTTCCGAAAACTATGTCAAACCTTAGACTGCAATGACTACATCAAAATGATAAATCGAACTTGCATATGTATACGTATCGAAATCTTTATCTCTCTTTAAAGTTCGCTACGCATTGCTTAAACTAGAACAATCCTTCGAGTTTTATCTAATATACAACTCGACTGAAATTATAGAGTAAAATTATGTAACAAAATAATAAATTCTTAACGCTTTAAACAAAAATTGTGAATATCGAACTTTATTCTTTCTTTAGGCAAATCAAGGTTTAATATAGTCCTTCATACTGGGAAATCAAAGTCTATCGCAATTTCTTAATTCTAAAAATTTTAGCTTACAAACCTGAATTATAATCTCAAGATCTGTGAAGACGGGTCTTTAAAATCCTCTTCTTATTTTCTTATATTTATTCGCTTTATTTTCTTATGTTGTTCTCGGAAGATTATGTAAAAGTATACATTTGCAAAACATTTCCCTTTGCCTTCATTTTCTATAGAAGACAAAATTCAGTGCAATACTATACAAAAATATTAACATAGTTATCTTACCTTGATGTAGGGCCCACCAGCGGCCGAGTTGTAAAATCGCTGAACACTGGTAGTTCGGTCCGAGGTTCGAATCCCGCGAACGGGCTGGCTGCATGGGCGTTTTCGTGGTTTTCCCCATGTGTAACGTGTATACGAGCCAGTTTCCCTTAGAAAGTCCTCCACGAAGGCATCCCTCCCTTTAGGCAGATAGCCCTAGTGTGCTTTGCCATATTCTCAATACACCAACACCTTACCTTCATGTAAACATGATTTTTGATTGCAATAAAATTATACAGACATTAACTACAAAAGATTTTAGAGTAAATAAATATAAAAGATCTATGACAGTAGCTGACCACTTTCTTTGTTTTCGATAAGGGGGGGGGGAACTAAAGAAAATCTGATTGGAGCTGAAACAGAATTAGTTTACTCAATACTAAAATTTTGACCCTAATCGGAAACATCAAATCTAAATTAATATGCTATTTTCTATCCCAAGATTTTAACTCAATATTTTCAGTTGGAAGCCTTAAATACCTTTATATTTCACAGATATCGGTCCGTTTTTGATTCATCATCATACAGAAAGAGAGAAACACCAGCTTAAAAGAAGGTTTTTCTTTTAAAGCATATAAAATTGTTATCTAATGAAAAAATTTCTTAATCTTAAGCTAATATATCTTCTGAAAATTAAACATAAGCCGCTTACATATAATAACATTAAACAACGTGAAACCTCTATAAAGATGGCGAATCTGATTGAAACACTAAACAGGTTATTATGGAACTGTTTGGCTCATTTAAGTAAGAAGTTTTAGTAAAGGAACCACCTTAGCTCTCCGCGGGTTTCTCAGAGGGAATGGATTTGAGAAGGCCTCCAGGTGCCTGTCGGAGTTCGACCCTCCAAAAGCTAGTTGGAAAGCTAGAACCCTGATACTAAACAATTACGGATCTCTGACTTTTTTGGAACGTGGGGAAGTATCAAACAGTTTTAAGTATACTATGTTTAAAAAGAATTATTTACTTCTAACTAGAGAACAACTTTTTTTTTTTATAATTATTACATTGGTTTTCAACCTTTTGAGTTTCAACCATTATAAAAGTCAAATCTAAGTGAAGAAGGAACTAAAATGCCAAAAATAGTTACTGTTGTACATTAGCGAACAGAAGTGCTCATGTATTCGTGGGTAATGCGATTCCAAACTGATCGTGGAGATATGTAATCGCAAATAACCATGAACGCTATATACGACATATTAGCGTAATATATATAATTATAAATAAGTTTAATTGAAAAGTTATGAAATTTGTAAACTGCCAAAATTTAATAAAATTAAATACAGAGTATTCTATATAATGCAATAAATTATGCACTGCGTCCACTTAGTCTTGACTCGGTTACTCGCTTTATTTTCGCAACCGCTGGTCGTAGACATACACTCACAGTCACAAAAATGTTTCAAATGACTGAAATATTCATGCTTTAGTACTTGTAAATTCTAAAAAAAATGTTAAAATTTTAAAATTTATCATTTTATACGCTTCTTCGATCCGTATTTTTATATTCATTATAAAAATAAAATACAAAACGTCCGATTGTCGTACGACAACAATTGACTGAAGTATTCAATTCTAGCGTAGAGATCAGATCAGGGGGCGTAAACAAACTAAAGCGTGAAATATCTGAATTTGTATATACCTTAAATACAATATCAGTTGAAAAAAAAGATTGCAAATATTAAGAAGTTTATAAGGTTATTTCTCCCACATTCTTGGCATGCCTTTGTGGTGTGGTGGTCTGCACGCTAGGCCGGTATTCCAGAGGTCCGTGGTTCGATTCCCGGCAAAGGCGTTGCTCATTTTTCATGACTCCTGCTTAAAAAAAAAAAAAAAAAAAAAAAAAAAACTAATGTCTCTATAGTAAAAGAGTGTTGAATGATGATTCTCCTCACCCAGGATTTGGCGATTGGGTTCCCTAAAAAACCCAGTCGCCCTTTAAAAGGGCGAATATATACGATATTTCTCCCGCCTTCTTGGCATGCCTTCGTGGTGTGGTGGTCTGCACACTGGGTCGGTATTCCAGAGGTCCGTGGTTCGATTCCCAGCGAAGGCGGTTGCTCGAAATAACCTAATGTCTCTACAAAGTTAAGTGAAGCGCGTTTTTATGAAGATTCCCATGAAAAATATTAAGCAATATAATGCTTTTCAAAAAGATCTCATCCACACAGTTTAATAGAATTCGTGTTCCAGAAAACCCTCGCAGACTTCAATATTGGCTCACCGCAAACTCCTAACATTATATGCATAAATTAAAAATTACAAGTATTTGTGATTTATTGAAATTTTTGTATGATTATAATTCGAAAGTACGAAAACTTCATAAGAATAATAATAACATTATTTTAGCTTTCGAAAACTTACAAATTGTGTAAAAATTCTTTCGGTGTAGCAGTTGTAACAAAACTATAAAATAAAATATGATGCACACTAGTAAACAACAAAATAGCATCACTGAATGACATTTAAAGAGAAAACAAGAACCTCAAATCATTCTAATTTATTTATTAATCGACCCCTCAAGGTAAGTTCGAAACGATACCCCATGTTTTGAAATTAAATATCTCAGTCCATTTCTGTCGTATTCGAGTCAACTTTTTTTATAAGATATTTCTCCCGCCTTCTTAGCACGCCTTCGTAGTGTAGTGGTCAGTACGCAGGACGCGAATTCGAGAGGTCCGTGGTTCGAATCCCGGCGAGAGCATTGCTTTTTTTTTTTTTTTTTCTCCTTCTTTAAAATAACCTAATGTCTCTACATTTATATATTTATTTATATTATTATACACATATTCTTTATATATTGTGTATAGCATTTTCTTAAATATAAGCATATGAATAGAGGGAAAGTTTGAAGTATATATATATATGCACTGCATCATTGAAAATCTGGCCCTCATACCAGATTTTCAATAGGGATGAATATGTTTGTTAAACTGTTTTCAACACGACATATCACACAATATGTATTACTTTTTGCGTCCTCTCTTTAGAGTGGAAGTAAGAAATGATAGCACATGCCCCACGTTCCCTTAGGTAATACTCCTAAGACCCCCTCAAAATTTTTACTTTTTTTTTAATTTTGTTAGGAGAGTCAGCTATGGTCATGAAACTGGCTTGGGTTTTACATACTTTTTCCTACCAGCCACGATCCTCTGACCATAGTTTAGCACAGAAGTGCTACTACACGTACGCACACATAAACACATATTCTTTATATAATTTTAGATTATTTTGTAACAATTTTTTTTCTTTCTTCTTGTTGTAGAGTGATATTCATTTCTAGTTTCCAAATTTCTCGCAAAGACTTTAACTTGATTATACAAGTTATTTGTCTTAAATTTTAATTTTGTAAGATTTTTGTATTTTTACAAAAACACTTTGATACAATGTACAATGTCAAAAACCAATTACCTTTCATTAGGCAACGGAGGTTTTTTGATATTTTGTACCTAACACCCCCAACCATCCCCAAGCTAGTCACGCTGATCTGTTGGCGAGGACATGCCAAAACTTTTGATTCAAAGTGTTAATGTCTTATTGTATCATATCATTATTTATATTGAATTGTATCGTAATGTTTTGTATTGAATTTTTAAATTATTAAAAAAAATATCAATGTATTGTTAATTACCTACGATGGTGCACATAATACATTAGTCATAAATTGTATAAATTGTATGCCTTCTAAGTTTTATACGAAAAAAATTTTAAACATCTTCTAATCAGAACTTATTATGGAATCATATTTATTGGAAAAAGCGGAAATATTTGTGAACTTATTAGTCCACAAGACGATAATAAGCTGATTTATTGGCTTCAAGAGACTTCAACCAATAATTTCATTAAACTATTTTTAGGAAAAGGACTTTAAAACAAAATTGACATTTTGAGGAAAATTGAGAACTTTTATGCTTGTAATTTATTTATTATTATTATTCCATATAAAATTTATTTATATGTTTATTTATAAATCATTGTAAAATTGTATACTTCAAAAACTTTATAATTATATGAGAAAATATCATGATTTATGATAGGACATAGTTAAAGCCTGTAAACTATGCCCTGGATGTTTCTTCACGTCTTTCCTCATACTTCTTCAGTAATCTACTAATGCTTTACTCACCATAAAGATTTTTGTGAACACGGTATATAGCTGAATTATATTTTGTAAAATATATCGTACACCACACTGATTGTGGATTTAGTGTATTATACTATATTTTTATTACATGGCGCTTTACAGATTAGCCTTTTGCATATTAATTTAAAATAATCAGAGCCCCTTTCTTTAATACGTATAATCTCTCTAACTTATTAAATTAAGGCATTCCAATATCTACCTTAATTCTCAAACGACGGAATAGAAATGAAGAAGTGCAATCCTTGTATTGTGCAACATAGTATATACTTTCGATGCATTGTAAATAAACAAACCATGTATTTTCCTAGCACTTATAGCGCATTGATAATTTCTTAGTACTTCTAACAACATCACTACAGCTATGCTTTGGAGTCCTTAATGCGGTTAACAAATCCTATGATATGAACAAGATAAAGCAGGGCTTCTTAAACTTTTTTCGGTCACGACCCCTGTTTATCACAGATTTTTTCGAAACCCCCAGGACCCCATAAATATTTACGAAAATTTTGTGGGACCCCATAAACTTTGCGCAAATCCCCCACACGCACGCGTGTGTGAAACTGTCAATTTTTTCACTTGTACTGTATATATTATTGCACTATATACTATTGCAGTTTGAGGTCATTAACTTTCATTTCTAATTTTAAGACATAGAACAATGTGAAAATTTTAAATAAGTAACAGACGAAATGACAGTGTCACGTGCAAAACAAGGAAAATGAATGTTTATACGTATTATAAAAAGAATGCGTCGAAAGTTTTTCCTTTTTTTCTTTGTCTATATTGTCTTATCTTTATCTATTTTCAGATACACTGTGTAAAAATATTTGGTAACTGTAAAATTATTATAATAAGTTAAAGAAATATCAAAACTTCCAATATTTTTTGCGACCCACTGCTGCAGATCCCGCGATCCCCTGGGGGACGCGACCCACATTTTAAGAAATGATGAGATTAAGGATAGTAAGGAGAACAGCGGTTAACGTTAATTAATGAATGCTGGAAGCGAGAATGGAAGCAAAATGGAAGAGTAAAGATATTGAAACGAAAATATGCCAAATGCTCTCTGATATCTGACAGCCGAGATTCCTTCCAGTGTACTTATGACCAACGTTTTGGTATATGAGTTAGAAGTCTGTGGGATTTCTTGCAACATCGGCCCAAAACGAATCTGCAGATACATGAGTAAACAGAATTCCGCGTAGATCAGTTGTTATATTTCGGATATGTTATGGCTCATAGTCACTTCTCTTGTATTTCATAACCTATTAAACTTGAAGCACTTTTACCTACTGCTGCGAAGCATTGCTATATGAAACTGCAGATTCTCAATCAGTGGTTTGGTTTTATTGAGATTACGGCAAAGCACACTAGGGCTATCTGCCTAAAGGGAGGGGCGCCTTCGTGGAGGACTTTCTAAGGGAAACTGGCTCGTATACACGTTACACATGGGCAAAACCACGAAAACGCAGATGCAGCCAGCCCGTTTGCGTGATTCGAACCTCGGACCGAACTACCAGTGTTCAACGATTTTACCACTCGGCTGCTGGTGGGTCTTCAATCAGTTGATGCGGAATCAGTGGATACGGAAAGCAGACTGTATGCAAAATTTTAAATTAAGATAATAATCAGTAAACGGCTACCATGAATATATGCTCAACACATAATTATTCAAATAAATTATAGTTTCCATAATAATAGTCGAATTTATTTATACGGAATAATTACGGCCAACAAATGAATGGCGAGAAGCACTGAAGCTTTTAACCCACCGAACGCAGGATCCGTGAATAATGCGTTCACCTTTCATCGCATTGGCAGAAACTGGGATATCAGTTGCGATCAGTTTCGCATTAAGAAAAGGTATGAATTTTTTTTCGCTTTTATGAATTTTGTACCCATGGTCAGAAGGTTAACAAGTATGATACGGATCCTAAATAACCTAGCACCTCCTTTTAGCTAATGTCTGCCTTAATTTAAAAGGGACTGTTAATTTAAAGGATATTTATTTATTAATTTAAAAGGTGTTGTTAATTTAAAAGAATTACCTTGAACATTTCGATCCTCAGTCATGAAAATGATTAGTAGTTTTTATTTTATGATAAAAATGCTATAGTCCAAAAGGATTCACGAATGATTTAATTTTATTCACAGAGCCAGCCACACAGTGAACAAGTAAAATTTTCGATTTCAAACATAGAGTTTAAATTTTTAAAGTCAACAAAACTATCACATGCAATCAGCGGTGACACTTACGATGTTGCCAGTTTGCGGTGAAATGATGCGGAGACTGATACAAATTAGAGACTTGTGCTCGATCTGGTAATGTTATTTTCTTATAACCCTAACAAACGTGAAGCGAGTTATTGCTATGACTGAGATAAACGGCAAATTCTTAAAAAGATTATAACTTTGTATGTAAACAGAGCTTGGAACATAAGCACACTCTCTAGGTGATTTAAATAAACAAAATAGTCGAAACAAAATTAGATCTTGAACAATAGCTAAAACAAGAACTACACAAGACTAAACAATTAAATACATTTTTCGTTTATGTAAACTGAAAAGTTGGCTCAATAACTTAACCGGAGCGTCAGAATTTCGGCGGCGAGAGAACGCAAAGCCTAATAATTACAACAGTTTGAGCTGGCAGGAACTAAGTACGTAGCGATACGCAGTGCCAGAAACGCTGTCCACCTCAGATCCAAAAACCTGATTTTAAAATACTCTCAACTAAATTGCATTTTGGCGAGGAAAAGCTGTAGTAAAGACTGAAATCATAGTAACTAGTCAAATAACATAAGGTACCGTACAAAATAATAAAAGAAATATTACACAGAAAAGTAACTCATTAAATAAATTTTTGTTTATAATATTATGCCCGTATTAAACTGCACTGCACATTCGTTCGTAATTTTAAAACTGCATACAACTGATATAAAGCACAGTTTACTTGAAAATAAACTGCGCATAATTGAAAGCAACATAAATTACAATTAAAATGGTTTCATTCACGTTTTCTTTCGTTTGCATACCTTAAAAATTGACATTTGTTTTAAAATTCTAACTGATTTTTCTGAAATTTTCTGTCCGAAACCATGAAAGTATTATTTTCCTTGCTAAAAATCTTATTATTTACCTTATCCTATTTTTAAAAAATGGAGAAAATAATGTATAATTTAAGGAATTAGAGTGTATTTTTTATTATTAAACACAATACATTCGCCTTTAATTTTAAACCCACCCTTTTAGAGCTAAATATGACTCATTTACCCATAACTGAAATCAATATGTAAGGTATTTCTCCCACCTTCTTGGCGTGCCTTCGTGGTGTAGTGGTTCTTCACGCTGGGCCGGTATTCCAGAGGTCCGTGGTTCGATTCCCGGCGAAGGAGTTGCTAATTTTTCATCTCTGCGGCTTCCAAAAAATTGCCTAATGTCTCTACAAATATAAGTTACTATTAAAAGCAATTTCAATGATTTATTACTTCATTTTATTTTATATGTTTACGTGTTCTAAAACAACTTTATTTTTAAATTTTTACTCTGATGTTGGAATACGTTTCTTCTAAATTATTTTGACTTTGAAAGAGTTATTATTTTTCACAATAGTTTTAATGAAGGTAAGATAATTCAGAGAAATGGTAATAAATCACTTCTTCCCTCTTTTTCGAGTTGAAAAAAAAATCAGCATCTGCTACTAACCGAACAATTGAAAATATCTGCATGTTTTTATAATTACCAAGTTTTGTAAGATGTGGCAGCGGAATATTCTCGCTATAAAAAGGAAATAACTGTAAGAGAATGCGAGCAAATGAAAATCATAAAATCTCATATACTTATGAATGTGAGCTAATATTTTTTCACAACTTATTCAGATATCTCCTCCTACTCAAGCAGCTGACCATAATAAAATTCTCATTAACTTCAATTAAACCACGAATATTTTGAAATGGGTGCAATAAATTTACAGAAAAAAAAACTAACAGAAAACTCCTACTACAGATGTCGATATGGCTATAGAATTAACGCAAGAGCAGACCACATTTTAGTCAACACAACTATTAATTTCCAAACTACGCAGATGCTTTGTATAAGACTCTTTTTGTTTTCTCAAATAAAGGATTTCCAAAAGATTTTATCAATTCTACTCATTTCATCCTTCTTGTTAAATTTCAGTCTTGCCGCACAGCAGATATTTACAAAGACCGATTCATTTCATCTTGTTAAAAAGTTACATTGGCACTTTTATAACATATCTCAGCAAAATTAGTATTTTAAATCATCTTGATATCAACGACAATACTTCTGACTTTCAGGCTTGATTTCAATTTACCAGAATCTTAAAATTAGACAAAATAGTAACCTTATTTTGGAATAAATTTTTTAATGAAAAACATCTTCAGGAGGAAAAAAAAATCCTGCTTCAAAACCTTCCATAAAACTATATTTTTTGCTGTTGAAGAAGAAAGATCTGAGTCAGATCACCCTCAAAATCCACAATTTTATTTAATATCAACGTTACGGTTTTGTCTAATTTTAGGTTTTACACTAGCGTTTTTTCATTCCTGTTTAAATACCTGAATGCAAAAAGAGAGGTTCATGGTCTGCCTGAGCATTTTTGTGTCTTTCTCCATCTCTAACACAAATACATGCCGGTTTTCTTTACAGAGTCATTTACTAAGTCTTTCCTCTTATTAGATAGATAGTTGTGGTCTGCTTTGTTATGATAAAACAATTCCATTCTAGCTTAGGCTTCAAAAGTGTGTGAGATAGTTTGGAGAGTTAGTGGAATTTGAAAAATTAATAATTTGGAGAACAGATTTCAAATGGTTATGAGATAACAATCTGACATAACTTGGAAGAAATGATCGCCCTTTCCCTTGCGTAATATCGTGGTTAAGTAGCAATCACATCCAACTAACAACTGGAAAATCTGCGGTCCGAATTTCGAGAAAGTACAGTTGATTTGGCATGTTTTAGGCTCCATAAAGCTTACTGAGTCCTTATAACGGTCGCCGAAATAAAAATGTGGCGGGCAATAGCCCTTTAGAACCTGGATTTGGTCTACTGAGTCTCATGCATCACCTCTCCAATCACCCTTTAAGTGAGAGAAACTGAAAGAAGTTGTAGCACCCACTCCCCGTGCCTGCATTCCTTGGCTAAGCTGCTAGCACAAGGCACTTAGGAAGTGAAGGTGCATTATCAAATCCCAGCCCAAAACCAACTGATTTTCTACGGATACATTGTAAAGACCTTAATTTGTACTAATCAATTATTTTTATTTTAAGAAACTGTCCTTTATCTTTTGATTTCAATTTCCTGCCAGAATGCAAATTTAAATTACGTATATGTAAAATATCATTGAGTTCGGAAATAGTATTTAACCCTTTGAATTAAAAAATATTTAATGGCATTTGGCGGGAAAATATTTAACGCCAGCTGGGTGATAAAAGATGAAACATGCACAACTGGCTTGATTCCACCACAGGGATACGTTACAGTGAGTTTTAATGTGCTTTTTAACCCAGCATTAATTTTTAAACTTTTAGTGGGACACATGCGTCCCGTTAGTAGTCAAAGGGTTACGGAACAGAATTGAAGAGTTAGAAGTGTGTGATGTCGAATCACATCCCAAATGTGAGAGATCAGGAGAGAACGGTGATCAGGGAAGCATCTGTAGACCTAAGATAAGCAGTAAGATCTGACGATAAGCAGAGTACGTTGGGGGGTCCGATCAGTGTGTGGTCGGGCGTTATTCTGTTGATAGAGAGGGTCGGGCACTCCCCTGGAGGTAGGGGAGTGTCAACGGCTGCAGTACAGCATCCACGTATCATTGGGCCGTCATAATGCCTTGAGTACGAACTAGAGGTGACCTGGAATCTTACGCAATTGCGCCACAAACCATGATGCCCCGTTGTCGCATGGGAGGAGCGATAGGTCCAATCCGATAGAAAGTTTGCACAATTACTACCGGATTGGACCTATCGCCATATCGACGCCACACTCGTACGCTGTGACTATCGACCCTGTGCGATATCGACTGTGTGCCATTCCGTCATCCACATCACTCGAGCCCGCCACGATTGCAAGACGTTGCGGTGTATGATGTTGGGTCACTGGCAGTCTTCTTAAGGGACGACACTAGTGCAGGCCACTAGCCACCAGTCGACGGCAAATGAGTTCTGGTCGCTATAGGAACATCCAAGTTGTCTTGAAAATGCTGCAGAATGGAGGTAGAAGTGACATGCAGGTGCGCCACCGCTTGTCGGTGGATGCGTCCTAACAAGCGTACTGACGTCACTATGGCTGCACCGGCACCCCTCGAACATGCCATATTTCGTTGTTCCAAACATCGTTACCACAGCCAGTGCACTGTGGGCGCGTCCAGGTATGTGAAAGCCGAGATCTGATGTATAGATCAGCCTGCACTACTATTGCACGCGTCCTCTGAGATAAGAACAAATTTTCTATGATGAGTTTCCTAGCAGAAATAACGGCACGAAAATTTAACTGCAGGTTCCTTCCCTTATATCTCATTCAACGTGATCTGGAGAACTCACGTTGAAGGATAACTCGGTGACGTGCGTCTACCCTGAAATTTGCATAATTTTCGGGCCACTCCTTCTTGGTGTTGCATTTTCAATATCGGGTAGTGCATTTGTGCTAGCCACTTGCTTTTAGATTATACTGATATTTCAAGACTGTTTTACTATGTGCAGCCGATAAATCTGATTTTAGATTGAATAAGGAGCCAGTCGTGCAGTTGAAATTTGATTCATTCTGATTGCACATACTATTTTGTTTTTATGTTACTTAGCCACAAGTTGTGGTTAGTTTATAAGCACCGAGTGTGTGCATATTCTGTTCAGTTTAATTAAAATAAAAATGTTGTCAATAACCTTCGTCGGCAGTCACCTGTTTTTAAAGATCTAGCAAGAATTCGCTATCTTGTCTTCAGTGGTGTCTATATTTTGTGTTCACTAAAAGAAGAAGACTCTACAACATAACTGATGTTTTAATTTTGTAAAAGTCTCTACAGCCTTTCTGTGCATGATATGTCAGACTTGAAAAACTTAATTTTGTCAAAAATCTTCGGATATGAAAACTAGCATTCCTTTGTAACTATCTTGAAATTTAAATGTTCTTATTCAAACGTCTTTAACTTATTTATTTATATTATTCGAATCAGGTTCAATGATCCGAAATCTTAAACCACTGTTCAAGTTTTCTGTTGGTTTTCCCTTACTTCTCATAACTAAAATTTCTGCGCTTACAGAAAGATAATTACAGGAAACATAGTAATTATTTCAGTAGATGATTTGTAATATAGAATTGTTTGAATATAGAATTGTTGTATATTGTAATATAGAATTGTTTGTAATTGTCGAATTTTTGAATTATTACGCTGCTGTATCTTATATCTGTAGTTCATTAATATCTGCTTCTAGCAGAATTAGATCCACGTTCTCATCATATTTCTATTGGAAAGCTTTTACTGCAGGTAAAGATATTATCAGAACAGAAAGTAACGCCGTGACCTCGGTTTACCGACAAATTTAAAATTCTTCCGAATTTATTTCAATAATCTAGCAACGCAAAAGAAACAAACAAAATTACAGAATAGGCAGTTGTAACTGTTAAATAGTAGTAGATCAAGTGAGTTTCCAATCTTGATTATGATTTGTAGCTGGTAAGGAATTACATTTAATTGTTCTTAGATTGCACTAATCACTGCAGTTTTACTGTTATAAAACAGGCCGTTTGGAAAGCTACTAAGAACCTGCACATCTCCTTTTACATACACTGTGAAAGTATCATTCTCTGGAAAGCTATAAAGGCCTCTTATCTGATAGGTAACGCGTAAAACTATTAGTTGTAGTTTAAAGACAAAAAGACAACTTCTACTGACTAGCAGTTATGACAAATATTGCAGAAATCATTAAACGTATCCTTGGTTGCTTTAAAACAGGTTTTCTCAAAGGGATTGATCCTCAGGGGATCGATTAATTTTTAAACGTGGTCGAAAGCCGAATATGCTCCGGCAACGGATGAGTATAATCAAGATCGCAATGTTAAAAAAATATAAATAAAATTGTTAATTAATTGTTTACTGATATAAAAGTATATCATTCAAAGTCAAGTCTTATACAAAATGCATGGATATTTAAAACACAAGTTTTTGAATATAAATGTCCCAAAATAAAAGTAGTTAGTGTACAAACATTTTTGACTTTACTTTCTTCTTGTCTAGTGAAATCAAAATTTAATCAAGTCAATAATTTATTGTGGAAAACAGGAAACACATTAAGAGTTTTTAAACAGTGTGATTTAAGAATCTCTTTTTTAATGCATCAATACATCAGGCACAACCATCATTAAGATCAAACTTTTGTGCAATTAGATTCTGTGATTTTGTTTCTCTTGTTTATATTTGTAAAGTTAAAATTAATAACAATAATAATAACAAAAAAATCTGAAAGGGCTCCAAAATGACCAGAAATGAAAGGGTATCGATAGAGATGGCCCGGGTGGATTAACGATACATTTTACATGATATTAGATAAATATGCATTTAAACTTACATATGAACATAACATATCTTCAGTAATATTTAAAAAGTGGAAAAATAAAATAAATAATGTAATTCTATAACAATATTTACAGTTTTAATTAGATATTTCATGAATTAAATGTATTTTTATTTAAATCAATCAGATTAAAAATTTAAAAAATATCCTTAAGAACGGGATCTATTGCTTTTAAATAATTTGGTTTGTTATTTATTAACAGAAATATTAAATTTGGAAGAATAATATCTGACGTTTTACCGAATGGCAGCAGACTCAAATTAAAAGCGAAACAACGCATTAATATGAAACAAAGCAAAATCGTGTATCTAGATTAATAGTCCTTTTGAGTTAATAATACAAAAAATAATAACATATAAATTTAATAAACTATTTTTTATCAAAATTTGTGTTGCTATCTTTAGTCTAATTTCTATCTTTGAGTTAGTTATATGCAATTATTTTTCTTGTGTGTAGCATGGTATAAGAAAAAAAAATTTAAGGAGGTCAATGAAGAAAACTATTCTTTTAAAAGGGGTGGATGCAAGAAAAGGGCTGTGAATCCCTGCTTTAGACCCATTCCTAAAACAATGGCGTGCTCCTAGCGTGAATATTTAATAGCTTTAATACAATTTTTGCAGGTTAAATTTAATTGTAATATAAATGCCTTTATACAAAACTTACACATTTACAAAACTGTCCCTTTTAAAAAGAATTCTCGTCAGTAAACCTAGCACTAAAGTACTCAAAAAATGAGCTAGCATAAATAGACTGCTCAAGACGTAACATAAAATCCCACAACTATTTCACAATACCTAAAGCATAAAAGAACCATATCTTTCATTTAAGACATAAGCAGTGACAAATCTCCCTCATTCTTTTTTCACGCGCGTATCGCCTGCCTCGGCATAAACTTCTGTCTCTTACAATGGATCTGCCGGATGCTGCTAGGAAGTATAACGCATCTCTGACCGTGTCATAAGTATCTTTTGAGTGAATAGTCGAGGCTGTCCAAGCGATATATTCCAAGAATATGTGGTTTGAGGATGAGGTACAATGCTCCAAATAGGCGCCTCTAACAGCTCACATTTTTTATATATTTTTTATGTTATTTTCCCGGATCTGCAGCATTTTTCCTTCATCCACAAGAATAGCGTGCTCCTCCACAGCGGATTGTATATTATTCTGAAGAACGGCTACTTTCTCTTCGCTTGAAATATAAAAATTGCTTCGAGGCTTTCGCGAGATGGGTCGTCTAACCATTGAGAAGGAGTGAAAATACGTCTCAATTGCCAATAAAATTATGAAAGGGATTCCCTAATCTTCCCTGAAAAATAAAGAAGAAAACGTATTTCACAAATGATAAAAAATCAATTATTTGTTTGATTTCACCAAGAAGTATTTTTAATTCTGTGCACAATTAGAGATTTTGGTGAAAGGAATATCTAAGAAACATTTTGCTTCCATTTTAGAATCTAACTAATATAAGACCTTGCATGTAACTTTTAAGAATACTGAACAATTAATGGAGTCAGTCTCTTATAAGGAGAAACTATGCTTACAGTGCCACTTCATGAATATAAAAAATACTAATTCTCTAAACATCAGGATATGTGATTGTGTTGATTTAAAATAGTTATCCAAGTAATCGTATGGTAAACAGGAAAACAATAAACAAAACGATATCGAAACCAGATGAGTATGTATTTGACATAAGAATAAAAACGAAGACAGGGTTCATACATTTCTACTTCTCCGTCAAGCCTGCCAGCAGCCAAGCTGTGGTAAATCGCTTGAAACTGGTAGTTCGGATAAGCCAGTTTCCTTAACTGTCCATCATGAAGCCAGTCGTGTGCAGATAAACTAGAATGCTTAATTAAGCAGATTATTAGAATTAGATTAGAATAATTAAGCAGATTATTAGAATCATTAGAATGATTAAGCAGATAAACTAGAAAGTTGTCTAAAACTAGAATGGTAAACTAGAATGATATCGAAACCAGATGAGTATGTATTTGACATAAGAATAAAAACGAAGACAGGGTTCATACATTTCTACTTCTCCGTCAAGCCTGCCAGCAACCAAGCTGTGGTAAATCGCTTGAAACTGGTAGTTCGGATAAGCCAGTTTCCTTAACTGTCCTTCATGAAGCCAGTCGTGTGCAGATAAACTAGAATGCTTAATTAAGCAAATTATTAGAATTAGATTAGAATAATTAAGCAGAATATTAGAATCATTAGAATGATTAAGCAGATAAACTAGAATGCTTAATTATATAATCCAAATAATCATACTTCTCCATCAAAGTAAGCTTTGTATTTCTCCAACTTAAATTCCGAGTTTCAATTTGGCAGTATTATGGATTATCTCGAAGAGTCCGGAATGCCGTGTCACATTCAGTTCATTGGATCTACTTGGGCTACTACTCGATCTTCTAAAGTATATCCCAAACTACCACTGCAGAGAAAAAGTGCACTTTATTTAAACATACTTTTTTTATAAATTGGGGCGAAACATACTGAAAAACATTTCAGAAAGGGCACATATAAAGCATAATGAGCTGTATATGTGCCCTTCCTTAAAGTCATAGCTTTATGTTTCAGTCCTACTTTAGCTTGTCCAACTGTTGCCATTTATAGAATTACATAAATAAATATGATTTTCGTGTTCAGCAATGGCGATAAAACTGCTACGCAAACCAAAATACAAAGACAACCTAAACATTGGCTATATTATAATTAGCATATAGTGAAAATTTCTGAGTAGCTTTTCAATCGCTGTGTGATTAGATACTGCATTTAGGTAACAGGAGTGTAAAGACTAACTTTTGGAACTATAATTTGAGAGAAGATTTTTGACAGAAAAAATTCTTAACTTAATTTTGATCAATTAAAGTATGAACAACTGGTAGAGACTGATATTTAAAGTTTACCGTATTACCTAGATTATTCGTACGGTTTAATTAAAATCATTAGTGATTATTTTTCTTACTCACAAGGCCATAAATAACACTTCCATTCGAAATTCACGCAATTCGTTAATAGAAAGCAGCATTATTATGGGTTATTAGTTCAAGGCATACATAGTAATCTATTGTTGCTTGCGTACGGGTTCGTTATAGATTCAATGCAAAAATCCAATAATAGGTTGATAAAAATTTATTTTATCAAAAGAAATATTTCAGAACTCTGGATTTTCCACAGAAATATTCGTCACAGTATAATCAGTACTTTAACTACGAACTACTAAGAACTTTAAACACAATGTAATGCAAAGCGCATCTAAAGAGAAAGCTAACTCGGATTTACCTCAGATCACGCAGAACAAACGACTCGCACAACAATAACTAAGCAATTAAGAGCAGATGCTCTCTCTTCGGCCTTAAATAGTTTTCAACCAGCTATCGAGATATTTTTAGTACTTTTTGCTTCTCGAAATTATCGGAATGCAATACAAGGATTGAACTACGGTTACAGCTAACATAGTGGTCAATTACATTTATTCAGTTAAAATACTTATTACAGTTATACAGGGACCGGACCAAACTGTCGCCAAATGATCACCAAAATTGACTTTTGACGACTTCTCACCAAATTTGGCGATAAAATAAGTTGCCAAATCGTTGTCAACTTGGTGATATCTCGCCAAATTACCGAGATACCCATTTACTCAGTGTTAAATGCACTTGCTGCTGTATTCTTACTTTTCCGGCACAGCTTTCTCTAAAAAATTTAGCGCTACATTGCGCAGAAAAATACAACAATTTTACTTATAATTCTACTACCTATCAAAGTACAAAATTCGTAACATTATTAAAAGCAGTTTGAGTGTTTGTAATTACATGCAAACTCTCGCTACATAAAAAAATTGCAGGTACTAAAATATATTTAAAACAAAAATTTTTAGATTTAAAGTCATTAGCATCCAAAAATTATTTCCAATAGCAGGCGAAGAGATAGATCGTAAATTAGTTTAAAAGTTAGGTTATATGAATATGGTAAAGCATACTTGAGCTACCTGCCTGAGGAGAAGGATGCCTTCAAGGAGGACTTATGAGGAAAACAGGTTCGTATTCCAGTTACACATGCGAAAATCCACGAAAACCAGCTATTCAGCCAGCCCGTTAGCCTGGTGTCGAACCCAGTATTCAGCAATCCTAACCACTCGACTACTCGTAAACTAAACTAGTTTTGAAGGGTACCAGCTTGTATTATTGAGCGTCAGTTTATTATTTTCTTTATTCCATAAATGTCAATACATGCGAAAACAAACGCGTAGAATTAATACTGACAGTAAGATTTCCAATCAAATATTCTAGCACATATTAGGTTTAATATAAATAAATCCAACGCAGTCCATATGCCCTATCCGCAAAACTTGATTTTCTCTTTTCTAAATAGCTTTAAAACTTTTTAAATATTCTTCTTTTACTCGACAGTCAATAAATCTCAAATCGCTGCGAATTTTCACCCAAATTTAAGAAAGATCTAGGATAGTTTTACAACTTCTGCGGTTTTAAATTCTTTCAAGTTCTTCTTAAATAAAGATAGAAAGCTAGTTCTTTGCAAACTCTGATATTAAATTGGTCTTCCCTTCAGAAAAATCAAGCAAAGAAATTACTGCAATGCTTAAGAAATGCTTTTCATGATTTCGGGGAATTAAACCATATCATTTTCGAAAAGAAAAAGGAAGAAATCTGTAAAGGCTATTTTAAGTAATAATCTAAAGGAAAGCATAGGACATAACTTTAATAGACATAATCCTGTACATTTTGTGGAAAAGATTGAACCTAGCTGGACTTCGAAACTGATCTATTTCCTTTTTTATTATTCTGAAACTGAAAAATAATTTTTGTTACTCTGAGACTATTAAAATGAGAAGTTCATGATTACCAAACTTCTTAGATATGAAAAGCTAAACCCATACTACTTTTAAACAATCTGAAAACTAATTTTGAAACATTTCAATAAAATTTATTAAAGATAGTTTTGAACATAATTGTGAAAAAACTAGTTAACCAGTATAATCTATGTAGTTCAGTTTCGTGAACAACCAAATAAAACGAGCAGTACTGAATACCCACTTTTGTCAGAATTGCAACCAGAACATATGTACTATTATAATTCATTACAAAATAACTTAATTGATGTACTTTTAATTAACTTAAAGTGATAATTAAAATCAAATATGTTGAGTTATTTTCATGCTTAAAAAGCGCAGCAACTTCAGAATTAAGAATAATCATAATTTTTGAAAAATTGAAATCGTTACATTAAAAGAGTGAGTACTTAAAAGTACTTAATGTACATAAATGAAATTTAAATTCATTACAGTAGTTTATGAGTAAAACCTTGGAGAAAAATAGGAGAGACTGAGAAAGGATTTTCTTGTTTAAGATTTAATAGCTCTAAGGGCTTTCATGCTCTTGGATATAAAGCAAATTTAAATAATATTAATTGACGACAAATATATGAACTTCCTTGACCTGGTTCTTTACTTAAGTAACTTTAATTGTATTTAACAACGGATAACGCAATTTTAAAAATTATTCAGTAATTTTAAAGCATGTTATTTCTAAACGTTAATTCTTTCTCTGTCGGAAGTAAGTTATTTGGAAAGTTATACACGCTAACATTTTAATAAGCTTAATTATTTAGTTTTAAATTTTGAATTTTTACTGCATCTGTCTAGATAGTTATTTAAAAGCATGTTATTTTAAAAGGGTCACTCTTTTTCCATTAGAAATACGTTATTTGGAAAGTTAAAAAATTCTAATTATTTTTAATTATTTATTCAGTTTTAAATTTTAAATTTCTACTATATCTGTCGAGATAAATTTTCATCCCTAAATAAAAGATAGGATTAAGAGATAAAGGTATTTAGGGATAAAGGTAAAAACCTTTATCTCTATACCACAGAAACGCAAAGACAAATACATGAATTAGATACATGAAATAAATAATTCTCTTGTTCTTAATGAATGGAAGGAATTTAGGGACACCACAGAGACGCAAAGACAAATGCATGAGTTAGATACATTAAATAAATAATTCTCTTTTTCTTAATGAATGGAAGGAATTGTTGCGGAAATAGCTTGGGTTAGTATATAAGATTTTATGTTAACTAAACCATTACCTTAATGTTTCATCTGTATTGTCACTTTTACTTTCGTCGACACCCACCAGGATGCTTGAAATTAGTTGTGTCTAATTAGGAGCATTTTTTTTGTTTCCTTAATAGGTTATAAAGTAACAAAGTTTCATAACGTCTTAAAATCGTTAATCATTGATTCATGTGTGATTGCTTCAAAAGAAATGCACAATATTGTCATTTAAGTAGAATTATCATTACAAATTTCACAAAATTCGAATTTTTTAATATTGCTTTTCAATGTCTGATTTCTATATTAGCATATTATGTTAACTTTCGGAAAAACTGCTGATTTGTTTCCTAAGATTCTAGCTAAATTTGTTGGCTAGATCTTTACTTGAACTGTGAAGCGACTATTCTCTAAGTTTAAACTGTATCAATGACAAGGCTAATAAAGGGTGAAAAGACCCTTTTATTCAACTCAGGAAAATATTTATAGTCTGCAATTCTGGTGCTTACAAAGCTAAGCCATTACTTTTGGCTGAAACTCAAACTAGAAATGTAAAATTAAAACTAAGCCTTGGTTAAGTAATCAGCCGAAGCTGCGCAGAAATAATTAATGTGAGTTGGCTCTTAGCCGTAGCAACGATGTAGACAACGGCAATTAATATGGCATGACCGTAAAATAGCAAGTTAACTGTCAACGAAACAACATGGCCGAAATGCATAACATGCTCTATCTGAAGTAACTCGGCGCAAATTAGTTAATATGTATGTAATAACAGAATTCTTGAAAGCTCGGGAAAGAGCTTTCGGCAACGACACTGACCTTCGTGATACTTTCTGCCCAGTTCCTTTAAATTACTCAGTTGTCTTTAGTCTTTTGTTACACGTGTTGCTCTCGCATTTAGGAAGACTGAGCCAAAGCTTAATAGATATTTGCTTTGTAAATTCTAAACGATAAATATTTAATCTTTGCTTTAATAATCCCATGTTAGCTTAAATCCCCCAAATAGCAAAGATTGTTTTGTAAGCACAAACTGCGCATTTGTTAAATTTAAATAAAAATGTTTGTTTAAGCCTTCTGCTAAGTATAGTTAGTTGCTTTACTAAGTCGCCTGACAGTCTCGCACTCAATCATATTTAAGTATTTAATTTCCTACAAATATTAAAATGTTACCAATGGGTCTCCAAGCGGATGACAATTAAAATGCATGAGACATCCTAGCTCTTTATTCAGTGCATTATAAATTTAATTCACAGAACAGGGCAGAATATCTCTAAATAAAACTGAGTATTGATAATTAACGTTATTTGGCGCTTTGTTTTACTTTAGTAGAAGCGCTTTTAGTAATCGTACACTACTGCCTTCTTCGGCTATAATTAAATCAAAGACAAATATCACAAACAGAAAAAAAAACGAATTTTCTGAAACTTTGTAGAGACATTAGGTAATTTCTGGAAGCAGAAGAAATGAAAAATTAGCAACGCCTTCCCCGGGAATCGAACCACGGACCTCTGAAATACCGGCTCAGTGTGCTGACCACTACACCACGAAGGCACGCTAGGAAGGCACACATACTCCCCCTTTAATTACATACTCCCCCTTTTATAGGGCGACTGAGGTTTTTAGGGGACCCAATTACCAAATCCTAGGTGCGGAGAGTCATCATCCACAACCCTTTTAGTTCGGGAGCCACTGTAGACACATCAGGTAATTTTTGGAAGCAGAAGAGATGAATAATTAGCAACGTCTTCGCCGAGAATCGAACCACGGACCTCTGAAATACAGGCTCAGTGTGCTGACCACTACACCACGAAGGCACGCTAGGAAGGAATGAGAAATACCTTACAACTTGTTAATAGCTAAACAATTTTAGTTACTTATAGAGTCCTGAAATTCTTTTATCCCTCTTTCTGTTTGTGGTACATGTCTTCCATATAATTAAAATAGATGACTATAATCTATGAATATAATCTCTGATTCTGCCGAAATAAAATTGAGCGGGAAATATAAACTAAGAAGAAAACTTATAATAAAAGTGAGTGTCAAATTTATTTATATGCGTTCAAATAAAAAATCTGTAGTAGTTTAATGAAGGTTATTTCATCAAATTTACAACTTACTTATATATTTATTAACTTATGAACAGACCAGTGAAATAAACTGATATGCACTTATTGAATTAGCACAAATGTCCACCTCAGAATTCGGGTATTACAATAGTTTAAAGTAACAACGCATGAATTATTAATTTTTATTGTGCAGCATCAAGCTGTTTTTTTTAAGCTGGTCATTTTTTTAAATCTTAGCCTACTTAGAGACATCTGTAGCTTGATCTAACAGTTGAAATGCCGCCAAATTCGGTAGGGGGACTAATGATGACATGTGAAAAAGGATTCCGTGTGAAAAAAGTAGTTCTGAAAGTTGTCGACAGTGAAACAATTGGCTCTATTCTAGTCTATACCGATGAAAACTAGACAAATCAGTAACAAAGAAGAAATTTCAGTGCAATACCACTTGAATGCAGCAAATGAACTGCCCCAAAAGTGTTACAGAGATGATATTCATTGCACCATAACACTTTATTCATTAAAAGTCCTCAGCGATGGCCTAGATTTCTAACAATGTCATCATCCATCTCATGGATCACACAGTGCATCTTGTACAAAACATTCTCGACAGTCGAAAGAAACATGTCACCAAGAATGCTCAGCACAGCCCGTGATATGTTCTATTTAATATCATCAAGATCGAGAATCCACCAAGATAGACCTTGAACTTCAAATAACCCCACAGAAAAATGTCACATGGGGTGGGAAGCGAGGCAGCCATGCAAGTGGAAAAAAGCGATTGTGACTCTTTTTTTTTTTTTTTTCTACTGAGTGATGGCACAACTGCCGTCTTACCGATAGAACAACGGGAAGTGGGACTCCAGCCTGCATAAAAGTTACCATGATATAGTAACTACCTCTGATGACGTTCAAGATTGACAACATTAGTCAGCACATCACGATACCTTTGCGTGGTAACGGTACAGACGTACCGTTACCACGTTCCTGTAAAAGTACAGTTTAAAAAATGGCCCGCAATTGAAATCTGCTGTGAAGCCACACAAAACAGCGAAATTTAGTGAATGCAGTGGAAATTCCTGAAATGCATGAAATTGTTCTGATGCCAAAATTTGAGAACTTGGGTAAATAGGAGTCCTATTTAGGTAATAATGTGCCTCATCTCCTCACAGAATTCTCCACGGCCAAGCATAGTTAACCTTCATCCTCGCAAGAATCCTTAGAGCAAATGCCACCCGTTTATCATAATCGTTGCGTTTTAATTTCTGCACGCAACTTATCTTGAATTAGTAAAGAACTTTCTGAAAGATCTGACATATCGTTGAATGATTCAAATCCAGCTGTCTCGGTATTCCCTGGGCACGTCTACTACCAGCAATGGTCCAGGATAACGTCAAAGATTGCAAGCGTGACATCAGTAAATGTTTATTCTGATACTGAGTCTCGCCCTGTACTAAACCAAACTGCAAAGAATCTTATTGTTTCAAATTTCTGAATCAAATCGTTCAATTCATTAATTGATAGAGGGTCTTTATGTAGATTGTTACGACTTTTAAACTCACAAAGAGCGGCGGTTACGTTCGTTTGATTAAGCCAAAATCACTACACAAATAAAGCGCGCTGAGGTAAAGTCAGAGGAAGTGTTGAACCAACATAACATTCAGAATGTCCTTCAGTGTTTTTCCCATATCTTTCGACTAATTACTGACACTACTGTCGTTTACGTAACCGAGTACTTACATTTTCAAATTTTACCTTCGTTTCAAATTTTATCGTCGCTAGATTTCTGCAAATTTTAAATAGGTTAAAAACAGTGTTGCCAGAAATTGTTGAGTAAAGTGACAAGAAAATAATGTAAAAATCGAAAAAATAGCCCATGACGTCGGAGATCACGTGTTTTGTGACGCCATAAGTGCGTAAGCTCATATGATCTCTGATGTCATTACATATTAAGTCTCCGGGTTACGTAAGTTACTGACTAGAATACTGCTGTTTAGCATTTTAATTACGTACATTAGCTTTGACAGAAATTTTAAACCCACATACTAATTTTCCATTATTTAAATCTCCAATTCTTCTTTTAATTAATTCTCAGTTAATTTAGATTGTTATTTTTCAGTTAGTTTGTTCATATCCGTTGTTAAATGCTTTCCTATGTTTGGATTGCTAACACTATTGTACTAATTCCCTTGAGTTGGTTTAGTTTTTACGTGTTCTCAGTTCATATTTTTTACTTCCTTGTGCGAAGTAAAGGAAGTACTGTAATCGCAAAAAAATTCAGCCATCATATTTCAAAGAAAATATCCATTTTGACCGTACCCGCATCCATTTTCACTATTTTTTATAACGTCTGTACATACGGACAGAGTAAAAACCTTTTTTGAAAAAAGGATTGTAACGTAAAATTTAAAGTGGAATTTTTTGTAAAGTCTGTACGTACGTATATATCTCGCAAAACTGAAAAACCATTAATCGCAGAATGCTCAAATTTTGTATATAGGACTGCTATAAAAATCTCTTTGTTAACATACCTTTTTTATTGTAATAGGCAGCACCAAACGTATAAAATAATAATAATAATAATAATAATAATAATAATAATAATAATAATATATATATATATATATATATATATATATATATATATATATATAGTAGGTAGGAACATTGCAGCAACCTTGCTAAAAAGTTACCAGGAGCTGTAGCTCCACGAAATGTTGTAACATAGTACTACATAAACAATAAGAAATTTGTCTGTCAAAATTGGAAAAACTGTATAAGCGCGATGAAACTGCCAAATTTTAGTGCTGGAAGACTTGCTAATGCACGAAAAAAAAATTAATGAATCTGACCGTAGTGAAATGTGAAAAGTTACCTCACATGAAAAATAGATGGACGGAAAAAAAATATATATATATATAAGGAAGTTACAAAAAACATGGATTATATGTCAATATATTGTCAATGTCAATATATTGACATTTACTTTTATACATTGACATTTATTTTTATTTATATTACTCAATATATTGACATTAACTTATAAAATAATAATATAAATAAAGGTCAAGAATAAAAAATAAAGAAAGGTCAAGCTGTATAATCGTCAAATGTACGATCCATTAAAAATTTTCAAGCAAAGTGATCAAACGATATCATCAGATGTATGATTTATAAAATACCATTTCCAGACTTGCACCTATAAAGTTTCTCAGGATAAGGTGAGAAAGAACTTCATGAAAAGCGCTTCATGGATAGGACAGATCTGAAAATATGAAACTTGATGTTTCGTCCCTTTTGAACAAAAATCCCGATCATGAAACTGTTCACTATATTTGAAATGTTAATTTCAGCAAATAATATATGAAGAAATTAATGATGAAACAAACTTCATTTTATTTGTTTTAATTTTAATTTTTTATGTATAGGCATTTTATATATTGGCAATTTTAATTTTAATTTTAATTTTTTATGTATAGGCATTTTATATATTGACATTTTATAATCTATGTTTTTTGTACCTTCCTTCTATATATTTTTTCCGTCGATCTATTTTTCATGTGAGTTAACTTTTCACATTTCACAACGGTCAGATTAATTAATTTTTTCGTGCATTAGCAAGTCTTCCAGCACTAAATTTGGCAGTTTTATCGCGTGTTTACAGTTTTTTTCCAGTTATTCCAGACAAATTTCTTATTATTTATGTAGTACTGTGTTACAATATTTCGTGGAGCTACAGCTCCTGGTAACTTTTTAGCAAGTTCGCTGCAATGTTCCTACCTACTACTATTCTTTAAAATCTTTTTGCAGCATTATGCGCAAAGTTTTTGAGACCAGATAGGTCTTACATCTAATTACCAGTTAGCTTTACATTTTCTTTTTCAATTATATATATATATATATATATATACACACTGAAGTGACAAAAGTCATGGGATAGCAATATGCAAATATACAGATGGCAGTAGTATCGCGTAGAAAATGTATAAATGCGAAGTGCTTTGGCAGGGCTTTCATTTGTGTTCAAGTTATTCATGTGAAGAGGCTTTGACGTGATTATGGCCGCACGATGAGAATTAACAGACTTTGAACGCGGAATGATAGTTGGAGCTAGACACATGGGTCCTTCCATTTCGGATATCGTTAGGGAATTCAACATTCCGAGATCCACAGTGTCAAGAATGTGCCGAGAGTATCTAATTTCAGGCATAACATCCCACCATGGACAGCGCAGTGGCCGACTACCTGCCCTTAACGACCGAGACCAGCGACGTCTGCGTAGAGTTGTCAATGTTCACAGACAAGCAACACTGCGTCAAATAACCGCAGAAATCAACGTGGGACGTACGAGGGACGTGTCCGATAGGACAGTGCGCCGAAATTTGTCTTCCTTGGGCTATGCCAGCAGAAGACCAACTCGAGTGCCTTTACTGACAGCACGACATCGCCTGCAGCGACTCTCGTGGGCTTGTGAGCATATCGGTTGGTCCCTAAACGAATGGAAAACCGTAGCTTGGTCAGATGAGTCACGATTTCAGTTGGTAAGAGCTGATGGTAGGGTTCGAGTGTGGCGCAGACCCCACGAAGCCATGGACCCAAGTTGTCAACAAGGCACTGTTCAAGCTGGTGGTCGTTCCATAATGGTCTGGGCTGTTTTTACATGGCATGGACTCGGTGTCCTCTGGTGCAACTGAACCGATCATTGACTGGAAATGGATACCTTCAGTCGCTTCGAGATCACTTACAGCCATTCATGGACTTCACGTACTCAAACAACGATGGGATTTTTATGGATGACAATGCGCCATGTCACCGGGCCACAATTGTTCGCGATTGTTTAGAAGAACATTCTGGACAATTCCAGCGAATGATCTGGCCACCTAGATCGCATGACATGAATCCCATCGAACATTTATGGGACATCATCGAGAGGTCAGTTCGTACCCAAAACCCTGCACCGTCAACACTTTCACAATTATGGACGTCTATAGAGGCAGCATGGCTCAATATTCTTGCAGGGGACTTCCAAAGACTTGTCGAGTCCATGCCACGTCGAGTTGCTGCACTTCGCCAGGCAAAAAGAGGACCGACAAAATATTAGGAGGTATCCCATGACTTTTGTCACTTCAGTGTATATATAATATACCCTTTTCCGGCTTAAGTCTTTAGCCGGCCTTTATTTTCGCAATGGTTTGTCGTAGTCATATACTTCCAATTACAGAAGTGTTTTAAATGACGGACATATTCATGTTTTGGCAATGCCAAATTTAAAAAAAAAATCGTTTTCAACAAATAACGGTATCTAACTTTTAATGTGGTCTCTCGGTCTATACTTATACTTGTATTTGGGAAAGTATTACGCTCGTTATGAAAAAATAAAATTACATGAAGTTTGATCCCCGTATTACAAAAATTGACAGGGAAATTTAATTTCAAAATTTGCGCTTTTTGATGTCATTTTCAACTTACCTTAAGGTATCGGTTAGTTAAGTTAGAATAATTTCAGGAATTATGTTTAAAGGAAGTGCGAATAAAGATGCATAATTTAATAGGTCGTACGAGGAAGTCATGTACTGTATCCATTTTTTTCTTTTTCTTTTTTTTTATGCAGCATGCAAAAAAAAAAAATTTGTTTTACCTGTTTTCATTCGTTCAAATCAATTCTCATACACAAGTATTTTAAGCCAAGTATTTTGAATGATGTGATGAATTTTTCACGTTCCTTTGACTCCTATTCACAGATTACCAGAAATGTTTAACTCAGCAGTCAACCAAGCATGTGAAAACACTAGCGAATAGTGTTGAAAACTGAGTGCCCATGATGCTAGGATTAATGCTCATGGACTACGATTGTATAATTGATAGTTACCAAGTTTATTTAAGCTTAAATAAATCATTGCTTTGCATCAATTAATATTAATAGTTGCATCATATTAGCATGTACACATTTTATGACACATTAAAACTATTTAAGGTAGGAAGAACAAGGAGATGATGGAAGAGCGCAAAATTTCAAAGACGTAAATTTTAGTAGCATGGGCTGCTCAACAGTAGCAAATTTGCGAAAATTCCAATATCTGGCAACATTAGTGTAAACTAGAACAACGCCACATTTTTCCCTGTCGGCAACTTTTCGGAACTAATTTGTTTTCTAAGAATCGTTTTTTCCCATTCTTACAATATATATATATATATAAGCGCACCCGCTAAAAATATTATTTTTGAAGAAACTAAAGTTTTAAATTCTGCCGAAACTCAGTCTTCTAACAATAATGCTGAAATATTGAAATTTTGAAAAATAAAATTTCTTACTTTCATAATATAGTCTTCTTTATTTGATAACGTATTTGAACAGCGTACACACACATAAAGAGAGGTTTTATCGGGAAAATGGGCAGTCAGAATTTACGAATAATAGAAATCTAAATTTGCGGCAAAGCTTCCGATTATAAATTTCTATTTCCGTTTATCATTTGTGTTCTATAGACAGAAGTGAAATATTTAACTAAAATTTTTCCAGTATTTAAATATCAAACTTAAAAATATAAATCGTCTTCCCAATGAGAAGGAAAAGAGTGACCTTTAAAAATACATTAAAGATTCTAAGGAAACAGTTAAAAGTTTAATTTTGACTAAATAACCGTAGTGTTTCTAGGACTTCGAAAATATTTTTAGAGGATACTTTTACTAAATTAAGTAAAATAAGAAGACTTCGTACTGAATAGAAAGAAAACGGCATTCAGTTCAAACGCTATCACTAAAAATTCTTACTCACTGTCATTTTGTGTCCCCGGAAGCTTTTTTGGAACTTATCCTAAATCTTATACATCTGTAACACTGGTATAGATTCTTAAGTAGGAGAAAGAATAGTAAACGGAAACAAAATATCCCCATCAGTTATACTGCTATCTTTATGTCAATAGCCACGCCCTCGGAATTGCAACCATTCATCTCTTGCCGAAATACTATTCATTCAAATAATGGGAATAGAAATGTTACTGAAACTATAGACACTTCTCTGCAGTTACAAGCAGTTAATAATATAGCTACGCATTACCACGCATGCGTATAGCTGGAATTGCAAATTTCGGTTGTGTATGCAAGATATAAATTAAGAGTATCCATCACTTTCTTAGGAGCAGCAGACCTATTTTTTGTGAAAAATGAAATTAACAATAAAAGTGTATTCTCGTGTATATGATGGTACTAAATTGTTTTCAATACAGATTCATTAATGAAAAGGTGTTGTTATTAACAGATGGTGATGTTATTACGAGCGTAGTTAATTTTAGTTGATCACTTGACTACTGGCACTCTGGTGATGAGAATATATGCTTTGCTATTGGTAACATTTACTTTTTTTTTTCTTTTTAGGCTTAATAAAAATTTCATATAATCCATTGCTTATTATTGCTATTTCACGTCGCTTAGTCATTTTCGGTCTTGTCCACTCAGACAGCCTATGGGTTTTATGCAAACAATAATTATTACTGCTCAATCTTGATTTCGCATGTTACGTCGATATTAACTCTATTAAAACAACTTCTTTTTTAGTGCTTTCGATTCGTACATTTGTTTGCAACGCTTGCAAAACTACTGCAAATTGTCTTTGTTTGTCACCATCCCATGGATAATATATGTTTTTAGTATTATTTAAACAAATTTTGATTCATCTTACTATTGCTGATAAATATTAATGACTGTCCTAGCCCCTGTATCTCCAATGTGCAATAATTATTTTTCATGTTAATGATTTTTTGTGGCGACAGCGAAGTATCGCTCCAGAGAGTTGTTGAGTACGTTTTAGAATTCGGAAGAGATCAAATAAACGTGTCATCTTTGAATATGCATCAGCATTCCATTGCAGAGTTTTATTATTTTAAGTTCTTATTTAGAGTTTATTTTGATTTGTGAGTTGATTTAAGGAAAGAAGAAGCCTTTTCTGAACATCTGTCTTTATGCAACAGGACGATTACTTGTGAATAAATTGCATTGAAAATATATATATATATATATATATATATATATATATATTTTCAATGCATACGAGGAGTATACATATATATATATATATGAATTTAAAGCTAAGCGTACTTAATATAGAAAATTATTTACTAAAGCGTTAAATGATTATCAAAACTTTGAAAGTATTTTAGTGGAAGATCAAAAGCTTTCGAAATTAAAATTGTTGGAAGATAAAGCGAAACAAATTTTAGCCTGTGAGGGGTTAGTTAGAAATGCATTATTGAATCCTGAAGAAATGATAAAGAATTTGACGAGTTTGAAACTTATATTGATAAATGGAGAGTATTAGAAACTAAGCTTTATTTAATGATTATTGTAATTCTGCTATTCCCGTAAATGATGTTTCAAAACACACAGTTCTTCGCTATATAAAACTAAAACTGGCATTTTTTGACAATAATATTAAAAACTGGTTAGGAATTGGGGGCCAATTTCAGAAGTCTGATAGTGCTCTAAGTTTAGAGGAGCATGACAAATTTGCGTATTCACTGTTTTCAAAGAAGAGAGGATCATCTGCTGAGGAATGAAAGAGTTTCTCAACAGGCGGTGAAAGTTGTAGCAATGTTTTAGAGCAGTGATGGCGAACCTATAGCCCGCTTTCCACACTCGGCACGCAGAGCCTCATCAACCGGCACGAGATTAAAACACATTCACTTCCAAAAATTAAGCACGAAGAGGAAAATGCTAATTTCCAAAAGCCAATCAGAATTGAAGAGAATGCAATTCGCTGCATAAGTAGATGGAAGTATGCAAATATGTTAGGTAACATCCAATCGCGCTTTCATGTCAAGAATTATGCAAAAACGTCAGTCTTATAAGAAGCCAGCTTTATGAAGGGTTACAGAAGTTGATTGTAAGAGTTGGTAGAATGTGTTTAAAACTTTCGTACAATTTTTTTCAAGACTTACGTGTTACGATGACTTCCAGAAGACTAATGGAAGATTCTGAACGCTGGCGTGCTGTGGGGCGCATTGAAGCAGGACAGTCGATCACAGATGTTGCTCGTTTCTTCGACGCTCATCATTCTGTAATTTCAACTTTATGGAAACAATTCCAAATCACATAGACAGTTTTCCTAAGGTCCGTAGCCGGTCGCCCAAGGCTTACAACCCTCGCGGAAGATGGATATATTGCTGTTGTAGAAAAGCGGAATCGCAGAGCGACCTCCACGCGTGTGACATCTATGGTTGCAGCGTCCATTGGTAAGGCGATATCTGCAGCTACTGTACGCCGAAGATTACGTATGAGTGGACTGTACGTCCGGGTACCTCGAGTTTGTGTTCCTGTGTCCGTTCAATCAAGAGGGGCACGATTACAGTGGTGCCGGGAACATGTCAATTTAAATGTGTCTGACTGGATCAATGCCATGTTTACTGATGAGTCAAGATTAGCTCTGGAGCCGGATGACAAGCGTATAAGGATATAGCGTGAACAACGAACACGCAATCAGACCCAAAACATCACCGAACAACACGCATTCCGAGGCGGAAGCATTAGGGTGTGGGCAGGGATTTCATTAGGATACCGCACCGACCTGCACATCTTTAAACGGGGTTCTTTGACGGCTGTCCGTTATAGAGTTAAAGACTAGAACCCATTGTGAGATTGTACGCTGCAGCAGTTGGCCCTACTTTGTTTTAATGAACGATAACGCACGTTCCCACAGAGCTGACATCGTCGATGACTACCTGGAGAGTGAAGGGATTGTGCGTATGGCGTGGCCAGCATATACGCCCGACCTTAATCCCATTGAAAATCTTTGGAATGCTCTCGGCCGTGCTGTATCTTCACGTTTCCCACCTCCAGCCACTCTTATTGAGCTGGAAACTGCTCTACAAGAAGAATGGCGATTGCTTAATTCGGCGGTGGTTGACCACCTAATTAAAAGCATGGTCACAAGGTGTAAACTTTGTATGCAGATGAGGGAGGATCACATACCCTATTAATGTACTTTTTTTCCATATTTTGCTGTTTATTTTCACTTTATACATAATTCTGTTTAAGTCTCTAGTATGTCATTATCTGATAACTTACACAACTTTAATATTGTTTTCATTTCTGTATATAATTATTGATTTTGTTTTATGCATAAATATATATGCTACTTTCCTGCCGAATTTTGGGTCAATCAAAGCAGTATTTGTTGATATTGTTTTACATTTTACATCTTCGTGCTTAACTTTTGGAAGTGAGTGTATTACTTCCTTAATCAATAATCACAATAAAATGATACTGCGTAATTTAAATAAATGTTTTAGTTTTCTCTTGAACGTTTCCCTTACTTACTTATCGCATAATGCCACTGGCATACGGCCTAAGCCTAGATATAAAATTTTCATATATCGCCATAGAAATGATATACATATTTATTGACCCAATTTATGACGCTTCAACTGTTTGCACCAATCATATTACTTATTACATGGCAAAGAATACGCCAGAGTTGAAGCAGCTAATGTTTGCTAAATGAATTCAAATTTATTGCAGACTACTGATGAGTTTTAATACTTTTATTGTTAACCAGATTCCAGTTTTTAGATCTAAACATTTTGAGGTAAATTATGAATAATTCTAATTTAATATCTTAAACGGAATGTGCAAATATAATGTAAAAACATGCAATTTGATAACATAGCTAAACATGAGAGCTGCGCTCAGCCAAAATAAGCCTTATAAAGCCGAAAAGGAGCATATGAAATCTAAAATCAGAAGTTTGGCAAAGAGATGTCCGGGTTAACGGTTACTGCTGCCCCCTGTTCATAGTTGAATCTGCAGGCATAGATTGTTCATTCGTGAAAATCCAATACTATTGGCTAATAATGTTACCTCTTTTTAGTATATGATCGACTTATATTTAAGCTTCATTTTTGAATGAATAATGAAATTTTGTTATTTTCTATACTCCAGGTCTTGAACCCTCACAAATGACTTCAGAAAGAAAGGCAAAATTAAGCATTGATGGTGGAAGATCATTTCAAGAGACATGGAGTCATGGACATCATTTGGAGTTTCTGAACACAATAAGAAAGCATTATGCATTCTGTGAGGGAAAAGTGTTGTGTGTCGCACATCTAACGGCATTTTAACACTAACCACAAAACTGCTGTCGAACTTGCTGAAGCTGAAAGGAAGGTGTTTATTGAAGGGAAATTGAGGAATTATAATTACCAGAAAGTTGGTTTTTGCAATTATCTTTCTAAAACAAACCATCTAACAACGTCTAGCTTTCAAATTTCACTGTGCCTGTCAAAACGTCGTAAACCGCTCTTCGACGGGAATTTAATCAAAGAAGGTTTGGGCACGCGGGCGCCCCCAAAAAAATGTTTGGGGCACGCGGCCCCAAAAAGGTTCGCCACCACTGCTTTAGAGCAATTACAAGAGCGTTATGTTAAAGAAAACCTCCTGACATAAGTGCATGTTAGAGATTTACTTCCTTTAGGCTTAGAGAAAAATTTTAATAAAAAGTTTTCTTTGAGAAAATTAATGACAATTTGTTGCTTTAGAAATTCTCGGCGTTGCTAGAAATAAATACGCTGTAATGTTGTATCCACCACTGGGAAACATCATTATCTAGTAAAACTCTTCGCACGTGACAAAAGTTCAGAGCTCTTAATCGAAAGCGCAGAAAATTTGAAGCAGATCAGGGGAACGGTGATGCTTCTATCGAATGGATTTAGAAAGGTTACTCTGTTTTTACTTGACGAAACAGAAGGGAAAAGCGAGTGTGTATAGCCAGCAAATATCTTGAAACAAATCAGCCATCTAAAAGTTATCGCTCAAAAAGTACTGATTTTAAAAGGTCATATTAAATCACCTATTCCATCGCCATATTTTTTTTATTTTGATTACGAAATAAAATAATTGCATATTTTGTTTAGGGTTTCATAAATCATGCAACTGGTACAAAACTCCAAAATGACATAGAAGACACAGAGTCGTTTCTTTTGCTTACGTTGTGTAATCCATTTTAAATGATGCCGTAAAACATGAATAATAATAATTGATAAAATAAAGTGAGCACTTTTAATTGTCAATCTAAATGAGACATTACGAGTATCAGTGAAGTTACAAATATTTACAACCCAAAAGACCAATTTGACAATATTCTTATTACAGCTGCTATCACATATATCCAGGTTTGTTTAATGTAACACGATACTCAATTGTTTTACTGTGCAGTCGTGAACAGAAAAGTTATTTCTCAATAAACACATATCCTTAGCTACAAAGTTATTCATATTTTTATACATTTTAATTAAGTGCCACAATAGCATATTAGGATCAAAATAAACATACAAATACTATTTATCCTAATCTCGAGACTAAATCCCCGAATAAATATTCACATTTTAAATATAAAATCCTAAATACCGCATTAAATATAAAATTCACACATATAAAAATTCAGCTTTACATAATCATCACTACTTGAGAGGAGGAAGTGAAGAATATTTACATTGAGCAGACTATGGTAACCAGGAAATATTATTTTTTGGACGTCTCTCTTTGATAATGTTAGTTCGATTAGTGATTAGCCAGATACTGCCAAAGTGAAACTGCCGAATTCAAGCTTACCACTGTTAGTGGAAGTTCATATCAATGGCTTACATTTAGAGACCCTTTAAAAGCCAGTGTACACAAAAATATTAGATTATCGGGTACTCAAAAGCTTCACTATCTTAAGAGCTCCTGTAAGGATGAAGTTGTAAAATAATTCAAGCTATTCTATTTCAGATTCAAATTATAAAATTGCCTGGTATTTTCTTGAAGATAAATTTTCGAATAAACGAAAACTGGTTAGTGACTTAATTAGGAAGCTTATTTCGCAGCTAAATATTGCAGATTCAGAGGACGTTATTTTGAATCTTGTCGAAGTCACTAATGAATGCCTTAGTTCTCTAAGTGTTCTAGAACAAAAGGTTGAAGTCTTTGGTGATACAATGGTAACTCATCTACTTCTGGATAATTGGATAAAATTACACGCATTTGGTAAGAAAGACAATTAAAGTGGAATAAACTAAGAACGTTAAATTAATTAATTACTTTTTAAAGAACATGCTAAAACACTTCACAGCAGTAAAACCAATTTTAAAGAAAGGACCATAAATTTCAAAGTCACTTCGTTGGTATCAAAATGTACTGCAAATTGTCATTATTATAAGAAAAATAATCAATTAATACGTGTGATGAATTCAGTAAATTGCCTATTTACAAGGGATCCGATTTTGTGAAATTTAACAAGCTTTGTTTTATGCGTTTATCTAATGTGAATGTAAGGCTTATAAGAGCTTGAGTAAATGCAAAAGTTCCATAATAACCATTCATCCATTACTGCATTTTACGAAACCACGATATGTTGTGTTTCCTGCTATTGAATAATAATGAAAATTACTTCATCAGTTGACACAAGATTGTTTACTCCTCGAAACACGACAGAAAATACTATCGCAAATTATTCTACGTAGCGTGTTCTTAAAGTAAGGGCCGTTTTGTTGTATACATTAATACGTGTCACGCGGGCAGCAACGAGTGCTTGCGTTGTATCGCGACATCACTTGGAAACAACTGTACTCTGTTGCAGCTGTGTAGGTAACCTGTACTGTCTGTTCTGTGTCTTTAAAATGTTCAAGATTATCGAATCGGCACCCCGTGCAAGGTATGGTCCGTGATAAGTTTTTTGCAGGCAAGAAACCTGTCTTACTGCAGACATTCGTTGGCAGATACGGGAAGTTTACGGCACTACTGCCATGAGTGAGGGCAGAGTGCGTAAGTGGGTCAGAGCTGGTCGCGACAACGTCCATGATAAGTTCCGCTTCGGTCACCCATCTGTGATTACAAACGATATGGTGGCTTCATTTGAAGCGAAAATTCTTAAGATCAGACGCTTTACCATAAGCACTCTTCCAAACGAATTACCTGAGTGTTTAGTCTAGGATGTGAAAATGGCCATGACCTCTTGGTTGTCGGAGGAGGTGGCAAGTTTCAATGAAGAGGGTATTCAAAATCTAGTTCTAAGTGACAGTAAGTGTTGAAGTGTCCAACAAACTGCAAAGAAGTGTTCAACAAACTTGGCAACTAAGCTGAAAAATAGAGAAACGTATGTAGAATCAGAAAATAAATTTCGTTTTTGAAAATTTTCCTTCCCTTGGTTTTTTTATTTTCAAACAGCCCTTACTTAAAAAACGCCCTTTGTAATAAACTCTAATTCTGTTAAAAGTGGAACTACAAATAAGCAGGTTTTATTATGGAATTCTCAAACAATGGATCAACCACATCTCAAACAAATGGAGAAATGGCGATTAATATCTCCCCTTGTTTTAATTCAAAACCTTCATTTACAACTTCTGTTTTTGTGATAGACAAAATTTGTGGACATTTACCACACCTATCATAACCATCAAATATAGTGACCTCTTTTTAAATGAGCAGATTCTACATTTTATGAAGCTGCTCCAACAGACATTCTGTTGGTTATGCTCACTTGTCTGACGTAGTCAACCCAAGCCCACAAAATTCCTCGTAGCAAGGAGCTCTAGATTACGCCTGTTGTTGGCAATAGCCTTGAGCACCTAACAGGTCACAGTGCTATTTGGCTCAGTTCCACCTTCATTTTTGATGGAGAGCACCCCGTGGGGATGGGTCCGAGTGTCTCCCGCCCCTCTCTCCTTTCACCAAACCACACGAGAGGACTTTCGGCTCGCCGCATATTTAAAGTGCCTCCATGCCGCACCGACACTATACATTTACAAATATCCATGCCTTCTCCGGGATTCGAGCCCGGGTTCTTTGGCACGGCAGTCAGCGACGCTAAACACTATACCGGTTGGGCGGCATAGAAATTCTTCTGCGAGTCGATGTTTTCATGTCACTTGTTTTGGGGGAACGAATTAAACAAAATCAAGAACTTCCAACAGCTATCTGTTTGAAATTAAATTGGATCATTTCAAAAACAGCATAATTTAATTCTTTATCGAACTCTTGCATATTGTTAAATAATTTAGAATTAAATACTGAAGAACTGGTTAAGAAATTCTGAATTCTCGAAACAGTCTCAGAAGAAACTGCTCACTGAAATTTTGAAGCAAAGTGTAAGGTTGGTTTGGTTTGGTTTATTAGATTATGGCAAAGCATTCGAGGGCTATCTGCCTTAAGGGAGGGATGCCTTCGTGGAGGACATTTTAAGGGAAACTGGCTCGTATACACGTTACACAAGGGGAAAACCACGAAAACACCCATGCAGCCAGCCCGTTCGCGGGATTCGAACCTCGGACCGAACTACCAGTGTTCAGCGACGTTACCGCTAGGCCGCTGGTGGGTTTCAAAGTGTAAGGAATATTTTAAAAGCTCTCATAACAGAGATAATGCAGGTAGATATACTATAGTAATATTGCCATTCAAGATATCGCCTTCAGAATAAAGGGTTCAAGGGAATTAGCGTTGATGAGAATTTTATTTTTAAAAAACACGTTAGTTAACAAACCTGAAGTGTATCAATTATGTAAGGAATTTCTTGATGAATTGCCTTTGCCACACATGGGAGTTGCATTACAATCCTGAACCCATCCCTCTAGTAGTTTATTACTTACCTCACCACCTAGTATTTAAATCATCGAACACTAGTACTAAATTAAGGGTTGTATATGAGGCATCAGCAAAACCATCCTACGGATATTCACTTAATAACCAGCTTCACTGAGGCTGTAGAATTCAACCAGAACTATTTAGCATTCTCGTTTGATTTAAAAGAAGTCCTTTTGCTGTCTGAGCAGCTATAAAACAATTGTATGATCAAATTCGTGTGCATCAAGAAGATACAAATTTCCAGCGCATTCTCTGGAGAAGCCACGTGAATGAACACAAATCGTTCTCTTCTCCAATTAACTTTAACTGAAAAGGGATTTTCCAAGGACTTTGGAAGTTGTCAAATCGGGCTTTTATGTTGATGATCTTTGAACAGGAGCTGCATCAAGAACTGCTGCCAAAAATTTAATTCTTGACATATATATAATCTTATACGTAGGGGTGACTTCATATTATGGAAATTGTCATCTAGCATGACTGATGTATTAAGAGAACTGTCATAAGAACTCGGAGAAAATGCTCCTCAGTTGGACATTTTCAAGGAACAACCAAGAAAGGTGTCTGGAATAAACTGGCATTCCCACAGTGACACATTTGATTTTACCATACTACTTTATGTTATTTTCTTTGACACTAAAAGGAATGTGGTATCGGAAATTGAGAGATTCTTTGACCCCTCAGGCTGGTTAGCCCTAGTTTTTATTTCTGCAAAAGTGTTTCTTCAAAACTTGTGGACTGACAAGTTAGATTGAGATGAACCTCTTAACTCACCACAATTGACGATCTGGACTCGCTTTCATGGAGTGTTTAATTCGCTTGGTACATTAAAATGATTTTAGTTGATAATTATCATAAGATAAAGTTACATGCGTTTTGGGATTCATCTGAGAAAGCTTAATGTGCAGTTATTTGTGTTAACATTGTTTCTAAAAAAGAAATTAATGCACCATTTATATGTGCAAAAACAAGAATTGCACGATTGCAACCACCAAATGCAATCCTTGCCAAGACTGACACTGTGTTCTGCACTATCGTTAGGAAATATGCTGAAGGAAGCGATGAAATGTTTTAATGTTCCTGCTAGTAATTGTTTTGCATGGTTAGATTCTACTATCACCTTATTGTGGATTGCCTGTGAATCACGGAGATAAATTTCTTTCGTAACTAATTGAGTGTTTCAAATTCTGCTGACTATAGTACTAGAGGCTTCCAATCTGATGAATTAATTGATTGCATTCAGAGTTCAATGGACAGTACTTGTTATAGAATTATTATCTGGAATCTATATTGGAAGAACAAATAGACATTAATTTTGACAGTCGTCAAAAAATAGCCAAGGAAGAAAGAAAATGCATTACTTCCAATTTCGTTAAATTGATGATGATTCTTTTCTTTGCAAATTTCCATCTTGGTCAAAATTATACTCTATGGATGCTAATTGTTTACCATTCATCAACAACTTTGTGTAGCGCACTTCTAAGAAAACGGGGTTTTTGTTAGTGAATAACTTAATAATGCTAGTTGTAGACAGTAAGAACTTTACAACATTGTGAATTTCCTGACAAAGTATCAAGCTTAAAGAGTGCAAAATCTTTGAAATCAACCTATATGAATACTATCTTTTAGTCCATTCCGTAATGCAAAAAGAAACTATTCGGGAAAGACGATTAAAGACTTCAAGCCTTTTGGCAAATCAAAGGCATCCCATGCTCATTCCTCAAAAATATTTCATTTCTAAGCTCATTATTAGACATTATCACGGAACGTATTTGCAAGCTCCTTCTGCGCTTTCATTTTCTGTAATAAAACGAAATTTTTGGATTGTCCCTGCTAGATCTGAAATATGAAAAATAATTAAAAACTGTATTGTTTGCTGTAAACATCATGCCTAAGTAAAACAAACAGTGGCTGACCTATCATCGTCTAGAATTAAAATTTCACAAGCTTGTCTTCGAGTCTGGATGGATTTTGCAGGCCCATTTATGAAGAAACACAGAGCATCTAGTGGACAAAAGGTTTTCATGTTTTATGTTTGTATTTTTATTTGCATTACCACGCGAATAGTTCATCTTGCAGTCGTTAAAGAGCTTTCTTCTAAGACTTGTGTAGAAGCATTAAAACCCTCTAAGCGGCAAGGCCGTATATATACGTCTGTCTTGATGTCCTCCTTATCAACGTCCTCCAATGGAAATATTGAAATTATTACCATTTCTGCTAAATTTTATCTTCTGAAAAATCTACAATTTCTGTGGATAATTTCAAGACGATAGTCTTTATTCAATTTCTGTAATAGTTTTTCATTCATTTTCTTTATTTCTAGTTCATCATGCGTTTTTCTGTAAAATATTTCACATTTTCTTGCAACCTTTTCAGGTATTGCTCTTATTTGTTAAACAGCTTAAATGAAAAACATATCCCAAAGCATTCGATGCGGAGACTGGATTATTTAACTGACGGCAAAGCACTCGAGGTTATCTGCTTAAAAATCGGGCTATCATCGTGAAGCACTTTCTAAGGAAAATTAAATAGTATTCACGTTATGGAGAAAATTTTATTCACGTTATGGAGAAAATTTTATTCACGTTATGGAGAAAATTTTATTCACCTTAATGGAGAAAATAACGGAAGCTCCCACGCAGCCAATGGATTCTCTCGGATTAGAACCAGAGTCGAAGTACCAGAGTTCAGCAGTTTTATCACTGGGCCACTAATTGGTCCGTAAATACTCAGTTACATTTAAGACAAATATTTAAGAAATCATTAATTTATTTCGTAATCTGAATAACACACATTTGATGAAACAATTAAACTGCCTAGCTATTATCAAAACTGAAGAGTCTAAAATCGGACCGACTAATAAGTTTAATGCAATTAGATACAACTGAACGAACTAAACTCCTAACGAATAATAATGCTATGAGACTAAAATATAGTGAATTAAGCCAAAGCATTGTAAGGATCTTAAGTTTTACTAACGTTTATTTTATTTTAAATCTTTACTATCACTTCTTATTTTCTACTTCCGGCCAGAATTATAAGCGTTAACGTACTTATGCAAAGTTTGTCTCGCGAACGCCAAGTATTTAAGTTGTGGCTTTTTGCCAAGCGACAGAGAGGAAGCAGTTAGTCGAAGCAGGCCGCTTACCTTAGAAGTTTTACTCAGTTGCTGGTTGCCTTCCAGGCCAGAGGTTTAATCCTCTTGATAATTTTTTAAACGTATTGTAGTGTTCACAGATCTCTGTACTACATACGGCTTCCTGTTAATATAAGGCCAATCTTCCACGTTTATTATTTTAAAGTTAAATTAGAGTTTAGTTTTATTTTTATATTTTTACGTTTAGACCACAAGTAGTGGGTCTTTGTATTCCGAAGTACGGAAGTTATTGTAAATAGAGAAAAATAAAGGGTTTTGTATACCCTTCTTGTGTATCCTGTCTACTTCCCACAGTTATTGAACATAGCTTTAGTAAGCTCTCTGTTCCGAGTCAGGTCCTTGCATGTTCCCGAAGAAAGTAAGACGGAACATTGAACCTGATAGTGGCGCCCAACGAAGAAGAATAACCATGGCCGAGTTTCAAGAAGAACTGTGCTGCCTGCAGAAGCGGCTCAGAATCCAGAAATGCCAGCTGCCGCCCTGGAAGGATTTGGTTACATCGTCCAGACCATGCGCGCTTCGATGAAACCAGAAGCAACATTTAATGGAAACTCACCGGTAACCAGTTTTTTGGAAAAATTGGATGACCACTTCATGCTCTACCCCGTGCACGAATTTCAAAAAGTTACCTTAGCTACCAGCGCTTTGAGGGGCCAAGCGCTTAATTGGTTCAAATGTATAGGCAGAAGTCTCTTGGGTCAAGCAGGAAGTCCCACCTATACTTACGAAAATTTCAAGACTGCCCTACTAAAAGCCTTCCCTGTTGTAAGGGATCGTGCGAAATTAGAAACGGAACTTTTCAGCATATATCAACAAAGAATCGAAAATCTTTCAAGCTTTATTTTAAGAAAAATTCACGTCTTCAAACTCTTTTATGGAAACCGTCCGGATCCTGAGATAATTCAAGTGATTTTGCCGAGGTTACTGCCCCAAGTGCAAGACTTTACTGAATTAAGAAATCCGACTACACTGGAAACGTTATTTGAGCTACCAATCCAGTTTGAAAGTAGAAGAACGGCGGACATTGAAAGAAGACGCCAATATCAACAGCGAAACCAATGTGGTGCGCCAAGACTACAGCAAACTCAAGCACACGGCTACGGAAGCAAAGCGAATCAGTGGGCAAGGAAACCCGAGCATTCAAAAACAGCCGGCGAACGTCCACAGTTCAATAGCAATCCAGGAAAAAAGTCTCAAGGCCAGTGGACAAAGAAGGAAAGCACGGAAATGAAAAATAATTTAAACTAAAACGGATTTCTGCTGACGGGAGGGTGCGGAAATCCGAAGGCTACGAAAACCCCTCTTCCTTCAAGTTAAATACAGTAATGGTGAAAAATTTGACTCTTCCGAAGATTGAAGTGTTGGTGAATAATATCCCAGCCACCGCACTCCTGGATACAGGCGCGCAGTGTTCCTGTGTGGCAGAAGATTTTTTTAGGAAGTATTTTCGGAAATACCGCATATATAATTCGGATAATACGACAGTGTTAGCGGCGCAAGGAGAAAAATGTAAGTGTATAGGTAAATTACCGCTGTATGTCCGTATCAAGGACGAACAAGTAAAGGTGATGTTTTTCATAGTAAAGAATCTGCAAGCACATATTATTTTAGGAATAGATTTTCTTTCAGAGGCACAAGCAACGCTGGATTTTAATGAAGCGTCCCTTAAGCTGACAATGAAACCAGTTCGTGGAGAAAAGGCTGAACCGCCGATGTTAAATCTTGACCACCTGCCTAATGAAGAACAGCGAAGAATCCGACAAGTGGTAAGTGAATTTGCTTCGTTATTTAGTGATATTCCAGGATTTACTCAGGTTACTAACCATAGTATTGACACCGGAGATTCAATGCCAGTTCGCCACAAAGCATACCGGTATGATAAGAATAAGGAAAAAATTATAGAATGGCATATCACCGATATGCTACGTAAAAAGATCATAACGCCCATCTCAAGTAGTTATGCTAGCCCGGTGGTTTTATGTAAGAAAAATAATGACTATCCTTTGACACATCCAAAAAGGTGGAGATTCGCAATTGACTACCGTAAATTAAACTCCATAACTAAATATCCGGTATATCCGTTACCTATTATTGAAGAAATTCTAAGGAACATAACATCCACCAAATATATGACGACTTTAGACTTAACGAATGGTTATTTTCAAATAGGGATCAGGCCTGAGGACGTGCCTAAGACTGCTTTTATAACCAAGTCTGGCACTTATGCATTTTTGCGTATGCCGTTTGGCCTTTCAGGGGCACCGGCAACATTTCAGCGATGTATGTACATTGTGTTAAGACCTGTTCTTGGAAAGTCCACATTTATCTATTTCGACGATATCATTATTACTAGTGATAATCTCGACCAACATGTACAGGATTTAAGACAGGTGTTTTCTTTATTAAATGAGGCCGGTCTAAAAGTTAATGTCGAAAAGTGCAAATTTGCAGCCCCTGAATTAAAATATGTAGGTTACAAAATATCTCAGAAAGGAATAGAGACAGACGAATCAAAAATAATCGCTGTACAAAAGTATCCGACTCCAAACACGGCAAAGAAGCTCTCTTCTTTTCTAGGACTTTGTTCATATTATAGGTCCTTTATAAAAGATTTCGCAGCTATCGCTGAGCCATTGTTAAAATTAAAAAGGAAAAAGGCAAGATTCTCGTGGACGGCCGAAGCCAATAGTGCTTTCGAAAAATTAAAACAAGCATTAACGCAAGCCCCTGTGTTGAAATTTCCTGAGAAGGATGAGAATTTAGAAATTTCAGCGGATGCTTCGGATTATGCGGTAGGAGCGGTACTTTCGCAAAATCAGCAGCCCGTGGCATTTTTTAGCCGAACTTTAAATCAAACACAAAGAAACTATTCCGCGACCGAGAGAGAGGCACTTGCTGTTCTGTTAGCAGTGCAAAAGTTCCGAGTCTATTTTGGAAAGGCGCCGATAACAGTGTACTCTGATCATGCGGCGGTAACTAGATTGTACTCAGGGAAAAATTTATCCCCAAGGTTAATAAGATGGGCACTCAAGCTGCAAGAATATAATCTGGTAATCAAGCATACCCCCGGAAAGGAAAATATCGTAGCAGATGCCCTATCAAGAATTAAAATAGATGAACAAGGTAATACCGTAAAGGTGGCAATGCTCACAGCATGTACAATAAATTCCCGAGAAACTGTAATAGCCGAACTGGGTAAGGATCCTGAGTTTGGAAGCATTTATGAGTATTTAAAGGATCCTGAAAATTTTAGCCAGCAAGATATTGTGGCGATAAGAAATAGGGCGGCCCATTACGAACTAATAGATGGTCTGTTATTCTATACAAAAACTACGAATTCCAACAACGAATTTCGACCTGTTATCCCAGCTAGTCTTAGATTAAATATCCTGCAGGAGCTCCATGACAGCCCTTTAGCTTCTCATGCTGGTATTCGAAAAACTATCCAACGCGTACGCGAGGAAGTCTATTTTCCTGAACTGCAAAAGTTAACAAGGGCGTATGTCCAGTCCTGCCCAACATGTCAAGCCGTTAATTATATTAATTTCCGCCCGGCCGGGTTTCTAAATAGTATTAATTCCGAATTTCCAAATGAAATAATTGGCATCGATTTATTGGGCCCTTTCCCAAAAAGTCAGTTAAATAAAAGTCGCTATCTCCTTGTTATGGTTGTTCATTTTAGTAAGTGGACCGAAATTGTTCCCTTAAAACGAGCCTAAGCGAAATTAGTTACTGATTCTATTTTAAATAAATATATTTTAAAATACGAGGCGCCCCTAAAAGTTATATCGGATAATTGTCCTCAATTTGTAAGTAATGTATTTGAAGACATGTGCCAAAAACTGGGCATACGTCATTTAAAAATGGTCCCGTATCGGCCGTAATCAAATATAGCGGAACGGGTCAATAGAAATATAGTGAAAATTATCCGTAGTTATGTTAAAAATTTTCATAAAAACTGGGATAACTATGTCAATGAATTTGCTTTCGCCCTTAGGACCGCAAAACATGATACAACGGGCAAAACTCCTGCTGAGTTATTTTTAGGCAGAAAGATTATAACGCCGTTAGATAAATTATTTTATGTGCAACAAAGAGCCCTAGAATTTAAAATGGGTGATATAGAAAAACTAATTAAAGAAGCAAAAAAGAATACTGAAGTAGCACAGAGAAAACAAAAGCTATATTATGACTTGAAACGACGGGGAGTAACATATAAAGTAGGGGATGAAGTATTAAAAATTAAGCATTCACTTTCTTCAGCACCAGAAGATAAAACTGCCAAATTTTTTCCACGATTTGAAGGACCATATGTCATAGAAAAAATAACTCACGCTGTAGTAGTGTTATAAGCTAGAAATGGTGAAACCTGCTCCGCAAACATTGATCAAATCAAACCCACTATGATCGTAATAAAATGCAAATATTTTCAGATCTTTTGCAGGATCCGGCACGGCAGACACCGCAGGCACAAGCTCCAGAGGTGGAACAACGACAAGTACAAGGGCAAGCCATTAAGAGCAGGAGCAAGTGAAAAGAAAGTTTCCCCGCGGGAAAATTAAAGGTAACAAGAAAAAGAAGCCGTTCCACCGTCCAGAAAAGAGAGCTCACGAACACCCCCAGAATGAAGAAGGGAGAAGGACGACGTATGCAAAGAGAGCCAGGAGAAATGACGGCAACTATAACCAGGCTCTAAAACGGAAGATCTACTCATCCGACAGGACTCTCCGCAGCAAATGTCGCCGAACTGCGGAAGGGCCACCAGCGGCGGAGGAAAAGTTACAAGGAAAATTTGAACGGCCAGCAACGAGGTCCAAGCAGGAACACGAAAGAAGTTTCCCGGTTCCGCCAAGACCAGCTGCCATCAAACGGCCAAGACCACAGGCAGAGGCGAAAAAGAAGGTATTCAAGGGTGACCGAACTGGAGAAAAAAGAAAGCATCTAGAGGAAGGCACTGAAGGGCGAGCCCGTACAAGAAGGAGGATAAATCAAACAACAATCTACGCTACCTTCCAGGACTGGGCCCAGAAAAGAATGTCCGAATATCACAAAGATAAGTAAAATTTTATGTTACTTTGCAAACTTAAGTTAATCTTTCATTCTTACTGCAAGTGGCAGATTTCAAGGAGTTTTACCTCATGCGAGGTCTACCTTTATCGCCAAAAGGGCGAGAAATGAGTTGTTACCGATTTTGGTATTATGTTTTTCAATTACTTGCGTGTAAAACTAAAGTTGATGTATAATAGCGATGTGTAAAGACTTAAATATTGTTAAAGTTATTGTATAAATTTTATTTAAAACTTTCTGGCAAGAAAGAAGTTTTAGTCTGAAAGACTTTTTGAAATGTAGTATTTCAATGTAGAAAAATTGGCACTTGCTTTAAAAAGAATAGAAGTTAACAATGTACTACTAATGTATGTTGTCAAATGCGTAAAATTAACGGCATGTTAATATGTTCTTATATACAATGTGAACTGTTATTTCAAATGTTAAGAAATACCGTGATATGGTCAAAGTGAAAGTAATGTTAAAATTTTTTTTTATTCGTGTGACTGTAAAAAGACTAAATCATGGTGAATATGTGTTAAAGGTTGAATGAATGTAGTTAGGCTCTCTGACGCTACACTTCAGAGTTAGCCACTTTCAGAATAGTACCTCAGGGTTTAGAGTTGAAATTAGGGTGTGTTACGAGGTCTTGGTATGTTGAATTTTAACACGTTAGTGTTTTGATTGTAGGAGGAAGTGTTGAACACGTAGACAGAAACACATTCGTGTTTGGTGTTCTTTTACAACACATGTCAGAGAGCACGGGGAGAGATAATTAAAATAGTCATGAATGAAATAAGAATGTTAAGAGAAATATAATTATACATGTTACTCGCCATTTCATTGTGTAACATTTCATTAAACTAGTTTTCCTTCCAGATCTCTGGAAGGAACCAGATTTGAATAAAAGCTCCTGTTTAGATGCAGTACAGATGAAAAAATTGCGTGTCCTGGGAGCTGCTATTGTAAAAACAAATTTCTTTCTTTTAAATTTCTAGTTTCTAGCGAAAAATGTTTGTAAAAGATTGGCCTCGCGTTAGATTCTAGAGCTAAAAGTTTTCAACAAGGTCGTTTTAGACCTCAGTTTCAAACTAATTAACTCTGGCGGGAAGTATGTAAGGATCTTAAGTTTTACTAACGTTTATTTTATTTTAAATCTTTACTATCACTTCTTATTTTCTACTTCCGGCCAGAATTATAAGCGTTAACGTACTTATGCAAAGTTTGTCTCGCGAACGCCAAGTATTTAAGTTGTGGCTTTTTGCCAAGCGAGAGAGAGGAAGCAGTTAGTCGAAGCAGGCCGCTTACCTTAGAAGTTTTACTCAGTTGCTGGTTGCCTTCCAGGCCAGAGGTTTAATCCTCTTGATAATTTTTAAACGTATTGTAGTGTTCACAGTTCTCTGTACTACATACGGCTTCCTGTTAATATAAGGCCAATCTTCCACGTTTATTATTTTAAAGTTAAATTAGAGTTTAGTTTTATTTTTATATTTTTACGTTTAGACCACAAGTAGTGGGTCTTTGTATTCCGAAGTACGGAAGTTATTGTAAATAGAGAAAAATAAAGGGTTTTGTATACCCTTCTTGTGTATCCTGTCTACTTCCCACAGTTATTGAACATAGCTTTAGTAAGCTCTCTGTTCCGAGTCAGGTCCTTGCATGTTCCCGAAAAAAGTAAGACGGAACATTGAACCTGATAGCATATGTAAGAAACAGATCATTAAAATGAAAATATAAGCCTTAATTTTTATAGAAGAAGATCGCATCTTATTTAATACAGTACTCAGTTTAGTGTCCAAGCAGTATTTTAATTCCTAAATTAATTGTTATAGTCCATCAACAATGACATTGATTGCATCTTGACAAATCATTTGTATAAAATCAGTAACTTAATTATTCTGTCAGTAATCATCAGAACAATAATTAAGCTTTACCTCCTTGAAAATGTATTGGTCACTAAGCAGCTGTAGCGTTCTCGATAGTTACATCAGAGATTTTACTAAGGTTAAATTTTGTACATACAGGTTAACTGAAATATATTTCGAAAGCTGAATGACTTATTTCGAATCATATAGCTCTATGGACCCTGTATTTTACCCCCAAACGGAATTACACTTTACACAGCGTTTTATAAATAATTCAGAAATGTGAAATACCTTGTTTTGTGACATCATATTTTCCACTGTGGGTGTGGCGTTTTTCACCTTTTCATGTAACGAGAACTTCTTCCAACATAATTAATTGCCTTTTCAATGCTGAGAACGCCCAGAAATCACATGTTCACTAAGTCTATATTATATGCAGGGTATTCTAATATTCCAGACAGATCGATTTCAGACAGAGCTGCCAATGCCGCAGTTGCAATATTCATGTCTTCCTCATCCGCTGCTATTAAAACGTAGTAGCTACTTCCACTTGCTGTGATCAAATACTGAAAGCCATTAATATTCAACTGCGGATTCAAATACGTCCATATATAATCTATATTTAAAACCCAAAACAGTGTTGCCTCGTCCAATATCGAGGAAGAAAAATAGGTGATTTCAAAAATTTTTTTATCAATCCTTGTACTTAAATAATAACAAAATTCAGAAAAAGAAGAGACACCAAAAACAGAAATATTAAAATGAACAAAGCAAATTTGATGTAAATATTTGGCTTAAATTTGTAGATATAAATTTGGTTTAATAAATCTCATTTATGACGTTTCTCTCGAAAACGCGTTTCTTTTCATGTACTTGCAATTCATTTATGAAGGTAAAATGTAGTTAAAATAATTAAAGTAAAATGCCGAATAAAAATTATAGGTATATTATTTTTAAATGCGAAAGAATGTGATAAAGAGTTATATCCCTTAAATTGTGTTTTAAAGAGAGGGACTAAATTAAAGAATTTATCATTCTCACTATTAAGGACATGAATATTAAGACAGAGCTTGCTAAACATAACCTCTGAACGAGCAATTAGTAAATTCTCTCCAATAAAAGCATGTGACAAAGAGAGAAAATACATAGTTTTCGATCAACAAATCCTAAAAACATATTACCTGAAGAAAGTTTTAAAGTTATGTGGCCCATAACGAGAAGGTATTAATACACTAGAAAAAGAAAGCGAAGAAAGAATTGCTAATTACTAATCTTAAATGGTTATGTCCTTCTTAAAAATTCTGACAAAATCAAATATATCTTTTATTGCGTCGAGCACTGATAACTTCATTTTGAAGATGAAAATGTTTCGCTTGAGCAAGTTGAGACGGGAAAGGAATAATCAATAAAAAGACAGCTTTAATTAAGATAGGTCATGCATACTGAAGTTATGGCTCTTATTAATTAATAAGGCACACAGGTTAAATGCAATTGAAAAGATATAATGTGAATTTGACTCTACTGCTTGGAAGACTTACATAAAAGACTTATTTTGAACATTTCTGAAGGACTACAAATAATCTTCTGAATCATTTCGCTTCATAAGTCGAAATCTAATTTTCTTATAATTTTGCTAAGTATGTTAAATTAAATGCTGGTTTTAATATCTTCGCGTGCATGTATGATTTAAGAGCTTTTAAAGACTATGTCAAGATAATTGTAATTAAATCAATCAATTTCTGTGGACTAGGATTAGTAAATAGCTTTATTTGCTACATGATTTTTTTAAGTACTATTGAACTACTTATCAGTTCTAACATTCATTTGAGAGCATTGTTATGTTCTTCGATTAACAGAGATATTTTTGGAACGCAGAGAGTTTCAAAATCGGCAAATCCACACAGAGTTTCATAATAAGAAAAAGCATTAATGTAATTAATGATAATAATCGCTGTCTAAACGTATTCGATGCGGGCCGGTATTAACGAGATCATTTTTTTTTTAATGTCTCCACTAATGTAATGCTGAGAATCTCATTATGTATCATTTCTAACAATTAAAATGTACTTCTCTGTAGTTTTATACGAACGGCAAAAATACGTTTTAATTCGAATATTTATTCATACGTTTCACTTTTAAATTGATATTTTTGTCTACGAATGTACTCTGCTTTTTATTACTTAAAGTGAGTTTAAACATCGCCAGTGAATATGTGAACTTGAGCCCTAACCCAAACTTGAATCCAAGACATCTTTTTGCATGAATGAAGATGCTATCCCTGTTTCGTAAAAACACCATTTATTAATATATGTAATAGAAACAATGAAGATCATAAAATGAGAACGAGAAATTGTTAAATTAGAGCTCATATTTAGGAAGAATGTTGTAAGTGAAAAAGCTTGAATGAAAAGGATAGTCATGGGACTTTTATTTCCATAAATGCTTCTCAAGGAGCAAAACATTTCCTGACTACGAATTGCATTTTCATCATTTTTCTATCACTGCGTTTTTCATTAAAACTTCTTCAGCTAAAAGACTAGATATTAGCTAATGGCTTCTAAAGCTTTAGATTACAAGGTGATATAGTCGATTTACCTTTAAAGCTCTAATTTTTAATCCGATGTAATAAAAGTTTTGGTTTTATAGGTAAGATTACATTTTTAACTTTACTTTGGCAGTATCCCCTAAAATTGATGTGATAATTTGGTTCACATCACTGACCCAAAATCAAGAAGTAAAATTAAATAAATCTCAGGCTCCTAAAGCGTTATTTTTTTATTTTAACTTGTAGAGTCATTAGGATTTTTTGAAAGCCAGAAAAGATAAAAAATATGCAACCGCCTTCGCCGGGAATCGAACCACGGACCTCTGGAATACCGGCCCAGCGTGCTACCGTTACACCACGAAGGCACGCTAGGGAAGTGGGAGAAATACCTTAAATACTCCCCTTTTTAAAGGGCAACTAGGGTTTTAGGGGACCTAGTCGCCAAATCCTGGATGCGCAGAATCATCATCCACAACCCTTTTAGTTCGGGTGCCACTTGTAGAGTCATTAGGTTAATTGGAAGCAGAAAAGATGAAAAATATGCAACCGCCTTCGCCGGGAATCGAACCACGGACCTCTGGAATACCGGCCCAGCGTGTTACCGTTACACCAAGAAGACACGCTAGGGAAGTGGAAGAAATACCTTATAAACTATTAAATTAGCTTATGAACTTTGTTTATTGGCGCTTTTTAAAATAGTCAAGATTATAATGTTTCTTCGTATTTTGTACTAAATGCGTTTTGGAATAAAGGAATATTCTTTTAGTGCTCTAGTGATGAATGAATCGAAAAACACCTTGGCAATTTTTAAATAAATAAATTGATGACCAAAACTAAAAGCAAGGTTTTTAATAAATATTAATGATAAAATATTTTCTTTTTATTTCTTATCGGTTGCTTCAAATATGACACGGCAAAGTTCCTTAATAGAAATATATTTTAGTGACAGTTTTAAGTTAAATGAAAGTTTTAAATAAAATATTTCTCTCGTAAGGAAACGTAGACTTGCATAAAAGAAGAAATTTATATTTAGAATACAGTTCGTTAACAGAACAGTGCGAGATATTTAAATTCTATGAGGGCACTTTGCACTACAGTTATTACTAGTATGGTATCTCATAGAAAGACAATATTTTGCATAAGACTTTAAAGAATAACAAAAGCGATTTGAACGAAATAAGTAATTGTTTTGGAATAAAGGTCGTTTCAGAATTCCCACTCGCTCTCAAGTACTCATTCTTAAGAATTAAAGACAACAATATTACAGACGTTTCAATGAAATTCTTACTTTTTATGCAAAGTAACTTCAATTAGCAGTCTATTCCCTATAAATGTAAACAGTTTCATACGGATATCTAAAATTTAAAAATTACGCAAAAACGCAAGGTGAGCTTGGCGTATATTTTGAATTAAATTCTATCGAATTTTAGGGTCATCAAATGGGAGGTTTTCTTCTTCAGGAGCAAAAGGTTTTTGCTTGCTAAGGTGGGAGAAGGAACTCGATATTTACTAGAAATAAATGAACGGTGCAAAGCGAAAACGAATTTGGCGCCGTCAGTCAAGTAGAACAGTTATGAAACTTCCAAACGCGAAGATATTAACATGTTTAAATTTTTGGAAAGAATTGGATTGTATTTAACGGCAGTAATTAAAGATACTGAACTTTTGTGAACGTGAGAGGCTTCAAGGAAGTCTAATTTAGCAACTAAACGTTACACACAAAATAACAAAGAAACAAAAATAATCTTCTTTAGTTAATGACATTAATTCCAAGCCAAGTCTTCCCATAATTTTCAGAAGAATAATAAATTAGATTTCTCGTATTTCATTATTATTCTCCTTAACAGATGGCGTTCCGTTCTCTTTCGCTGTGCTCCGATCATTGTCGATTCCATTATGAATAGGATAGTTGCTCCTCCCACTTTTGTAAAAGGTGGCTTTTATGCTTAGTTTTAAGTTTTAGTGTCGTGTTTCTTTCTCAATCAAAAATAAATACTTGAATAAATAAATAATAATTATAATTAAAAGAAAAAATATATTTAAAATTTAATGCAATTTATAAAACTATATATATCGTTTTTAAAAATACATTAATGAAAATCATGCCAACGTAAAGCAAACCTGCACCGCTTCTCCTCTTACGTTTTCCTCAGATCCAACCAGCAACGTGATTTATCCAACCCTTCACGTTTCTGAGGAAAACTAGAAAAATAAGCTCTATGAAGAAATTTTGTTGGAAAAGAATAAAATTGTTTTCGAGTTTTACTCAATAAAATCCGGCGGATCTTTCCATCTTTTCCAAAGATAAAAAAATACTAACGCAGAATAATATTATATTAGAATTGTGCTAACAAAATAACGTGAGAGTACATTGAAGTCAGATTTATCACGCTTCCCGAAATTTAAAATTCTTATACTGACAATTTTTTGTTTCTTTTGCTGCCTCCAGATATGACTGACCCATATTTTACACATCTGCTTTCATTCTTTCGACATATACTGCGAAGACATGTTTCTTTCCTAAAGTGAAAAACGCAGTTATTTCTTTTTTGCTTTTTTTTCCTTGTAAACACGGCCTCATTTGAATTGTGTATAAATGGCACAAAAATGAAAAACTTTTCTGTGAGCCTATTATGCATATTTATTTCCAATTTTAATGATTTAAAACGAGGAATTAATTTGATACCTTATGCCTCACAAGCTCGTTTACAATAATATCTGCATAACAATAATGTCTGTATACAATAATATCTATATACAATAATATCTGTATATATCAACAGTTCGTATAAACTGAACATCTCTTTTGTCGTTTTGGTGAAAAGCTGAGTTCCCATGTTATTATGCATGTTTAGTATAGAGTGTCCCAAGTAAAAGTATACCTTAGCAGAGCCAAAATTCATCATAAATGTGATTTATGTCGATACTGTTAGGGACGCTCAGTTCTTTCGTAACTATGTTACATATATCACAAGGCAGCCTGTTTAGTAATGTGACTCTTCGCAGTAGATTTTGTATAAAATTTGTGGAGGTATGTGGTCAGAAATCTGGAGACAGTATTGGTAGCAATACATTTAGCTCAAACATCTAATAACTAAATGTCTCGCTAAAGGACTTGCATATGGTAAAGCATACAAATTAGAGTGAATACTTAATTTTTATCAATGGATAAAATTTTTAGATTTCTCTTTTTTATTTGATTTTGAGTAACTTCATTTGAATTAATGAATAATGCTCATTTTTATCAGAAAACGGTTCTTTCTTATTCCATGTTAATGCAACTGATAAACTACGCTGTTTAAAGCTGGTCCTTAACCGAAGTTACTTAACTCTATAAATTGAGATTTCGATTTAATTAAATGCAGTTTTCATAATTGCCTTATTTTTCATTCATTATTTTCTTTTCCCTTTTCCGTTTATTAGTAAAACTATGAAACGTAATCCATTCTATAGAGTTATATGCATTTAATAGGGAAGAAGATAAAACTTAATGCACGCGGAAATATTAATGTGACAATATTAGTAAGAAATTTAAGCCATTTCTCCCAAATGCTCTTGTGGCGAAAGATTAGCATACCGGCCCAAGGAAGATTCTATAGATAAACTAGACTAGACTAGACTTTCATAGATTCGAGGGTACGTTCTTTCAAATATTTCCTCTTCATGTACTTCTCTAAGGGCTTTATATTATGCCTAATTACGTATGAAAGCTGTTATATTAAGTGTTTGAATAATCTACCGTCTTCAATGCTGCCCCCTCATCTATTTCTCAATTATCTTTATTCCTTTTCACAAAGTTTGCGGTTAGACCTTTTTGTATAGTCTAGATCGAGATTTTTTGTATTAAAGGTATTCTTTGAGGTGGTCTCAGTATAAGAAACTGCTGAAGTAAAGATCAAGACTAAATTATGTTGGTGGCCGTAACTATAGCTGATGATTGGATCATCAAAATATACGTTCATAAAAGAGGTAAGAAAGCTGGTCAAGCGTGATGCTTATTCATCATGTCGAAATACAGCATCAATCATCCTCTTCCTGCAGTATGATGGACATGAAAAGTTCCTTTAGTTAATATCATGCTTTAAACCAAAATGCCTAATGATAACTCTTGGTGACACCGCTGCCCAGATACCAACATTCTAGGGTGCAAAGGCATTTTGTTGTAAAAGTGGGAATTTTCTACTCTCCATACCTCCTATTTGATGCTTTGCTCCGTTGTCTACATGAAACCACACATCATCTAGGAAAGATAGCATGGCGATGAGTCAACTTCAGTCAGTTGTAAAGGAGTTCCTATCAATAACTCAAATTTTATTGAAATGTAATTAAAGATTACATTTTACACAAGACACGTAAAAGAAAAACGATGCTATTACTTTCACGATTAAACAATAAAAAATAAGAAATTTGGGAAAACATATTACACTTCTTCTCTAAACATAGGAAACACTGTATCTTACAGTGAATGTAGGTGTTTGTTTTTCGACCTAGCACAACTCACTAAACTAGAAAGTAAGAAATAAAGAAATGTAATAATATATTAAACTGGAATGAGCCCATTAATGGACTTTTTTATAGTAAAGTTGAAGATAAACTCAAAATTAAGTAGGAAAACTTTAATTACAGCCTCTGGAGTTCGATTCAAAATGTAAAGATAATTTTTTTAACCAAATTCTCCTTAAAATAAGTATTTTTATACCTACATTTTGGACAATCATCAATTTCGTAAATGATTTCCCGTATGCAGGACAATCATAAAATGTGCACAACAGTTACAAAGTGCGTTGGAAAGAAATCCGAAATATTTCACAGTTCAGAATTCGTGTGCAAGTCAGATATAAATAGTAAGACAAAAGATAAAGCTGAAAGTCCTAAAATATTAATAATAGAAAACTATAGAAGTATGGAACACAATGGAAAGTAGAATCTAACAATGGCAAAAAAACCACAAATTCGCTAAACAGAAAAAATTGTATGTCGTAAGAAAACCCTTCCGCTAAGCTGTCTTAATAATGATTTATTTCCAAAACAGCAAAGGAAACTGGGATACGTTATCAAATGCATTGTTAGCAAGTATTACGAAAACTACCATATAAAATATCTCAGAATGAAATATAAGTTCCCATTTAGAGATAGAAAATTCATCTTTATAATTACACACAGGGTCTTCTTTAATATCTTGTAATTATTTTCTAATCAAATGATTTTCACATCAAGAAATTTCTGGAAACTGTTTACGATGGCTCAGAAGCTGTCTCCAAAGTACTCAATGATAAGAGTGATACCTAAAGAATCCAAAGAGAAACACTAATGAAATCAGCAGACTCACTTAGCCTCCCAACTCCTTAGCTACAATTTTGTTTAACCTTTTCTGACATTAATTCTTTGCTCAAACAATTTCTGACATATTTATGTTTGAAGGCTACAATATGTCCACATATCATCAAAGTTGCTCTCTTGCTGCTGGCAAGTATTAGTACGTGTCTAGAAATGTTTTAAGTGATTCAAACATTCCTTTGCGCTGACGTATCTACATAATACATATGTCTTCTTTCCTCTGAGTTTTCTAATTACTTTTAGGACTAATTTCTAACTAATTTTACACCATATAAAAATTCCAGAAATGAATACGTAGAAAGCTTATTGCACAAATTCCCATAATACATATGTAAAATATTTTTATTATTCAACAATATTTTATTTGATGTCAATTAGTAAACATATAAAGAATTAGTGTTGTAAGGTATTTAACTCCTCTTTATCCTGTGCCTTCATGGTGTAGCTGGAAAACATGTCCAATTAGTAAGTGGAAGGTCCGAAATTCGAGTCCCGGAAAATGCATTACACATTTTTGGTGTTTCCTACTTCGACAATTCTATATAGTAATTCTACAAGTGGCGGTCAAACCAAACGATGTAGACGATAATTCAACAAAACCAAAATCTGGAGATTTGATAAACAGCTCCTCAGTCCTCCTTAAGTGGGGGAAAATGTAAGGTATTTCCCCTTCTTACCGTATGACCTTGTGGTACAACTAGATGCACTTCCGGTTAGCATCGGATGGTAAGGAGTTCAAATGCACCGTACATTTCGAGTAAATAGTTTGAGGCATTGCACACTTTTCTTCCCCTGCTTCACAATAGTATGGCATTGGTATTGTTACATACACGAATCATTCTTATGTCTTACAAACTGAACTGACAACATCAAGGAATCGGCATCATGTTGCACTGAAAACTGTTACTTGTATTATTGATTCAGGTCATTTTTCGATTGATGGAACATTTCAGTGAATCCAGGAGGAAAAGAAAAAAAAGAAAAAAAAAAACAGAAGGAGGCGGTTTGGTTTAGTTCATTTGAATTACGGAAAAGCACAACAGAGGTATGTCCCTAACAGAAGGCACGCCTTCGCGGGGGATTTTCAAAGGAACATTATCTCTTATATAAGTTACATATGGAAAAAATTTCGAAAACTTCCAACCAGCTAGTCTGTTCGCCTGGAATCGGACCCAGGTCAAATTTCCAGTGTTCAGCAACTTTACCGCTTGGGCACTGATGGGGGAGGAGGAGGAAAGGATGTGGTGGCAGTCATCGACATACCAATAATAGTAGTAGCGGTAGCAGTAGTACTTGAGGTAATAGGAATAGGCAATAATAGCAGTAGTAGTAGCAGTTAGTAAGCAGTAGTAGTAACAACAGCATGAGCAGTAGTGATAGTAGTAAGTAAAAAATATTCCTCCCGCCTCCTTGGCATGCCTTCGTGGTGTGGTGGTCTGCACGCTGGGCGCATATTCCAGAAGTTCGCGGTTCGATTCCCGGCGGAGGCGTTGCTAATTTTTCTCTTCTCCTGATTCCAAAATAGCCTAATGTCTCTACAGTAGCATCAGCATTTCGTAATATTAGTGGCATTGGCAGTACTAGTGGTAACAGTTGTGGTACGTTAGTCGTTACGTGTACCGTCTCATTACGTAGGACACACCGCGGCCTGTTCTTTATCCTCAAAATCTCCATATTAGGCAGAAAGCCAGCTTGGAGAGCTCATGGCTATCACTTACTGTCATCAGTCCCACACTCAACAGGCGACAGACCTTTTAATTTCTCTCTACTCGCCACTCGATCCGAGCCCGCAGAGACACGATACCCAATTCTCGGATCTCATGGCGGGGTACGTCAAATAAACCTTAAGTTTTGACTGCCTTGTTACCCGCCAGCACTACGCGGGCCGCCTGGCACTGAAGATTTACATAGAATAATGATCTAACGGAACAGCCGCTACTGATACCCAGAATGGAGATTTACCACTACCAGACCTGTGCAGAACTGGGAAGTCCTTTCCCCCCAGGTCTTCGGGAACAACCAGGCTCGCTATTGTTATCCCCCCCGGGGCCGAGATTGCCAAGATACAGATCCGAGCCAGTACTATAAACGACTGCAGAGGAAGAACGGTAGTAATAGTTGTAGAAAACGGAGGAGGATGAAGTCTGACCTAAACCAATATCCTGTTGTACATTCTTCGCAAAAGTTGAAATCCAAAGGTAAAAAATCGGAAAAATAATAAATATTGTGTGGAATGTTGTTAATGAAGCTTTCTTTTCAGATGATAGTTTCACAGGTTTTTAAATACAATTTGTATGAATTAGATTAACCGGATGCCTGATTACAAGATCAGTGTATTTATACTTAAAGACTTCAGTGATTTTCGTGATTTTAAAACGCTCTTTAAGTTTAAAATTCTGTATGACTCCCGTTTCAGAAAACGTAAATGATATTAAGAGAAAAAATAATTGTAAATCGGGGCACTTCAGAAACTTCAGTTAGGATTCAAGATAAATTTGCTAGTACTGTCTTTATACCACACAAAATAAAAAATATAGCCCTATTCTGGAGTGGAAGCTATCAATCTGACCAACAATCTTCAATTATAGGGCGAAATTTACAGGTGGCAGGTGAAAGCAGGTCCCAACACCCGGGTGGCTTGCATAGACTAATCGAGTAACGTCCGGATCACGCAACTATCTAAAGCTACATTTCGAAATCAAGACATTATATGGTCATACAAGGGCAAAGTATCAGATTATTCTGCATGCGTGACATAAAGTAGAATATACAAAATGCAAGTAACAGATCTGAGAACACAGTTAACCAGAGAATAGGCGCTCCATTACCTAGCTGACTGTAAATATGAGGTTGTAGAGACATTAGGTTATTTCGAAACAGGAGTCATGAAAAATGAGCAATGCCCTCTCCGGAACTCGATCCATGGACCTCTCGAATACGCGCCGAGTATGCTGGCCATTACACCATTAAGGCATGCTAAGAACGCGGGAGAAATACCTTATAAGGTAGCACAGTGCAAAGAATGTCATTGTAATATGAAGAGAAATGATATTAATTTTAATTAATCGAGTCCTTCGATCTAAATCCTGAATTATTCATCTTCGAAATGATGCGTTTGGGTTCTTGCCAAAGTGCATATAATTAGAAAATAAATTTTCATGTCGAATTTTCGTTGATTTCCGTAACAAACCTCGTCTTCTTCCTTGAATTCTCAAAGTTTAATGTCTTTGACATCTCATCAAATCTTCAACTTTCCATCTGCTGAAAAGCATGCTAATTCTCTGTTTTGAAATGCTAAAATCATTCTTCAATTGAAGGAACATCCGGCGATCCGTAAAATATGACCTCACAGTCGATCAAAATCCCAAATCGTCCAAAAATAATTTGAGATAAAGAAAACTGAATTTTTCATGGGCGATGCTTCAATTCTAATTGTTAGCAGAAATAAACAGAGCTTCAGATTTAAAACTGGGGTTTTGAAGATAATCGATGATCACGCTCTCGACTGCTTTCACTGGAATGAATCAAAACTCATTAAAATTATACAAAAGACCAAAATCGCAATTTGCCTATAAAATTTTGCTCAATATTTTTCTCCGGAACCTATCATTCTTTAAGGAATGCCCTTTAATGACCCCCGAAATGAACCTGGACATTGTTTTGGGTCATGAGTTGGAATCGTTTTGAATAATAGGTTCAGTTACATCTGTTCTCTTTTCATTATTTTTGTGTTGTGAAGAATATGTTGTAGATGATACCTCATGGCAGAGACTATCGTCTTCGAGTTTATAAATGTACTCAGATACTTAATTAAAAAAATAATATAAAAACTATCAGAAAGGAATATTTAAATTAATTTATGCTTTATTGATCTACTGATGAAATTCTTCCTCCTGCTTTTTTCACATCTTTGTTGGTAAACGTGTCAATCAAAGAAATATTATTGATATAGGAGAGTCGCACCCTGAAGATCTAAATAATCTTTTTGCCCCTGAAAAAAATAAAGAGTAACACGAAGTAAAACATAAGATATATTTCATTTAATAGTAGAGTAATGGTTAATTACAAATTGCAAGCTAAATAATTAATTTTAGCATAAAACCTTAATTAATCATTAATATTGCGTTAAATTTAACATAAATTGACAATATGTGGCGGAACGCATTTTAAGGATAACCCCTTTCTTGGGGACTAAAAACTTCAGATCTAAAAGTATGAAAGAGTAAAAAAATGCCTTCTTTTGAAATCTTCATAACTAGCCACGAATATATGCAAGATAAAACACCGATTAAACCTGACAGCTTGAAAAGCTATATCACAAAAGAAACCCCTCTGGCTATGAATGGCGTACGGAGGGATATCACAGGAGACATTTTTCACACATAACAATAAATGAGTGATCTTGACGCTGAACGTTTGATACGATACTCTTTCTTGAAGCTTCCATTATCAGTGGCACTTCCATCTCGATTTGCCTCAGGTGGCGAAGTAGTTCGAAAATGACTGCTCATGTTAATGTGTTTCGAAGTTTCTATTCTTTTTTGGCGCGTGTACATCTTGTTTGGTGTAAAGCAAATGAATGTTAGTTTGTGAGATACTGCATGCATTTGCCTCAGGAAATGACCGTTTAATGTGCAAATATAAACTTCACCATTACTCTACTGTTAAGGAGCTAAATTTTTGAATCCTGTTCCATAAAGATGAGTGCAACAAATAAAAGTTTCGATTTTTGAGCCTTTTCTAATTCAAGAATAAATTAAGATAAATTACGCTCTAGTGAAAATCGTTTCTCTGAAGTGTTTTTTTTTTTTTTTTTTTTTTTTACTGCTTTTCCCTTTAAGAGCGAAATCATTAAAAAAACACAAGATCGTTTAAAAATACTTGAGTCGTTTCCGCTTTAGCAACTCTTTGTACTTTTTCAAATCTAAGTCTCTACTTAAAGATAATTTAAAGCACTAAATTGATAATAATGCAGTATTTTATAAAGTGAGTGCAAGTAGCACTTTTATTTTTTATAAAGGAATTACACTATACTGGAATGTATTTCATAATTGTTGACAATGGTATTTTTCCATACTTTTTGATGCTAGGTTATATTTATGTCAAGCATTACATAAGTAATATATGTATAACAAACACAAAATAATATCTAGGTCAATATATGTACTACATTGAATCGTAATTAATCATGCTACAGCAAATCAGCAAAAGAATTTAAACATAAGATCTTCTTTCAGCATGAAGAAAGATAACGCAAGTTGGTATGGGTTAGATTTAAATAGTGTAATTGATCGAACACGTCTTTACATAATTGATCTAATTGGTCATTACATCCTGTCCCCTTTTAAAAGTCAGTATTGACTTTTAGTTAAACTGTACGAGTCAATTTTATTTTTTAGTTAACAGCTCTTCTTGTTTTCACATTATAAAGTAACTTTAAAAATCTAGAAATACGAACAATAAATCACATGTGTATATTAATAGATAAAATAATAACTTCAAAAAACTGAGCTTAATTACAGCAAGGCTTTTTATACTTTCTTTTATATATATTCTAATATATTATACGACATTTTAAACACGTCTTGGAAATTAGAACATGACTTTGCATAAAACCTGTAATTAAGTTTATCTAATTTTTCTAGGCATAGCGCCAAATTCATTAAACTTCCTTGAACTAATTTTTACTGACAATGTAAAAATGCTCTCAAACACAGCAGTGAGATTAATTAAATGTTTTTCCCAAGAGAGGTAGTCTACATTTTAATTATGGTATGCGTATTAAAATCCAAACACGACTTTGTTACAATTCCTACTTTTGAGTAAATCATTAAAATTTATTATAAGTAAAGGAATTTCAGTATTTCAGAGACTAGCTTCTGTTTAATAATCACTTGTCAACAATAGTATTTTATACTTTTAGTTTGTTTTGTTAAATGTCATTATTTGCTAAATTGTTCCACAAGTTTTTTCTTATCCCTGTTTACAATAAGGAACAAATTTAAAAATAACTTTAAAAATTAAATAGTAGATGTATGTATAAAACTGAAATTTCTGCACTTTCCTGTAAAATTTAATAGAGGCATAAACGCTTTTATATGACACTGAGTCGCATATGAATACTTTCCAAAGAAAATATTGAAATATGTGCGTGAAAAAAGACGGTACTTACGTATTATCTCGTTGACCGACCAAGTAACAAGATTTAGAGCCAATTATGAATGACTGTGTCCTTTAGAATTCCGCAGTAGCTACTGGCGATCGACGGGATAATACGCAAGTACCAAAACGACAATTCGGTATATTTACATTACGCTGAAGAGAAAAGATTAAAACGGTATATAATCACAGTGTACAGGTACGCAAGCATCGCAATGTCATAGTATGATTGTGAATTAAATCTTTTAAAATCTCTAGGAAGGTCTGCCTGAGCTCTTGAATGCTTTGCGTCCTGCACCTTGATTGAAAACATATTCAAACTCGGCCGCAGACCTCAAGAATCTCAGACACGCTTACTAAAAGAAAGGTTGCGATATACATGCTGGCAATCTTGTTGGATGACCCAAGAGAAATCCAAGAGTAAACAGAACTTGCGCCAAATCATTTGAGCTCATTCGAGGTGATATAGAAGACATCAACTACGATGCACCTTGCTATGCAAGGAAGAAAGAGGGAAAAACCCACTGAACACCCTGTGTACGGTCTAGTTTACATTAGATTCGATAAACTGCAAGCCCATTTATGCTGTGCTAATAGCTGCTGGGAGGCTAATTCAGGGTTACCTTGCAGATACATGGTGACATTTTAACAGAGTCAGATAGCAGTCATTCCTTGAAGCCCTTGGACGTTCTTACTAATAGTTTTAGATGAATTAGACTAGTTTACATTCCATTGCTCAAACATTTCCATTGCTCAAAATTAACATCCGTATCCTAGAAAATACGTTTTATGGTGGAGATAAAGCTCTGGAGATGTCACACTACAACAGCTTCCAGTCTACCATCCATTCGTCACATTCAAAGTTCGTTTAATTGATGTATCAGGCGCATTTAACGATGTCTAAATGCTTACCAACACATTAACTTACTTAGAATTTATTATGTACAAGAAATCTAGTAAGCATTCATACTTAAATATGCTTTACATAAAGCTACTTCTGAACGAAATTGTTCATAATTAATATCTTTTTTAGCCCTGTATATAAAGTCTTTAAAAACCATGTTTAAGTCCAGCAGTGAATACTTATGTCAAAGTGGGTATATGGTTATACTTTTACATTGTATTTCTTCCGCTCTACCCAAGGGGTTGACTGGGGGGGCATCCCCTGGCGTTTTGGCTAAAATTTGTACTTAGACAGACTCGGATCTTGGGGTAAACAGACTGTACTCACAGGACTAGAGCCACAAATTATTCGATGGTCCATTCAAGTTCGGCAGAGACTGTAAGTTTGCTGTCAGGCACAGTGAATAAAAACAGCATTGACAATTGCCTATAATTGATCAATCTAGCTAACAAAGGAAATGCTTGATAATTTTAGCTGGACATAATGAACACAGGAGGCAATTAAGACACATTCATTTCAATGTGCCTTTTACGCAAAATATATAACAAAAACGTATATTTGCACGTCAAAAACGTATTCCCAAGATCATGCAGCAAAATGTGGGAACAAAATTTAATACTTTGTATTCATACCTTTTGCATTTAAAACAGCTTGTAATCTATTTCTCATAGAAAAAAACCAAAGACCTGTATTGAAAAAGTCCTGTTGGGAAAAACCAAACGCTGAAGTTGATCTTTATACGAAATTTTATGTTTCCTGACTTCTAGGTCTAATTTGTGCCATTAAACTGCCGGTTGAATTTATGCCAGGCTATTTAGGCGGTGTCTTTAACTGGCGAGAAGCATTATATAGAGTTACTATTGCCAAGTGAGGGTCACTGTATTCTTAGGCACCTTGTCCAGTTTTAAGCACAAATGTTGTTCCTAAGCCAATTTTTTTGGGCACTGAATTTCATGTTATGGCGCAATGTGTCAATTTACGTATGAGCTGTCATAATACCATCAATGAAGCACAGGTTACCAACTCCGTTTGGTTGCCAAAAAGCCCCAAATTCGACGCTTCCTCCAACATGTTTCGCAATCTGTGTTAAATGTTGTTTTTTCAGTTTGGTGTTAAGCTTTCTCCACACATAATGTCGTCCATCACTCTCGAAAATGTTAAATTTTGATTCTTCGACAACATAACTGTGTTCCAAAATTCGTCTGACATAACATGACATATTGCAAAATCGAATCTCTTTCTCCTGTTTATTTCTGAAATGAAAGCTTTCTTTCTAGCTGCCCTTCCACAATAATTTCTTTCATGTCAAACATTCCGTATAGTCTGTACGCTAAAAGTTTTATGCGAAGTATTAGCAACATGTTTGGCTAACTGGGGTGCACTTATTTTAGGATTTTTCTTAACCTCTTTGATAATGCCACGTTTTATCTTGCAGAAAATATTCGAGGCCGCCCACTTGTAATCTTATTTTCCGTTGATCCTGTCTGTTTGAACTTTTTTGCAACACTTATAACAGTAAATAAACTTATGTTCAGTTGTAATTCTATAGCATGATAAGTTAAACCCTCATTTCTGTGCTGAATAATCATGTTTTTATCATTAACAGCAAACTCCTTAGACTTCGAAGGCAGTTTATCACAGTATTAGCAAAATGACGTTTTAAAAGTTTTAAAGTAGCACTGTAGACTTTATATTAACAGGATTTTTTATCATTCTAAACACGTGACCTCAACATAACAAAATTTGCATAGCAGTTAAAACTTTGCCAATACGTTTTTGACATACAAATTTACGTTTTTGTCGTAGATTTTGTGTAAAAAGCATATTAAATTGAAATTTTCATTAGGGATTTGTGTGTTTATTACCTTCTGTGTTGGTTATGCCCAGCTAAAATTGTAAATCATTTCCTTTGTTATGAAATATGATCCATTATAGGCGATTGCCAATACTTTTTTTAACCACTGTATGTTTCGGGTTGTTTTGGGTCGCTTATATCGCATTATGCCCGCGGTTGGGGCAACAAATCGTGTATGGGCTTCGAACCTGGAGCTCCTTCCTGGCTTCTTGTATTTCTTCTTCTATAGTACGTAACAAAATAACCCAAATTATCAATAATAATAACAGCAACAATAATATTGTTACGAAATGGGAAGGCGCGGTAAGGTAGCTCCCCCGCAAAGCAAGTTTAGGGTTGCCATATAACGGCAAGAGAAGGCAGGGTTGCCCCATTTGGCGAGAAATCGCCCATTTGGCGACGTTTGGCGACAAACTGGGCGATATGCCAGGGACGGATTGAGAACCTTCTGGAACGAATTCTTATCGGTTTAGCCCGGAATGTTCTCGAACACAAGCCAGAAACTATATAAACCCTGCTGGTACTCGGAGAGTCAGAGTGCGAGATAGTTAGTCTCGAGTTAGTCCGTGCGGAGTCGATCGAGTTGACAGCCGGGCAGCGAGTGCCGAGTACGTTGTCGTGTGCATCAAAGAGCCTCTTGGTGTATCGCGGTTAAGCGCATCGTCAAGAGAGTGTGTTAAGCTCCGGAAACGACTGAACCGAAGAGTCGGGAGCTGTGCTCTGTGTGTCGTCGAGTGCATTGCGAGTTGTAGCATGGAGAGTCTCGAGAGTACGTGGAGTTCCGAGAACGACCGAGCAGAGTCGGAAGCTGAACTCTGGTGCTTTGCAGTGAAGCTGTCTCCACCGTTATAGTCTGATAACCTGAAAGCTGTGTCGTTGATTTTTCCAGCGAGTTTATAGTAGATCTTCGACTTTGGAGCTGTCATGATTAATACCTGCCAATAAAGTGTGTTTCGATATTCCATCAAGTGCTGTCGTCGTTATTAACTCGAAATCCGCACGAACCCCGTACGAACGTGAAAAAAGAAACTAGCGTAACAACTGATGTCAGAAGATAACGTAGCAATATGATACGAGAAACATGAACATAGAGCAACATTTGTTGATCCGGGTAAGTTTGCGGCTACTCCTTTTATTTCAGATTCCATCACATATTAATTCGCGGTTAAATAAAATGTGTCATATAATGCTAATGTCTGTATTTATAAAGGAAACTTTTATCTCTTCCTATTTGCATCATGAATTGAAAAAGCCGTTTTTTAATATCAATTAGATTTTTAAATGCGGAATAATTAGCAGGCTTCGGAATAATACTTTAAAAATTATATTTCTATCTGAGTTAGTTTCGGTAAAGTAGTGTTCTCGAATAGGTGAACTAAGTGGTTGTGATCATTTAACATCCACTATCACAATACAGATCTAGAAAGAAATTAAGATAGGCATGGGAATATATATGCTAACAGACTTTCATATAAAGAGGATGTTCAAGACATCATTTTTATCTACAAATAGAGAATGTTTCAAAATTCGTTTTAGTAAGAACGCTTTACTTTATTGAATTTCAATTATTTCTTTGCTTCAAATTATTTTCAGTAATACGATAGGCATTTAGTTTTAAGATCTCGTACGCACCGCGAAGGTTATTAACCTTTGAGGGTCATAAATTTTGAGGATCAAAGCGACTGCTTTTTAAAACACATAGTCTGTAAATGTAAATTAGAGGTTTGTGGAAATGTGAATTTACTCTGCTTAGTTGTCATTATAAATGATGTTTTTCCAAATTTCCGCTTTACAACTTAAACTTAAAAATTTACGTTGATATAAAGCCACCTCCTATATTTGTTGTTAATTTTACTGTACATTTCTGCAAACTCATTTTTACCTTTCCAGTGGAGACACAAATGCAAGAATTCTTGTAGATCTATCTGAGTGAGAACAACCGAATTACAACCGAAGTGTAGTACGTTTGCTCGACTGAAAGCAATACTCCATATAGTGTAAATGAGCTACATAGATAAAAGCCAAATGAAAGGTTTGTATGTATTAAAGATATCTCTGATTATATAAAATATTTTAATATTTAATATCCATTTTGCTGAATTTAATTAAATAATAATAATGATAGCGGTTTTCAAACCATATTTATATAACTTGTTGAAATGACTTCAAAAGTTGAACAACCTTTATTTAAGCGCATACACCTTTCTGTACAAGGTCATAAACTAGGCCTGGATTTAACACATATGAAGCATAGGAATACATTCTCGCTTGAGATTTTTGATATACTGTCAATTATGTGATTTTACCATAGGATGTCATGAAATATTTAATATGTTGAAATTTGTGGAACAGTGCACAATGATTCTGAGTTAATATCACATGCTGTTTTACTAGGAAGCTATTATTTGTTATTGAACTAAATTATTTGTTAGAAAAGCTCTAATCCAAAGTCATGATATAAAGTAGAGATTATAGTATAGGTTTATTATTTTAAATGTGATTCGTGTGAATCAATATGGAGTGGATTACACTGAATTAAAGGCTAACTGCCTGGGAGATATCTTCAAGGAGGACTTTCTAAGGAAAATAGCTTCATATTTATGTTGTACAAATGGAAAACCACCAAAACAAATCCTACATAACTCGAGAGCTGAACTGGGAAGAACTGAACTAGGCAAGAACTCTCAGTATGTCTCTCTTTTAGGTCCGGCCCACCAGCGGCCGAGCGGTAAAATCGCTGAACACTGGTAGTTCGGTCCGAGGTTCGAATCCCGCGAACGTGCTGGCTGCATGGGCGTTTTCGTGGTTTTCCCCATGTGTAACGTGTATACGAGCCAGTTCCCCTTAAGTCCTCCACGAATGCATCCCTCCCCTTAGGCAGATAGCCCTAGTGTGCTTTCTCAATACATCACTACACACACCATACTCTTTTAGGCCCTTGGCTGTTGGTGGGTTCGGTGTGGAGCACCTGATGATGACGTTAGGTTAACAGATTAAAGCAAAGCAACTCGAGGGCTATCTTTCTATGGGAAGGGATGCCTTCGGGGAGGTCTTTATAAGGAAAAATGGCTCATATGCCCGTTAAACATGGGGGAAAACCATGTGGCCAGCCCGTTCGTCGGAATTCGATACCAGTTCAAACTACCTGTGTTCAGTTAATTTTACCGCTCAGCCGCTGGTCGTAAAATGATGATTAATGATGAAAAACGTTTAGAATACTTCAGAAGTGCTGTTTGATCAAATTTTACTTATGTATGATACTACTAAAAAAACAAGCATCCGATAGCTACTCTAAAAGCAGCTTAACTCGTACTCTTGTTCAGAAAGCAGCCATATAGCAGCAATTTTAAACAGAAATAGTTTCAGACCAAAAGTATACAACATATTATGCAACTTTAATTAATTTGCTTTCAATTATTTTAGCACCCCCTTTCGCAAAAAATCTCTCTTTCGTGAAAAATATGCCACTTGTTAAGCTGTACTAGACCGTGAAATGTTCTCAAAATATGCCACTTAAATCCAGAATAGCGCGTAAAAATTGCTAGAAACAATTTATAAAACTTCCCAAGAACTCACATTTTCCAGTCTGAAGAATGTGTGAAACGATGCATACTTTGCATGCTAATGCAGTTTCAATCTCAGTCGTGAATTGACAAATACCACGCAATCAAGGCTCAATATTCATTATTTGAACAAGCTTTACTTCATAAGCGACATATTCTTCGTTCTACCTAAAGACAATTTCGATTCAGCTCGAGGCTACGAGGGATTTAGAATTCTCGTCGTGTATTCTTGTATTACGCGAAAAATCATTTCCATGGCATCCCTCCCTTATAATGCAATCGATAACAGAATCTTGCCGCGTTGTGGGAATTCTTTTATATTTGCTCTGGTGTAATATTCAGCACTAGGGAGAACTCTTACAGTTCTTCACAGCCTAATATGCTAATAACGTATTTCTCTTCTGCCTAAATATCACCCAATTAATTAATTTTCTAGCTTCTGCTGATGTTTAATTCTAAATTTAATATTAAAATAAAAATTATTCAATATTTGCTCATCTGGGAAATTTGTGTGTTCTTTCGTACACTAATCCTAAATTAATGTTTTTAATTCCGAAAACATTTTGTAGTTTACTTTCCAGAATACTCCATTAATATAAGAGGATTATGATTCATAAATAAAGATTGGAATAATTAATAAGAAATCAGTCTGGAACAAAATGCATTATTCATTTTCTGTGAAGGACTGGATTCGAAGTATTTTGGATTGCTTTCTGTGTTCGATATTAAGAGAATTTTGCAATATTATTTAATTTTTATCAAATGCCATGAAGTTAATGTAGCTTCATCTAGTTAGTTTTCAAGCGAGGAGAAAACTTTATTAGTATTAAAATGAAATTCATATTCTTCCATTATTTAAAACATCGTACTCATTAATTTTTCCATACTCGTAGAATCCATCCTCGATGAGCTATTGCTATTCTTTTTTCTTTAATTTTCTGAATGAATTATTAGTTTTTTACTTTATACTAATTACTAGTTATTGCTAATCCTCTAGAAATCATATTTCGCATTATAATGTAATTCAAAACGTAATTTCTATCCGGATTAGCAATAACTATTTATAAATCATGATTATTTTTTTTACTTATTAACGTTTGGAATGATAGATGCTAGTTATTTTCCTACGCAGTACTTGTAAATTAGTTGAGAATGCACTGTTAACCTCTTCCCAGTTTCAAATTTTTATGCGAATTCAACTAGTTCATAATTCCTTTGTAAATTTCATAGTTTAGCCCAAACTTCTGCTTTTAGCAAACAAATAAATATGCTAAAACATTTTAAAATGAAAGTTTTTGGCTAAATGGAATGATTAAAGTTGTCTTATTTAGCCAGAAAGTTTAAATAAGATAAAAAAAATAAGCTAACAAACTTCGGTCGGTTAAAAATATCAGATCAAACAATTTAAGCACACGAATGTCTACTTAGACGAGTAACTGCTATTTGGTCTCCGTAATTACTCTATGTAAAACTGCGCAGTAAGTTAAATTAATTTACCAATAGTACATGATTTAAAAATTTTTAAAACGCAATATACAACTACAACGTATAAGGTACTTTCTCTCTCCTTTCCAAATGTCTTCGTGGTGTAATTGGAAGCATCCCCGACGCTTATTCGAGAGGTCCAGGTTGGTTTATTAGATTACGGCAAAGCACTCCAGGGCTATCTGCCTAAGGGGAGGGATGCCTTCATGGAGGGCTTTTTAAGGGAAACTGGCTGGTATACACATTACACATGGGGGAAAACCACGAAAATACCCATGCAGCCAGCCCATTCCCGGGATTCGAACCTCGGACCGAACTACCAGTGTTCAGCGACGTTACCGCTCGGCCGCTAGTGGGCACCGAGAGGTCCAGAGTTCGAATCCCGGCGAGAGACTTGCTCATTTTTCATGTCCTCTGCTTCAAAATAACCTATGACTCTTGAAGTGGCTCCCAAACTAAAAGGGTGGGGAGACGACAATTCGTCACCACCAGGTCTGGGCATTGCATCCCCTAATCCAAAGTCCCGTTTTAAATTAGGAGCACATTAAGTATTTTCTCCTTCCTTTCCGCATGCCTTCGTGGTATCATTGGATGTATACTCGATGAGTATTTCGTGAGATCCAGGGTTCGAGTCCCGGCTAAGGCACTGCACATTTTTCACATCTTCTGCTTCAAAATAGCCTAACGACTCTACAAAAATAAAGATAGTCGCACACTCCTACCATCTTTAGTGTAAACTCCAGAAATTACTGTGCAATAATGCTTGTCTTCTATCATACGCTCTTACAATGTTAAAATACTTTAACACCAACCAAATAAATACATCTGTTATTCCTAGATGACTGCAGATTTCATCCTAAGTTCCATTTCCATATTGCTTTATTGCATACGACAAATAAAATAATCTCTGAAATCTTAATTAAATAAGGAATCTAGGTACTTGAAAGGTACGATTTTTGTTCCTTCTGTTATCATAGTACCTGAATATTCTGTATCATAAATTTAGTTTTCATCGCAAAACCATTTTAGGCAATGTCTCCCTCCCAAATGAATTACCTGATGACAGATGCAGCTTTTCAGAAAGCTTTTTTGTCGTTGCTCAGTCACCATGTTAATAGGTTGATTCATAAATTTAAGCAATTTATGGAAGGGTAGTCCTTCTAAAAGAAACAACCTAGTATTTACTTTAACCTATTGAAAAGCACGAAACTTTCATGCAGTCCTTTCCCTAGAGCTTTCATCAGCTGGGAAGTGAACCTGGAATAAACTGTCAATGTTCTTCTGTTTAGCCAATTATGTCAACAGTGCGCTTAAATCCCAGCTATTTGGAGATTAAAGAGAATTCTATAAAATGCTTTTTAAAGGTGAAATTTATCGAATCATTTCTCGCTGGATGAAATATCCTTTGAACCTACCTGTCAAGATGTGAAGTAAATATAATCCATTTTTGTCAGTCAGTTTGAAAAATAGAAATCTATTGACAGAGAGCCTATACTCAAGTATTTCTATTTAACCCCCGAAAAATGTTCACATTTTCTAGTAAAAAAATGAGTCATGGAAACTTCTTTAATAAATGGTTGAGCATCAGCCACAAAACTTCCGTGCTATTTTTGAACTGTAACTATACGTTTCAAAATTATTCTACATTTTTTATGAATATAGTCAAATCCTTCTTTACCGAAACCAGTTTATAATGGATCCTAAAACGTAACAATTTTGGCCTCTAGCGATTTTCTATGAGTACAATTTTCTTTTATTTGGCTATATCAAACCCTTGGAAAGTATGAAAAATCAGATGAAAATATTATGTTTCTGGATTTCTTTTTTCTAAATGAAAATTACGAAATGTTAAAATAAAAGGAACTGAACAACGTTGGCTTCTACAGGTCTACGACATATCTGTGCCCTCTTGCATTTTGAGGTTTTGAAATCTGAAAAGCCAATAAGCTTAAAATATGGAAGATATGTTCAAGCCTATAATGCCAATCGTAAACCATGTTGGCCGCATATGCCAAAGCAGCAAAATAGGTATTCTAACTTCCTCGCCCCAAAGTACTCCTGGATTATCTGCCTAAGACAGGATTACTTTCTAAGGAAAACTGGCTTGTATTTATGCTATGCATGCGCAAGACCACAAAAAACACCGAAGAAGCCATTCCATTTGCTGGGTTCAAACTCAGATCAAGTGCTAGTATTCAGCGATCTAAACTAGACAGCCAGATGCGGAACTTAAGAAAGGTAACAAAGTATGATGGATAAATTCAACCAAAAAATATGAAAAGGTCTTCTCTTGGTTGACAACTGGACTGTCTAAATATATTTCGGATGCTTGCAAATGAATTAATTACGTTTGCTTTCCTTCCCACTAATGCAAATTCTTATCTTGCAGCTTATGAACTAAAGATTGATTAGGAGCTTGAATCTTTATTACAGAAAACAACCCATTTTATGGAAGAAACCTTTTAACTACTTGTTATAGAACCTAACATTTGAAATTGTTTTCAGCATGCCAACATAACAACTAATGTGAAAAGGAGGAAAGAAATGCTGACTTACCATTCTTGAAATGACTGAAAAAACAGTATATCAACAGCATCTAATGTAAAGCTTTTTTTTTTTTTTTTTTTTTTTTTTTTTTTTTTTTTTTTTTCCTCTAAAGGTGTCATGAAGCTGTTGTTATAGGCAAAGATGCGAATGGTGAAGCTTGCAGAAAAAAAATGAAATTCTAAAATATTGAAGATTTTTTGTGCTATGTTGATGGAAGGCTCGAAAGGAAACCAATACATACAAAGCGACCTTTTCAAGTACAAAAAGTCAAATATTCCTGTTGTGTTTTTAATCGCCTGTACAGCTCAGTTATGTACGAAAATAATACACATGTTTTTAAATGAAAGAAACTAAAATATGAAAACTTGGTCGCTTATTTGAAAATGGCAAAGCACACGAGGGATATCTGCCTAAGGTGATGGATATGCCTTAGCGGAGCAGTTTCTAAAGCAAACTGTCTCATATTTAAGTTACACAAACGAAACCCAACAATGCAGCCAGCCCATTAACCTAGAATAGTTATATCACTACTAAATTATTTTATTTTACATCTAATAAATAGCACATATTTAGAATGTCTTAATTTTGTAAACCCGAGTCGAGCTCCCGGTATCCGCCATACTTAACCACTCGACCATTTATGGAGCATGAAAACATGAAACTCTTCATGAAGAAAATCCAGATCTTTTCGGTTACATGACAACATGTGCCAAACAATTTTCAATAAGTGCGCCAGCTTTGCTCATTGGCAACTATCACAAAATTTAATGTGCTGTTCCTATATCTTATAACAGAATTTTTGTTTTCAAAGTAAATATTTCTCATAGATTTTTTTTGTTCTATTTCTTTCTTGCTTATTGAAATAACTCAAGAGATATATTTCTTATATTTAGAAGAGTTTTCCGAAATGAGCTAATTATGGTAGCATGTTTTCACTCCGGAAGTATCAAGTTAGCGCTATAGGAAATGGCTGTTGAAAACTGTTTAATTCATGCTGTCCTACAACGAAAGATAGAGGAAAAAGCCAGTCCTAAAAATACTCGCATTAGGAGAAGGCTTAGTTCAGAAACGCTGCTCAATAAAAGAGATTCAGTTATTTATTATCTGTGTTCAGATTTCTTCAATTTCTGCAATTTCGAATATCGAAAATATCGTGTATTTCTTTTGCAATTTTATGCCTTCAGGCTTTGTTACATGATCTACGCAATGCTTTTCTTAAATAATAATAAAAACTTTACAATATGATTTTCCACCCATTCAAGAGAAACGAAACGAGATTAAAAATGTAAATTGGTACTTATAATAATTCAATTTTCTGAAAACCTGAATATTACTACTACTCGGGATTAAGAAATACGAAGTCTTTAAACTTCAAATTAATATTATATTCAATAGTACTAGCCTTCAAAGTGATAGCAATAGTCTCGAATGCAGAACCTTCAGCACACTAACATATCAATACAGAAAAAAGTAATATTCAAAAATATAAAAATGCTTCCGTTTCTGAAATAACATGAAAGTTATTTAAAAAATTACTTTATTTTAAAAAATGAAATATACTAATTAAAAGCAATCTTGAACTCGAGTATATCTAAGCGCTCCTGAATGCAACGCAATATATCTAAATAAAAATCAAAATAACTCAATCTTAATCCATCTAAATCCCTTATTTAGGAATTTTATTTCCGTAAAACTCGAAAAAGAGGAAGGATGAAAGAAAATATGAGAAGTACACTAAATTATTTTATTTTACAGCTAATAAGTAGCACATAATTGGAATATCTTAATTTTTATAATGTTTTCAAGCTGTCTTTTAAACGCAAAGGTGAAGATTATTGAAAGCCTAAGCTATAAAAAGTAATGAAAAAAGAGGGAAACATTCCGATTGCGTACTTACAGTTATAAATGCAAATGGATGTCAAAGTAATAAAATTCATAACTTTTTTCCTCTAGAACAAACTGTTTGAAGATGCATTTCTATGTTGATTATTAAAAGTAAAAAGCTATTAGCTATTAAATAAAAACTAAAGACTGTGAAGAAAATTAACAAAATCAAGCTAAAATAATAATAAAAATGCTAATTAAAATAAGGATGAAAGAAGATAATTTTATTTAACTTTCTTTTTTAGTAGCTATTCGTCTTCGGACAGCTCCCTTACACTGTATTAAAGTATGCTTTGATTGTAATACGGTTCTTATTCTTAAATCTGGAGGAAAAAATGTAGCTTATTGCTACTTCATTTTTACGTGATATCTGATGACAATAACAATAACGGAATAATCCTTTTGCGTTATTAGTTTTATATGACATTCCATTACGTTCAGCTTTCTTTTCTTCTTTCAGTATTATTTTTCACGCTTACCTATTATTATTATATGTTTTATTTCTACCTCTATTTGTTGCATCTAACTGTATTACATTTTTTATATACATTTGAAAGGATAAGATGCTGCAGTCGCAGTTTTTACATTTCTCACAATATGTATGATTTTAGTTTAACACCTTTTAAGTTCCTAAAACTATATATTTAAGCCCAACAAATGAAAACTCGATACATTTTCTAGTTATGAAAATATTAATTACTTAATTGTTTCCTTCTAAACCAATATACTTTTTTACAGAAATGCTGAGCGTTACCAAATACGCTTCAGTACTATCATCTGCCCAAAAATTGAAAATTTTTAAAAATTGATTCAAAAACAAAATGTTTAGAACACTTAAGAATTTAAAAAACTTATCGATCACTTAAGAATTTCCGAAAAATATCACTTTTCAATCAATTAAAAAAATTTACGAAAAAACCCGGTGCTAAAATTTCTCGTACTTTCCATGCTTTAAATCTAATCAACTCCTTTAAAATTGCTTTTTTAGCAGTTATAAAGGTCCACTAACAACAAGGCATAAGATAACCGAACATTCTTGGCTACTAAGTGGCCTGGCTCATAAGCTTTTTTTGATTTTCTCATTATTTTAGTACAGCATGTTTGTTTATTTGATTATGGAAAAGCACGCAAGAGCTATCCTAAGGGAAGGAATGCTTACGTGGGGACTTTCTAAGGGAAACTGACTTATTCACATTTCATATACAGAAAAATCACAAAAACATCCATGCAGCCAGCCCATTCGCCTGGAATCGAACCCAAGTCGAACTAGCAGTGTTTACAGATTTTATCGCTTGGCTGCACTAGTATAGGTATAAATTAGAGTAATTTTCTTCGATATGGATTTCTATGAAGATTGGGATAGTAATTCTCACATATTTGTTCCATTATGAATTTATTTCTTCAAACATTTAATTTTTTTATTATTAGAATAAAAATAATTTCTTAAGTAATTTTAAGCAGTTTTCTTTATTAAACTGTACATTATTTAAGTCAAATTAAGAAAATTTTTTATAAAAGTGAATTTTAGTTCTATAAGAATAGAATGAAAAAAACGATATGTGTGTAGAAGTGAAAATCATAGTTAATGTGTCCAATAAATACGTATAAATACTTAAGATATCTTTTTAGGCATAATATCATTTTTAATCCATCAAAACTATACCCACTAAGAGTGTTATTACGGCAAATTGCCATTACTAACACATTAAGCATTTCTTTTAGCATAAGCTGCTTTATTTCTACAGATTATCTTCCTGCAAGGGAAAAAATGCTTATACCTGCAGCAGAGATGAAACCATTGCTTACATTACCAAGTAAGGAAGCGCAAAATTCTCCTAACACTCTCTCGCCAAGTCGCCTTTTAGATACATTCAACCATCTACTGCCACTAGTTTAGGAAAAGAACAGAAGGTATAATGGCACACTCAACCAAAGCAATGTTTGTGATCTACAGAAGTGTCTGCTGCGCAGTCTGCAGTCCGTGTTCACAGGACTTTCCAAAATCTCCAGTCCATTCGCGGCCTTTATTGGAATAGAAAATAAAGGAAGGTAATATGGAGGAAGCCGAGAATCGGTGATTTCAGGGATACCACTAATGGAGTTATCTTAGCGATCTTCATCCTGCTGTATCTCTATCTTCTTTCTATCTTTCTCTCTCTTTCTCTTCATGCAATATCTTTTGTCTTAGGATCTTTTTTCGCGCGCTTGTTGGTTTGGTCGATAAGGGGAAGCAGTGCGTTGCACGTAGGTACACACTTGCTGAGTGCATGGATTGCTTTGTGTTGTTTTAAGGGACACTGTCAAATACGTAACAGAATATCACGGCATAAACGCGACAGGGGGCTGCTCTGAGTTTTGGACAGTTTAAATGTAGGCAAATTTTACGTTAGCTAATGTATGTAAATGCAGCTTCTAACAGTTGAGAATGTATTGCGCTTTTATTTATTGCATTTCTATCTTTCTATATTTCATTTTTTATTTATTTATTTATTTATTTATTTATTTATTTATTTATTTATTTTATTCTTAAGGTAAATTTGAATTCAAATTGGCCCTTTTTTCTGCTGCAAATAATGTTTGGCTTAAACATAGTAGTAAGTAATTCGACATTGTTATGGAGTTGTTTCTGTACCTAAGACAATTATGTTTTTTTTTACTTTCAACTGTAAAGTTACAGAAAATTACAATAACTTATGATGTTAAATTTTTACATGAAAAAATATATATATTTCAAAGTTTTCTTGAAATTTTTATCATTTCAGGTGGAATTTTCAAATCTATAAACCTGTTTTTGAATATCATTTTTCTTTTTTCAAGTAACTAATAATTCTCATAATCAAAAACACTGAGAATAAAGTCTCAATAAAACAAGGTTTAAAAACCAGCCTGCACATGTAAAATTCCAGTTAATATTAGAGAGTTTAGTTAACCTTAGCTTTCAGAGTTTCATTTAGTTTACTTAACACAACTAAATTTTCCCAAGATTTAATCAAAAAAATTAAGCCTAAAATATTGGTAACAAATACTATTTTAATTGAAATTTATTTTCTTAGTAATGCAAATATATCTCTGATTTATTATTTAATTTTACTAGAAATAGTTTTCCAGCCTGTCAAATTGTTAATTAAAAGCCGAAGAAGTATAGCAATATCTGAAAGCATTAAAAGTAAGTTTTCACAACATATTAATTAAACTGAAAATTGTAATTTATCATTCAATTGCACTACGATTTTCATCCTAAGAACTATAAAATCTACAAAGAAATGTATGCGGATTGTAAACAAATTACATCAAATTTACCAGTTCGCGGTCAGGTTTGACGAAAACGAAGTAATACAATAAAAAGGAATGGAGATAAAAATAGTCACTTATCTCTACCGTATGTTTTAACTCTTGGAAACTATAACAAAAAAAACTGTAGAAAAGATACTTCATTAAGACAGTAATATAACAAGTTTTAAACTAGACTATCGCCATAGCGATAACATTTCTCTTTATTTTTAGCTTAATGAAATATGCATTAATTATGCTCGCCATCTATTGACAAATAGGGGAATTTGAATTCTAATAAACATCAGTGATACAAGAAATAGGTTCAGTTCAATTTTTCATTAGCTATTTCTGTTATGGGAAAGCACTAAAATGCTACATGCCTGCAGGAAGGGATATCTTCAAGGAGGATTATCTAGATTAAACTGGCTCATATTCAAGTTGTACACGAGAAAAATTACGAAAACTCCCATCCACCCAAACCCTCCTAGGATTTAAACTCAGATTGTAACATCAGTATATTTACATTGCGACTGTTGGTGGGCTTTCAGTTCAATTTCACGCAATTCATTTCTGAAATCTACTCGAATGTCGGTAATATGGAGAAAGGATGCTAAGTTAAATATAAGGGTTACTGAAATAAACTTAAAATTCGATTTCTTCAGTACAAAAACTTAATACAAGAGCTGAGTGCAAGATCATACGCAGCGGAAAGAATTTAAATATTTTGTCATTATTAAATTATATCACTTCAAAAAATTAGGCATCATAAAGCATTTACCTAATTTAATATATTTGGCAGAATATACAGCTAAAATATGACTTATTTGGCATTGAGCACTCCCTTTGTCCATGTACACATCGATGTATTTTCACTTAAAAAGTCAAAGGAGCACCCAATTGTACAGTAGAGGCAAACAAAAATACGCAATCTCAATAAACTACATTTTAAACCAAACAATAAAATAACATAAAAAAAGGAAAACCTCTTACGCATCTAAGCTCTACGCAAAAGCAAATATTCACTTATCTTATTTAGAAATTTTAGTCTTCAGTCTGTGGCACACAAAATTCCTTAACAGCATCCAAAATCTTCCTAAAATTATCTGAACTCGAATCCGTATATCGGCGTCGCCACATAAATTCACAAAAATACACTGAAACAAAACACTGAAATTATTGGAAAACAGGATTACACCAAACAAAATTAAAATATTATTGCTTATTTAGAAATACATAATGTTATAGGGTAAAAATGGAACTACTCTTATATGCGTCCTCAGGTCGCCAAACATTTTTGGGGAGAAACTCCATGCCGCCATATTACTACCTAAATTTTTTTGTCTACATTTCGAATTTTAAGCCTAAATTGTCTCCAAAAACGCGGTTTTGGCATGTGCAAAAACTACGTTTTGAAGACACAATTTAAGCTAAAATTCCGAAACAAAAAACAAAAAATTTAGGTAGCAAAAACGTTAAGTTTCTAACCAAAAATATTTGACAAGAATCCATGTATACAGCGATATGTTTTAACTTCAAAAAACATCGACGAGTTGCACATTCTAGGCAGCGAAGGAATCTACGAACTACGCACACCTCACTTCAATAAATTAACATAACAATAAATTTCAAAGAATACCATGTACACAGCATTCTGTTTAAACTTTAAAAAAATCTACGAATTGCACAATCTAGGCATTGCGCACAAATCAACAAAATAAACTAAAATAAATTACAAACAATTCAAATAACAACAGAAATTCGTAGTAAAAAAACAATGAACATAACATTCTACAAAATAAAAACAATAAAATAAAATGCACTTACCATAATACATTCCTAACTAAAATTTCGCTTGTCACACAACGTCTCTGAACAAAAGTGCCACGGAATTTCGAAAGTAACGATAAAAACTTCCTCCAAAGTTAACTTACTACACCAAAACCACAATCAAAATCTTAAACTCCGCTGACAGCCACGAAACTTTACCAGCAACCATTTGACCGCAAATCCACACAAGTCCCACAGAAAATCCAAAAAACCCTTCAATCCTCAAAAACATACCCGTGATCAAAAGACTCGTAAACAACTCCAACATCGTACCTTTTAATACTAAATTTACTTCCCCTACAATCTATTTTAGATTGTGGGGGAAAGAAAATTTAGTATTAAATTAACTGAATCTCGACTGAAATCTTGCCACCACGTCTATCATTGCAACATAAACCATTTCAAAACAAGCACGACACAAACCAACGAGCAATTAAACCACTCCAGCAAAAGATTTTTCAACGTCAGCAGGGTTGCCACACAGCACGCAATCGCGCGAAAAACCAGCGCATAATACATATCGCCATATTTGGTGATATTAGGACGCATATAAAAGTAGAGCCGTAAAAATATATTTCAGAGTACCCGTTGGTGAAAAATGACGATTTTTGGCGATTGGCCAGCAAGGCACAATTTCAAGATGGCTGCTACACAAAACCAAAATAACAAGTCAGAGAATTGCACTATCCCTTGTCTTTGTCCATGTACACATCGATCTATTTTCACTTTAAAAAAATCAGGACAATGATGACGTCATATAATGTTAAAACAAAGTTACTCATCACCAAAACTGAACAAAATTTGTAGCCAATCGCGTCTCAGTAAACTGCATTTTAAATCACACAATAAAATAACATAAAAAGGAAATACTTGTTATCGCATATACGCACTGCAAAAAGGAAATATAAACTTACCATATTTAGAAATTTCTGTCTGTGGCACACAAAATTCCTTAACAGTATCCAAAAACTTTCTAAAATTATCTCAACTAGAATATGCATACTGCCGTCACCACATACATTCACAAAAATAATAGTCACAAATATCTTCCATAGTGCCGGACTGTAGGTGGTATTTCTTGCATGAACCTTTCTTGCAATAAATCCATTCAAAGCCATCTTTACGTTCGACCATACGTATTTCCTTCGTACATCCAAACACTTATAATGACTAATAAGTAAATCTTCATTTACACACCAGTCAATTAATGCTTTTTTCCCTTTTGTTCCAAATCGTACAGAAACTTCACTTTAATCTCATTACATACAACCATTTTACGGTGAACAGCACAAAATATGCAACGTACTTCCTGACATCCGATACAGAAACACACAAAACATGGCTTACAAATATTTTCCCATCAGTCAAATTCACCGCAATCACGCAACCAGTCACGTCATAATAGCGTTTCCACAACATTCAACTACTCAGGTTACCATAAATGAAACGACAATTTGGCTATATATGAAACAAAATCTTGGCGATAATCCAAGGGGCACCTTAAAATACAGATTAACCTATTATGTAAATTTAATTTCTAAATCAGTGCGAATAGGAAATTGAATACATACAAATCTACTGTATTTGGAGATGAAGCCTTAATTTCCAGGTTACACGGAATTTTAGAATTTCATCAAATGGTCCATCATTGACGTACAAATTCATCGGGAAGTTCGACATTGGAGATCAGAACACATCAATAACAATTTTTTTCTCCGTTTACCTATAGCATATTAGCAGTATATTAAATCAAGAAAATTTCTTAATCATATTTTTTCAAATTTTTTAACTAGGGATAACGAAATTTTCTACAACCATTGGAGTATATTTTTATTGCCACCATACTTAAATAAAACTATAAATTCTTAAAAATTCAATGCATTAATTATATGATTTACAGGATTTATTATAAAAATGAAACTAGGCTTCTCAAAAATATAAATTACATATACATAATTCGAAACTAAATTTAAAAATTTAGCTAAAAGCCTAGAGATACAAATTATGTGCACAGATACTAATTAAGTACATAGTATGGCTTTTACAATTAAAGATTTTAATTCCTTTATTTTTCATAAAATCTTAAAATAGTTCAGCCTCATCCATCAATATTTAATTAACTAACTTGTAGCTTGCGACAATTATTTTGTGAATACGGACACTAAATTGACATACAGAAAGCTCAGTATTTAAGCATTAACACAGCCACTTTGACATAATTTAACAGTTTTTTACAGATGAAATTGTAAAAGTTATTTATCAAGAGCAGGTTTATGGTTTTCTCGAATTTTTTAAAAAAGCTCCTAAACTATAACTATATCGTAAGTTCGCAAACATTATCAGCGTGTGAAAAAAATTTAGCAATTTGAAATAAATTTTTTAATAATCAAACAAGGTTTATGTGACGTATTAAAAAAATAAAACACATAGGTTTGTCTCCAAATCTTAGAGTAATTTTTATACGTTATTTATCTCAAGTACACATCGATCTGTTTTCGCTCGAAAAATTAGAGAATTGCAGAGATTCAGCATCACGCAAACTCGAACATGTACCTATTTTCAAGGGAAAACTTCGACGACACTGGCTATCTACCAAACATTACTGATTTTGCGGCAAAATTCTGTATTCCTGCAGAAATTTTATTTCAGTTTCTTCAAACATTTAAGTCAAAAAATATCAGGAACTGTTTATGAAAACCGTTGAAACTTAGAATACAACAAAAAGAACACATACGAAAATGGCAATGTTGCTTGCCTGATTGTTATGCGCATGTTTGCCAGGATTTGGCACATTCTAAAAATTTGATGACTTCTACTAAGGTGGTTCTGATAGCACCTAAGTTCCGAAAAGCTGTTCTTCGAATACAACGCAACAGCTACTCGGCTGTAAAACTGCCGAACATAGTAGCTCAACTCGGGCTCAAATCCCGGCGAACAAGCTGGTTGTACGGGAATATTCGTGAACTTCCCTAGTGTATATGAATAAGAGACAACCTTATCTTGAAAATTCTCAACAAAAACTTTAGTTTATTATGTCAAAGCGCACTACGTCTATCTGCCTAAGGGGAGAATGATGCCTTCGGTGAAGGACTTTCAAAGGGAAACTGGCAGGTATACAAATTACATATGGGGGGAAAACCACGAATACGCCCATGCAGGCAGTCCGTTTGCCTGGAACTACCAGTGTTCAGCGATTTTAAAGCTCGGTCGCTGGTGGGCTCTCCACGAAGGCATTCCTCTCCTTAGACAGATGGCCCGCGTGTTCTTTGCTATAGTCTAAACTTTGAGTAGAATGACTCCTTATCTTAAACTGGATTGATAAAGGATTACTAAGGGTGAAAGATTGACGAAAAAGCTAACATACAAGCACAATATCAGTTCTCGTTCACTCCAGGCTGTAAGGATTAGTAGAACTGTTCAAATCATTGAAAATTCGAATTAGAGAAAGCATTTTGTAAAATCAACTTCTGACGGTGATTTATTGAAAACATAAATTACTCTGTAGTCTATGTAAGTCCATTTTCTTCAGCTGTTAATAAGAGAAACTAGCACTGATTCACGTACCAGCCCATTCGCCTGTATTTAAACCCCCCTCCTCCTCAAGTTGAATTATTATTAGTGTCAGTGGTAGTGTACTTTGCAAATTATGAAGCCTTGGACTGATAACCAAGTCCGTAGCACTTGAAGAAATAAACATTAGACTAATCAATGTTTTCCCTAATCGACAGGATCTCCAACTTGAGGACGCATTTGATCCGCAGCATTCAAGTAGTGACGATTCAAGATGCTAATAGCGGCTGGTTGTTTCTCAAGCGATGGTAGCATTAGCTCATTCTTCTACAAATGATGAGATTTCGGTACAAGGTTCGAATCAAAATCCAAGCCCCTACTCATGTAACAGAAGTTGCCTTACTTTGAAGCCTTATTAATTATATTGAAATCCATTCATTAAATTACTTCTCTATGCAGTTCCAGCTTGGGCTACCGTCAACAAAGATGTAGGAGTTTATTTATTTTCACTATTTGTTATTTTAATTTGTGAGACTTTCTTGCTTTCCTTTATCCCCCTCGCGTTTTTCTTTTACCCTCGCGTTATTCAATGCAAATGAGTTGAGATGAACGAAAGTATTTAAACTGGTGGAGTGAAAAGGTTAGACAGAGCGTGATTTCGCTAACGTGAGCGCGCGTTCCTATTTTCTTCCATCTGTTAACCTTAATATCGGCTACGCATTCTTGCCACCGAGTTATTCCGCCGGTGTGAGTTTCAGAGTCAACCTATTAGCTTAAATTGAATTATTATATAGTCTCGAACTACTCTTTACCTCTGAATTTAGTGCTACATTACCGTTTAAGTTTTCACCGCAAATGGTCGGTGTTTGTACACACGTTCGCGCCGTCTATTAATTATATTGTATTCAATAAAAGGGTCTTTTACACTCTTCCCTTGGTTGTGTTCATCTTCAAGCCTGTGCGAGAGTTCCTAAGTTTTAACACTTAGGTAGATCTAGTAACATTTTATGAAAGCTAAACGAGCTATATCTTACAAACACACCAAAAAAATTGAAATATTTTAGAACAAAATTATCAGAACTATTATAAACGCCCCCTGTTTCGCAAGAAATGCTCAGATTCACCAAGAAGTCAAAATCAACAGTTTTCATGATTTCATCTTAACATCCAACCATAAATTTTCGAAAAACTGCTTAATTCGGAATACCTCGATCTTTGAAAACTCATAGACTACAATCCTACAATAGAAAATCCGGTTAAATGATCTCGCTCGAACCATCGCAACGCCACACAGTGAAAATTCTACACCGAAATGATAGCCAAGTGGCGATAAGCAAGCCTCTGATTTTATTTACTAAGATTACGAGTTTGATTAGACTCCAATTTTTTTTCGTTTAGTTTAGTATTCCTGGAAATATGCTCGACAAAACAAACCACTTTTATTTGATAATCTGACAAATCAGAAACAGCCACTGGCTCGAATAGCTTTTCCTTGACTTGCGTGATTCTACGCAATTCGCAACAAACTATCAAACTGAACTAAACGTTATGATTTCGTGTTTTAAAACACAAATATTTATTACATCGCCTTATCGGCGGCGCATTATGGTTCTTAACCTCAAAATTACATCCATCGCCTTAGGGCAAAATCTTAAATATCTGGGAGAATAGTAGTAATTGCTAATATGCCTATTACACCATCTGTTCAGTGCAATGTAATCTTTAAATTACTTTGAATCTAGACAATAAATTTAATTACTGAAAGCTTTATACAATTCAGTTTTTATCCACAATTATTTTAGTTTTAATACCAAAAGAATATTAGGCGTTTGGATAGAATGCTTTGAACGATAAGTGTTATCCCCTCGCAAGATCTTTCACTGCTTTTTAAAAGAGGCACCAAATCCCATGTGCACTTAACCATCTTTCATCCGACATTCAATACAAGATTAATATTTGGCTTCGAGAAGAAATTTAACTCTTCGCTGCGCATACAAGCAGTCGACAGCAGAAAATGGATTTTCGTTTTTTTCTATGTAAGCTTCCGAAATGGTTGAGGTGAGTAATAATTTTTCAACTGAAATATTTTTTCACTTCGTATGTTTAGTTGCATGGGCTGTTTTAGTGCAGTAGTCTTGGTGCTCTTTGTAATTCTACAAAACAAATGAAATTCTGCTACATATTCTTAGTAGTAAGAATGTTAGATAAATTGGTGCTGTTCTGTTGTTACGACCGGGTTGAGAAATGTATGGGTTCCTGTACGCATGTATATATGTAAGTAGGAATGTATGTGTGTGTATACATATACACATACACATACAAACACATGCTCATACTTTCCTGAACCTGGTCCCGATATCAGAACAGTACCGGTAAATCTATCACGACTGTAAACGAATATGTTTCCTTTTCTCTATAATGTTTTAGTTGGTAATTATGAAATTTCGCAGTTCCACTCCGCTTTTCGTTAGTACCGAAGCAATTTTGTAAACGATTCCCTCGGTCAGATCACAAATAAAGTTCAATTAGAATTCATTCAAGTTCAGATCATGAAATAAATATTACAAGAAGCTAGGGCAGAGGTATAATGCCTGTTTATGAAAATTATCTTCTGATTTTAAACGTTATTAATATACAGCAGAAAGGAAATTCAGTTACCTGTTTCTTTCGTGCAATCGTCTTCGATGTTTTCCAGTCTGGCCTTTTTATGTGGTAAAGTAAGATTCGTAAAAGTTATAAAACTAAACCGAACACTACATAAAGATTACACTCCAGTTTTAAAAACGTTTCGTAATACCAAATATTTACACAACAATCATGAACACACAAGTTTCGATCGGTGCGGCATTTTTACACAATCGCATTTTTTCGTGATATTCCGATACTGCAGAGTTACTCAAGGGATCTACTAGCTAAGAGTACTTCTTGAGTAATCACAGAGTTTCTTACGGAGCCTGAGAAAGAATGGTACATTAAATGTGTCCTTCGAAGAAGGACATCGACGGCGAAAAGAAGAGAAGAGGCGCTGTGACTCTGTAGCAGTTACAGTCGTCATGCATCTGGTGCCGTCTGTAGCACAGGATAAAATCCAGGTAGGCGGTTGGAAAGATGAGTGTTCCCAACTGTGAGCATAGCGTCAGCTTCCAAGTGGTAGTATCCAATCCAGGCAACGCGGAAAAATATACAATATTTAAGAATTTACATCATGAAGCGTAACACGTAGTTCGACTATATGTAGGTGAACGATAAAAACCGCATGTCAGGTTACAAGTCCTTCTTGCCTTGGACGATGTAAAAAAATTGGCCACTAAGATTTCATAATTTAGAAGTGCAGCAAAGTTTGCAGTAGTATTGGCTAATGCCTGGCTGTAGAATTCCATATTAAGCTATTCCTTTACCATATTAGTTTTCAAATTATGGTGCGAATTTTCATTTTGTATGAAGTGAGGGGCATCAGTAATAATCCGCAACAACTTCTTTTCCAGAACTTGTGATTTCCAGACTGATGACGCGTGAGTAAAGATCTTTGATACTTTCGTCGGTACACTGGCTTACAGCAGGAGATATTTTCCCTGCTTTTACCAGTACCTTAGAGACTCTCGTTTAGACTTAGACTAACCTTTGTGAAATTCGCAATTAAATATATCCTCTAGATGAGGTGAATTTGTTGGAAAAAATTGTAATTTGTTCGTTTTCAACTTTCAACCAGCCATCAACTTCGAATCCCCTATTACCAAACATCATTTTGTAAAGTCATTAGGGTTTTTTGAAGCAGGTGTGTGTATTTAATTATGGCAAAGCACACTAGGGCTATCTGCCTAAGGGGAGGGATGCCTTCGTGGAGGACTTTTTGAGGAAAACTGGCTCCTATACACGTTACACATGGGGAAAACCACGAAAACACCCATGCAGCCAGCCCGTTCGCGGGATTCGTTTTTTGAAGCAGGAGACGTGAAAAATTAGCGATGTCCCCGTCGGGATTCGAACCTGAACCTCTCGAATACGCGCTGAGTTAAGACATAAGTAAAGATCGGGAGGATGATAGCCTTATAATGACGTACCTTTGTGCCAGATTGAGTCCTGAGTCACTTAAGAGTAATGGGAAAACTTTGCGAATGATGTGACATGACTTTCAACTGTTAATGTGCGTAGGCCAACTGAAAGATCTATTGATTTTTAGCGACGCAGTTCCTCAGTGCCAAGTTCTCAGTTCTGTATCTGTATCAATCTTGCTTTTTAAGCAAGAAGAAAGGAGATGAGGAATTTGGCGAACGCCGTTTCCTTCAGTCCGTGAAAGTTAATATTGAAATTAACAACAAACGTTTTTACAACTTTTTATTAAACATTTACAATTATCCATGCCTTCTCCGGGATTCGAACCCGGACCCTTCGGCACTGCAGTCAGCAACGCTAACCACTATACCGGTTGAAGTTCTCAGTTAATAAGATAAGGCTTCATACGCTAGTGAAGAGTTTTGTTGTTTGTCTGCTGCCTGTTATATAATTCCCACCTTGAATTCTAAGATCTTCGCTCTTTACTTTACCCCCAATAGAAGTCTGCAGTCAGATTTAAAATTAGTATCGAGTCGGCCATTGAGAAAACAACACGCCCTCTCAGGGCTTGCATATTTTCTAACAATGTTTTTACACACTCAATGACCTCAGGAAGACTGTTATGACTTTCCCTCAAATAGTTCATAATTTTAGGCATGGCATTTCATCACTGAAGCTCCACCCATGGCATTTCATCACTGAAGCAATGGGCTTCGCTTTTTTCCCTTTCGGATCAATTTCAGATAGAGAAATTTAAGCGCGAAATTTCTACATACGCCAAAAAAGACTCAGACGGAACTCAGTAAGGAATTTGCAAAGAGCAGGACTTAACCGCATCCTGCTGAATGCCAGAATCCTCGCAAAAGTATCAAAGTATCCGAGATCTTCTTTTCACCATCCAAAACTTCCTACAAGGAACACATTTCATGTATCATTCCTTTTCAAGCTCCGTAAAAAACTTCGTAATTCCTCTGAGAAGTACCGCTTAGGATAGAGTCCCAGAATAACACTGCAGTATCGCAGTATCCAAGTTCTCAAAGGAACTCAACTTAAATAAAGGTCAGCTTCTGTGATTGTTCTATGATGCGGTCGGGTTTGGTCACAGCTGGAACCATTGTCACATGGCACTACCACAGAGGCTTTATCCAGAGACGTAGAATCTGTAGCAATAGAATACTTGTTGGGGAACGTTGAAGGAGATAAAGATGTTGTACTGGACAAAGTAAAACACCAAACTTCTGTGATTTTTCTGATCTTACCCATCTTACGAATTTATTTATCACATGTCAAATTATTCTTCATTCTTTCAAAATCCAATACCCTTAAATGTGCCATTAGTATCGTGACATCTGCATATTGTATTTGTCTATGATTTTCTATGGTGAAAGAGTGAACGAAAGCATGCTTTGACCGAAGATTGGTTTGCTTTTGGTTTAATTTATTATGGCAAAACTTAGTAGGGTTGTCTGCCAACGGGAAGGTATGCCTTTATGGAAGACTTTCTAAGCGCAACTGCCTCGTATACACTTCACACAGGAAGAAAATCCACAAAAATTCTCATGCAGCCAGCCCGTTCGCCTGTATTCGAACCCAGGTAGGAACTACCAGTATTCAGTGATTTTACTACTCTGTCGCTGTTGGGAGTTTTGACGAAAGAATGGCAGAATACTAAAAGTTTTCAATATCTTTCCAGCCTAAAAGTACTTGACCTTGGTGGCAAATTTTGTCACCAAGTCCCATCAGGAGCATTTCTGCCCAAACCTCTAGTTCCAGTTGAACTAGTTTCATAATTTAAACATTGTTGGAGTCATGAGATCTATAATTTTATATGAGAAATAAGTCCTTGTATGCAAATCACAAAATATAATTACCACAAATTTAATTTTACAAAAATAAACTCTAAAATTATTGCCTTGAATATAAAAATTAAATAAATAAATAGAACAATACACAATATTACAAAAATACACAAAAATAGCAGTGCAATCAAATAGATTTAAATATTTGTAGAAATTTACGCAAGCATCAAATACCTCGATGAAATAGCGAAAATTTTAAACAAATTACTTGTTTCATTCTCTTTATAACAGATCATAACTAACATTTTACAAACAGAGTTTGAAATTTCCTTAAACTTTGTTTGAATAAATATTTTTAGAACTATAGATATGAAAGCTCAGTTTCTGTCGATTATACTCCCGTTTAGTGCTTTCCTGAAAATCTCAGTAGGATAAGTAAAGCCAAAATTAACGATGTTGAGGTTTGAGAAACAAAAGAATTGTTCAGACAAAAGAATGAGTTTGTCTCAGAAGCCTTAATGATGCATTAATATTCCATTGTTCGCTTATTCTAAGAATGGTAAATTTAATTTCTTAAATTTTGAATGACGTATGCTAAATTAAATGCTTTCTAATCCATATCATTGTCCTCGTCAGTTTTGAATAGTGAAATTAATTTTCCAGATTTTTAAACATTCTCATTATGTACATTAATACGAAATTAAATTTAAGAAAGCGGTTATTCTGCAACTATACGTCTTCCACTTTATTCGCACTTTTGTTATGTAAATGACTTACTGGTGTGTCTCCTGTAAGGATAATTTGACAGGCAGGATATCTTAACATAAATGCCTCTGAAACGTATATAAGAAAAAACAGCGTCTTTATCAATAAAGTGATTTATAATGCATATTTTTGCATACATATCTATATATGTATGCAAAGTCATCTTAAGCCAAAATCATTTGATAATTATGAAAACAGTAGAAGATTTATGATAAGATCTTGAAGCTACCCATAAATGAAAAACTATTGGGGGTCGCATAATATTTCTAAGGTTTATTTGTCATGCTTGTATAATTGCATAGGTATCTACCAAATATAATCATTTAATTATAAAATCATTATCAAAATACTACGACACATTACATTTGTTTAATTGTATATGTCTAAAGAATTCAGTGTATAGACACAAATTTATCTAGAGTAAACGTACAGATTTAAAAAGCTCTTCTGTAATCTAAGACATATTCTAGCTGCAGCTTGTTTGGCGCATGTTGTGCTATTAAGAAAAGCGCTCGAAAATTTAATATAATGCAGTATTATTAACAGAGCCTTAGCTATTCAATTTAAGGCATCTACAAATGCTACTTTTTAAGCCATTTAAATCAAACATAACTTTCACTTCTGTAATTATCATATGTAAAGACTTTTAAAACTAACGAGTTAATAAGATTTAATGCTTACTAGAAATGTAGTTAAATTTCTAATTTAATAACAGATCATTTCTAATTTAACAACAGAACTTCAGAAAGCAGTAAGTTAAATGAAGATTACAGAAAAGCCACTCAGACGTGACTAACCAAATATATACTTTTCGCATCATATTAAAATCTTAAAAAAATAATTCTAGTTCATTATTCAGATATATCCATCATTAACTTGAAACTTCTTGACATTATCCATCTTCTCTGTGTCGTCTTCAGTTTCAAACTTCAAGATTTCAAAATGTGACCCACGGCTAACAACAGTGTTTACCCGTGGTAAACTTTCATATCTCGAGAAATGATGGTAAATAGGATGTAAAAAAATCTGAAATAAATAAATCTTTGCAAATATGCTACCAAAATGAGTTTGGGGAACGAAAGTGGGGTACATTTTTACGACGTTAAAATATCATTCCCGAAAAATTCCTCACATCTGAGAGCGCAATACAAATATTAGTGTCTAATGACAAAATTCCAAGTAATGCAATCATCAAAGATTTCATACAGGCACAAAAAAAGGAGATTTTGCGAAAGTTTTCATCTTGATTATGGCGGGTTTCAAATATGACTGAGAGTGTATTTGGCGCTTTTGATGTGCAAACGTTATGAAAAATTTCAGTCTTATTATCGGAAAGAGAAAAATTCACTGTTTCTGTGTACCTTTCTCTTCGCAGCTTCATTTCGAGCAATGTATTCGATTTTCGTGTTCAAGGGATCATACATAAACTGCTTGATAATCACAATGTTTCTCTGATAATTGAAGAAAAGAGTGAATTATTTAATAAACTTTATTATTTTATGAATACGAAAAGAACTAATATTTTACAGTTCTCACTTTTTATAATTTGAACTAAAAGTCATTAATAAAATTTGAAATTACCAGAAATGTGAACTATAAAATGAGGTAAAACACAGAAGTTGAAGGATATTTTGGCTAATCTTTGGAATATGGTAACAGGTAGTTTGGCGACATTTTGGTAAGGCGATAAAGGTTACTAGCTAGGACTTTAGCAGTGTACATGGATAAAGTCATTATGTTCAAGTCATTAGTGTCATTATTCTTCAACTTCTTCGTTCATTTACACTATTATAATCTTATATATGTATAGATATAGATAAGTTTCCGACAAATGCTTGAGGAGCAAATGTCAGGCCACTTTCGAGGCTGCTGAATACTGATAGTTCGACCCAAATTTGAACTCAGACGAATGGGTCGGTAACATGGTTTTACATGGTTGGTTTCCATGGTTTACCCTATGAATAACAGGAAACCCAGCATTCTTAGATAATCCTCCACAAAAGCATTTCTACTATTAGACAGATAAACCTCAATCATACTTGATAAAAAAAAACCTTACCTAAAGCAACCCATCACATTTGTAATAATTTCTTGATAATTTCAAGAAAATGTTAGAAATTTTCTCATCATGAACGAAAGTTTAATTTAATGATTAATATATACTATTAGTAGTAACATCTGTTAAACTTCACATCAGATTTTGGCAAATAATAAAATTTTTTTTTCAAGAATTTTAATAAAAGGAGTTAAACAGCGCTTTAAGAGAAACTCGGAATTTGTCTCTTTAAATGAAATTTCTTTCTCACTTAGATTCTTGCCTTAATTTCAAATCTGAGCTTAGAAGGCTGGCAGTAAAAGATATTGGTATTCAATTATGGCAAAGCACACGAGGGCTATCTGCCTAAAGGCAGGGATGCCTTCGTGGAGGACTTTCTAAGGGAAACTAGCTCGTATACATGTTACACATGGGGAAAACCACGAAAACGCCCATGCAGCCAGCCCGTTCGCGGGATTCGAACCTCGGACCGAACTACCAGTGTTCAGCGTCTTTACCACTCAGCTGTTGGTGGGCGGCAGCAAAAGAAGATCAACATATTGTTTTATACGGTGATTATGTTTATTGCTTATCTTGACACACACAAAAAAAGCGGAAGTTTTAGTAAAAGGGACGTCAACTATCGCAAATTGCATTAAAAAATGAAAATATCAAGCACTACACAAATATCCTTTCAGAATTTTATTTATAAAAACTAACTAAATAAATTATTTAGACAAAAGGTTAAAGAATAGATGATTTTTATAAACTTTTGTTATTTCAAACTCAAATTATAACTTAGACTTTTTTATTTGTGCTAACTAATGGAAGAATTTAAAGTATTCTTAATGTTTATTGTGTAATATTGTTACTTTTTATTATTATTAGCTTAACATATCTTTGCTTACGGCATTAATTTATTGATAATTAATATCAGAAATTCAATTTTTTCTTCTATTACTTTTATCTTTTATCATGCTTACTTATCTACAGGAAAAGTGCCAATCTTATCTGTATAAAGAATGAAAGGAAAGGTATGACTGGAAGAACTGCTTTGAATAAAGTCCATTTTGTTCTCTGTATTGCATGGAAATTCGTTTTGCCAAAGCTTTTCTTTTCCCTTTTCTCATTCGGTTTTATTTCTTACATTGTTACTGGACTTGCAAAACTCTCCCTAAACTCTTACTTCTCTGAGGCAACAAAGAAAACCATGTCTACAGTGACAGAGTTAGAATTAAAGCATACTGAATCAACATTTCAGAAGACAAAATCTAATGAAAATTGCCTGTTTTAGAAACTCCACTTTTTTAGTACCAGTTTACTTTCCAGATTATTCGAAAGAATAAAAAAAACAGCATCGTGTGCCAAATTGTCTGGGGAACAAGGCTTGAGTTCAGAGAAAAACTCTGTCTGGAGACACAGCGAAGTTCTAGCATTGATTACTTCGTTCGTCCAATAACAGGAGTTGTGCTTTTGCGTCATTTGTAATCGTTTAAATCAACTATCGGAAGGCTTTACAAAAAGTATCAGTTTCTGATCAGAAATATCTGTTTTAATGTATCCTGTCTAGTGTCTGAGAGGATGATGATTTAATCGACCTATTATAAAACAAGTCGCGCAATTCTTTATTTTAGAATGCGTCTTGGCGGTATAAACTTAAAATTAATGTATCGAGCTCGCAATTGCAGAACTTTTGTAACTTTTCCTGTGAAGGGAATTTTCTTGGGTTTTCTTCGCTATGAAAGAAAATCTAGCTTGCAGTACTGCAATGTGAAATAGTGGTATGTTCAAGGGTAACTTGCTGAAACTATTTTGATTCGTGAGGTTTGGTTGATTTAGTTTTATTAAATTATGGCATAGCACACGAGAGCTATGCCTACTAATATGTGAGGAAAGAGAAGAGTTCTAAACAAATATAGAAGTTTTTGAAGTAGGCGATAAAAAATTCAGTCTTCGAAATCGCGCGAAGGAAATACGTAACCTTGGATTCTTTTAATTACGAAGTATCTTAAAATGAATATACCTGCAAACGCCTATCGCGCACCTCAAATATACAAGAAAGTGGAATTTAAGTACTGAATAACATATATACGCAGTACTTTAGTTTTAGGATTAAGTTTGTACAAAATCGAAAGCTGAAGAAAACAGCATTTGAACATATAACCCTTCCATATTCAATATTTGTAAATCTGCGAAATGCTTGCCACGTTCATACAGCTCCTAAATTCCTTCGCAGATGTTAGCTTTTGAAATACTGTTTAAGTCTCTAGTCACGGTTTTCTGAATCTTTTCAATGTTGTTAAAATAATGATCTTTGAAGTGAGATTTCAATTTAGAGGCGAGAAATCAGCCTGCTATACATAATCTCGCCTTGGTGGAAGACTTTCTAAGGGAAACTGGCGCGTATACTTGTCACACATGAAGAAAAATCACGAAACTGCCGATACAGCCAGCCCGCTTGAGGGATTTGAACCTCGGACCGAACTACCAATGTTCAGCGATTTTACCGCTCGGCCGCTGGTGGATCCGTGAACAATAAAAAGGCCATCTATTGAACAAAATAGATTCCACAGCTTCGTTTGTTGACATATAATATTTTATCCTTACTTGTTTCCATCATAAACTGTTTACCTCTAAATAATTAGTTCAAGAGAATTAACACGAATATTCTCGAGTGGTTGCGAACTGATGCACTTTCTTTGTTTCAAACTGTTTGATGAGAAAGGAATTGTCTGATGGCGCAGAAACTAGTTATTCGATTGAGCTTTTCCAAGCCTAACGTGATGAATTCTTTTCAAAAGTCTATCCTTTAAGTCTTTATATAACAAAAAGCTCACGATCTGTCCCTCAGAAACAAATTCCTTCCGAATTTTGAATTTCTACTCAAGAGAGCCAAAAGGATTTTTACTAGAAATTCCTGAAAATGAAGTTTCTGCGTCCGTAGGGAGGTATTTCCAACTCAAGCAGATTTTTGCAGTTTCTCTTAAGATCTGGTCATCTAAAGCATAAAGTTCATCTCTAATCACGTTTATTTGAGAAAAAAATCAGGATTAATAAACAGTTTATTGCATAACTTTATTGCTGTTCCTTGTTCAGCTTTCGAATCAATGACAGCGAATATTTACTGAATCAAGGTAAACGATTGGCTAACTGTATGTAAAGTTCTCTCCATGAGTACGCAATAGTTTAGGAAAAACAAATTAAGGTATCATAATAACAAGTGATGTTATTTATTGTTTGACAGAATTGTTTACAAATTAGTCTTAAAACTTTGTAAACGCATTTTTCATGTAGTTATATAAATTAAATGCTGATGGTTTAAAAAGTGTTTCTTATATCCTACTACGTTGATTAGAAGAAAAGTTTTATTTGAAGTATTATGAATGATCTTTACACAAAAGTACTGTAAATGAATGTGTGAGAAAAATGGACTAGAGCATGCAGGGAATAGATTGATGAACCCATTTCATATATTTGTGCATTCGTTAGTGCAAAACCACCAGCAACCGAGCGGTAAAACGCAATCAAACCTACCAGCGGCCGAGCGGTAAAGTTGCTAAACACTGGTAGTTCGTTCCGGACTTTCAATCTGGCAAAGCGGCTGGCTGTATGGCTATTTTCGTCTCTTTCCCAATGTGTAACCTATATATGAGTCAGTTTCCCTTATAAGGTCCTCTATAAAGCAATCCCTCCCGCTTAGGCAGATAGCCCTAGTGTGCTATACCATAACCTAATAAACTTAACCAAACCAATAATAGTTCAGACACAGGGCTTTGTCTTTTACGTTTCTGAATATAGGAACTCTCTGATGAAGATGTACTGGCAGACGTAAAGTCCATTTGCATATTTTTTTCATTCTTTCTGCACACTTTATTTCCTGCGCAAAAATTACCACATATACTAATTTTTGTACGATTTTGGTTTGCCAACATCAAGCTTTAGAAATCGCAACTAGGACAAATCCTAAACAAACATCTGAGCCACGAGTGGCAAGAAAAGTGGAATAATGCTACAACAAGCCGGCGCGCTCACCAGTTCTTCCCCAAACTTGGCACAGAAATCAGAAGCTTCAAGCCTTTCCTAACTTATTACCTTACCGGTCATGGCCCATATTCAGATTATTTTCTGGAAAGGGACCTCTCCATTAGCGACAATTGCGTCTGTGGACTCAAAGCAGATGCAGACCATTACCTATTATTCTGCCCTCTTACAAATGTCCTACACATTCGGAAACCCGCCAATCTAGATCTTAACTTTAAAAACACTGATGATATTTCAACGCCACATGTATCCAAAATTCATGAAAGTATACCAAAAGCTCAGTACTCTAGGACTGGACCTATGCCATGTCACACCTTAGGACCGAAAATAAAAAAGCGAAAAGAGCTATGTCTAGGTTACACGCAATAATTGACTCCGCGCGGCATCAACAATTTCCATAATGCTCCAAAACGCCGAACCTACTGAGCTGAGAGCATGAACTTTATTTATGAACTTTGGACTTTGGACTGAAAGATCAGAGCTCAGTATAGTCTTTCCTGTAGCAAATATCCTCATATAAAAAGAATCAGACTCCCAACATATTAGCAAAATCAAATCCCATACGTTTATCTACTTACATAAAAATTCAAAATTACCAGCGATCTCCAAAATTTCAACTATACTATATTTAAGTAATTCAATATTTTAATGAGTATACTAAACCGTTTCTGTTATTTATGTAACTTTGTATGTAATTTTAAGTTATTATCGATCTTATGTTTAAATGTAACAACTCCGATGTATAATTCTAGTATTACTCAGAAATAGCATATAGTCAGTTCAAGTTTTCAATTCTAGGTAGTTAGTGTAGAGGCAATACTTGTTCGATTCTGTAGTGAAGTTTCTGGTGCTCCATGCACTTTTACCTACTGGTTGGTTTGTCTGGAGGTTTTGGAACAGTTTTCATTTTCCAGTTTGTTTTTTACAATAGTTTTTGTTTTTTGCATTTTCAATTCTTTATGAGCCAATTCATTTTTCCAGAATTAGGTACTTATGTATTTATCCTGTCAACCCTGAAAGTTGGCTTGAACCATAAAAGTTAGCTGAGATACCTCCGAAGTTGCGCTATTTCTTCCTGCAGAAATCTGAATGTTTGGTTTTGTTTATTTGATTACTAGGACTATCTGCCTAAAGGAAGGGACGCCTTCGTGAAGAACGTTTTAAGAGAAACTGGCTCATGTACACGTCACACATGAGGAAAACCAAGAAAAGGCATGTGCAGCCAGCCTGTTCCCCAAGATGCGAAAACCCGGACCGAACTACCACTGTTCAGCGACTTTTAAGGCTCAGCCGCTCGTGGGCTCTGAATTCTGAAGGAACTGAGTCATCTTTATTTAATATAGAAGCAGTATTCGATCCGCTTCATAAAAAGGCTTTCGTCAATTTCTACTATTTTGTTAAGCCTATTTTATTTGAAGCTCTATGTAAAATGTTATGAGTGCAAACTTCCTACTGGTAATTGCTCCAATATATTGTTACGAAATGTCTAACTGATGTAAGATAGCTTCCCACAAGGCAGGTTTAGGGTTGCCAGATTTGGCATGAAATCGCCCATTTGGCGACAAAATTGGCAATATGCCATAGACGGCTGGAGAACCTTCTGGAACGAATTCTTACCGGTTTGGCATATCGCCTATTTTGTCGCCAAATGGGCGATTTCGCGCCAAATCTGACAACTTTGCCTGCCCTTGCCATTTTCTGGCAACCCTAAACCTGCCTTGCGGGGAAGCTATCTTATCGCAGCTAGACATTTCGTAACAATATTATTGTTTTGTCGATCATATTCGGCTGACCCTATCATTTCCATTAATACTCTAATATACGGTAAGGTCACATAACTGTCACTGCTTGTAATCATATAGAAGGTGAAGCAACAGTTTTAATCATTTTCGCAAAATGCAAGAAAAAATAGAAGAAACAAATTTTATCAAAGTTCATAAAAGCAAAACGTTGGTTACATCAAACGGGTTACATCAAACGAATGCGTAGATGTTATGGGTGCGTTGTTACGTTACGCTTACGACATTACGTTGTTACGGCAACAGTTTCATGATCGATGGGATAATACTTAAGTACCCAGAATAGAATATTGATATTTAAATTTACTTAATTTATATTTTGAATTAATTAAATAAATATATTAAAATTGGAAATATAAATCAAATAACAATACATTTTAAAAATTTCATTACTGAATTAACAAATAATGAATTGCTTAGGATCTCGTTATCGCGAAATAATTAAGCCTCTTCTTTACTTTTTTTCAAACGCATATTCAGTTCCTTTCCCTTTAGTAATTGGTTTTCGTAGAGACTGCAGAGCTGTAATCAATTTTGGCACATTTTACGATCTTAACGCCTTCCTTATAACCTTCTGCCCAGTATAGATTTCAATAATTTGTATTTACCTATTATAAAAAAATCTGCTTAATTTTATGCTTCTTTGAGTGAATGCATTACAAATAAAATTCCTTTCCGGACAAGGGAAATTGCACAGATGCATGAATTGGAGATAAAACCCTTTTCTCACACAGCTTGAAAATCAATTTTCGCCAACTCCCAGATTTCGTAAAAACGAACCAAAGAACCCTTTTAAAACTTCGAAACCACCACATTCTAGTTCGTTCTCCTAGAAGCTACGTGAACATCTGCTCAACCTCCTTCTCACTTTAAACATGTCAGTTATAATTTTCCGCTCCATTTGCTACTTTTAGCGCTGCATTTTATTCATTTAATCCCTGCGTTATTTACTTGATAGAATTCTTCCATTTAGCTTTAACGTAATTCTCACTTTTATCGCTTGTAGCATAAATATTTGCAGATAGATTTAACGTATCATAATTCTGATGAATTAGAATTTTTTCTACCAAATCTCTCTTGTCGATATTGAACATATTGATTATTTAGGTAACTTCCATGGGTTTATAATTATTACTTAATATGTTATTTAAACTATTATTGGCTTGTAGTAGTACGAACTGCATTTTATGACGCTTTCTAAACTTTTATTTCAATATCTTCAAGTTCGTATAAGCTGAAAAGGGAGTCTGCTCATTATCAGCTTATTAAATTTAGAAATTTGAATGTAGTATGTATTCTATGAAGTACAGTAAAAAGAGCAATAAAATGTTTTAAGGATTGTTCTTAAAAAATGGCAAAAAAAGTGTGGTATATAAAAAAACTAGAGAATTCTGCTTGTCCACAAAATTAAATATTTTATATTCAATAAAATAATATCAGGAATATTCTATAAATATCCTGAAATTTATTTGTATGTTTGAGTAAAGAGTGCAAAAATGTGCTCTCCAAACAATTATTAAATTTTAGAATTTAATAAGGAAATAATTTTAATTTAATTTAATAATTTAAAATAAATTTATCGGCAAAAAAATTACTATTAGCATCTATAATATTATAAATAATTTATTTCCATGCATGTAGAGTAAGATATCCAGAAATACAATTCCCCAGAAATTTCAGGATATAATCTAAAAAGTAAACTGCAGACAGTTGATAGAGTTTAATAAACAGTTAATTCTGTGTAAGATTTCAGATAAGAGAGTTTTACTTTATTTATGTTATCACAAATAATTGTATTCTCATTCATGTACATGTTCTCCGAAACATTCAGCAAATAATCAAACAAAAAAATTGCATCCTGCAAGCAGAGTTCACACGACTGTTTTCAATCAACTTCCTGCAAAGAGAGTATTACAACACATATTACTGAAGATAATTTTATTCTTATGGTATTCCGAAAATCTAGTTACTCGAAAACTTTTTTTTAAAGTCCAGAAGAATGAAGCATGGTTTTAATTTATGTATGTGTTCTGCTAATTTAAATCAATGCGTGCGATGTATCAGTTGCCTACAGTCTTCGGTTAATAACTTAATTATAAACATTAATTGAAACTTAACTGCGCACTTCATAAGCTTAATGTTCTAAATTTAATTTTGTTTCTTTATCTGACTCAAAACTAGTTTCCTTTTTCACGCTTAGCTGTTGTATTTCGACAAATAAAAACTAATTTCATTTCGACAGTCCCTCCTTATACTTCGGGATAAATTTTATTGTTAAAGGTATTAAGTTTATATTTTAAAAGGCATAGTCCTTGCTAAAATGGACCTTCTTGCGGCTGAGCGGGTAAAGTCGTTGAACACTAGTAGTTTGATCAGACTTCGTACCGTAGTTGACGGGTTAGCTGCATCTGAGTTTTTGTGCTTTTTCCGATGTGTAACGTGGATACAAGCCAGTTTTCCTGAAACTCCTTCACAAAGCATCCCTCTAGGTAGGCAGATAGTCCTTGAATTGCTTTGCCATAATCAGTTAACCTATTAATTTATTGCATTGGAATCTACTAACTACAAAAGTAAACTTTCTGTCTTACGTTACATAAAATGTTTGTCTGGAGTGTAAATAAAAGCATATCCAATTATCCGAACTTCTCCAATAATCTGGATGTGATTTTTCCGATACGTGTTGTATGGATAATTAGAGTACTACGGAACTAGCAAGTTCCAGTCTCAGCGACTGAGAATTAAAGCACTGAAATTCTACAGTTTCTGAAAGCCAAACCTAAGAAGAATTATGTGTTCAATTCTCTTATCCCTCGACGCCAAACTGAATGAGCCTTATCGAATACCTGAAAATAATTATAATCATTTGTGTGAAGTCAGTTCTGCGAAACCAAAGAAGCGGAATACTTTCTCTGATTGGTATCTTCTCTGTGTCTTTCTTCCCTTGAGTAGAAAAGAAAAGTTACTATAATTTTGTGTAAACTTTATCCATTAACCTGTAATATGTTTGTGTTCTCTGAAGAATATCATACATTTAAAATCCCAATTTTTATAAATTTGTTTTAGTTTCTACGTTTTCATGAGATGAGTATGTCGATGTTAAGCTGTGTAAATTTCAAACGTATGATTTCCATCTGGCGTAATGTTCTCGGATGAAAACATTTATATCTCGATGAAAATGTTTCGAAATTCAGTAACGCTTGAAAATTATTTATGTGAAAAAATTAATTTAAGACTTTTTGCTCTTGTCTAAAACGCATATTTATTTCTTTACTATAAATAAAAAAACTTGGCTATAATTTCTACATCACTTTACTTGTAATTAAATTACAAAAGAAAGAACTGATTCATTTTAAATATTTAAGTCGGTTAAATGACTCGAGTTTAAGAATTGTTTGGAAACGTGCCATGCAAAATAACTTTTATAAAATCCAATACAGACCAGCCTAGAAAATGTTTGAAACTATAGTAAATTCAACCTTTTGTGATGATTGCTCATGGGCAAGAATAATAAAGAGTTTAGTTCGCTTAAATTTAAATGATTGAGATGCATATAACTTGTTCTTTTATAGTTTTCAGACATTTCGAATTTCTTGCGCAGTTTATGTATAAATAAATTACAAGTCTAAATACTTTATGTTAGTTTTATTTGATTTGATAGTCTTAAGAAAGGAATAGTAGTATTACTTTCTTATTGGTTAAATTTTCTTCCTCCATTATTTTATTCTCTTAAAATTATAAGAGAATTTTAAGCAATGCGTTATTTTTAACAAGGAAAAGAAAACTGTCCATGAGAAATTGCTATAAGACATATCTCATGAGAAGCCCACCAGCGGCCGAGCGGTAAAGTCGATGAACACTGGTAGTTCGGTCCGAGGTTCGAAGCCCGCGAACGGGCTGGCTGCATAGGTGTTTTCGTGGCTTTCCCCATGTGTAACGTGTATACGAGCCAGTTTCCCTTAGAAAGTCCTCCACGAAAGGCATCCCTCCCCTTTGGCAGATAGCCCTAGTGTGCTTTGCCGTAATTAAATACACCACACCACCAACACCATATCTCATGAGATGCCAAGATACATGTTATTAGGTACTTATAAGTTATACCGGCTCTGGCAAGGACCAGGAATTGGCGCATTTTTAGCTTTGGCGAGAAACAGACGGTTACCATACCTACTAGCAATGCATTTATTGTCCACAGCGCGCTGTTAATGCAATATATATTTAGATAAACAATTTAATAAAAAATTTTACTTATTATTTAATATAAGTTTCTAAAGAAATTATTTAAAATAAACAACATTTAGAAGTTAATCCGCAATTACTGCTGTGCCCACTAGTGACAAAGTCGCTGAACGCTTATAGTTCGATCTGGGTTTTCGTATTCTGGTAAAAGGGATGGCTGGATGGGAGTTTACATGATTTTCTCTATGTGTAACATGGATACGAGCTAGCTTCCCTCAGAAGGCCCTCTACGAAGGCATCCTTTACATTAGGCAGATAGCCTTAACATGCTTTGCCATAATCATGTAAACCAAACCAAATCGTAATTACTGTAACATATGCATTCGGCAAGATACGTATAGAAACATGCAATAAATAAAACAGGATATGGAACAAAAACATGCCATATATAGAATGCGTATGTGTGTATTTAATTATGGCAAAGCACACGAGGGCTATCTGCCTAAAGGGAGGGATGCCTTTCGTGGAGGACTTTCTAAGGGAAACTGGCTCGTATACACGTTACACATGGGGAAAACCACGAAAACGCCCATGCAGCCAGCCCGTTCGCGGGATTCGAACCTCAGACCGAACTACCAGTGTTCAGCGACTTTACCGCTCGGCCGCTGGTGGGCCTAGAATGAGTATGACATACTCGAAATGTAATTTTCTGGTGGCCACAAAATGTTTTTCTTTTTCTTTTTTTTTTTTTTTCTCTCTCTACTAAAATAATTTTTACAAATTATTTTGAATGGCAAAATATACTTTCCTTTGGTAAAAACTAGAAAGATTGAAAATACTAAGCACATTAAATATTTGGCAATAAAAAGCCAAACTGAAAACAATTGCAGTGAAAGGATGAAACAAAATCGAATATTCCTATGCGAAAACATTAGGCGAATTCATGCTAAAGTGCATATGCAGTTTAAACTTAGTTAAAGGATATCCGATTAAATATTAAATCTTTCATTATTTTCAATTATTATAAAATATGAATTATAAGAGTCCGAGCACTCAGCCCTTTTGTTAGCCATGTGCCATCTCGCTGAGACTGGTCTGGCTCATATGCACGTTACACATGGGGAAAAAATAAAAACTTGTTTGATGGGAGAGCTCAGACCGAGAAGAAATAATGACTGAAATACAAAGATAGTTTTAAAATAAATTGTCACCATATCTGGAATTTAAATGAGAAGTAATAGTTTTTTTTTTTTTCTCAAGCAACTAGCGTTAAGTTTCTAATACATAGCAGTTTGCACTTGAAATCAAATAATTAGGTATGAAATGGATTCTCTGATATGCTTTGGTTTTAGCAGGGCGCATTAATATAACTGTAATTAAAATTCTGATTATAAGAGCTTTGCTTAACCAAAATTCCTCTTAACCGAAAAGGCGGAGAAAAATAGCATTGACTCCTTGAATCCCTAAACGTAAATCCAATAAAACAAACCTTCATCTACGATTTTTAAATACTTTTTTACAGCTTAACCTTTTAGTGTTTTACGTAGCGTATGCTGGAAGAACGTAAGCTCGGATATTTTATTGCATACAAAAAAGGAAGCTCAAAAATGTTATGATTCTCACAGAAGATTACTTTTTTATTTACATCTTAATTAACAGTGGAGCAACCGCTTTTCGTACACAGTGGCACAACGCTTCTTCATCGCATCATTCGCATCTTGTGCATTTTAAACGGTGGCGCGAGGCTGTTCCGCTAGACCTGAATGCTCGTAAGAATTGTGGCAGAATAAGTGAAAAGATGCCCATTATTTTAAATAACACAGGAATGGGTATATTTACTTCGTCGACTTTGGGCGAAAATTTCGACAACGGCCGCCACTCGCTTATAGTTACTGCGGAATTCTAAAAAAAAATGATCATCCATAATTGGCACCGATCGATGTGATAATATGTAAGTACCCCGGTATATCCGTAAGCTGACTGAAAAGTTCTAAGATTACCATATTTCAAAGTCTTTGAAAAGACTAATTGTCGTATTCAAAATCATACGACTCCACAGGTCGAATATTTTTTTTTTCTTTTTCAAAGTTGAGTCCTTTAATGAATTGCATTTTTGAAAGTGTTTTAAATGATTCAAAAACACGAATGTGACATTTTCCATAGTACTACAAGCCTGGAGTTTTTCATTTCTTCATCTGAAGGAAACCTCTTCTTGAGTAAATTACTTTTCAGTACTGAGAACGCCCAGAAATCATGTGTTTATGTCTAGACTACATGCAAAATATTCTAATGCTAACTGATCGATTTCAGACAACGCTGTCAAAGCCATGTCATAATATACAGCGAGGTACTGTCTTAGAGTAAGAGTATTGTTTCCTCAGCAGATTCAAACTTTTCCCTCATAGATCCACGCATATAGTTTTCACCTGAAAAATCTCCGCTCATTCTTTGTCCGGGAGAGTACAGTGCTCACACCCATAACCACAGTGGATAACCTGCCAGAAAGTGCTTTGTTGATTATTTGCAAGTTACTGCTTTGAAGTGTGTCTGTCTCTCTTTTGATGCATGGCTAAAAGTTTCATCACCGTATGCATTCTGTAACATTGCAAGTGTTTCTTTCTAGTTATTGTAAAGTTTAGTCTCATCTCTGCCATTTAGACTTCGAGACGTCTTCCTCCTCCGTCACACGAAACGTGCTAAATATCTGCACTTCCTGTGACTAAATAATAAATTTTATATCCATCTGCTAATTCAAAAGCATCGATTTTATCCTTCAGAAAACTCAGTATTGGACTACTGCTTATAATATCTGGAAAGATAAGTGAGAGAGAATCTAACAATATATCAGTCAGCATTTATAGACACGCTGAGCGCATATTTTTGCTTAACTATGTGATGCATATTTACTTCTGTTTTTAACTTTAAAATGTTGTTTCCATGGGTTATATAAAAATAAGTGTTAATGTCTTCCCCTCCCCATTAGTTTTGTTAAAAGCGATTCTACTCTGTACATATTTGTAACGAGGTACGATTTGAGGTTTGGTGTTTATATATCGTGTTACTGTTTTTTCTTATGTCCCCATAGTCAGTATTGTTTTTTAAGTAAAATAATCATCATGGAAAGTCGCAGAAATGTAATTATTTGTGTTTTGCTTATTAATTTGATAATAAGCGCACAGTTCCTATATTGAAATTCCAATAAAATTATTACATATACTATGCAATTTAAAAATTTGAATTATTGATTATTAATAAAACGTGGCGTAACGTCATATTTTAAAATGTTATTATATTTAAACAATAAATTCGAATGATTGTTAAAACACAAGCCTCGTGTGCTTTTTGCTCCGCAGTTTAATCACCAGTTGTCTAACCTCTTTTACTCCGATTAATTAGTCCGTCACTTTTCCCTTTTTATTTTTCATTTTACTAAAATCCTTTAATAATTAGCAGTAATTTAAGTAATCAAAATCCTTTTCAGCTGCTTAAATTACTGCCAATTATTAAAGGATTAAAAAGTAAATCCTTTTTAATTGGCAGTAATTAAAGTAATCAAAATATAAATTATTCCTGAAATTCTTAATGCGTATTGCCCTGAAATTATTATAAAACTGGAATTCTTGAAAAGGGTGATCATTTAAATGTCAGAAAAAGTATTTAAATGCCACTTTTATAAACATTTAAAAAAGAGATCAATGATTTTAATTTCTAAATGTATATAAAAAGGAAAAGGAAAATTAGTGTAGAAAATACGGTCCTTAACATTTTGACTGCTAACTTCTCTAAGTTGAAGTGAGAGGCTCAGCGTGTTTATTCGACTACGGCAAAGAACTCGATTGTGATATACCTAAGGGAAGGGATGTCTTTGTGGAGGACGTTCTAAAGAAAACTGTCTCATATACACATTGCACATGTGGAAAACCACAGAAATGCACATGCAGCCAGCCCTTTCATGGGATCTGAACCTCGGACCGAACTACCAGTGCTTAGCGACTTTACCGCTCGGCCGCTGGTGGGCGCGGCTCAGAGTGACTGATCAGATAAACAAGATTTTATTTTTTCTCGTTCTGCGTGTGTTGGACGTATACGATAGAAATGATTTCCGAACATACATATGAGACAACAGTAAACAGACAAAGCCTTTGTCGAAAGCGCATTTGCGTCTATAGTTTACACCAATGTCTTGCGCCGGAGGCACGTATGTACCCGCCACACCGATGGTTTTTGCGAGACGCATTTATGCGTCCATAGCATTTAAAGGGTTAATAGCCTTAGTAAAAAAGGACCAGTCGTTAAATAAATCAAGACTCGACAAAATTTCTTATTTTCTAGCGCTTATGGAATAGCAAAATACAATGGTACCAATGAAGTTACGAGACGAATTTTCTCAACTTTTATACAAAACTGTCTAAATTTGTATTTTAATGTACTAGAAATAATAAAATATAACCTGAAAACTTTAAGGTATAAATTTATTAATTGAATTTATTATTATTTATTAGCTGATTTTCAAACTTAAATGCTTAATTTTATTATTGATACTACCAACAACAGTCAGCTCTAAAGCATACTTCCTCAAAATCGAAACAATTTTATAGTAATCTTAATTGAATGCAAATAAAATAATAAATATTTGACTAGAATTGGAAAATAGTTTTTTTTCAAGCTACATTATAGAAGTAACCTGATTTTTATTTCATTATGTATTTATTCCAAAAGCTAACCTAAATTACAGGCATTTCAATATCATTTCTATATAGTTAAAATTTTAAGTTTGAGAAATGATAAACACAATTTAAAGAGAAAAGTTTCAAAACTCAAACAAGATTACGTAACGTGTCTAGACGTTGCAGTATTTCCAGATTTTACTCCAGTATGTAGTAAATTGACTTTCAGTGTATAAATGTTTTACCAGAAAAAATCCGAAAATATTTTATCATTACGTAAGCAGCTTGATGTTTAAAATAACACTCAATCCTGCTAGTATTGCGAACAAAAAATCTTTAATTTACACTAAATTCCTTCTAAAATATTCTTCTTTGGAAAAGAACAGTTATGAACTGTATCACAAAATGAAAAGTTGCCTTAAAAATATGGAAGTAACAAATAACTTATTTGATTATATCGAATACCTTTATGTATTTCTCATTGTATTTAATCAATTCACTTGGACTACCGAACCTAAGATTTGACTCTTTCGTTTAATAACACATTACGATTAAAGTACTAGCAGTAATCTCGATTTCTATAACACTTTAAAAAAGCTAAAGTAGCTTCTTGAATTCTCTTCTACAAGTTTATTTCTTCAAACTCAGTGACTAAAGAAAGTGAATTACATAAACCAACATGACAAGATAAGAAACTGGAGAAAGAAAAGATATTAATCAAATGGAAGAGACACTTTGATCCTCTGATACTGGTCTGTATGTTGGCTTGCAGCAGGTGATAGTGTTCCCTACTCCACTACTGTCAGTTATTGAAAGAACCCAATAGGGCTTGACCTGTTATGCAACTGTAAAGGATATACTCCAAAAGAGATAAGAACCTGACGGAGAAAGAACAGATTTTAGCGCTTTGCTTCTAAAATTGAAGACCGGGGAGGGGTCTGGAGACTGGTCGGTGTCGATGCTGGTAGTCTTTCAGAATTCACGCATTGGCAAAGACACAGTATCAAACTGAATGCAAAACGCACTGGGAATTTCTGCCTTCTCATTGGTCATTTTGAGTTTTCAGTGTAGTACGCAGCAAACGAGCAGCGTAGGGCCTTAAAAATCTATCTTCTTCGCGAATGTCGTACTCCAGGATTTCTGCGAAATTTGCTGCGTTATTTCTTTAAGTTCACTTATAAAATCTTCCATTAATCCGTGCGTTGAAATCTTTGATTGATTCTATTTTTAGGTCCGAGAACATTTTCCTTATAAAATTTGGGGCACCTGTGATAGTTCTAAGAGCTTTATTTTGCAACTCCTGAAGTTTTTTGTAGTCTTTCTCGCTGGCAGTAGGCTAGGCGGGACACGCATGCGTAATAATAGGCCTAATAGATGTAATATAGATTCTTCTCTTCAAACTGATAGAAAGCTGATCATATTTAAGCAGCGGGAAAAGTTTGAGCATTATTCAATATGCTTTTCCACACACTTTGGCCATGTGAGTGGACCAGGGGAGTGACCTATTAAAGGTAATCCCCAGATAACTAGAGCTGTCCACTTTGGAAACCAGGACACCGGAAAGCCTTACATGTTTCTTTATAGCTGTCATTTTGCGGTACTTCTTAACCAGCAGAATTTTTGATTTGTCAGGTTGAATACTGATTTTCCATTTGTTACACCATCTCTCAATAGTGAGGATCTCTTCCTGTATTTTCACGAGGGTATGATTTGGCGATCTGTATTTAATAACAGTAGCCGTATCATCGGAGTAGCATGCCAGGAGGGTGTTGTGGTCGTCTCTAAAACTGGGGAAGCCGTTGACATACAGAATGTAAAACTTCGGCGCTAAGACAGAGCCTTGCGGAACGCCCGCCTATAAAATGGAAGAGAAAGACACCAGGGTGAAATTTAAAAGTAGGCAAAATAAACAGCTTTCTTTATGTAGATTTTGCATAAAGCTCTATCAGTTTCTAGAGAGCTAGGCCATGGGTCTCTCTTCTTCAGATGCAAAATAAATTTTTGCTTAAATTTTTGCCAAAAATTTTACTTTATATTATATATGAATTTTATTTTATATATATTTTCACTGCATACAGCTTTTCCAAAAAGCTTTACTTTCCTGGTAAGCCAAACTATATTTTGCATATATTATATCTATTTATATGGCTTGTATATTTACCATATCTTTCTCGCTCATTGTTAAGTTTTTATGTATTATCTGATATTTCTATGCTATATTTTGAATCCTGTCTCGCATTTTAAATTATGTGCTATGTCACATTTTTGTGTTTAAAGTGTGATACTTCTATACTGCATTTCTATATTATTTTTTTTCTTTGTGTTGATAGCTTTTTTACTTGATAGATTTTTTTTTCTGGGTGATCAAAGAAAATTCAAATTTTTCTCATATTTAAATTAATGATATTTTTTTTTTTATTTTTCGATCCCGCCCATGGTCATGCGATAAAATCGCTGAACTTGGGGTAGTTGAACCTGTGCTCGATTTCAGGCGATAAGGCTGACTGCATGGGCGTTTTCGTCGTTCCCAACGTGTGTAACTTGGATACGAGCCAGTTTGCCTTAGTTAGAAAGTCCTCTACGAAGGCATTCCTGACCTCAGTCACATAGCTGTAGTGCCTAGCGTACTTTACCATAATCAAATAAACCAAACCAAACCTACTCTTTTTTCATCAATCGAATTCAGGAAGGATTTCAAAGGAAATGGATAAGACTACTTTGCGTAAAGCGTAGGAAAATTGTAACTCTACTTCAAACAATGAAAGGAATCATATAATTAAAGTAATATTAATTTATTTCAAGAAGTGTGAAGATGAAGCATAAATATCCTAAATTTTATTACTGCTCGAAAGGAAAAATGAATTATAACTATATTTCCCAGAAAGGAATAGTTTTACATAGGCTAAATCAATAACAAAAGTAATTCGTTTTTAAACTAAATAATCTACACGCTAGATACATCTGCTAGTTTAAATTATCTTCCATCTTCCAAAGAGAGGACTAAATAGAGGTGAAAGGTTTAAATTTCTGTAACTTAATTTCTTCTGTACAAAGGATATTACCTTCATTCACGTGCAAATGTAACTTTCCCTCAAGCTGCTCCCTTTCCAAACAGGAGCCTTCGTCGAATTCAACATTATTCAGTAGCATCTACGGAAACTAATAAATGTACGAGCAAAATTTTGGAGCAACTTCCTAATCATAATTTAATCACTTTATTATTAAAACTCAAAAAGTTTTCGATAGTGTCCGTAAGACTTTCCTTACCTTGTTTCCCTAATGTGATGAAATGTTACCTTCGAATTCACTTGATAAATGTTAATTAACTTGTTGACTGCGAAATGTAATTCGCTTTGCTTTTCTGGAAAATTGAGAACTCTTAATTTAAATACGCTTTCAATGAACTTTTCAGAAAATGAATCAAATTCCAATCTTTACAAAGAATCCAGTGCAAAGATTTTGTGGCAACCCACCTTGTGGCGTAATAGGTAAATTAAATTAACTGTTTCTAGTAAAGCTCGTAAAGATTGAATGAATTATATTAATGATTCAGATCCCTGAAACAACTTACAATGAATGAACTTGAGTGGTAAATTTCTGTACTGTTTAAGCAGAGCAAGTGTGCTTTGATTACGAAAGTCTCATTAATGAATGCGGAGACAAGCTCTGTTCCAATTTCAGCTTCTGTGTTTCTAACTTGAATTGTTTAGAATTTATCCTGAAAACTCCCGACTAAGGTACTGCATATCATCGTTTTGTTGATGGATTTTTCTTGCCTCTTCCTTCCATAAATGTACTTAAATTGCCACTCAAGAATACGACAGTTTTTGAAATTTTCGAAAGAAACTTTTGGGTTTTGAGACTGCGAATCCCTTCCTTAAGACTTTCCTTTCCTAAGAATGAAATTAATAGCTTGAAGCTCATTTGTGGCTACGAAAGAAATTTATTTTTTAAATTATAAAATAGGAGGATTCTGCCGATGGGCAGATTTTCTTCGAAACTGTTCCTTGCATTCAAGGTTTCATGACACTTGATGCAGTGAATCTTCTTGCTAAATCTTGAAATGAAATTAAGATCTTAACGTACATCCATTGGCTGGTTAAATATTCATTATTAGTGTTGTAAAATAAGATTCTATACAAGAAAATATAACAAGGCATTTGACCGCGTCTGGCATTCAGGTCTTGTCTACTAGCTAATCAGATTAGACCTACCTAGACATCTGATACTGATAATCAAATCTTTTTTGGATAATCGTACCTTCACGGTTAGACATGTGAAAGCACTTTCCAGTGTGAAAAATATCTTGGAAGGAATTCCCTAAGGGTCAATCTTAAAACCAATATTTTATATCCTCTATGTGAATGATTTCTCTAATTTTAATGAGAATATCAACTCGCTAATTGCCTGTTACGCTGATGATGCCGGGATAATTTCTAAGTCCAGGAATCCAAATCATACACTAGTCAAAATTCAGGAAAAAGTCCCAATCATCGAGCGCTGGTGCAGAAAGTGGAAAATTCATGGGGGTAGGAAAGGAAGGAGGAGCCAACCGGCACTAGAAGTGAAGCAGTGCTTTGAAGCTTGGGTCACCAGATGGGGTGTTCTTTGTTTACATTCAGAAGCTCGCTTGACAGGATTCTGATTCTGATAGTATTTCGACACACGACAGTTCCATACAAATCGAAAATGGACACTTTCGCATGAAAGAAACAATCATAGTGTGATGGATAATAGCAATTTGTATAGTTTAGTGACATTTACGCAAAAATCACATCTTGGTTATTTTTCGATAACTAACAACAGCGATTTTGATTATGAATTTGTTTTATAAAATTCTAAGCTGTTGAACTACAAAAATATAGATTTTAAGAAAAACGTTATGCTTAAAGAATGAAAAATACCTTACGGTACATTTAAAATTGTATACGTCTTTCCATACCCTTGATAGAGTATTCGCTACTTTTATTTTATTTTCCAAACGCCAAAATGTTTTAAATAAAACAAATTTTTTTCACATCCATATATTATTTAACATGTACCTTTTAAAATTTTTTAGAGGAGAGGCTTTACTGCTGCTCATTTTAAACTCATCGTTTTAATTTTATATATCTGAAAAATAATCACTTTGGGCTTACACGTTTTACTTATTTGGGTTAATTAAAAATAAAATTACCATCAAATGCTGCAATCCTCGTCAAAATTAATAAATATACACACAGATATGCCGATAAGTTAGCTTTCCCTTGATTTGGAACCACACATTTGTGTAAAATTATGTACAGTTTTACACAAATGTATGGAACAGAAGAGGGATACATTTGCGAATTTGGCGGAAGTACCATGTGCAGTCAAGATGATGTGACCATGTGAACGTGCTACATCATCAAGACAGCTTATTAAGAATTTGAAAATAGGGTAATCGACGGAGGTGAAAACATTTATATATCTTGCCAAAGGAGGTCCGATCATGAATGGTCCTCTTATTGATTCCAGATTGTTAAATGTTTCCCACGCAAGTCTTTTTTCTCGGAAATTCGAGGTTTATGCTGGCTTCTTAACGTACGCAGGTCATTAAATTATTTATAAATGTATTTGAAATGAAGAATTTATTCACTTATAAACAACTGTGAACGTATTGTGAAAAAATCTAATTATTAAATGTATCTAATTTATAATGATTATAAATGTTATCTAAATATATAATAACCTTAATATTGAATTGTAAACATAAATTGAAATCCTGTTGACAAATACGTTATAAAACTATTTAAGCAAAAATTGTTAGTATTGGAAAGCAATCTGTTAAAAGGTATTGCAAAGCAAATGCAATGAGATGCGCACTTAAGAACGTAATAAAGAGTTTTGGAATATGTATTGTTGAAATGAAGGGTAAAAAGAAATCTGATAAGTATAATTAAAAGAATTATTCCCCTTACATTTTATAATAACTCAGTTACAAGTTTTAAATAATACTTTAAAAAAACTTATTTTATTCCCTTTCAGAAATGTTCAGAGAAAGTCAAGTACTATTTAAAGTATTTCGCTAATTCCTAATAATTCTCTAATTTAAAATGAACCGAATAGAGCAGTAATTATAAATTGACTTACATTTTTCGATTTAAAAGATGCCTCAGAAGCCAAAAAATCATGTCATATTTAAGAAAGTATTTTAGGAAGAAGCTCTATAAATAGAAAAGAAATAATGCATAATTTTAATATTAATAATACAATAAACTTTGATCTTAATTTTTGTACCTTAACCGAATAAAATCGAATTACCTTAATTTTTTTTTCCAATGTAATTAACGAAAATTTGTTATTTCATTCAAATTAAACCATTCTGAGAAAACTGTCCTGTGAAAAGTATAGCATTTAATTCCGTTCAGAATGAAATGTTGTTTAAAAATATGTTATTTTCATATACTTAGGACTCTGAAGTGTTGTAGAAAAAGAAAATATATACATTTATATGTATATTTACGACGTAATTACAAAATATTTACATCCGAACGCGTCAAATCCCATTGAACTCGATGGTAAATGACCCAATGTTTTGGTCACCACGTAGGGATCGCCAATGCTTCAGAGCAGGGTACGGGAGAAACTTGTTTAGGGCTACTCCATCTTACTTCCTACCTCCATGGGAAAATTAGTTTCCAACCTGAGAAGTCGAAAATTCTCCTAATCAGAAAATTCCGCAAAAGAGACGCTATTAAAAAAGAACTAACGCTCTTTGGAAACCGGGATCCTAGAGTCAATGCTGCTAGTTATTTGGGTGTTGCCCTAAATAAGGACTTCACCTGATCCAACCACATGACTAACGTGTGTGAAAAGGCTTATAGCATGATGATCAGGCTTTTCCCGCTGCTCAAAAGTGGTAGACGTACATTAAATCTGAAGAGGAGACTATACCTCTCGATCATAAGACCTATTGTTACAAATGCTCCCCCCCCCCGCCTGGTCCAACGCTAGCGATAAGGACATTAAAAACTTCAGGTTCTTCAAAACAACTCTCTAAGGATCATCACAAACGCTCCCTCTTTCATTCACAATAGAAACCTGCATTCAGATCTGAAGATGGAATCCATTAAAAATTCATCACCAGGATAAATGAAAATTTCTTCAGCAGATCAATAAGGAACAACCCCGCACACTTCGCTGACATCCTGACATATGCGATTTTGGAGGAGGATATACTTATTAGAGCATTTGCTTCATTCAGACCCATGTGACCACGATAACCAATGATAACACAATATTTCTGTGCGCTGACAATTTTCTGTTGAAAATTGTGTTTCTTCAAATTCACGACTCCGAAAGACTCTCTCTCGTCTCCATTACATGGAACGTAATTTTCTGTGCATTTTGAGTGGTCGTTGTATATAGTTTGCAAATAAACACACATCTCAGGATTCATCGAAGGAACCCATCTTACTAGCTTCCAAGCCTCTGGTCTGCTGTCAAGAGACAAAGTGCTCAAAACTTCTTCCCCGACAAATTCACTTCATCTACAGGATATATTTCACTGCGGATTTCACAAAAGTCAGGCCCTAAACGGGAATCTCTAAGTGACTGGTAAGAGCAGGGAAAACTATCTCCTGCCGTAAGCCAGTGTGCCGACGAAAGTATTAAAGTTATTATTGGAATTGCTACCGTAAAGTTTTATTATCTTGCTTGAAAAGCTTCTCAAAATGCCTGTTATATTTGCTCAGATTTCACTCGCCTTTACGTTTTTAATACAGGAAAGACACTAGGAAAAGATTTTTAGTTACAAAAAATCAACAGTTTTCAAGAAAAATTCAGTATATCGTGTATGTATTTGTGTTTACATCCCGCATTAAATAATTTCCGAAGATTATTTTTAAAACTGGCAATATACCAATTTTAAATCCCTTTTCTCTTAACTTAATTTCTACTGAACAGCAAAACTTAAATATTTTTTCAATAAACATGCTTTGATTAGTTGATTTGTTTTAGGAATTAGGCCAAATAAACATCCTTTGGATGTGTATTTATTTGCTTTCTACTTTACATAGCTTTGGAAATGTGCTTGCTGTCTTTCTGCTTTGCAGTATTTATAAAACTTTTAAAATTTTGATTTCGATAAATCTTATCGAAAGGAGGGCCTTCTTTCTGCAAGCGAACCATATTGCAATGGGAAACATTTTGACCGTTCTCAAATTCTGCTTTAATTTCGTGTGTTGGGTGAATGTCCTTACATTTCGCCTATCTAGTTTGGTCTGGCATACATGATAATTGATGCACGTCGTCATTGAAAGGCCTGATAAGGCTTAGATTTATATGGGAACTGTCAGTCAGAGTGCCAGTTCGGGATGTCTCACTTTGCAGATGGGGATTTCACTGTTGCGATATAAAATCCGTTGATTCCGTACATCACTAACTTAATTAACGTAAATTCCGCTTAGTTGATTCCGTACATCACATACGTAATTTCATTCATTCACCATTTAAAACTTCTTGGCTCCAGTTTAATATTATTATGTAGATATAATTTATTTATTACGCCGAGATCGTAACACATCCTTGTCTTGGAAAGGAGGATGCTGTCAGAAGGTTTTCTGATATTTTTCCTTATTTATGTTGCAAATAAAGAAGCCAAATTTGGATTTATATCGTACAAGCGTAACTAGCTTGTTTACCCTTAATAAAGTGACCTGATGTTCAGAAATAGACAAGTCAACTGAGATAAAGAGGACATTTTAAGATTTAAAATGTAATTTTAATTAAAAAATACTGCGGCATACTGGGTTATTATAAATTTAAGTCTTTCATATCTATAACTATACTGTTAACACATAGGAAAGTAATACTCGTAGCCCTCTAAAATCAGGACTACCTAATTTCAGCTAAAAGTACTTTACAACAGCAGAAACGTTATTTATTAATTTTTATAAAATTTTTATGAAAAGTGCAAAAATTCTTAATTTCTTTTTTTCTTCCCATTCTTCAATCGTCCATATTATCTTGTTAACTTTATTTAAAGAACAGGAACCGAAAAATTGCTTTAAGTTACTTCTCAAAACTCTTCTTTCTTTATGTGTTGTATACACTAAGAAAGTTTTAGGTAACTATGTTAAACCTGATGGTTAAAGTTACATAGTAAATTTCCTATAATTCTATTCAGAGATCAGATAAAATATTTACACTTAGAAACTTCAGTGTTTTATTCATAGCCTACAACTCGTGTTTTCTTCACGAAAAGAGGAATTCTTCATTATTAATGTCACCGTGATCATAATTTAGTTTAATGTTCGTAATTTGCATTCAAATGTTTAGCTAGAATTAAAAAGGCATGACGAAAGTGTATAGCTGTTGAAATTCTTGCTTTTATTTTAATGCTTTAGTAAAAGAGTAAAAACTCTTTTTCTTTTCAATTTAGTTCAGTATGACAATTTAGAATTTAATTATCCTTCACCTGGCTAACCTCTATAAAACAATGTTTCATGCAAAAAATGTTGCCCCTTGAAATGTGCAGCCGGGGCGGACCGAACCCTTTGTCCCTCTTTAGCTACGCTACAGACAAGAATGGCGACGTTGCTTGAGTGAAGGATTGCTTTGATACTATTGTCATTATGCTGGCATGCAGCGGGGAATTCCTATGCCTGCTTTTTCTAGATTTCTTAAAAAGTCTCCGCAGGGCCTGACATATGAAAAAGTCCGTTAAATGTGATATTTTCCATGAGATATAGTTCAAAGAAAGAAAAATAAAGCTCTTTGTTTCGGAAAGAGCTGAGTACAACAACGAAACTCACAGGAGTTTTGTGTAGCTAATATGCTGCCATCTGTTGGTTCAAAGTGCAGTTAAAATAACGCAAAACAGCATATTGAAGCAGAGCCGAAGATGTGGAACTGGCGAATCAAGAAAGGAGGCAGCCAATCAGGTAGGTGCAGAACATGTGACTGTGGTTGTCGAATCATGTTTCACAGGTGTAGAAATTTAAGTTTCTAAAGTCATATTTCATAAAATAGGCGTAAAATTCGAATACCTTCGAATATTTCCAGTACTGTGAAATCCAATTTTAGTTTCTGCATTGGCGACTTAGCGGCTTTGCATTTGCATGCACTGTCAATAATGTTGGAAAGCAGCCTACTGAAGTCATTTTTGTCGGGTGAGGTCAGAAACAGAAGCAGGTAGCGGCTCTGATTTGGGTCTTGAGTAAGCAGCAGAATTGGAAAAATAATTTCTGCAAACTTTCGGAAAAATCTTACAACTTTTGTATGAGGAGATGTGATCTTTTTTGCAGCGAACACAGTTTGGCTTGGAGGCTTTGGGGAGAGAGCGAGCATAAGTCAGGTGGTTACCTGAGCTCTTGAGCTATTGTTTCAAAAGTTTTGACCATGTCCAAACCTTTGATATCAAAGCACTCTATCAGGTTTTTACCCGATCTATAACGTCTGATTCTCATACCAAGACGTTGCAGTGTTCTGATGGTGTAGATTTTCCTTCCTACATCAGTACGACTCAACGAGGTGTAAAATACAGGAAGCATATCTTCTTGATCAGGAGTTTTCTTTTAGAATTGTTTGTTTTTAATACGGGGAAACCTTTCAGACAAAATTCATTTTTAATATCATCTAGAGACGTGTCAAACAGAAGACCGCGAATCACAACTTTCAGTGGTGTTTCAACTTTCTCACGGAAAGTGCTAAACTGCACTTCGTACTTCATAAAGATTTCAAACGCATGGGCTCGTTGATCACTGGAATTGAATGAAATCGTGATAGATTCACGAAAAAGGGTTCCAACAAAGTCATCTACTCTATTTTGGGTAAAACGTCCTTTCATTTCTCTCCAGGTTACTTCCGGACGAGGACAGATAATCGGCGGAAGTTTCTCTTTCTTAACAATCGGCGTGGTAGAAGAATCAACTACGATTTGAGTTTTCTTACCAAGCGAAGTATCAACAGTCATGTGACTTATTCTGGACTTGTTCAGGATTCGGAGAAACCGGCAGCGAAATGTGTTCTTGGATCTTCGGAAGCTTGGTAGTTCTTTCCGGAGCAGTCCATCCATCATTTGGCGTGGCATTTCTCTGGTCGAGAAATTTTAGCATCTTGACTGGGAAATTTTCACTCACAATCTTTTTAATAAGATTCCTTGCGTATTAAGAGCGCAGACACTTTAACAACTGTTTTGCAACGTTTGAGACGTTTTTGCGAGTCCTCAATCTCAAACAGATCATCGAATAGATAATCGTTTTTTTCAACTCCCCATCTTTTAAGATGGCGTTTAGCTTCGCTCACATTAATTGGGAAGTGATCAGTGGCAGGCATGATGAGAAACTCAAAGTCCTGAACACGAAAACTCTAGATAATACAAGAGCGTCAGAAAAGTACGTCCGTTGCGCAGCGACGTCAATCTTGTAATCCAACCAAGGATTGCTATGAATGTAATTGCCTAAAGAATGGTTACGCGCAGGGTTTAAAGAGTTTTGAGCATTCTGAAAATCTAGCGATTTCTATTTAAGGTGGTTGCGATAATACGCAAGTACTGAAAAATGTTTCAATTCTTAAAGCTTGTTTAGTAGAAAAGCTTTTTTTCTCATCTGATATATTAAAAAATAGTAGAGAGTACTAAACGAACCTAAGTATGCTAGGAGCATTTTTATAGTAGTAGAAGAAAGAGAAAGAAAGAAACAACTCATATTTTGAGTTTTCCGTGTGCTTGATTAATCGCTATCTCGATTATTTTTAATCAACGAAATTCAGCATCAAAATAACATAAAATATAAACCATGTGTATACACAAATAATTTACTTAGTAAAAGCTTAAATGTATAGTTTTGATTAGAATGCTTAGAAGTTTAGCTGAATGAGCACCATACGTAGAAATCCTCATTTATTCTCTACATTAAAATGCAATATATATATAGATACAAATTAATAATTAGAATTTTATTTTACGTATATATATAAGATGAAATTCTTATTTTTATTCGAAATAAACCCTTAAGTCTCCTTTTTAATCCGATTATTTCCCCTTTCTATCCTAAAATAGTAGTAGTTTCATAGTAAATCTACCTGAAGAGCGTCATTTCAAAATTAATCTCTGTCACATGATTCTTACATAAAGCTAATGTCACATGCATTACGGCGAAAGTGAACGTAAAACTTTTATCCAATTACACTTGAATAGAAACTTTAATTAAATTAATAGCAGTAAAGTGCTACTATGTCCTTCTGTTAGAAATTAATAATAACTTCACCATTTTTAACCTGACCTAATCATATATATTAATAAAACAATGCTTAACATCATCATCAACAACAACATCGTGCAGCTTACATCTTTTCTATCACTTCTGTCCGTCAGCTCTTACAATGCTATGAATATGTAAATGTACTCTTTTAACTGCGAAATACCTCCTGCGTCTTGGACCGCTTTAATTATTTATTATCAATGAATGGTGTTTGAAAAATAAACAAATGTTTCAACCTGCGATCACTGTGTCTTCCTCTTAATCATCATTATCGTCATCATCAATGGATAGACTCAAAAATTTTCATTATGTATACACAAAATCGATGCTAGGTTAAAGTATGCGATGCATGCGCCGCATGTCTGTAAATTTAAAATTGTGAAAAAGAAATTATTTTTAACCCTCGTATAGTTAAATTTTTACTGAATACTTTAGATATGTGTCTTTACATTGAATCGTCGATTTTACTCAGAATTGGAAATTTAAAACAAATCGTCTCTTCTCTGATTCTGCTCTCGTGTGCTGACCAGTTACCAGCATCAGATAACGAGACATATATATTAATAAAACAAAAGAAAAACTTTTTCTCGTCTTTTCTTACTGGAACATGAGAGAGATAGGAGAACTTCTGCCTATCTGCATGCCGTCTCTTTGTCGGACTCAGCTAAAAAAAACTAGTGTCCCTTGTTTACCACTGAATATGGACCAATTTGTCGTTAGGTTTTAATTAAGACAATTAAGTTTTAATTAAGACCTTCTGCTTCGAAATTTAAATTGTACTGCAAAATTTAATTTAAGGGCGGCTTACTCTTATTTCCAAGCTTCTTTCAAAGTTCCGTATAATAATGTATTAAACCCATACTGTTAAGTGAAGCATCCTTTATTTTATTTGTAGCATGGTTGAAAATGAATCAGAGGGGCTTTTAAAAGGCAGATATTTTGATTCTGTTATTCTGAAAAATAAAATTTACTTAAAAGTCATAAAACGTAACGGGCGTGTGCGGTAAATATAACACAAGACACATTCAAAATACATAATGAATGGAAACTAGGTAGTTAATAATTTATTATATTTAAGAAAGATTTTCAGTGTAATGGTCAGTATAAGTTATGAATTTAACCATTTTATTGTATTTAGTATCTAAAAACATCAAAAATTTCGTTATAATCAGCGCTTCAATCCAGTCGATGTCTGTTTCCGCAATTGGACCTGCAAATAAGTCAATCTTCATTTTGCAGTTGAATTGCAATATTAACAGAAAATGCTATTAAGAAATAATACTACATTTTATTTAGCAGTCCTATTGGTCCGGCTATCGGCCTGGTCCCTGTGTAACTGCAATTTGGGGCTGTAAGAGAATAACTATAATTGACCCCTATGTGTGACTGTAACCGTATCCGGGCTTTATATGTAACGTTAACGGTATACGCCTTCTAGTAATTTCGAGCCCACCAGCGGCCGAACGGTAAAGTCGCTAAACACTGGAAGTTCGATCCGGGGTTCGAATCGCAAAGAACGCTTGGATTATTTATAAGGGTCTGTGCGACATGCTGTCACTTAAAATATCGAATAACAGAAAGTCCAATATTAGTTGATAAAGGAAGAAAGGTGGGAGGCATTGGATCCGCTCCTTGGGTATTCTCCCTTAAAATTAGGACGCTTTCCCTTTGTCATGGAAGAAACTCAGTTACTCCTTGTGAAGCTGGGCAACGTTTTCGGTGATAGGGTTGGCTAAATAACCTATGGACATTGGATATTCCCGACGAATGCATTAAGTTGCAAATTTCTGACTATTTGTAACCACTATAATATCTCTTGTTATTAGTAATACAATTATACAGTTATTTTCTGAAAAACTCTAAAAACTTTAATATGTGGGAAATTCCATAAGGAGGGTAAAACCAAACTGTCAAGATTTTATTTCGAGGAATTTTTCCTACAATTTTTTAATACTTTGTTTTTAAATAAGTCTAACTGATTTTCAAATTGCATTTATGAATTCAGCTTGTAGGAGGTTTGTTCTGTCATTTCGAGTTTTTACTGGATGATTATGTAAACCAAAATTTTAACTGAATCAGTTTGTCATTATTATTTTTTACTACATTCAATCTGATTTCCTTCCTCTTCAAGGAAAACATCAGAATCATTTGAATTACGATTATTCGAAACTTTATTTCTTTGTTTATTTTCAAACTAAAAAACATCTGCTTTCCTGATTAACTTTAACATTTTCCTCTACATGTGAATTTAAAAATGAACCAGTGTGCTTGAATAGGCTGCTGCATGGATTCTTTTGTGGTTTTTCTCAAGTCTAACATGAATACGGTTCAGTTTTCTTTAGGTAGTCATCCAAACGAAGCTTTTCCTCTAGCCAGGAGTCCTGATTAGCTTTTCTGTAACTGTTTAAAAAAACAAGCACATACAAGAAATCGAACATAAGAGAAGGGTCAGCGCTTATAATTTAAAGAACAATGAATACTCATGCACAGTACTGAGTTTATACTTCACAATTCTAATACATGTACAGAGTGACTCGAAAACTGCTGGAGAAAATTTAAAAGCAACTAGAGAGAACCAAAGTAATCAGATTTGGCAATAGGAAATGGAGCACTGAGGTGGTACCGGGAGCTCTTGAGCGGTAAGTAAAAGTTTTGTGCTGGCATAAACCGGTATTCCCCATATGAGGTACGAGTAATTTGCATCGCTACATGAAAGCTAAATTCACCTAAGTGCATTTTATCTGTGAAGCCGAGGCTAAAACGGAGCAACTGTATAAAATCTTATAGAAACGATTCCAGAGTTCCTTTAAGCAGCTGCTCTGTTTCGGTCTTCAGCTCCATAGATAAAATACACATCGGCGAACTCCGCTTTCATGTAGCGACGTATATCGCTCAATATCCGCACGGGGAATAAGGATTTGCACCAGCAGAACACTTTTATCTACTACTTAGCAGCGCCCTGTACACAGATTCCATTACAAAATCTGCTTATTTTAGTCTTCTTTATCTGTCTCTTGATTTTTGTCAGGTACTTTTGAATTACCCTTTATATGTATATATATGCATATGTATTAACTGTGCGTACACATACTGTACAGACAATGAATGTACAAAGCTCCGCGACTAAAACTCACAAAAATGTCCAAATTTAAAAAAAAATAACAATGATTTTATCTTCTATGCTGTACGTCCTCGATGTACAGATTTTGGAATATAAAACTGTGGTTACATTCCATATTTTCTGTAGTATACATCCGATCTTCGTTATTTATTTTGCGTATGTTCCTTCTAGCGCTGCAACTTTTGGTGCGTTACAGAATTTCTGACACAATAGAAGTCACCTGTCGGAGTGGTCTTTTATTCCCTCGATATATTTTTCTGAATTTGCAAAATGCTGTCAAAATATTGCCCTGTAAGGTGACATTCATTTTACATAACCGAAAGAAAGTTCGTAGGTGCCAAATATAGCACATAAAAGAGCTGATTTAGTGTAGATACTCCTTACTTTGCAGCAAACTGTTTCACGTATGTAAAGAATGTATTGTTCCTTGTAGATCCATCTTCGGTTTCATAAATCTGCATGTATCAACAGTATAAAATAAAATATTTTTGAACTTCTTTTCTCAATTGCTTTTTAATAAAAGTTGAGGGATTTTAGAAATAATTGTCATTCTTTGACCTTTTGCTTCTTTCCCGAAATTCATTGAAAGCATGGAGTAGACGAAAAACTGTATATATTTAGATTAGACTGCGATAATTTAAATAAAAATTATCTCCTGTTTTCTTTCCTTAAGAAACTGTTTTAAGATTAATAGTCTAACTTCTCTTTCTTATGGGTAGGCTTTTTCCCCATTCCTCTTCTTCTTTCTGCAATATAGACTGCATCTTCAGAAATAATTTTCTTGTCAATAATTTAGTGGAAACACTCTTCAGACCTAAATGTTTTCCACCACAGTACATTCCAATCATCCCATCGTATTTTCTATTTCGGGAAACCTTGCCCTATCTCGGTTATCTTCTAGAATCAACCTCAGCGTGAAGGAAATCCTTTCGCTTAGAGATGCATTCGCCATTCGTTCATTTTGTTCGTGAGCGATTTCAGGATGAGATCTGAAGTTCCCTCTTTCCTGCCACTTCAGATACAGCTAATCTTGAGATCTTATCCACTAAGATCACTCTTTTGTTTATTGATGGATCATTAATATCTGACCCAGAGCTATAGCCATTAAAAATAAACAGAACATTAATCATATCTTTTAAAATGGTGCATTACGTTGCATAAAAGGATTCAGAAATGTAAAAGTAATTAATGAGGTTTTTCCCCTGTTTAGCCAATGTTTAATAACACGAATCTGACACTGAGATCAGGTTTGCTGTCCAGTGGTTCTGTTTATTAAAATGTTGAATGCTGATAGTTTCTTACGGAAATCGATCCATAATTGTTGTTGAAAATGCCGACACTTGCATATTAGCTCGATCCATAGCTGAAATATCTAACTGAATTGGGTTCCGCTGATTTCCCGCTGCGTATCTATAAGAGTCAGTTTTTTATCAAGTCCTCAAAGAAGACATTTCTGCTGCTAAATAATGATCGCCAAATCTTATCATGACCCAACACGTTGTGTTGATGATAAAAACTTTCTCATTCTGAATGTCAAAGCCCTACTTATAATTTTCCATGGTAGTTATATCCAATTTCATATAGGTTCGAATCCCGGCGAACAGGCAAGTTGCATGGGTATTTTCGTGTTTTTACCCAGATGTAACATGGATGCGAGCCAGTTTGCCTTAGAAAGACCTCCGCGAAGACATCCCTTTCCTTTAACAGACGTAGCATGCTTTGCCATGATGAAGTAAACCTAAACCTGTAAGGTTTGGTTTGGTATTTGTGATACGGCAAAGCCTCGAGGGCTATCTGCCTAAGGGAAGGGATGCCTTCGTGCAGAACTTTCTAAGGGAATCTGGCTCTTATACTCGTTATACTTGAAGAAAACTCCAAAAACGCCCATGAAACCAGCCTATTCTCAGGATTCGAACCTAGGACCGAACTACCAGTCTTCTGCGACTTTACCGCTCTGCCGCTTGTGGTCTAAACCTTTGAGGAAATGAACTCATTTCTCCGCATTTTTCCTTATATTAGAAATCAACTTAGACAATTTTGTACTTTTTTTTTTTTTTTTTTTTTTTTTTGTTGTTGTTGTTGTATACATAGTTTTACGTTTTCACTGCCAAGAAAATCCTCTAAATAAATTTAATCGACATTGAAATAATCTGATCTCAAAACTAATGTGCATAAGACAAATACAAGCATATACTGATTCATCTTTTCTGATAGCTGTCATCAGTTCTGAAAGCAAAAATAGGCATTAAACTTATATAAGCTATGCTATTTGGTTTTAAGACCTCTGTTAGGTTAAATCAATAGATTCTAAAAAAGACATTTGAAGTGTATAATATAAATTAAGTATCAAATAACTTAAAAAAACTGGAAATGTGGTAAATTTAGCTATATAAATTGACGTGCAATTGATTGAATATATGGATTTTGTTTTTTTATGTACTTTTCGCAGCACTTATTTATCTTGGAGTTTCCATTTCTACTATTTTATCATAAAATTATTGCAGTGCGAAATTTACTGTTACATAAAATAAACATCCGTATATATTTCTTATTTCGTAATGCAAATGCATTTCCTTCATTTTTTATTCTTTAGCTAACGTTAAGTCGGCCCTTCACTGACCAAATAGCTAAGACCACTGAGCAGTAGTAGTTTGGCCTTTAGTTATGTTACCAGCAAAAGCGCATCCCGCATCGAATTTCGTGATTTTTCCATGAGTAACATGAATGAGTTTCCCTCAGAAAGTCCTCTACGAAGACACGCCTCTTCTTAGACAGATAATTTTGTGCTCTGCGCTTACCAACCGGCTGCCCTTAAGATATTCAAAAGTTTTCTTTTTTCAAGATAAGACACGAAACGTTATATGTATACAAGATAATTACATGGTCGACGAATGTTAATACATGAAAAGTAAAACAAGCATGAAAAATTGGAAGGCTGCACCTAAAACGCGCTCTAGTAAAATATTTATATCTATTTATTTTAGTCTTTAAAGCCCTAAGACGCTTATTTCAGAAAACTAAACGAAAATACTATCATTTTCATTTTCAACATTAACAACAGAAACGAATTTTCAGGGTGAAAAAAGACATAAAAATTAGAACTGATGGCTGTGTAATAATATGTTATATTAGAAACTCTTTAGTTTCTAATATAACATGTTATTACTCATTTAGTTCCACTTTCATGCAACATTTGTAATACAATATTTATAAATTTTTTGTCTGTTTGTTCTGTTTATGTAAATGATTTTCGTGTTTAAATAATTTTGCTTTGTTGTTGTTAATGTAAATCTGCTGTTTTGAATTTGTAAAATCTTCCAGACTTAGCTACGTGATTTATGCCGTATCAGTGATCTTAAGTTTCTAATGAAATATCACATTTTCGAGATGAAATTTCAGTTTCATCTCACAATCAGTTTTTTTTCCCCAATAAGGTGAAATAACACTTCTGTTTTCTCAAAATGCACTCTCTTTCCCTTTCGCAAAATCTACTATTCATGCGCATCAAAAAAATATAGTAATAAATAAAGAGTTTGAGCAAAACATCGGGTTCATGTTAACACTGTTTCAAACCGCACCCACAAAATAGTTCGTAGTTCCCTATATTCCTTAGCAATTTTTTTTCCTCTTGTAATGAGATTTTTATTAAAGTTTCAACGAGATACGAGCATGATTAAGGTGTTACAGAAGTGAATCTAAAGTTTCTTTTGTGCTGTAGTTTCTACGCATGAAATGAAATTGGTTGCATTGTAATAAAATATTCATGATCTTTGGAAAACAAGAATAGCTCCAATGCAGAGTGATTCGAAGATTCTTTGTACTGATTTGAGAATTGGCTGAGTGCGAATTTCATAAGTAAATATATTCATTATCTACCATATTTCATATAAATTGCCAGTCATGTGATTTTCGTTAAAAACACTTTCATGCTGTTTTATTCTTTAAATCTTATGTATCTCAGTTCTTTGCAATGTATAAAGTCATACAGTATAATATAGTATGCAAGAAAGAGTTCTTCAAGCTTTCCATGGAAAATTGTTAAAATTCTTCCCGATATTCTCCACTTTTGTATTCATTCATTTTTAAAGATCGGAAATGTTTGCCTTTTTTTTAAGAATTTGACAATACTTTTTTTACTGTTATATTTGTATCCTTCAAAATTTATTTTACTACTGCATAAAACGGCAAAACCAATATGCAGGTAACATATAGCAGAATTTATTTTATATTTTTACATTCCTGCTAAGTTTGTTATATTTTTATCAAGGGATTATAAAAGCAATAAATAGTTCAAGACCTATTAATTCTTTGAATGCTTTTAATATTGAATCTTGGTGTTTAACTCTTTTTCAACAACTCTAACAGTAGTATTCTTATCCTAATGCTGTGTTGAAGAAATGTCACAATCAGATTTGTACTAAATTCTTACAGAATCCCTTTTTCCACTATTTTATTCAATATGCAAAGGGCCCACCAGCAGCCGAGGTTTAAGTCACTGAATACTGGTAGTTCGAATCTCAGAAAACGGGTTGGCTGCATTAGTGTTTTCGTGGTTTTCCCCATATCTAACGCTCACACGAGCCAGTTTCTCTTAGAAAGTCGTCCACGAAGGCATCAGTTCCCGTAGGCATCCCCTTGAAGCAGCATCAACAACTTAAATGAAATGAAGAGATATTTACGATAAAATCTGTATTTATCTTTATTAAATTTGAGTAGTCTAAAGCACAGAAAATAATTCATTAATAAAGGCTAAATATATTTATAACAAAGTAAAGTACAAAACATTTTGAGGTCAGAGATTATAAACTGCAAGTAGAAATTTAAATGCTTAGTAAAAATTCCTTGAGCGCAGGGAAAACGTCACAAAGTGCAATTATTTACAATGCTAGGAATAAAAAAGTGAATCCTGTTCTGCTGAAGATTATGTCTTCACTACCAGTCAGAAAAAATAAAGATTTTCTGTAAAGACCTCACTACATCTCAGCAGCACGACAAATGAAGACAAATTAGAGCTCTTAGAAAGCAAAGTTTTATTCCGTTCTTTACTTCAGAGGCAAAGAAGGACTATGAGAAAGATCTCTCAAAGCATGCGAGAAGATAAACAAAAGGCGTGATAAGATTATTCTGCTTAGTGGTTAGCTCACGAGTAGTTAGTAGACGAAAACAAGCCAAAGCGACAACCTTTATCCCGATCTTTGTTATTTTACGAAGAATTACATCCTTCCCATTTTACGAAAGAATAGTTAAAGCGCTTGTTCAGAATAAACTTCTCGCTCTTTAGTACTCGAAAATAACTGACTAAAATAGTGGGAAATATCAAACAATACTTCATTTTTATTTTTGTTCTCTTTCTTAATATTGCAACAAGTTTGAAAATAACAGAAAATTGCAGATTTAGAGTTAGCAGTGTGTCTCTTCTCAAGTCAGGACTTAAGCCTGAAAATAGCAGCAGTTTTGAAATAATATTTCTCACATAAAAATCTTTCCAAACATTTCCTCGCTTTTTTTCATCCCTTCTATTAATTCCTATAAAGCTTTGGATATCATTTAACCCTTAAATGAAACTGTATGCAATATCCTTTAAAGTAATTCCTAACGTGTTAGCTAAAGCAGTGGCTTTGAGACATGCATTGCGACCCACTAGAGGATCGAAAGACAATTTGTAAAAGGGTCGCGAAAAGTTTCGAGTCTCCGTTTTGCTTACTCTTTTATTGTATACAGGGTGCCCCTTAAATGTTGCGACAAACTTCTCGGGAAGGTAGAGCACACCATAAGGTTTAAGAATCGCATAGGAACCCATGTCTGGAATTGTCACGGGCAAATGGTAGCAGAGATAGAAGATGGGAAAAGAAACAAGTGTGATTAATTTGAAACATTTATTGGACATGAATACAAATGGTGTACGTCAGCTCAAATGTTGCAACAGATGCTCGAAGTTTGCACTATCAGAAGCTAAGCATGCCTGACACCGACGGACCATTTATTGCCAGACATGTCAAACACACCGGTAGTTTCTTTGATGCGCAGGTGAGTCTTGCCATGAGATTCATTTCAGACACAATGGGACCGTGATACACGACATTTTTGACGGCTTCCCACTAAAAGAAATCAAGGCTCGATAAATCCGGTGAGTGGGGGGGGCCAGGGAGCTGGTCCACCACGCCCAATCCATCGAGGGGAGATGATTTGTTCAAATGACTACGAACATCCAGTCTAAAATGAGTCCACTTCTTAATGACCCGTAATCGCACAAATTTTGATGCAGACGTGCAAACTGTAGGACGGTTGGTGTGTGTCGGAGAAGCGTTCTCGATAAATGCGTGCAGCGGTTATATATATATATATAGGGTGTCCGTAAATGTTGCAACAAACTTCTGGGGAAGGTAGGGCACATCATAAGCATTACGAATGGCATAGGAACCAAATATACACTGCTGGCTACCCAAATTGCAACACCAAGAAAGACAATAGATATCACAACAAAATTGATTTAGTAGATAACATGTGGACCAAGTATCAAATGATTAAATTTATAGACTTCTGTGAAATGTGGTTCCTTCCAGAATCAGTAACCAGAGTAGCTGCCATTGTTGGAGATCACCGCTGCCACACCTCGGTATTGATTCAAAGAGACTTTGAATGTGTTCTTGGGGTTACAGCAAACCAAGCAGCTTCTACACGTTGCCAAAGTTAATCTGGTGTGGCAGCTTGGGATGTAATCTGGGTCAATCGTTCAGCAACCATAGACCACATGTTTTCTATCGTCGAAAGATCCGGAGAGCGAGTCGGCCAGGGAAGCATTTCAACCTGGTGATTGATGAAGAACTCTTGGAAAATGCGTGCCACGTGTGGTCGCGTATTATCCTGTTGGATATAGCTGTGAGCAAACCCTGAAGGTAAGGAAACACAACTGGCTCCAACACCTCGGAGATGTAGCGCTGGCTGTTTAAAGTACCGACAATGCGTATTAGAGGATTGCGAGAGTGATCGGTGCAAGACCAGTGTGGCGGTGCATAACGCAGCTGTTCAGCATCCTCTTTCCACGGTGTCTACAGACTCGAATCCGACCATCGTGGTGTTGCAGACAGAAGCGTGACTCGTCAGTAAAGACAATTTCATTCCATTCTGCCGTCCACATCCTTCTTTCATCGCACCATTGATGGCGGAGACGTCTGTGGTTCTGCGTGAAGGATAGACGAAGCAATGGACGTCTTGCGGACAGACCACTCTGCTGTAAACGGTATCGAATGGTACGCGCAGATACTTAATGATGCGTTACAGACTGAATGTGCTGTGCTATGATTCGTGATGTGACTGAACGATATGTCACTGCCATGCGTACAATGTTCCTGTCATCACGTGAAGTGGTGGACTGAGGTGAATGCGATCGAACACGTCGGTCCGTCGTATCCTCCTGCATCCAACGGTCACATATCCGTATTACAGTTGTTTGTTTTCGTCCAACACGACTACCAATTTCCCTGAAAGATAATCCACACTCTCGGTAGGCCACTATCCATCCTCTGTCGAACTCGGATACTTGATCAAACGATGATCGCTGTTTACTACGAGGCATAATTGATCTTTTTTTTGAAAAAAACCACAAGAAAAACACAATTGCCGAACTTGAAATCGTCGGAAACTCAAAGCCTTAAATAGCGCTTTGAAGTGGTGCCACAGGAGGGTGTGATGTGCATCTGCGCTGAAATCCTAATCATTTGCATATCTCACCTCCGCTAATGCATGTTGTAAATTTCATGTTATTTGCATGCTTCCTTCAGGTTGTTGCATTTACGGTGGCCAACAGTGTCTCCCACCAGTAGTAAAGCGATAAAATCATTGAATCCTGGTAGTTCGGTTCGGAGTTCGAATCCCGGCGAACGAGCTGGCTGCATGGGTGTTTCCGTGGTTTTACCCTTGTATACGAGGCAGCTTCCCTTAAAAAACCCTCTTCTTTTCGTGGTTTTCTTATTTCCCTCTTGAAACCTCCTTTTAGTTCCTTCTTTCTTTCAGAGTTACTTCATGTTCGTGGGTCACGATAAATCATAAATGTACATATGCTAGTAGCAATAAATGTTTACAATATTTGAGAAATATTTTAGCGCTGCAAACCAGTTCTTACATAATGTGCAAAAATTTGTTTAACATGTTATATAAAAATTTCATATCAACTAGGGTAATCTATATTCATTCAATGTATATATATATGCCCTGAATGCCATCAAATTATTTGATTCAATCGCCTAACATACAAATTCAAAAAGCAAAATCTTTTAGCAGATGTTATTAAAGTTACTGATTTGTAGGACTTGAAAGTGCTTTCACATTCAGGCCTTTAAGTGAGAGCTTATTAAGCATCACCTTTCCTTCAGATGACGGATATCCAGCTTACCTGCAATAGGGTCTTAAAATTAAATCATCGCGAACAGCTCTCGCACTCACTCTCTCTTTCACTCTCTGTCTCGTCCTCCCAAGTTTCAATAACTATCCATTGTACTCATTGTTAACAGTAGTGATAAAATATATTTGAGCTTATCGACAGACAGACGTTTCGTATAAGCTCGTTAAGCAACTAACTGGAATACAAAAATGATGTTCTACAGTACATTAAAACACTTTACACATTACATTAAAAGACATTTTTACAGTACAGTACATTAAAAGACATTTTTCATATCTACAAGGAACATAGTTAAAAAATTTATATATTTTTATAAAAAATACAAACTGTCTAGCATAAACATCGGCATATTTTTCGACTGAATACTAAAGACCAATATGATTGGATATATCATCTACACTCACCTCATGTTTTTTTTTTTTTTTTTTTTTTTTTTTTTTAAGATAATAAACATCCACATGAGAAATAACCACTGAACAAAGATCTAAAAAATCACAACGAGTCTCTTGCATAGGAGTATCTGGAATATACTATTCGCGTCGAAATATCACAAAAGTTTGTTCAAAAAATGGACACAGTATTATGAAATGTATGCATATTTCTTATTTTAAAATCCCTCATTTCATTTTTCATACTCATTTCTGATTTTAAAGTCCCTCACTGATTCTTTTTGGCGTACTAAAAGCAGTTTAAAAAATTAAAGTTTGATTAATAACTTCCTTTACACAAATTGCTTCACATATAGTGTAGAAAGAAAAATTAAAATTTTACAAATCTGAATTGAAATATTCAGTTTTTCTACAAATATCGACACAAAATTTATGTCCTTTACAACCATTTCATACGGGTTGAATTAAGCTGGTGTAGAAGTCGTTATGGATAGGGTAACAGCGATTCTTCTTTTTTTGCTCCAGGTAGAATAAATTTATTTACATGTAAATTTTGATCATATTCCCCTTTGTACATTGGTTTATTGTAGGGCAACGTTATGAAATGTTACGTGCAACAAAGCTTATCTTCAGTTTCGCTAATATATCAGATTTGAGAATTATATTGGATAATATGAGCACTTGTGCAGTAAGCCCAGAAAAAGTAAGTATACTTCTGCTATTGATTGAAAATCATTAATCAGGAAAAAAAACTTTCATTTTTAATATTTAAATTGTAATCCCCTCAAAATTTCAAGAATTGCATTAAAAATGTGACCTTATATCTTAGATTAAGAGAAAGCATACGATTGGCTTAATATATGTGTTAGTCGGAATTTAATCTTGGTGGAAATGAATTATTATTTCACACCTTAAGCTTAGCCTCAAATAGCATATTTTCAGCATGCAAATGACTATTTTTAAGTACTTTTAATTTTATTTTGGTGCATTTCTTCCATCTAGAGTAAAAACTTTTAATGATAGTGTTAAAAGATTAAGATAACTATGAACATCAATTACAGCATCATATAGGCAAAAGATTTGACAGCTTAAACACTTGAGTCTTACGATTTCTTAGGACATTATTGGAGAATGTCGATGAAAAATTAAAATAAAAGAAGGCTCAAAAACGAAAGTTTTGAAATTGCTTGGGTGTCGCCTCTTTGCCAAAAATAAGGCAACCAAAATTTCGCAAGAAATACAGGTTAAGTGACGAAGTCCAAAGTGGAGGTGGGGGTGGAGGAGACTTCTTTGATCCTCTCATTCAAGTTTGATGGCTCAGCTTCAGACCCCACCCTTTGAAATCGAGAGATAATCGATACTTTCTTCTTTCCCAGTAATAGTACTCGATAAGTGTGTCACAGAAGAATTTCACACCGAAGAAATATTTTTAGTGCGTTTCGCCCAATGTCCTCGGGCGAAAAGAAAATTAATGCATAATCCCCAGAGAGCGGCAAAATATGCGAGTCAAAAATAGAATCTATCCCACAAAAGCACTGAAAAATGGAGTATTTGTCTCTTTAATCTGAAATATTTTTTCATAATTCAAAATTGATTAAATGAAGTAATAACCCATTTGCAACGAAATCTTATACTCAGACGTTAAAAGGCAGTTACTGACACATGAACTAAGCCAGCTTGTTTTCAACCTGTTTACCCTTGCAGAACCCTTGAAATAATACTCATATCTTAGGGAACCTCTACGTAAACATTCCATATGAATAGGTATCCATTCGTGTTTGATTTGCGTAATCATAACTTTTTCTTGCGGCTCTCATAGATATTTCTCGAGTAATATTATCGTTCCAGAAACCTCAGTTGAGAAACTCTGTTGAAGCAACTTAAAAAGCTAATTTGAAATAATATTTTCATACTAGAATCTGTAGTCATATTCATTAACCTTTATTCCCTATAATAAGTCGACGTTTAAAGTCTCAATAACAAGTCAGTGAGTAGACGTTTAACCAAATAATGCTGAAATATTTTTTTTTTTTTTTTTAGTTTCTTTTTTAATAAATCGATCGCCCAAACCATGCAAGTTTGTCATAGGCTTTCATTTATAAAATGTTCAATCATGAAGAAAGTCCCATTGCTTTTTGGATCTTTTTGTCATCAAACTAGGGAAACTAGATTTTTTTTTTCTGAATTTTAGAAACTACTTTTTAATTAAATAAAACTAGCCAATTAACATTTGATTACATTTTCAAAATATTTAACATCCTTTCTTTAATATATCATATATAACGTTTTTATTTACATTTTTTTTTCTGCTATCGTGTTACATAAATCTTTTGACGTAATATATTTTGCTTATGGAAAAGAAATATTTCCATAAGCAAAGAATACATATTATTATCTCCTATTATTTTCTTTCAAGTATATATATGTTGTATAATTCTTCTCCGGAAACGTATGATTTTACACCATTCTTCTTTTTCGTGCAATGTCACCATGTACTGACAAATTTTAAAAAATCAATTTCTTGATTTAATTATATTTCTAAATTTTTTTATGTATCAAAATAACTTTCACCAAACACTTTTTTTTTATTGTTGTTGAAGATAGAAACTACGTGGACTTGTTGCAAATGAAAGTAACAAATAAATGAAAATGAGCATGCTAAGCAAAATTTGATTAAAGTTATTAAAGAATAAAAACGATCAAACTGGCGCTAATAAACGGAAAGAAGGGAGACGCAGAAGAACAGAAAAAAATTAAAAGGAAAACCGTATACAATCTCAAGAAGCAAATTTCCTTTACAATTTAAATAGTAAGGAAAATAATTAAAATTATACCTAATATAAATAAATAAATTAAAAATTAAATAACGTCAAAAGGGGCGTGTTTTTAACATTTTGTGTGTTACATTTATTTATTAAATATCACGTTCTTCGCACTTAAGCCATAAAATTCAGTTTAGCTGGATAAAATTTAGTAGCGCTGGAGATAAAAATGTTTTTTCTTTGCAACGTTGCCATTGCCCGCTTTGAAATCCTTGAGTTTGTTAATCAAAAATTCGTTAAAGTTTTACAAAGTATGAAATAGATAATAAAACAAATTCCGGCTTCCAAATGCCCATATTGGCAATAGGATTACGTCATTCAAAATTCCATGGCTCTATGTACCGTTGTTTTATCACAATGCGAGAAATATACATTACATTTATGCAGATTTTTCATTATTTAATTTCTGCAAATATAATACAGGACTCTATTATTTGGTGGCAAAAGTCTGAAAAGTGAAAAGGACATTTATAGTGAACCAACGCAAAATCCCAAAACGAAAACAATAGTCCTACAGGAAAAAAGCTCATTGGACTAAAAAGTGAAATATTATCGAAAATCCTGGAATCCATAGTGCGCAATATTTAAAACACGTTAAAAATAGAATAAAAGTGCACATATGCACTCCGCAATGCGTTCATTATGAATAAATGTTCCATTCATTTTCGGCTTCTTTTTAAGTATAGGAGTAAATTTCAAATTACTCTTCAGACCACCATTTTAGTTACAAATTATCCTCCCCCCTCCTTTAAATGTGAAAACTGGGTTTTTACTATCAAGAAAATTTTTTTATCGAATACATACCCCAAAGTTAGGCTTTGAAACATACATTTTGGTTCAGTTTTGTAAGATATTAAAGCAAATTGAAATTTTGCCTATTAGTCTGCATTTTAACTCATGGAAACGTACAGTTCTTAATGATTAATTTTAAAATGACTAAAGTAAAGAAATTCGACTTCATTACATTTAGAAAAGAAATTAATAAACTTATTCAAAATCACACCCGTGTAGGGTTCTCTTCAAAATTTATTCAAATAATTTTAAAAGTTTCTTTTCTCGCACCTCGTATTCGTTATTAAATCAGTGCACGTTCAGAAACGAAATAGTATTACTTTTAATTAAGAAGAAAATTAATTTTTCTGTCCTTTTGGTGGCTAATAACTTCCATCTATAAAGATATTTAACGCTTTATTACAGACTTAGCGTTTATTCAGCTTCATTATTATTACTTTTTATTATTATTTATTTACCAGGTTTAACTTTTTATTAATGGACTTAACATATATTAACAAAATTTGCTAAATGATAAAAAGCATTAAAAGTGTTTTTAAGCAAACGCTACATTCCTCTTTTCTCAAAAATTGAGCATCACAGATATTGCGAATTGTTTATCCGAGACGACATTATGCTTCATATTTTATTTCATGGCAGAAAACAATGAATTCTGAAGAAAACGAGCTGCAAAGAGCAACGGTAGCGCCCTCTATGTGGAGAAAATGAAACTATACACGGCTTCAGAATTCATATCAGTAATATCCATGTCGTTAATAATTAGGTGATTCATTTTTATATGAAAATTTTAACAAGCAAAATAAAGATATCTGAGATTTTTTATTGCATGTGTAGTTTATGTGAAATATCATAAAGTGTTTCTTTTGTTAATGATAATAAATTCCCGAAACATCAAATTTTTAATTATTAAAATTCCTTTTAACAAAAGAGTGCAAATATTCTTCAATTTACAAGTAGTAAAAACAAGAGAAAAGGTCTTTTATTCTGGGATTTCTAACTATAGCGTCATCAATAAAAATTCATAAAGCAATTCAGTTAGAATAGATATTTGGAAATCAAATATTTATACAATGAAACATATTTATCTGGTTTAAATGATTTCCGTCTGAGCAATTTGTTTTCGGCTGAGTTTTGTCGTCTAAGCTTTAACAAACAGTTTCTAATCATCGTACGAAAATCAGCATAATACTAATAAAATTCTATTTTAAATTAATTCCGACAGAATATTTTTACATTCAATTTTTACAGTTTAAAGAATTTATTGCAAGCGAATTTAAGAAAACAGTTATGCAAGGCAAGAACTAAATGCATAAAATCGTATTGACATTCTAATATTTTTATTTTCATTAAAACCTGTTATTTCCTTTTTATTTCGAGTGATAAATTGAACAGCAACACTTCTTTCCTAATATCGAAATGCAGATGCTTTAATAAAGTATCCATATTTACATATATCGACATACATATGCATGTGGAAAAAGGGTGTGCAAATTATGAAGCATAACAAAGAAGTCCATGAACTTCGAAAATGAAATTTCAATGTATTGTTGACAATCTTGTGACGTAAATAGCAATAATACGAGCTCCTGAAATTAATTAAAAATTATTGCATTCATTCCTCCCGAAATTCTAATATAATAATATGAAAAAAAATTAAATCTTTTCACATTTCTTGAAATACATCTGCGAATACGGATAATTAAAGTCAAAAGGATTTTTGCGTTGTTAATTTCAGTTGTTTCTTAAATTCGATTTTAAAGGTTATAAGTTAAAGTTATAAGCTTATATACTTTATTATGCCTTTCTCGGATATTTCAATGAAGATGGTTAAGTTAAATTATATGAATATAGCAAAGCAGACAAGAGCTATCAGTTTAACAGGAGTAATGTTTTACTGGAGGACTTTCTAAGAGGAACTCTCTTGTATCTACGTATTACATTGGAAAACCCACAAAACCCAACCATGTAGCAAGCCCGTTTGTCTAGGTTCGAAGCTGGGACAAACTACTAGTATTCAACAGTATTTATGCAACGCCTCGCCCAGTGCCTGGACCCCCATTGTCTGTTGTGGAATTTTAGTAAGTTTTTTTAATGTTCACTGAAAGTGTAATTTGTGCTCTTAGTTATGAAATGCGCACTGTCATTGTAGTGTTTGTTTGTATTTAGTCGAAATTTTAATATTTATATATTCCGAAAAAACTGCGTTTTTTTATCAAAACAATTCGACAAAGCTGCTGCTTATATCGAAGCACCTGCCTGTGCCTTATTACTTGCCTGTGCGAAGCTGAATTTTCAACTATGACTAACATGGACAACTATCGGAATTTCCGCAGACAATCTATACGAAACTTTCAGAGATGATCAAGCATGTAAACAAAAAGTGCAAAGTATAGTATTTCGCAATCGCCTGCAGCTTCCAGAATTTGCCTCATAAAGCGATGCACGAACCTGTAATATTTACAACCATAAGTTGATAACGTAATCTGTGAAATTTGAGGCATTCTGTCGTCAAAGAGTCCACTCTTTCTGGAATTCACTATGCTGGTCAATTTGTGCCATTCTTTGTAAAAGTCGTTGTCTCCTGTTTTGCTGCAAATGCTTCTTAGGAGTTTTGAAGGTCTGACAAGCTAAGAAACACACATGTAAAGCGTGGTCAATGTACTTTGGAATCATGTCGTCCTTTGGTACTACTGCATCAACTCTATTCATTTTTACCACAACAAGAGGACTGCAAGTCATTTGGTTAATCCTACAACATAGTCATAAACACTAGTTGTTAGGGGGCCAACATGCCTTACTTTGTATCACACTGCTCTAGAAATAGTGAAATGTATGCCATCTTCGAAGAACACGTCATATCGCTTTCACGACAGACCACTTCAGAGGGTTGCAGGTAATTGCGAAATGCTACACTTTGTACATAATCTTGACCACTTCCAGAGGGTTGCATGTGATTGCGAAATGCCACACTTTGTACATAATCTTGACCACTTCTGAAGGTTTTGTGGCGACTGTCGTTGGTAAGTTTGCGAAACTCTGCTATATTTATATTCCACCATCTGGCACGCTATGAGTGTATATTCATTCAATTATGCCACCAGGCCTGCTTTCTCGACCCTGAATTACGTTCGGCAGACTCTGAATTACGTAACGTACATTAAAGCTGTTAGGCACAAAAGAGAATTTTAAGTATCTCTCCAGTGACATCCTATTCCGACTGCAACTGTTCGCCATAGGTATAGATCGAGAAAGTGCTTTCTGAATTCCAAACCGTACCAAGGTTTTCGAATCGAAGCAAATCTAAATTTCTTCCTGAATACTTTTGAGCCAAATATTAGATGTATGTATCCGAGAACGATACTGTGGTGGAATTTAGAATTGTATTTCTTCAAGTTCACATTAGTGTTCATACTAAAGGATGACAGACTTGCTATTAGTAATACAATATCATTCAGTAATGTATTAATAAAATAGAATAATCATATTTAATCATTCCGTTAGTGTATTAATAGAATAGCATTTATACTCCAGATGCCAGTATTTATGGTCAAACTTGAAACGAGTAACGCGAGTGATAAATCAGTTACTAGAGGTTTTTCTCTCGATTCTAATAATCCTCCTTCCCTCCAATCGGCTGTGACAAATTTGTTTTAAATCCTTCAATTAAAAATACATACACAGGTATAGCATTATTTATAATGCATAATCGGAATTTTTTAAGAAACTATAAAAACCTTGTTGACTTTCAATAACAATTTAATTCAATGAATAATGTGCTTCTAACAAGATAGTTATTAAAATGTGCATCGTATTTTAATAAATGGTTAAATTCGGTTCTTACAAAATTATCAGTAAAAATGAGAATCAAGAAACTCGTGGTTCCTTCTCGTTAGTGGAAAAGCGTATTCTCTCTGAGATTTTGTAATTTAATTTCAAGCTTAAACTAGACCAGAAACTTAGAAGTTAATTATAAAAGAATTTGAAATAGTTTTAAATCGCACTGATCCTGTTAAGGAAATCTTGTTTGATACTGATTCTGACATAGGAAAAAAACCTCCAACTCCCTAGAAATTTTCATAAAGAGATCTGAAATTACATTTCGATATGAAAAAGGTCCAACACTATTCGAATATTTTTATTGAATTTTTTCTAAATGTTTTTTTAATAAAAATTTTTAATTTAAGCGCTTGACTTTTCTAAGGTTTGAAATTTTAGTGTCTAATGTAGGTTAAAATTTTGTTTTAGTTTTCAAAGTTTTATTAATTAATTAACATATTGTAATTATTGGAGTTGTTCTGAGTTATGGATTCACAAAACTCTTCTTAAATATCTTGGCTATATGAAAAGGAAGACTTGAATCTTTATTGAGAAATTATAGCGCGTATACCCTGATAAACACTTACAAATAGCCCAAGGGGAAAACAGCAATAAAACAATGTCTTCTTAAGACGCAGAGACAATATTATTCACAGACCAAACTTCAAAGCAATAGTGCGAACGGGCTGGCTGCATGGGCGTTTTCGTGGTTTTCCCCATGCGTAACGTGTATACGAGCCAGTTTCCCTTAGAAAGTCCTCCACGAAAGGCATCCCTCCCCTTAGGCAGATAGCCCTAGTGTGCTTTGCCATAATTAAATACACCACTATACATCAAAGCAATAGCTACCGGGCACATAATTATATCTAACAAAACTGTCTCAAACAGTGAACTGTCCACCTGATTACACTTCACAATCTCCTATTTGTAGTGTTATCACACCGTTCTGGAAAGTTTCAGAAAAATCCATCCTGACGATTCGAAAATATGTAGTTTGGAAAATTCTATACTGTCACCAAGTTGGTTACAAAGTTGTCTCCAAAAAGGCAACAAAAATGGTCGTTAAAGTTCGGCCGAAGAATTTTTTCCCATATCTTTGGTTTTATTTGAACTATTTTTACAATTCAAATATCTATTGATTGAGAATTAAAAATAATCTGCCTCATAATAATACAATAAAATCCACCAATTGGTCACAAATTCAAAATTAAATAAAATTTAAAATAAACTGAAAATTACTATAGAAAAATGCACTAATTAAATAAATAAGAAAATAAATAAATAAATAAAAATAAGCTTATAACTATAGAAAAATTCATAAAAAATTATAAAATATCACAAATACATTTGTGTGCAAAACTCAAACACCAAATCCGTTTTTCAACATACAATTTCATGAAATTGTTGAAAAGGACTTTTGAAATCAGTATAATGAAAAGCAATTACATTATAAAGATAATGCATACACAAATATCACTACCATGAGGTCACAGAGTACGTCAGGACAGGCAAAATACGAGGAGTCAGCTCGCGCAATGCAAGGCAACTTAAAAAGCAGAAAGGAAGGTGCATTTCGAGGCATCGTTATGCAACTGAAAGTGAGGCTAAAGTGAAGTATAGCTGCTATAAAACATCAAGACGTCTTTATACGTGGCATAATTATTGGGAAGCTTGAGGAGGGGCGTAGTTTGACGTCTGTTGCCCAGGAGTTTGGAAATGATAAAAGTGTTGAAGCTTGGAAACCTTTCAAATGACAGGTACAACCGTAAGAAAGGTTGGTGGTTGTCGACTAAGGAAACCAGCGGCGAATGATGACTGATCTATCACCGTGCAGGCAAAAAGAGATCTAAACCAGTCAGCGAGCAACATTGCTCAGTAGCTGCGCATGGCAAGTAGATGGTAGGTGTCACGGTTTACTGTGGCCAGACGACTTCATAAAATTGGCTTATTTGCCTGAGCTCCTAAACGTTGCATACCTCTGACAGCAGCCCATCAGCGGCAACGTTTACTTTCGTGTAGAGAACACAAAGTCTGGACACTTTGTAAGGATCTTAAGTTTTACTAACGTTTATTTTATTTTAAATCTTTACTATCACTTTTTATTTTCTACTTCCGGCCAGAACTAAAAGCTTTAAATTATTTATGCAAATTTGTCTTGCGAACGCCAAGTACTTAAGTTGTGGCTTTTTGCCAAGCAAGAGAGAGGAAGGCGTTAGTAGAAGCAGGCCGCTTGCCTTAGCAGTTTTACTCGGTTGCTGGTTGCCTTCAAGGCCAGAGGTTTAATCCTCTTGATAATTTTAAACGTATCGTAGTGTTAACAGTTCTCTGTACTACATACGGCCTTTCTGTTAATATACGGCCAATCTTCAAGTCGACACTTGTTTATTAATCCAAAGTTAGTTTAGTTGGAATTTAGTTAATATTTTTATATTCTTACGTTCAGACCACAAGTGGTTGGTCTCTGTATTCCGAAGTCCGGAATTCATTGTAAAGAGAGAAAAATAAAGGGTTTCGTATACCCTTCCTGTGTATCTTGTCTACTTCCCACATTTATTGAACATAGCTTTAGTAAGTTCTCTGTTCCGAGTCAGGTCATTTAAATGTTCCCCAAGCAAGTAAGGAGGAACACTGAACCTGATAGTGGCGCCCGACGAAGAAGAATAACCATGGCCGAGTTTCAAGAAGAACCTGTGCTGCCTGCAGAAGCGGCTCAGAATCCAGAAATGACAGCTGCCGCCCTGAAAGGATTTGGTTACATTGTCCAGACCATGCGCGCTTCGATGAAACCAGAAGCAACATTTAATGGAAACTCACCGGTAACCAGGTTTTTGGGAAAATTGGAGGACCACTTCATGATGTATCCCGTGCACGAGTTCCAGAAAGTCACCTTAGCTACCAGCGCTTTGAGGGGCCAAGAGCTTAACTGGTTCAAATGTATAGGCAGAAGTCTCTTGGGTCAAGCAGGAAGTCCCACCTATACTTACGAAAATTTCAAGACTGCCCTAGTAAAAGCCTTCTCTGTCGTAAGGGATCGTGCAAAATTAGAAACGGAACTTTTCAGCATATACCAGAAACGAATTGAAAATCTCTCAAGCTTTATTTTAAGAAAAATTCACGTCTTCAAACTCTTGTATGGAAACCGTCCGGATCGTGAGATAATTCAAGTGATTTTGCCGAGGTTACTTCCCCAAGTACAAGACTTTATTGAATTAAGGAATCCGACTACACTGGAAACGTTATTTGAGCTAGCAATCCAGTTTGAAAGTAGAAGAACGGCGGCCATTGAAAGAAGACGCCAATATGAGCAACGAAACCAATTTGGTGCGCCAAGACCACAGCAAAGTCAAGCACACGGCTACGGAAGCAAAGCGAATCACTGGGCAAGGAAGCCCGAGTATCCAAAAACAGCCGGCGAACGTCGACAGTTCAATAGCAATCCAGGAAAAAAAGTCTCAAGGCCAGTGGAAAAAGAAGGAAAGCACGGAAATGAAAAATGATTTAAACTATAACGGATTTCTGCTGACGGGAGGGTGCGGAAATCCGAAGGCCAAGAAAACCCCTCTTCCTTCAAGTTAAATACAGTAATGGTGAAAAATTTGACTCTTCCAAAGATTGAAGTTTTGGTGAATAACATCCCAGCCACCGCACTCCTGGATACAGGCGCGCAGTGTTCCTGTGTGGATTTTTTTAGGAAGTATTTTCGGAAATACCGCATATATAATTCGGATAATACGGCAGTGTTAGCTGCGCAGGGAGAAAGATGCAAGTGTATAGGTAAATTACCGCTATACGTTCGTATCAAGGACGAACAAGTAAAGATTATGTTTTTTATAGTAAAAAATCTGCAAGCACATATCATCTTAGGAATAGATTTTCTTTCAGAGGCAGAAGCAACACTGGATTTTAACGAAGCGTCCCTTAAGCTGACGATGAAACCAGTTCGAGAAGAGAAAACAGAACCACCAATGTTAAACCTTGACCACCTGCCTGAAGAAGAGCAACAAAAAATCCGACAAGTGGTAAGTGAATTTGCTTCGTTATTTAGTGATATTCCAGAATTTACTCAAGTTACTAACCATAGTATCGACACCGGAGATTCACTGCCAGTTCGCCACAAACCATACCGGTATGATAAGAATAAAGAAAAAATTGTAGAGTGGCACATTAGAGATATGTTACGTAAAACGTTCATAACGCCCATCTCAAGTAGTTATGCTAGCCCGGTGGTTTTATGTAAGAAAAACAATAACTATCCAGTAACACATCCAAAAAGGGGGCGTTTTGCGATTGACTATCGTAAATTAAACTCCATGACTAAATATCCGGTATATCCGTTACCTATTATTGAAGAAATTCTAAGGAACATAACGTCTACCAAATACATGACGACTTTAGACTTAACGACTGGTTATTTTCAAATAGGGGTTAGACCGGAAGACGTGCCTAAGACTGCTTTTATAACCAAGTCTGGCACTTATGCATTCCTGCGTATGCCGTTTGGCCTTTCAGGGGCACCGGCAACATTTCAGCGATGTATGGACATTATGCTAAGGCCTGTTCTTGGAAAGTCCACATTTATCTATTTAGACGATATCATTATTACTAGTGATAATCTGGACCAACATGTACAGGATTTAAGACAGGTGTTTTCATTATTAAATGAGGCCGGTCTAAAAGTTAATGTCGAAAAGTGCAAATTTGCAGCCTCTGAATTAAAATACTTAGGTTACAAAATATCTCAGAAAGGAATCGAGTCAGACGAATCAAAAATAATCGCTATACAAAAGTATCCGACTCCAAACACGGCGAAGAAGCTCTCTTCTTTTCTAGGACTTTGTTCATATTATAGGTCCTTTATAAAAGATTTTGCAGCTATTGCTGAACCATTGTTAAAATTAAAAAGGAAAAAGGCAAGATTCTCGTGGACGGCCGAAGCCAATAGTGCTTTCGAAAAATTAAAGCAGGCATTAACGCAAGCCCCGGTTTTGAAATTTCCTGAAAAGGATGAAAATTTAGAAATTTCAGCGGATGCTTCGGATTATGCGGTAGGAACTGAAACAAATGTCTCCTGAAAATAGAAAAAATGGAACTCTCATCCCCAAAACTGTTAGATAATTTGGTGTTGCGTATCAACAGACTGTGCAAAGAACCACTGCAGTTAGGAGAGGTCATATACATTACTAAGCCTTATAAGGTATTTTCTGCCTCCTTTCTGCATGCCTTCATGGGGTAATCGGAAGCATATTCAACGCTTATTCGAGAGATCCATGGTTCGAGTCCCGGCAAGGGCGCTGCTCATTTTTCACGTCTCCTGCTTCAAAATAACCTACCGACTCTACAGGCTCTTTGCTTGTTGCTCTTCCTCTTGGTCCCACAGACTTTTTTACCAACGCCATTTTGTCAATAAAGTCATTTACTCTTCGTTCCGTACTTTGTACGTCATATTCTTTTTTTTTTCCTGCTATGCTTTCTTCATTAAACACTACACTGCGCAGTGCGAATTTCATTTCTCCCAGCTGATTTTTAGCGGAATTACGGCTAAATTCATGCTTAAGATTTACACTCTAGTGTGTTTACAAGAATTTAAAATACTTTTATTTTATTCTCTTAGTGAGAATTATTTGATGGATTATTTAACCATGTCAAGAGTGGTTTCACTGTATTTCTTTACATTACAGAAATCCATGGTCTCATAAGCTGTCATATCATCATTAGCATTTCAATTGTGTTAGTCAAATTTATTTACTAATAACTTATCTAAATAAAAACCCGTTATAATAAAGTTTGGTTTCAAGTTCAGGTTTGTAATTAAATATTATGTGACAGCTGTGATTAAATATTAACTCGGCAATCATCAAAATTCTGCTAATATGTTAATTCGTGTCAAGATTAATAATAATAATACTATTTGTTTTTCCATATATTATGTTCTTTAGTTACCTAATTTTATTCACTGTTTTCTTTAAGAGAGAGTGATTTCTGAATGTCGCATTTTGTAAAATTTATAACGTCTCTAAATTTCTGATCATTTAATCAAAATTGCATGTATTTCAGAAAAATTACATCGAAGACAATTTTTTTTAAAGATTTTTAACTATTTCAGGCTTAATTTTAACATTTTTCCAAACACATATATAGGTTGGTAATATATTTTTTTTTAAGTTTAACTGGAATTTGATTATAAATCTGGTAGTATCTATTTAAGAGAAAATAAAACTCGTAAAATATTGAAGAAATTCTGCCTCTTACTTATAAATCATATTTGTTCTATTAAAAGAGAATTTCTATTAAAACTTCCTCTTGCTAAAAAAAAAAAAAGTTTTCTGAAACTCCATTTCATTAAAATTTCAATTATTTATTTAAGTTATTACGTTTAGAAGGAGAAAAGGTAATTCTATTCATCAGGAAATCTCAAAGAGTAGGACAGTGTAGTATCAGTGACTAAATCTGATAACATGCCGAACAGAAAAAGAAAGAAGAATAAATTTATATCTTTTTTCTCTTTCTTTGTCTTTTATGTTTCACTTCATCGACTTTCCCTTACTACTGTTGTACCTTTCTAACTTCAGTTTTTCTTTAGCAAAGATTAGTTCGGTATTCTTTTTTTCATCATTTTTCTGAAATGAAGAGTTCAAAGTAAATTGAAGTGGAGAAAATATTTTAATTAGTTATTAATCTTAATAAAATAATAACATTGCATTATAAAATTATAGATTACTATTTAAGCATAATACATATGTATTATTCCCGATCTAATTTCGTATTCAATAATTTTGTTTTGTTTATATGTTTAAAGGGTCGTTAGATGTAGTTACATAACTAAAAATTAATCGAAAAAACTTTATTAGTGCTATTGTGACTTAGCTCAGTTTTTTGACAGTAACATCAATGCAGGAATGCGTCTGTCGTTTGCACGGGCCTTGGGTATTTTATAGATAACAGTATGACTTTACTTAGTTCAGTTTGAAGGAGAAATATACCAAGGGACAGGTCCCACCCATCTTCTCTTACCACCAAACCACTGGAGACACGGAGGAAGGAGTGGAAGGAGACACCATCTTCTTCTGTGGTCGAAGCCGTGCTTTGGAGCTTTTGATAATCTAAGGGGGTGTGGCACAATCTAAGGGGGTGTGATAATCTAAGGGGGTGTGGCACTTACATCCAGTGCTCGTTACTTTGACAGCTTCTTTGAAACTTAAAAATCAGACGATGTACGGACGTAGAAAACTTTGTACCTATGTATGAAATATTTAGTATATATCTGTGAACTTTTAACTGAAAAATGTAGAAGCAAACTGGAAGAAAACTAAACAAAAAATAGATACAATGAAAACATAATGGACCAGGAAATTCTATTAGTAATACAAACTAACTTTTATTACGTGAATCATTTATCAAATTTAAGTAGTTTTCAAAGACAATAATGAGAAAAAATGTTCCAAATTAATTCAAATAACTAAAAAACTTCATAATTGTTATTGAAACACATTTATGTAATAAAATCAACTATTAAGATGCGACTTATATTACCAATAAAATAAAATAAAATAAACTGTTAATATTGTTGCGAAATGCCCAGCTGTGATAAGATAGCTTCCCCGCAAAGCGGTGTTAAGGTTGCCAGATTCGGCACGAAATCGCCTTTTTGGTGACATTCAGTGACAAAACTGGCGTTATGCCATAGATGGAGCAAGAACATTTTAGAACGCCTTAGCGGTTTTCCTCGGAAATGTTCTCGATGGCAAGATAAAGCTATATATACCCTGCCTGTACGCAAAGTAGTAGTATCTTGAGTGTAGTAATTGTCTCTTGAGTGCAGCGATTAGCTTCAGAGCGATCGCTCGAGTCAGGAGCTGTACTTTAGTGCTTTTCAGTGAAGTTGTCTTTACCGTTATAGCCTGAAGGCTGTGTTGCTGATTGATTCAGCGTGTTTATCATAGTGTTTCGACGACTCTAAACCTGTGTTCGGAACTGTCCTGTGTGCTACTGGAGAATGAATTGTGTTTTAATTCTTCATGAAGTGTTATCATCAATTACTAAAAATTCACGAACCCGTAGAACGCGACAATATTTTTACATATTCAAGAACATATTCGTTAAAATTCATGAAGCGGTAAAAAGAGTTTCTGCCATTGTGTTTTTATTTTCGTTTAAATAAATTCCAATATCAAAATGGTATTTAAGGTAACGAAATTCATATATATTTTCCAATAACTTTGAATATCTGAAATTATAATATTTTAATGAAGAACAAGGATGTGTAATAAACTTTCTCCATAAAATACCGCATTCTCAAATTTACAGAATAATGAACACTTTCAGCATTTAATTCATAGTGGAAGAAAGCGAACTTTTTTTTTTCCTTTAGGGAATGAAACGTTTATCTATTATCTAGAATTAAATTTGATATAGAATTACTACACTATTAATACTACATCAGGAGGGGAAAAAACGTTGCTTCGGAACTAAAACAGGTTATCTACGGTAGCCTATGGTAGACCATCATATTCGCGAATATTATATGAAAATTGGTTTGAATGGTTAAATATTTAAAATTGACGAGTATAGCATTAACAGCAAACTGCATCGATTAAGTCAGAAAGATGATCGGGTTATTTGAATATGGCAAAGCTCACGAGGACTATCCGTCGAAGTGGAGGAATGCCTGAGTGGAGAAATTTCTAAGGGAAACTGGTTAGTATTAAAATCATACATAGAGAAAACCAGTCATGTAGTCAGCCCATTCTCCTGCATTCGACCCTTAAAGGAACTACCAACATTCAACAGTATTTAACCGCTGAGCAACTGATGAGCTTGAAATCAAGAAAATTTTAAAATGATGAATTTAAAGTATATTTTTATTAATATTACATCAAAATAATTGTATTGTTACTTGCATACGGGTTCGTAATAGATTGAATGCACAAGTCTGATAATAGATTAATAAAATTTATTCTTATCAAAAGAAATATATCAGAACTCTTTAATTTTCCTCAGTGATATTCGTACAAGTGTCCACAATATCACGCAGGATAATCAGCAGTTATACTTCAAACTACTGGAAACGTTAAAATACAACGCAATGCAAAGAAACATTAGGTATTTTGTGGAAGCCGGAGAAGTGAAAAATGAGCAAACGCCTTCGCCGGGAACCGAACCATGGACCTCTGGAATACGCGCCCAACGTGCAGACCACCACACAACGGAGGCATGACAAGAAGGAGGGCGAAATACCTTATATACTCCCCTTTTTAAAAGGCGACTCGGGTTTTAGGTGACCGAATCGCCAAATCCAGATAGTAGAGTATCATCAACTACCACAAATTTTAGTTCGGGCACCAGTGTAGAGACATTAGGCTATTTTTGGAAGCAGGCAAGATGAAAAATTAGCAACGCTTTCGCCTGGAATCGAACCGTGGACCTCTGGAATACGCGCCCAGCGTGCAGACCACCACACCACGAAGGCATGCTAGAAAGGCGGAAGAACTTATATAGTCCCCGTCTTAAAGGGCGATTGGGGTTTTAGGGGACCCAGCCGCCAAATCCTGGGTGTGGAGAATCATCATCCACCACCCTTTTAGTTTGGATGCCACTGTAGAGACATTGGGCATTTTTTTAAAGTAGGATATGTGAAAAATGAGCAACGCCTTCGCCGGAAATCGAACCACTTACCTCTGGGATACGCGCAGACCACCACAACACTAAAGCATATTAGAAAGTTGGAAGAAATACTTAATAAGCTATATACATACTAAATTCGTAACAATGTGCATTTAATTTTTATTCAATTTATACATATTTGTTACGTAAAAATTCTGATATATGTAAATGAGTGTAAATTACTTTACTGGAAAATACAGTTAATGCACAGAAACGAAGATGTGCATCTGCCAAAAAATAAAAAATTTGAAATATATATGAATATTTCTTTATGCGTATCTTTTAAAAAAGGTTTATTTTCTTTTAATTAACTATGTAAATATTAGTTCTGTTATTTATAAATGTATCTATATCTCAACAATTTATTCATTTATAAACTACTATGAATATTATTACTATGTAATTGTTAAATATATTTTATGTAATGACTAACATTTAATTGTAAATGTAAATTAAAAGTACTATTGGCAGATATATTTATAATCTATTTAAACAGGAATTATCCATATTGGAAAACAACCTAATAAAATGTTATGTATAGGAGAAACTACACGTTCTTAAAGAAAGTAAAATTTTTAGAATGTGTATTACTGAATAAAAGAACAAAATTTAAATAAGTATTCAAGTAATTATTCCCTTATATTTTTATCATAATCCAGTTATAAGCCCCAAGAATATTAATATTTTTCTCGTTGCCCTATCGCTTAACTCTCATAGAAAGTAAACTATATGGAAATAAAAAATCAGCAGTAATATTTAGCATATTTAACTCTTAAAGTAAAAGATACTTTAATTTGAAAAGAACATTAATTATAGTGTGAATATGATTTTGGATTTAAACGACACACCAGAAAAACTAAAAATCATTTCATATTTGCTAAAATATTTCGGGAAAAGACTCTCTAAATAGAAAAGAAATAATGCTGGATATTAATATTAGTAATACGATAAAACTTTGATTTTGATTAAAGCGAAAACATGGCGACAAAAACATTGCGAACGAAAACATCGCAAAGAAAACAAGGGAAGGCGAAAATGTCGTCTTACAAAACATCAAGGGAGAAAAGAAAGCAAAGTGAAAGCATTTCAGTTCTAAAACATTGCAGTACAAAACATCGTCATCCAAAATAAAGCGGTTCAAAGACTTCGCAGTTTAAAAATGTCGTCGTCGAAAATATCGCGGTAAAAAATAAAGCTCTTGCGAATCATCGCAGGCGTGCGTTTTTCGGTCTTTAAGGGTTGTAAATGCATATACGCATAATGACTTGTAAGCGTAAGAAGGAAACAGGAACATTTTCGCTTTTATATATTTGACTTAACTATTAAATTTTTAATGAAAAATGAAGAAGGAATCCTAAGCATTCAAAAACTAAAAATGAATTAGAAAATTAATGCTACTTATATTAGTTAATAGAGTTTTATAATTTGATAAATAATTAAATAATTTTAATAGAAGTAACCACATCGAGCTACTCATCTTCCTTTTCCTAATCTTTTTTAGACTATATTTTCATAAATTACCAATAAAACTTTATAAAAGAGAGTAACTAATTAATGGCTTGTATTAGTTCACTACATAAGTTTAAAAATTGTGTTAACTCCCCTACCTAGCATTACTTTTCTGCTCATTTTCAGTTTTTGAATGCGTTAATTTTTCCGCTTTTTTATTCCTCTAAAATTTATAAGTTAGCTCAAAAATATGAAATATAAAAGTAAAAATATTCCTCATTTTTTCTTGCGCTCACAAATCTTTATGCCAATAAGCGAGATTTTAATGCCTGAAAACGCATGGCTGCGATGTTATCGTCATGCGATGATTTCTAGGTGCTTTATTTTTTTTACCACGATATTATATGCTACGATGTTCTTAAACTACGAATTTTTTTAACTGCTTTATTTTCTATGACGATGTCCTATATCACGATATTTTAGAACTGCAATGTTCTCTCCTTGCTTTCTTTTCTCCCACGATGTTTTGTACAACGAAATTTTCGCCTTGTGTTTTTTTCTCCGAGACGTTTTCGTCCACAATGTATTTACCGCAATGTTTTCGGTGGACACTTTGATTTTAATCTTTGCAATCGCGAAACAAATAAAATTTTCTTTTTAATGTAATTAACGAAAACATTTCATTCAAATTAAAACTTTTCTGATCACGGAAAAATTATTAGCATTTAATTCAGTTTAGAATAAAATATTGTTTAAAAATGTAATCTTCCAGGTATGTAGCCTTCTGAAACATTGTAGAAAAAGAAAATATATAAAGTTATACTAATATTTATGATGTAATTGCGGAATGTTTACCTCCGAACGTCTTGAAACCTATAGTTTTTATTTGTAAGCCACTAAAATTTTATAAACAATAGGGGGAGAGGGAGTCGCTGCTTCAAACCAGTTGAATGGGAGAAACGAATTATGGCCTCTCACTGTATTTCGGGTGTCTCCATATCGGCCATCTCCGAAAATGGAGTCCAGGCCCAAAGATACCGCAGACAGACGCTATACAGATCAAAGTGGCTGCCATTTCAGAAAACCAGTTTATAGAGTTTGACTTGTTTTAATAGCATAAACTGGTATCAAACTACACTGGTTATCATAAATTAAGGAAAAATCACAAAAATCACGATTACTGAAAAAGGTTACAAGTAGAATTTAATGAAACTTACCCACAATATACAACACATAGTAATGTATCAAATGACATAAAAAGAAATTACCAGACAAATATGGTAGTATAGAAATTAGCACATGTATAAAATGAACAAATAGAAGATGTCAGTTTGCTATAGGAAAAGTACCTTCAATATGGAATATGACCGCCTCTAGAAGCAATACAGCACATACAGCGATGTGTGATGCTTTCAATTATGCGGTCTATCAGTTCCATAGGAAGCTAGAGCCATTGCTCTTGCAAAGCAGTTGCAAGCGCGACAAGGGTTTGAGGGGGCGGATTTAGAGCAAATAGATGTCTCCCTAAAGCATCCCAAACGTGCTCGATAAGATTCAAGTCCGGGGATCGAGCTGGCCACTACATGCGCGTAATTGTTTCCTGTTGAAGATAATCATCTACGATGCGAGCCCTGTGTGGTCTTGCGTTGTCGTCCTGTAACAGGAAAGCATCACCTATTGCCCCAGCACATGGGCGCACATAAACATTGTCATCTCTATAAATCTGAGCATTCACAGTTCCCCTTGGAAAGGCATGGAAGTCTGTGCGTCCACCCAAAGAGATGCCACCCCAAACACAGACACTGCCCCTTCCGTATGCATCACTTTCACGGATGTTTGACGAATGATAACGGGTTCTAGGTTCTCTCCATATTAAATAACGCGTACTATCACTTTCTAGACTAAACCTGGACTCATCCGTAAAGAGAACCGCCCTCCATTGATCAGGCGTCCAGGGGACATGTTGTCGTGCCCACTGAAAACGGTCCCTGCTATGGCGTGACGTGAGCGGCACACAAATGGCTGGTCGCCTTGCATACAGACCACCTTCGTGAAGCCTTCTACACACAGTTGACGTTGACACAAACCTTCCGGTGGCTGCAGCAAGGGATAATCTAAGAAGAGTCGGAGTAGCGGTTCTATTCCTGCATGCACATAATGTGAAATATGGGTCATCGGCGCTCATCGTAGCAGTTAGCCGTCCTTGGCTGAACCTCCTAGATGCCGAATCTGTGGTTTGAAATTGCCTCCAAAGTCTATGAACCACAGAAGGACTCACATTTATCCATCTGGCCACTTCTGTTTGACTTTGTCCTGCCTCTAGTCTCCCAATGGCTCTCCATCTCAGTTCTGTAGGCAAATGATGCCTGGAACGAATGCCTTGTTACGAATTTGCTATCTCAGATTTCTGATGTCACTGTCACAGTGAAATATGTGGGCTTGCTCTCAAACATGGACTTTTATGCTCCTCGCAGATGACGTATTCCGAAAGCAGCGCCACTAATTTGCATATCGCAGTTTTACTCAGCTACTCTTACTTGGCAACATATTCAAATTTTACACGGTTTGGCTTATTTTTGAGGGAGTTATCGCTATTTTGGGGATTTTTCCTTAATTTATAATAACCAGTGTACTTAACAGACTTTAAGTGAATTATTGCTAAGTAACTTGAACATAAAGGCTCTTTACGTTCTCACATAAGCCACTACAACTTGTAGCCATGAAATTAAAAATAACAATCGAATTCAGAATTAAAATTGAATCTAGTAGCCAAAGGTTACACAATTGATTTAACGCGAAATTGGCTCAAAAGCCGAAGACTGCAGTCCAATCTGAGCTAGCGAAAATGTAGTTAAATAGGATTATTACTTTCGCAAGTATTCTCAGCAAACAGGTTTCAACCTATCAACTCGTATACATTATCGTCAGACTAAAAGATCGTATTCTAAAAATAAAGATTTGCTGATTATATAAACGAAAATAAATGCATTCAGTTAGAATTCAGGAAGATGTTTGAGGTATCCCAAGCTGAAATTTGTAAGTGTTGGAAATTAAACATTTCAGAAATAAGAAAGCATACAAAAATTTCAAAGAAAAAAACGAAACCGTAGTTTCGTAGAAAGAAATCGCTAACCTTAAGAAAACTAAGGGAACCACGCCTAGGAAATACACCAGCAAATCTGAAAGGGAAGCAATATGAAAAACACTTGAAAATTTTTCCGTGTGAAATGATTGGGTTCGAATACGATGTTGTGGAGTTTTACTCATAAGTTTAGACGAGAAAAAAGCCTTCGTGCAGAATTTGTCATCTCCGACAATCAAGATCTTAAAATTAAAAGCCTCTTTTATTAGCTATCTAACTGACACTGAATGAGAAAAACTTCAACATTACAACGAAAACGTTATTTGGACATTTGTGTCAGCAAAATTTAAGTAATTAACAAGCAAAATCGCAACTGGTATATACAATTTGGTAATCTTTGGTAGCATAAACTAAGTCCAAACTTCTAACAGACTTGCAGAGAATTATCGCTGTGTCAGAAAAGAACTAAAAAGTCTAAGAAAGTTTAAAAACAAACCTTTTTATTAAATCAGAACTTGAATATAAATGTACGACTGATGCTTACAACTCAACCACCACTTGTGGCGATGTAACTTAAAATAACAGTAAATTTCAAATTTAAAACTAAGGAGCTAAAGGCTACTTTCTAGGAGCTAAAGGCTACACAATTGATTTTACGCGAAATTGGCTCAAACTTCTGACCGGCATAAGAGTTTAAATGCAACGATAATGCAATGCCGAAGAGCTATAATCGTACCAGAGTCAGTGAAACCTAGTAACGGGATCTCGAAAGGCAGAAACACGCTCTGTCTTATAATCCAAAACACTTAATCTAATTTAAAACTTAATTACTCTTAACCTAATTTGCATTCTGATAGGGAAACGGAAAGGATAAGTGACAGTAAAGATCTAAATTGTTAGATTAACATAACAAAACTTTATAGGTTTGTTTACTGATGAATGCTCAAGATTTTTCCGGTACTACTATTAAAATTTGAGTTCACTCATTTTTTGAGAGTTCAGATATCAGTCGTTATTCTAAGAGTTCAAATTCTTTTATATGCATAAAAACTGCTTTAACGCAAACTATCTTACGCCACTCTTCGCCCTTATTAAAGACTGGAAAACATAATCCCAAAAGAGACATTTTTACGTTATTATCATAATATTTTTCTTATTTTTGCATTTGACAGAAAGAACTAGAGACCGACTGATTTTTCCTACTTTTCTATTAGTTTAATGATACAATTTTAAAAAACCTGCGAATCCTTTCAGAACCTTATTTCCTAACTCAAAATAAAAGAAGTCACTTCTGATTTCTATTTTATAGAGCAGTTTCTTAGTATTTCCTCCATCACTATTCCAAAGAAAACACAAAGCGTTGCAACCAGAATTCTAGAGGAATTGTAGAGAGATTATAACCAGAGTCCTTAGGGCATAAAGCAAAGTATTTTGGGAGAATGAAAGAGATTGTGATAGACCGAGAATGTATACAACAGTTTTACAAAAGTTCAGCCTCAAATTGAAGAAATAAAGCTTTTCTTGTTAAATTTCTTTTTCAGAAAAATACTTTTGTTAAACAAATTTTTCCTTGTTAAACTACTGAAACGTAAACATTTATTAAGTGGAATGTTTAAGCATTCTATTTTCTGCTTGTTAATATTTTGCTCTTCAAGCAGTCTTAACTTGCAAGAAAAATATTCCTTATATAAGCATATTTCTAACCCAAATATAATAGAAAAATATATTCGAAAAGAAATACATGAAGTCGTCTTGTGAAAACTTTTATTATGCATAAACTAAAGTATAAACTAAAAAAAGTATAAACTAAACATAAGTTCACCTAAAGTGAATATAATTACCATTTCTGAGTTATTCCCAATACCAGAATAAGTAAACTTCCATGACTAATAATCTAAAATAGGATCAATTGACATCTGCAGTATTTTAAATCAATTGTAAATTCGTGCGTTAGTTCGTGATTTGTAGATTACTGTTACAGCGACTCAATTCCCAAGACTATTACTGAAGGGGAATGCTTGGATGGATGCCATAAGAGATAGTAACTATTTATATTTTACTAGTTGTCAAATAAAGGATCTTTTATACAATGTATTCCGAAGCTAAGTGTACACCACCTTTCAGTATGGTCACTGAAAGCGAGTTCTAATCGTTCACAACATCCGATTCAAAAATGATCTGATTCGAAGTGACTAAATTAAACCTGGCATAGGTGTATTCAAAAATTCCCTCTTCCCTTCAACTGGCCAGGAAATTTCCTTTAAACATTCTAATGTAAATGGTTGGATCTGGCCCTTAGGTGTCTCGAAATCACGTGCAACGCCTCAAAATACATCATAGGGGCTGGACTGATATTACATCTACGATAGGGTAGAAGAGACAATCACACCAATTTCCCCGCCTTACCAGAGATCCGAATTCGTGCTCATCAATATGGAAGTTGGCTCTACTAACCATCATACCTCCTTGAAGACGCATTCAAAGATATCTGAAGCAATTTAGACGTCTCAAAACATACCAGTCTGCGTGTTTTACAACCTGTCACTTAACGTTGTTCTCCTACTACTACATTCAGCGAAAAAAGATATCCATTAAATACTGTGTAAAAGATTTTACACATGCTGATCAGCGGACTTTCATGCAAGAGATATTAATGTTACGTAAAAGCTGCAATTAAATTTAGACTCCAAAGATGAATAAAAAATCTTCCGTAGCATTCAACTCGAAAAATAATTTTTTCACCTCTTCATCATATTGTATTATAACAAATATTTTATCATACTACCCTGTGAAGCTGTTTATCTCATATTGTATTTTTATAATACTTTCATTAAAAAGCGTCCCCATAATAGTCGCTGTTAATGGGATTGTGATTATATTATATGAATATTTTTATCGAAAACGTGTATAAGTCTCGCTCATTTGATACAAAGTCTCGTTCATTTAATAGAAAACATGGGGATTTATTGTTTATTATAATTATCAAGTTGTTTGATGTTGTTTAATTGTGTTTCGGTTGCACTTATGAAAGTAATATAAATGAGAGTTTCTAATGCAGAGTCATCTGGGTAGCAGATGGTATGTTAGAGCTTAAACTCTAAGTTTGTAGGAATGTTCGAAAATATATATATCACAAAATTATATATTAAAATTATTTCTTATTTTCTTTCTCAAAAGAGGCAGAATGTAAGTATCACCCACGAATGAATACCAATTCCGTTAGAGAAAAATATAATATACTCTTCTTATATGCCTGAGTTTCGCTAAATTGAATTTGTGATAAAAAGCGAAATTCAAAAGCTGCCAATAAAATAATCTTATTGACTGCGAATAGTCTTGAGATGATTGTATTTGAACTCTTGCTAAAGTATTTATTCCCCACAGTGCTGAATTTCTTCGAGAAAGTATAAAAATAAGAGCAAAAAGACTAGGATATATATATATCCTTACCCTATTTCACCTTAAATCCTTTAACTGAAATACAGTTATAAATAAAATTATCTATTTGCGCTTTAAAATAACGTATATCTTATCTCCAGCAAATACTTAAAGTAAATTTTTAAAATCTGCGTGTAAAGTACTTAGTAATGCTAAACACGAATATTTTTACCCCAAAAAAAACAAAACTAAATAATAAAATTTCTTTAAGATTAAATGCCATGATTTAGGTAATTGCTGGATTTAAATGCATGTTAAAGGCAGTAATTCCCAGCTTTTCATAAGTGACGACACATAGTAAATTAAAAACATTAATACTTTTCAGTTAAAATATTAACAAATGTCTTTTTCGTGTGTGTGAATGAGAGAGAGAGAGAGAGAGAGAGAGAAATGAAGTCGTTATTTAAATACAAGAGAATTCTGAACAAATAAAGACAATTTAAATGAAGTTTTACAACGGATGTTAATTAAGGCTCTGCTTGTTACTTCACTCTTCATTTTCAAAAGTAAAAGAACCTGATATTATATTTTTTAAATCAGATATGATTCTTTCCGCGCACCGCTGAAACTCATTAGGTTTTAAAGATATCGTTTCTAGTATGCAGTTTACTAGAAGTACACTGAGATGGAAGGGTGTAATCGGTTTGATTTTAATTTTTATGATTTAATATATTTTGCTTATATTTCTGCAATTATTTTTAACTCCATCACTGTTTTACGAAATAGAAATTTTACGATTTTTTTTAATATTCCAAGTGTGATTTATCTTTTTCTTGTATTATTTCACATAAACTTTTAACTCATTTTGCCTTATTTTTTGTTAGGCAATAAAATTCTAAAAATGTGACAGTCTATTAAAAAAAATAAAATAAAAGACCATATGACATAATCCAAAGAAAAATTGCGTATGTAGTGTAATGCTTAAATCCACAAGGTATAAAGTTTTGCCAGACTTCTTCGCAAGTAAAATCAGAAGTTAAAGAAAGGCTTCAGATAATGTGTATTCAATAATCGCAAAAGAAGACAAGCGTTGTGAAAATACAGGAACGCATTTATACTGATGGATTGCTCAGTCTAGCGAAACTCAGGACTGTCTGCAAAATTTCAGCCTCAGTTTTAATCGTAAAATCCATTTATAACTGTCTGTCGCAACAGGAACTTGACCGCTAACTAAACAAGTTTACAAATTTCAGCCGTCACTGATGCTTTTGCATAATGGCAAACTATATACTAAAGGCTTAATGAAAGAAGTTATACGTCAAAAAGCCAATAGTTTGTGCCCCGCTGACCTCACAAAAATGAACTTGCTTGATGGAGGCGCAGAACAACAAAGCTGGAATTTACATCAATAGGTCTTTGCTCTCGTTATTGACGACTGAAGGTCTAGTTGTTAAACAATTTGAATATGGAGGCAAATAAAAACACAAAATATTCCTACCAATATTAGGAAATGGATGAAAAGGTGGAGATCTGATTCAACAGATTAACACTTTCTTTCTGAATATCCCTAGCTTCTTTGAATGAATAACAACTGTAAAAGCAATCTACGACTTCACTGTCTTCTGATGAAATTATGGTTTGTAAAAAAGTATGTTTCACTTATGTTACTTTATGTTATGTAGATTTTTATCAGTTACTATATTAAATGGGATAAAGAGTAAATTAAATATAGCTCTTCGTGATGCACCCGAAGTAACATTTTATATGACAAAGTGGTCTGCAGTCTTCGACACGAGTACTCGTCATCGTCAAGTTTTCGGGAGGAATCCAGTGATGTGTATATTCTCGAAAAACCATCTAATGAAGCTGTGGCCTAGTTCCGACTATGCCTATCCATATTACTTAATATCATCCATGTTGTAATTTTTATCAAATGATGGAACCTGTGAACGCAAGCCACTTGCATCCTTTTCGGAGGCACTTCATGCTGACTTCGAGACTCACTTGCACCAGCGAGCTAGAGAATTTTGAAGCTGTGACTTCAGTTATATATTTACTGTATTGTATTAGGGGTGTTCAAATGAAAAGGTATGAAACGACACTATATAGATGTACTGAAGTCTTTATTCACAAGTAATCACCAAAGGCCTGAGCACAACTACCCCACTGTTTCACGAGCCCAAGGATTCCTTCTTCCCAGAATTCCTGTAGCTATGACAAGAGCCAATCCTCCACTGTGTCCTCCAGCTCGTCGTTCGAGTTGAAGCACTTCCATCTGAGATGTCACTTCTTACAAAATCGCTCACCTTGTAGAGACGTTAGGCATTTTTTGGAAGCAGTAAAGATGAAAAATTTGCAAACGCTTTCGCCGGGAATCGAACCACGGACCTCTGGAATACCTGCCCAGCGTGCAGAACCACGAAGGCACGCTAGGAAGGCGGGAGAAATGCCTTACAACCTTATCGATGAGTTGGGTCAACTTACAACCATTCGGCAGTGAATATCAGCCGGATTAACCCCTTCCATAGTCAGAAATCTGATAATATCTCGTTGATCTTCAGTCGTCGAATTTTGAAATGTGAACGGCACGATGTCATCACACGCTATGCCGCATCAATTGGGCGGAACACACAAGTGTCTGCTTCACTCCGGCGTCATTTGCGGGCGCTTACGAATGCACACTACCACGTTGGACACTATGTTCGGGTCCTTAGATGTCTTACTACGTTATGCCAGAACGTCATATTCAAATTTCAACCGGTTTGGTTGTTACGACGTTTTGTGCCTTTTCATTTGAACACTCCTTATATGTATGAATATTTGATATCCTTGATATTTGCAATTTGTAATTTGTCTTGAAATCTGAAACAAAGAATAGTAGTATGGTCGAATGTAAATATTATCCTGTTCATAAAATATGCAGTGATACTTCATTACTCGTTATCATCCCTTGCATGAAATAATTAGATATATAATAGAATTGATTTGCTTCGATTTCCTTTTTTTTTTTTTTTTTTTTTTTTTTTTTTTCCGAGATTTAGATAATATCAGAATTCAAATGATTTTTCAAAAACTTTTTGTAGTCTATTAACAACTGTAAATCCTTATTTAAACATTTCATTAAACTCGTCTTCTTTTATTGCAAAAATTTTACCTTTTATAAAAAGGACAAATAATAATTGCAGTTTTTTAGCTCAAACTGTTTAATATTCTCTGACGCTTCTATTATTTAAACAAGTGGGTTGGATGCGCAGGATTTTATTTTCAGAACTTTTATTGTTGAAAATTTCGCATCGTGTTCATACGAACTATATCAATGTTTTTGTGTCATTAATAAAATGCATTTAATCGGAAATTTTTAATTTTCAATTACATTATTTTAAAACTCTGCAACTATCAAACCTACGATCCTTTATCTAAAAAGGGTTGTTTGAATGTTATGTTTAGAAATAAGCTCTAATTACATCAGTATTCACGTCTGTTGCAGTATCTATTGAAGTACAAACAACCAGAGATTTATTACATTAAAGTGGCTTTATTTTTCTAGATAACATGAAACAAAAACAGCTTTCGTTTCCGGGAAGTGTTTGCAAAAGCTGGCTCGAGATTTGCTGATTATTTCTTAAGTGTGGTTACTAAAGTCGCAGAGTTGATCCGTCAAATTACCCGAAAGTAATCATTAAGTTTAAGAAAGCTTAAAATAAAAAGTGAACTTAAAACCAAATTTCCCTTTTTCCTCCTTCAGAAAGGGCTTGCCCTGAATTAATTTCTCTCCTTCTCTCTCTTTTTTTTTTTTTCTTCCGACATTAGATGTGAGTTATTATCGCGGTATGTGCTCTGAAAGAAGTTACACCCTTTGTACAAATTTTCAACATAATTATAATCATCCAAAACAGCTGCTCGCTCTAACTCACTTTATTGGTACATAAATCTCCCCAGTAATTATCAGTTTTTAGATCGGAGATTCTTTGCAATGGCCACTAAATTTGCAGCTTTTGTTATTAAATACTTCGAAGGGAAAGAAATAATTATGTAACATCAACGGAAGGGTGTTGAAGCAGCTTGTTGCATTTTTCTCATAAATGTTCCTACAAAAGTTAAATTAATAGGGTATCGTAATTTTTTTCCTTTAAACAGAAAAGGATAAACAACTTGATCCGCAATTCAGTTTTTCTGAATTTTGTATCCATCAGTTTTTACGAAATAATGATGAATTTATGCTTTTAGAACTAAAGTTTTTAAGAATTTTAGGCCTGAAACTACACATTAAAAAAGATAATAACTTCATAAAACATAGCTACTTTTTAGTCTGTGAGAATTTCTTGAAATCAAGATGTGCAACATTTAAATGGTAGAAGCATTTTAACCCTTTGCACTCGAGGCTTTTTTCGCTCGGGCGAACCAGCAACTCGATAAGATTTTCCGCATATTTGGCTAATTTCTTGCAGCTAACTTAAAATGCTTTCTCACACAGTTTAAAGACATCTACTGGCTCTTTTATGCTGAAAATACTTGCGGTCCTGTGGCTCTTTCGCAGACTACAAACGGTATTCTTGGAGGTATTTCGTCGGATTCTGTACACGTTATCCATTGTGAAATTTTGTCCCATCTGCAGAATTACTGTTGCTTTCACGTTGACGATTACCCTCATTTTTCTCGTTCTTACACCTCTTACATCATCGCAAACTTCAATACTGCTTTCCTCCTTGTTATAGTAGAGTAGTCTGTGCATAGACGTAATTTCGTTCTTCATAAACGAAAACTCAAACTCATCTTCATTTGAACGTATTCCTTCATCGTATTCTATGCACACTGAGCTTCGTAACTTTGAAAATAATATTCTTGTCGCCACAACTGTCGGGTTCAAACTGACGTCGAAGACGCATATATATCAGTAAATCTAAAAAACATATTTAAGAATAAAGATTGGTAGTAGTTTAATACACGTGTATTGTCGAGTATACTCATGAAACGGTATTGCCCAAATCAAACCTAAATAAATATTGTCACCGCTCGAATTATCGCGTCAAAAAAGTGGTGATCTGGAGTAATCTCTAGAGTTACCAGGTCAAAACAAGTGGTAACCGAGAGTTTCCCCTCGAATTACCGCAACGAATCACGTGGTGACCGAAAGTGCACACGAATCGAGTGCAAAGGTTTAAGGAAAATAATATTCATGATGAACACTCGTCTCATTTGTGAAACCTAAGGACATTTTTGAAAGCGGAGATATTGTTAAAAGAAAACACGTATTTAATCGATTAGTGAGTTTCCCGCTAAATTGAAATTGAGTAGCAAGATATCACGAAATTGCTAAGAAATACTTGAAATCATCTCTAGTTTATGCATGACAAATATCCCGTTCCCTGAGTAAAGAACATAAGCTCCACTGCATTCAGCGTTCCCAGGAGCATAAAAAAATACTTGTTTTAGCAGGAAATGACAGCTGATGAGCTCTGGATCAGAAATTAAGATCCCAAAACAAAACCGTAGTCTAGAGTAATGAAAACCAAAGACTCCCTATCTCCCAAGAAATTTCCTGGTTTACTATTCCTTAAAGTAATTAAAGTTAATTTTTTTAATGTCTGTGAAATAGTTCTGCAGCATTGAGTTCCAGAAACACTATAAAGGAGAATTATTATGTTTACAATTCACATGAAAGGAGTAATTCGCAAAAATGATCAGGACAGCTTTATTCAGAAGAGTACATTTTTCAATGTAACACTAAGATACCTAACGTTCTCCAGGCATCAAAGCTTTGAGAAATTTGATGAGAAGTCTGTATATCATCCTCACTACAGCCCAAACTTCGCATACTGCAAATTCTTGGCTTTTTAACAAGAATCAAAAAGGAAATTTAGCACGGATCAGGAAGTAAAGACAGCACGGATCAGGAAGTATAGAGACTCCCGAAAAATGTTCTGAAGAGAATGTTTACGAAGCTAGTCATCTCTCGAGTTACCGTATTAAAACAAGTGGTAACCAAAAATCTCCTCTCGAATCTCGAGTACTCTGGAAATGGTTAAGACGCTGTTTCGGAAAGGAAGTCCTCGACAAACACTCTAAATGACTCGAATTCTCAATGAAATTTCTGAAAACCCTCGCATCTATCAAAGTAATAAATGTGAACACTTAACAAGTTAACTAGCACAAATTCAAAAATTTATGTTCGTTCCTTTATTAGTATTAAGCATGATTGTTTAAAGTTTTATTTCTCCTTGGAATGATGATATTAATTTTGTTTTAAATCCGTAATCCTTTGGAGAATTCCAGCATTGTTGCACAACACTTGTTAAAAATTGTCTCTTTTGAGTTTCCCCTCTCCCCCGGCTAGCAGTTGTTGGTGCGAATATTTCCCACAAGGTAAAGATGTTTCTCGTTAAGTTTCGAAATTATTCCTTGTTAAATATTAGAGGTCACTGCCTTTCTAATTAATACACATTAATGGTGCAAGCGTTATAATTTGGCGTCCTGATGTATTTCAAATATGCGTAGTCAAGTTCAAATGTAGAGAATAATCTGGTCAATCCATTCGAGTGATATATTCTTCTTCCAAATATTCCGGTACTAAAGATGCTTGATGCAGACGAGCATTGTTATCCATTAGCAAAACGTTTAATCAACAGCAGTCAAAAGCAGCCTTACTGTGTTGAAGGATCTAATTCAGAGATCTTTGATTGGTAACTGAGCTTCCATCAGAGATATTCAGCTCAATGCGGCCATTTTTAATAATTTCACCCCAAGGCATCAATACGCTTCCATGAAACGGAATTTTCATGAACTAGGAAAGCAAATTGCTTGTTTCTCGTTCCCTTCAGATCCAATTATGCCTAGAATCTCAGTTTATAAGATCTAGCCTTTTTAGGCCACATAAACTAATATAGATTCTACATATGAACTTAGCGAATTCTCGCACATGCGTAAAGTAAATACCAGCACAGAAGAAGGGTGAAAATAAGCCTTTATTAATTCCAACTAAGAACTGAAAGCCACGATCTTCGTGCTTTACAATAACACCGACAACTTGCGGTGGAACTTAAACGTTATAACATAAATCAATTGAAATCTATATAAAATAGTACTGGATTAGCACGTTATCTTACGCTAACTTAGGTCGACTCAACAGGCGTGACAATTATCCGAAATGGCCAAGAGGCGTATTAGCGTAACAGCAAGATCAGCAATGAAACGTGCGCTGGCTAGGGAAAACAAGCTCTAAACTCAAAGATTCGCCCTGTAGCGAAGCGGTATCTTAACTTTAAATTAATAAACCTAAGAATACATCACTGCGAGTGGACTGTAAAATTTAACCTTTATTCGGCGGTTTGAACTTTCGAACACAACACAGCACAAAGTAAAACGACAGAGTTACAATGATCGGTTTTAAGAATGCAAGAACAAAATGCGAACTACGCATACAATCTGCGCATTGCGAAATAATATCTAACAGACAGGCAGAGAGCTCTGGTGGCTGAAACATTCCGCCCGGCGTTGAAACATCGTTTCAAAATAAATAGCTTTTACAAAATGAAATTATCATAACAATATTAAATTATGCAAAAATGTATCATTAAAATATTCACAAGAAAACATAATATGTAATTATGCAATGAAACTAAATTGTTCTCAAAACAGATGCACAGAAGCCTTGATACAATTCAGGAACTTATATAGCTAAAGCAAAGTACAAAGTTATGCTGCTTTAGGAAAAAAACTTAATCGTTGATAGGCAAAACACTAAGTTTGTGAATTGGCCTTTTGAAAACTCCGTTAGCGGTTTTGATCTTCACGATACGCACAATATTATCTGAGCTAGGAAAAAGTTCCTGGTTTTCCTCTTCGAGACACAAAGCGCTTTAAAGCGGCAATAAATGATTCTGATGTAAGATTACCTACTAATTCAATATGTATAGCTCTTGTAGTAAAACACACGAATACACAAATGTAGCATTTCATTGGTTTTACTCCTCGACCTTGCCTGGGCTTCACTTGAAATGGCCCGGCGTTGTCAATTCCAACTTTGGAGAAAACCTTTGACGGAACGACTCTAGACGATGGTAAATCAGACATTATCTGGGTAGATGTTTTAGCTCGTACACGATGACATTTCACGCATTTCCAAATCTGTTGTCTTACAACTGACCTAGCGTGGATTATCCAATATTCTCTTCTAATTACTGATAGCAATAGCAGGGGGCCTGCATGAAGATGGGATTCATGAAAATGATTCACTATAATCTGTGTTATGTGATGTTTCTTGGGCAACATAATAGGATATTTTCTGTCCTGCGCGATGTTGGATTGTCTTAATCTTCCTCCAACGCGTATAAGTCCATTCTTATCGATAAACGGGTTCAAAGAAAGGATCTTACTATTTGAGTTTAACGGTTGATTCTTTTTCAGAAGATTATATTCATTAAAATACTCATCCATTTGAACTACTCTAACAATTGCATTTCTAGCGTATTGCAATTCTTCGGTTTTAAGGTAACCCTTAAGTCTTGTTGCGGTAGATTTAGCTGAATTATTCGCAAACCGAAAACACCATGCGATGATTCTTTTAAGTTTCAAAAATGATGAAACTTCATTAAGGACTGGAATTTGCGAAGCGACTGTTCCAATTGAACAAGAAATATTTTTCCGTTGTTCCCTTAAAGACTCTTCTGAAAATGGTAAGTTGATAGAGAACGGAATATTATTTGAATTAAGCCACTGAGGACCTGTCCACAACAAGTCATGAGTAGAAAGCTCTGAAGGCAAAAGACCTCTTGGTGCGCAATCAGCTGGATTCTCCTTTCCTTTTATGTGATTCCAATGCGATGAAGGTAAGACTGATTGAATTTCTGAAACGCGGTTGGCTACAAATGTTTGCCAGCGTGTTGGTTCTGATTGTATCCAGGACAAAACTATCAATGAATCACTCCATGCGTAAATACTGTCAACATGAATTTGCAATGAATTCTGCACAGCTTGAACCAAATGCACTAATAGAACTGCAGAGCAGAGTTCTAAACGAGGAATAGAGATTACTTTCAGGGGAGCTACGCGAGTTTTTGATGTTAGTAGCTGCACCGAAATTGAAGAATGATTTGAAGACTTTAAATAAATCACTGCGGCGTAAGCTTTCTCTGATGCGTCACAGAAACAATGAAGTTCTACATTTGTAGATTTGGGCAATAATACTCTCCTAGGAATATGAATGCATTCAAGATTTGCGATATCTTCACAATAGATTTTCCATCTTTGATTGATTTCATCTGGCAAGGGATCATCCCACGAGATTTGTAATTTCCATATGTCTTGAAGCAAGATTTTTGCTGCAACTATAAAAGGTGCTAACCAACCAAGTGGATCAAAGATTTTCGAAATAGAAGATAAAATTATTCTTTTAGTAGAACACTCTCTGTTTTCGAGATTTCCAAAGTGGCAAGTAAACTCGTCTTGCGTTGGATACCACTCCAAACCCAATAATTTTATTGATTTAGTATCAACTACTGTACATGAAGAATTTGAGTTCCGAGCACTCAAAGCAGTTTCCAAAATCGAGCGATCATTAGTACACCATTTATGCAATTGAAAGCCACCTTTTTGTAAAAGTTCACTCAGTTGTGAAATTAACTCTACTGCGTTTTCTACTGTGTCTGAACCAAATAGGACATCATCAATATAACAATTGTGTAATATTATTTCAGCTGCCTTTGGGAATTTAGTTCCTTCCTCAATTGTTAGTTGTTTGAGTACGCGAGTAGCCAGGTATGAAGCGGAAGTAGTGCCGTACGTAACTGTGCACAACCTGTAAGTTTTAATCGGCTTCGATGGATCATCTCTCCAAAATATTTTTTGGTAATCGCGATCTTCATCATGAATTTGAACTTGTCGATACATTTTCAATAAGTCGCTAGTAATGGCTATGGGATAGCATCTAAACCTCAAAAGAATAGTAAATAAGTCGTCTTGCACCTTGGGACCATTCATTAGAGTGTCATTAAGCGATATCCCTGATGTAGGTTTGGCACTAGCATTGAAAACGACGCGTAATTTTGTGGTAAGACTGGATTCTTTTAGCACGTGATGATGAGGTATATAATAATGAAAATTTACTTTATCTGGATTATCATCGGATAATTCTTCCATGTGTCCAAGTGATAAATATTCGGACATGAAGTCTTTATACTGTTGATATACTTCAGGAGTTTTTATTAATTTTTGTTCCAGACTAAGAAACTTGCGAAAGGCTGATGGTCTGGAATTACCCAACTCATTTCTTTTAGGCTTGAATGGCAGTTTTACTGAGTAACGACCCTTTTCACTACGCACGTGATTTTCCACGAAATGATTTTCACACAATCTTTCCTCTTTAGTTAAAGGTTTCGATGTGGGAATTTGTTCCAAATCCCAAAATGATTTAACTAATTCCTCCGTGTTTACGTTTAGCGTATTGACTGAAACCTGCTTACGGTTTAGGAATTCAAAATGTGTAGTTCCAGCAATTATCCATCCTAACTTAGAACAACATGCAAATGGAAGATTTTTGCCCCTTTTAATTACCTCGCCATTTATTAAAGTAAGGAATACATTAACTCCAAGTAAAATATCAATTTCTCCCGATTCATGAAATGTAGGATCTGCTAAAGTTAAATCCTGGAAATTTTCATATAAATTCAAAGGTAAAGTTACACTTGGAATGTTTCCTGTAATTTTGTCTATTATGTAAGCGGATGTTGAAATTCTGTAATTAGTATTAAAATGAGGTGTAAACAACAAGTCAACTTCTCCAGTAGTAGTTGTATTGAAAGTACCTAAGCATGACACTAATATCTTCGAATCCTTTATGCTCAATCCTAAATTGATAGCTGTTTTCCGACGAATGAATGATTTTTCACTGCCTGAATCTAGTAAACATCTACAATTTATGAATTCCTGGTTTGAGTTTTGAACCTTAATTAAAGCAGTACACAAAAGTACATGACTACGTTTACCATTAGCATGAGCTACAAAATGTTTATTTTCATAGTTGTTTGCACAAACAGTTGGAGAACCCTCACTCAATTGTTTTCTGGTTTAATTTGCGATTTCGGAACAAACACTTGTGCTTCCGGTGAAGGGAATCTAGATGCATTTTTTGGTTTGAAATTATTTTCTAAATGCAAAATGCTATGATGATGCTTAAAACAATGCTTGCAGGTGTTTGCACTCTTACACATTTTAACTTTATGGACATTAGACAAGCAATTAAAACAAAGTTTATTAGCCTTAACAAACTCTATTCGTTTTTGCACTGGTAAATTTAAAAAATTAGAACACCTGTATAAAAAATGATCTTCTTTACAAAATAAGCAGGTAGAATTAGAAATCAGAGAAGTAACCCTATTATACACTGGTTTATCTGATTTATGCGTTTTACTAACTAAAGGTTTACTGTTCTGTAATGTTCTAGCGTAATTCTTCAAAAATTCTATCAAGTCATTCAACTTTGGTATTTCATCATTTTTTAATTGACGCTCCCACCACAACTTTGTCGAAACGTCAAGTTTTTGCAAAATAATATACAACAACAAAGTATCACTAAAATTATCTATCCTTTGATCTAATATTTCCAATGAGCGAGTTATTTCGTTTACGTTATCTACTAAACTTAATATCGAGGATGCAGATTCCGTTTGTAATTGTGAAACGTTAAGAATTCTTTTAATAAAAGCAAATATCTGTTCTCTCTTATTAGAAAATCTCTCTTCTAGTAAATTCCAAGCAATACTGAAATTTTGATCAGCTATGGGAATTGACTGAATAATGCGATAAGCATCATTTTTCAAAGAACTCTTTAAATATTGTAATTTTTGAGCTCCAGAAAGATTTGAATTGTTGCGAACACTAGCGTTAAATAAATCTTTAAATGTTATCCATTCAGTTAAATTTCCGCTAAATGTGGGTAAAGATAATTTTGGTAACTTTAAACTTTCAGAGATTGATTCAGGTACGACAGGTTTGTCGCCATTTGCATTTACGACCTTGTAAACCTTTAACTTACGAATAATTTTTAAGTGAACCTCCTCAATTTTCTCTAAAATCGACTGTTCTTCCTCAACGAAAGTGTCTATTTTTTCATCATCACAATTTGTATAAATTTCTCTAAATAGAGATTTAAAATCTTCCTTAAAAATTTTACATTTTTCTAAGATTAATTCAGCTTCAGCATTATCTAAGTTATCATAATCTATTCTCTCAATGAATTTAGTTAACTGTGTTTTCAAAATTTTCTTTCGTTTTTTTTCTATATCTGACATTTTGAAAATATTCTAAATTCTCGATTTTACTAATACTTTAAACACAACAATAGTAGCAATAAGGAAATCTCAAATGCAATTAAAATGCGTTAGCTATTTCACTCACCTCGAACATTGTATGCATTCCGTAAGTCTTGAGAATTCTAAACCGAAATTGCATTATCAACTCCATTACGGACACGTAGAATTCTTATTCACAAGCGCAGGTTTTTCTCGAAGCTCCGGCGTATGACGACCAAATAATGTAGCGAAGCGGTATCTTAACTTTAAATTAATAAACCTAAGAATACATCACTGCGAGTGGACTGTAAAATTTAACCTTTATTCGGCGGTTTGAACTTTCGAACACAACACAGCACAAAGTAAAACGACAGAGTTACAATGATCGGTTTTAAGAATGCAAGAACAAAATGCGAACTACGCATACAATCTGCGCATTGCGAAGTAATATCTAACAGACAGGCAGAGAGCTCTGGTGGCTGAAACACGCCCGTTTAAATTTACTTTAAATTTACCTCCTGGCAAGGAAATGCGAAGGAAAGTCCAGATTTCAGGAAAGATAACAAAAATTTGAATAGTATGTTAATTTTAACTAAAGGAAATCCTGCAAGTTCCGAATGTATCTGGACTTGTCAGTGAACAGGACACTGTCTCATTCCTCTTAGCTCCATTAAACATGACAATGACACCAGTTTAAATGGTCGCATTTGGAAGATAAGGTAAGTGGGGAACAAACTATTATTTTTCTCTCATTAAAGTTCAACCTCAAGACATCTTCGTGCAGCTGTAGAACCGGTTTCAGTTCCTTTGAAATCTAAAGGTCTAAGACCAACTGGTCTAGTAGTCGCTTCACAGTTTCTAGGTGCCCGCAATGGCAGAAAAGTCTTCGGATATATTCATGCGCTAACTAACGAGCAGAAGTCCAACTATACATTCATTTGCAGACAATTATGTATCATGAATAGTTATACCATTCGATGTTATTTGAAAATGCTAATGTGGGCATGTTTTTTTATAAAATCCTTCAATTTTTGCGAGCTATGTATTTTTATATGGTATCAAAAACAGAGAAGAACAACTGAAAGAATAAATGCTAAATTATTGTTGAAAAGGGATTAATGTTAAAACTATAGAGTAATTACAAATACAGCACTTTTTAGAATTTGTTGCGATAAGAAATAATTGCTACGCATTATTTTCAGAATTCCGTAGAATGGGAGGAAGTGCGAATGACTTTATCTCTCGCTGTTGATGTATGCCACTGAGATAAATTCGAACCTCTGAAGAAAGTGATTAGAATGAATTCAGAAACCGATGATGAAATTTAAGGCCTAAATTTTATCTTACTCAAAAATCTTATTTTGTTCAACTGAATACGGCAAATCATACTATGGCTAGTCTTATAAGGTATTTTCTCCCTTCTTCACCCATGCCTTCGTGGTGTAATTGTAGCACACTCGGCGCGTATTCGAGAGGTCCAGGTTCGAGTTCCGATGAGGGCATCGCTCATTTTTCATGTCTCTTGCTTCAAGAAAACCTAATGACTCTACAGGAGTGCCCGAACTAAAAGGTAGTGCACGGTTATTCGTCACCACCGGGATTTGGCGAATGAATCCCCTAATCCCCAATCGCCCTTTAAAAGGGGAGTATTTAATATTTTTTCTCCATCATTACAGCATGCCTTTATGTTGTAACGGTAGCACATTTGGCACGTATTCGAGAGGTCCAGGTTCGAGCGCAGGCGAACGAATTGCTTATTTTTCATGTCTCCTGCTTCAAATTAACCTAATGAATCTACAGTTGTGTGTATATGTAATTGGTTGCATATGTACTGTAAGTGTATATGTACCTAGTAAAAAAAAATATAAATAAAAATATCATCAAAATCTTTGAAGGGATTTTGGCCTCATATGCTTGAAACTCTAAGCCTCTCGGGAAACAAGTACTGAATTTAAAATTCAAAAAACACAACTGCAAAGAAGGGTATGGTAAAGTTTTTTTAATGAACTGATGTAAGCGCATAAAAAAATGAAGATTTTTATAGCACCTGTAAATGACTTGTTAGCAAAGTATTCAAATTGAGTACAATGAAATGCTTAGAATGTGTAGTATATCTTTCATTTTGGAATATAAAAATATAGCTCCGTCTTTACACTTCCTTAAGAAATAATCATACTTTTCCTAGATTCAAAGCAAGCAAAATAATAGTATATTTATGATGCATTTTTTCGACAGCAAAATAATAACGTTAATATGTTTTTTATTCTTCAGTTATTGATAATATGCTTTGTTGATTTATTCCATGTGAAATATTTCGCCTTAAGACATTCGTGTTACATTCTCGATGAAAAAGATATATCTGGAAAGCACACAATAAAAAGGAATTCAATAATTTATCTAATGTTGTCTGGATAAAAAGCAAAGAAATTCGAAAAAATTAAATTTAGCGTATGGAAGGCGCAGACATATCTGATAAGATGATTCAACTTTAAAATGTCAAATTCTATTCACGTGGCTCCTTAGAGAGTCCTTCAAAAGTTAAAAATTTGAATAAGTAACCCTAAAAATGATTAGCTTCTCATTTTTATTGTAAATTAAAAATAATCTTCTTCCAGAGCACATTTTATTTTATTTACAAATGATGTATATCAGTTATTTTCTTACTGAATTTCTAATAATATAGCTGTACATCTGCTATCTAACAGATGAATTTTCATGCCAAGGTTTCAACGTTCTTCCCATAAATTAATGAAACAGAGAAGATTTAAGAAATATTAATAAAATTATATCTTTAATTGTAAGTGTTAAAAATGCAACGTAAAAATTAACAGACTAGACTTTTGTTATTTAATTAATCTGCAAGCTTCTGGGCAAATATCATTTAAAATTAGAATTTACGAAAAAGAGCATTTTAAAAATACGTGCCTAAGTTATCCAGCCAAATTATGAAATTTTAATTTGCTTACGTTATTTTCATACTTTTAACTTTTTTAACGCTTTAAGCTAAAGCGAAATCATCCGTAACAGAGTGTAAATATAAAATACTTTTTAAGAACAAGTACTACTGAAATATCTATTATTTTCATAACTAAGTAAGGGATTATGTGAACTAAAAAGCAGAATGTATACTCTAAATTAAGTGTTTAAACTGTATTTTAAGCATTCTCATTTAAATCTGTATTTAAATATGTAAACTGTATTTTAAGCAAATTCATTTAAATCTCTTGTTTTTAGAATCTCTAAATCGTTTATGAAAAAATGTTTACTTTACTGGAAAGAGCCAAATACAATGGAATTAATTGCTTTAGAGAAAATTAGGGCAGTGTTGCAGTGCTTAATGGGTACTTAATGATCCTTAAAAGGTGTTTATGTAATGTTGCCCTTTCAAACAAAAACGGGGATATGCAAAGATCATTCCTTTCCCTCATTTTTTCATTTTCTAATTATTCATTATAGGTATATGCGAAAGAATGCTTATGGAGAAACTATAAAACTATTTATCAGTTTTCAGCACAGTATAAATATAAAGTAATTTGAGAAAAAGCGTATATCAAAAATTAAAGGGGGAATATATGAACTATAAGGCTTATTTTAATCTTAACACGTTATTCCTTATGTTGAATCTTTCCTGCAATTCTCCTGTCCATCATACTTCACTAGAATGGATAAATTAAATTAGTTTAAATAACGAGAGTGCATCTAAATTTAGAGAGAAAGAAGTGTTTTAGCAGCTTAAACCGGAGTGTAATGATTCTGGTTTAAATTGGTGTCGTCTGCGCTGGTGGTTGGTGAGTTAAATTTTCAGTAGTAGTTAGATGAGAAGACGCGTTCGCGCAGGCTGCAGGTTCTTGGGCTTTAATAATGTCTTTGAAATATCAAATTGTTTCTGCGTTATTAGGCGCTAAGTAGCAGAAGTTACGTTTTATTATTCTCTTTATTTGTAACTTGAAGTTGAAATAGCAATAAATTTTCTAATTGATTTTACATGTTTGTGTCTATTTGTGTTTTAGAATTTTAGTTAAGGCGGAATTACATTTAGTTTATCTTAATATTTGAATTTTATAATTTTGAGCAAATAAGCTGAGAGCAAAATTCAAAAGTTAATATTAATAAATATTCCTATGTATGTTTCTTTCTATACATTATTTTAAAATAACAAATAATTGGAATGAATCACTTTTTTGCCCCTTTCTGCGTACATTAAGAAAAAATTTATTAGCAATCATAAATGTTTCATTTTGCTTATAATAAATAAGAGCATCAACTACAAAAATACCAATTTTAAAAAAATGTCACCTTTCACAGTAATGTTATTACCAATATAATAAAAATTCATCAGAAAAAAATTGAGAATTATTTCCAGTCAAATAAGCAAGTAAAATGAAATCTACCTTTTTTGCCTTAGAGAAATATCTACTTTTCGAAAAGCTTACAAGGATCTTAAATAAAATCAATTATGACAAATTGATCTAATTTTTCAGGAGAGATATTAATTATAAGATTCTAGCTAAGTTACTTGAAGCTAGAACTTACTAGAACTATGAAGCGACTATTCGCTAAGCTCTACTGTATCAGTAACTATACCAGAAGAAGGGTAAAAATACCTTTTTACTACTCAAGAACAGTTAACAGAAGGCACTTCTCGTGCTTACAGTACAACGCCGACACTTCTAGAAGTAACTCAAAAATAGAACGTAAAATTAAAACTAACTCTAAATTGAATAATCATCCGAAGCTGCAGAGAGTTATTTAAAGAGTAGTTAGCTCTTGGCTAAAATCACCGACGTAGATTAACAGGTAATTAATATGCACGGCCGTAAAATAGCAACGTTTAGCTAGTAGAGAAACAACGTGGCCGAAGGTAGAACACACTCTGTCTGAAGTGACTTAGTTGACAAATCTCATTCTGGTAAGAAAGCGGGGGTTGGAAAATGAGAGTTAAAAGAAGAGGCTGTTTCCAAATAAAATTAACTGTTAGGGAAAGAAAATAAAAACCTCACAAATTTAATAAATAAACTTCCTTTCAGATTTGCTTTGTGAAAATAAAGAAACAAATAGTAATGAAACATTTTTTGTTACCTGAAAGTTTCAGTATTTAATTTGCCATTATCTGAATGATTCACTAATAGCCATTATAAAATTCCTAAGAATAGTAAAAATCTAGTATCAAATGCATATTCCTCGATTAGAAAGACTATTTTTCAGTAAATTATTTCAAATGATACGTTTTGCACTAAATAAAATTGTAGTTCTAAAAAGAAGTTAAATGTAATAGTCTATTTTGTTGAGAGTAAAGATGTTTTGATCTTTTACGAAGAACTGTGCGCCAGTAAACCTCTATATCTATACAGCTAAAAGTGCTAGCTCACAACCATCTGTTTCAAACAAGTAACTATTCCAAATGCATTTTCTACCGGCTTTATCATTGAAAGGAAGGCGCGCGAGTTTTTCCTCCTTTCCACAAAAAGCTGCAGATCGTACATTTTTCAACCAATCATCATCGGTCAGTTTTGGTAGTCTGCATGTTTTTCATGGAGTACTAGGTTTCTGTTTTATAAGGTAACTCAAAAGTGGGCCGGTGTGATTGACTGCATTATATCATGTGACAAAGTAGAAAAACTGCACTAAATGGTTGCTCATCTGGAAAGTTTTTAATGTATGATACAGCTGTGACTCTTAGGCAGTTGTGGCCCACCAGTGATGCACGTGTATTTTCATTGTTTTCCCCGCATATAACGCAAATAAGATCTTCTACGATGGCGTTCCTTCCATGAGACAGATAACCCTAGTGTAATTTGTCATACATAATCTAATTCATTATACATCCGTATTAACTGCTAATATTCTACCATGCGGTAAAGGAAGGTCATTTGTGCTTTTTCAAAAATTTAATAGCAAATTTGCACTAACTATTCGCAAAGGACAGATGTATAAATTCTTACTTTTTGACCTCTTTCGGCTGATTCTGTACTTCTTGATATACACATCTACATTATGGCTAAAAATCTGCATTTGGTAATTTAAAACATAAATTTCACTTTTCTTCAAACTTTAGTAAAATAATTATCAAAAATGCAAAGATAAAGCATGATTTTATAAAAGAAACCATATCAGAAAACAAAATTGAATACTTTCTAAAAACTATTTTTTATTTCACTTGATTCATAATACTACCTTTTCCTTAAAACTTGTTTCTTTTTCAATACCGATCAATACTTCATACGTTGTAGATTGGTATAAAGAAGGATGGAAATTTTTTCACTATAAAAGCGCCCTTTAACCTCCTCCAGAAGGAAAAAAATCATCGGATCAAAGTTTGATGAAAACACAAAACCTCCGCTTTGTCTAGGAATATCATCCGATTTCAAAATGAGACTGTTACACTGACGAAAAAAAGAAGATATAAAATAATGAAATCTTTTGATTGAAAACCTAAAACTGGAAAAATCCCCAAACCATTTATTTCCATTTAAGAAGTCTCTCTTCAATTTCACTAAAAAGAGAATTTTTTGCCCATAATATTGAGACTCAGAGAATCGAAATTTAAAACACAAAAGTCCTTTCGTATCTATTACATATACAATAGGAAATGAAATAAAATAAAACATTTCGACCTCAAAAACTTTTAGAAAGGCAAGTTTAAATCGCATATTGCGTTTAAGAGCGAATGGAATCTTTTATCTTCAAGTTTCAGATTTTTCCGAAAATTCGTATATTTATTACATATCATCAAAAAAGGAGAAATTCAATATGATATTAGATAAAAAAAATCATTGAAAAAAAGTACAGCGTCTTTTTCGGAACAAAGGGGGAAAGAATGGAGAAAAACTTCCGGTTATCGTTTTTCCGAATCAATTATTTCTCCATTTCGGTTCAGTTTCTTTCGGTGATCAATCAAAGCACGCGCCCCACGTGACCCATGTGACGTCACGAGTCCCAAAATGGCATGTAGCCAAGCGGCACAAGTGCCATTTACGTTCATGCTACACACTTCCTTCTAGAAGAATATCCTAACGTCAAGCAAGGTAACATCTCTCTCTTTTAACGAATAACATTGAGACTCCTACGGAATGAGGACATACTGAACTTGCATTTCGACATAATATTATATATATATATATATATATATATATATATATATATATATATATATATTATTTCAATATTTCTTTTCCTTATACATAATCATAACTCACGAATAATATAAAACCTTACTAGTTGCATCACAATTACGATGTGCTGTTATTTTCTCTGTAATACGAGCTTTTAAAATCTAAAGGAAGAAAGTTTAGTTGAAAAATATTAGTCTTCTCAGCTGATATTTACAGTATACAGTAGTCCCACATATTTCACTGTTAACTGTTTATGTTATTTCCAGAATTACTCAAAACATCACGCAGTGCTAAAGAATCTTGTCTAGAACTGTTTACATATGTTAAAAATACTCTATTCCTACTTTCCAATATACAGGAAGACACGTGTACTTGAGTAAATACTACAATTTAAAAGCTACAGTAGAGAAATAAAATTAATCAGTTTTAATTATCTACACTAGATAATTAAAATTAAAATTAATCAATTTTAATTAGGCAATAAATAGTTAATTTTATTCCGAAAAGTTTTCAAAATATGTGTTTCCTAATGCTGTTATGTTTGGAATGCTAAACACAGTAACCATACTACCTAACGCTCTAGTGTATAAAACTTAAGCACATTTTTTTTAATTTGGCTTTAATTTTGCAAAAAATCAACTGAGACACATAAAATTCATACTACAGAGGCACAATGTAATACTTAAAGGATGAGGAAAGCACTGCAGCAAAAAGAAAAAAAAAAACGAATAGGACGCCTACAGTGCGGAAAGCATAGTAAAAAGCTTTAATGACAGAATGGCGTTAGAACAAAACGTTATATAGCCAAGAGGAAGAGAAACAAACCAAACAGCCTTAATAAGGGATATGCCAACTCTAACTGCAATAGTTGCGTTTCACAGTCTGTTGATTCTCAGCATCAGATCATCTTTCTTTCTTTTCACCATCAACGGAACAGCTGGCCCATTGGGCTAGGTGCTTTTCAGCCTGTTGGATCCCGTCGATGGAATCAAAAAAAAATACATGAATAAATATAAATAAAGAGCTTAGTACTGTGTCCTCCGGGGATTGGCCACGAAACGAGGAACATTGAAGTAAGGACCAGAACATGGAAAAAAGGTGCATGGTGGGGACTGCTGAGACTAAGCGGAACACTTTTCACTATTATCGTACATGTTAGGCATATTAAGGATGTGCTATAAAAATCAGGTACAGATGCAAAGATGACCAAATACATTACAAATTGTGGAATACATTAAATGAGTTCTGGATTAGTCATAATATTAAATATAATTAAAAACAGCAAAACAAACAAAAAAACACAAGACATTAAGTAAATTAATATATGTACAGAGCAGGCCGCTGACGGCATGGTGTCCAAGGAAAGAAGTCACTCCAGGTTGTCAGCAATGCTTTTAGCAATGGTAGTGCAGTCTCTAATGCGGCTGGGCGCATATTTATTCTTAATTGTGTTCTTGAACCATGCTGGCATATTGATTGCAGTTGGTCTTTTCAAATGTGAATTCCCTGTGTGCGAGCAGTCAAACAGATAGTGATCTGGGTCACCAGTACTGAAACAAATACATTGGTCACTGTCTCTTAGGCGAAATCTGTGAAGATAGGACATATATGGGCCATGACCTGTCAGATACTGTGTGAGGTCCGAAGAGCTGCTATTTAAATTGTGGTTAACTTTTGGTTGGAAATCGTACAGTCTTCTGCCTGTGGTGCTTGTCTCCCAGTAGTTTTGCCACTGCTTCATTAGTTCACATTTGAGAGTAGTTTTCAGATACGAATGCGGAAGGGGCACACCAATGCTACTCACGTGGGGTTCATTGGCTGCGCCCTTCGCAATCATATCAGCTGCTTCATTTCCTTTAATCCCCGTATGGTCTGGAGCCCATTGTAGCTGGGGCCTCAGACTTGCAGGAATCGAAATTAATAGCTTTTGTATGTCTCTGACAATGGGATGTCTACTGCGGCCGCCTTGGATGGCCTGCAAGCTTGACATTGAGTCTGTGTAAATTACTTTATACCTGCCATTTTTAGCAGTAAAGTCCAGAGCTGCCTTTAGGGCTGTAAGTTCTGCCTGAAACACCGAGTTACTGGGATGAAGCTTCTTAGCCCAGGAATGGATTATGTGGTCACCTCCATTGCACACCAGGCACTGCCAGTCCCGAGTTCTCCTTTGGAGCCATCAGTATATACGGCTAAGGATTGTAATGCACTTGGAGGATTACAGTTTGCTTCTATATCGAAGTCTGCAGGGTGGCAAGGAGAGTGGGCAATATGATTCTCGTAGTCCGAGGATACATAAGTCTTACTCCAAATAGTAACGTCTTGTTTTAGTCTGATCACTCTCACCACGACACTCTCGCTCTGTACTATCAAGCCCAGCCAATACATTTAATGCAGTTGTAGGAGAGGTACGGAATCCTCTTCAGATGCCCAGAAGAGATGGTCTTTGCGCGGAGTTCAGTGCATGTTGCATGTTAATCGTGACATTGACGCCCCATATGGAAACGCCATGTAGAGCTATGCGCTCAGCGACTGTGACATACCATATTTTAGCATCTGTGAGGAGACACCCCAATTAGCAGCAGCTGTTCTTCGCATTGTATTAGACAATTTATGTAGCCTTTCTTTCAGATCCTTGATGTGAGGAAGCCAGGAAAATCTGTCGCCTATAATCACACCCAAGTATCGGAAATGTCTTACGAATTGTATGTTTCTGCCATGAAGGTTTACGCACGGGGTACGCTCGTGCCTTTTTCCTGGGCTAATTAGCATTCCTTTGGTTTTTGCTCTTGAAATTATGAGATTATGTTCACTGGCCCAGCGGACTATTTTGTCTAACGCTTTTTGGGAATTTACCTTGTAACTGTTACCGCTGTGACCGTTTGAAATTAGCAAGAAGTCGTCAGCATACGCTATTATTTCAGGTGTTTCATCATCATCAAACAGGTTGAGCGCGGTGTCTACTACCAGGTTTCACAGAAGTGGACCTAGGCAGGAGCCCTGCGGGCAACCTTTCGTCACCTTTTGCATGTGGACGCCTCCGTCCGTTGTAGCTTGAATTCGTCTTTCACTCAGGTAGCTGTAGATCAAATCAAATAAAGTTTGGGAACAATTGATGTCTTTGAGACATTTCAAAACATCATGCCACCACAACGAATCGAAGGCACCTTGAATGTCTATACTGATGACAACACTATGCAGTTTATTCTGCTTGTTTCTAAGTACCGTGTTCCGTAGGTGATTCAGTGCGTGATCCATTGACTTTCCTGCTACAAAGTCATATTGCCTAGTATTTATGAGTTTATTAGCATGAATGTAAAAATTCAGTCTTTGAAGTATTATTCTTTCGAGGATTTTTCCCATGGCTGGGAGCAGGCAGATAGGCCTATAAGAAGCAGCCTCGTTTGGATCTTTATTTCCCTTTAGGAAGAGGGCAACTTCTGCTATTTTTGTGCCTTCTGGAAAGTGGCGAATTCTCCAGCATGCCTGTAAATAGGAGAAAAGTATTGCCGGATGAGTGTTATGCATAGTTCTGAGAATGCCGTTGTCAAGCCCATCCGAACCTGGAGCTTTAATTGGATTGAGCTTCTTGATTACGTCATTCAGTTCCTTGCTTGTTGGAAGAGGCTCAGAATCAGGAATCGACCACTGTAAACACTGCCGCAGATGAGCTGCTGTCAATGCTACGCAGCATTCAAGAGGGCAGGCAAAACGACCATCTTTATGAAGTTGTCTGGCCATAGTAAACTGGGATACCTGCCGTCCGTTTACCTTTCGCAGCTGCTGACCAGTGCTGCCCTCTGTCTGGTTCTTGTCTGGTTAGCTAAAGTAAATGATGATCCAGTTTTGGGTTCGTATTTCTTCAGATTTACAAGGTATGTTTCAAAATGATTTCACAATTATTAGCTCTTGAATTGTTCGTCATAGATATATGGTTCTAGTTAAAAATATGGTAGAATGGTTTCCTTCAAGTAATAACTTTTAGTAAAAATATGCGAAATTTAATATTTTCATGCGGTACAGTAGAAAGAATATTATAGTAAGAAAAAATATTATAGTAACCAAATTCATTGAATAAAAGAAAATATGCATCCTCCAATTTGTTGCTATGGAACCACAAGCAGTTACGAGGCTAAATCAAAGTAATACTCATGGTTCGACTCCATTCTATTCTCGGTGACAGACTGGGCCAATTGCATGTTGTTTCCGTGGTTTTTAGCTATGCGTTACATAAATGCATATGAGACAGCTGATTCAGACAGAACAGTTTCCCTTAGGCATTTCTAATTTTATTGTGGATATTCCTCTCTCGCTTAATCATGGTCAAAATAATCCAACACTCATTTTCCATATCATTAATTAAAATTTGGGATGACAACTACTGCTTAAGGCAGTTACGTATTGTAGTTTCCGAAAGCTGATTTCTAAAAGGTATTTTATTATTATTATTATTATTATTATTATTATTAGAAACCCATTAAATAAGAAGCATTGGCTTCAGATTATTATTTTCAGACATTTTCAAAACTTCGAAATTTTCCTTTTAAGAAATCCAATTTTTTTCAAAATAGATGATTCTTGCCTCTTGAGGTGAAGTGTCTTAAATCATATAATACTTAAAATTTCTTTTAAGGCCAATGTTGTTTTTTACAGACTATTTTTTTTATAAAACACCTTCGGTAGGATTAATTTTTACAGCATTAGTGGAAAGCAAGTATAAAAATCTAAATTTCCAAGGTTTTTCGCTAAAAGGTATCACGTGACCAAACTTTTCATAACCTGGATATCCACTTTATTTGATTCATTTCTTAAGTGGAATCGTAAAGTTACGACCAACCTTTAAATGAAATCTGAAATCTGGTTAAAATATTCTATATTCTGCGTATGTATTTTTGAAGAAAACTTTTACCGCGTCTAAGTAATTCATTTAGAAATTAAGTAGCTTTTTATCAGCTATGCATTCAAGAAAAGAAATTATTTCTCATTTTAAACGCATCGACTACACTAAATATACATTTATATTTTAGAATTAGCTTCGCTTAAAGATAAAAAATTGCTCTTCACTATAATGTAACTGCAATTTTGTCTTAAAAGCGGTCAAACTCTCTGCGGGCGGGGATGAAAATTTTCTTTTGCGTGTCGTCCGTCTTAAGAGCTTTTATTTTGTCAAAAACTTAATTTTAAGAACAGCTGGGTTAGCTTACTCTGAAGAATAGGATATTTAATCATTTTTAACCTGCATAACATGATATTTTTGAACTGAGCCGAATCTTTTTCGTTTTATTAATAATTTTTAAAATTATTCTTTTCTTGTCAGGTGGAGAGACCATAAAGGAAAATATTTGAGCGATTTCTCCTTTATTACTACACATGTTTCTCTGAAATCATTCCTTAACATCCATTAACATAAATATTGACTAAGTCTTGAAAAGTGATACAATTATTTATAATGAAAGTACTTTTAAAAATGCTAGCGCGTTTCTTCACAAATGTAATTCTTACACTTTTTCTAGTAAAAATCATATTCAGTATAGCCTAATATAATCTGTTACTTATGTACATATATCTGAAGCATCAGAAATTTTCCTTAATTCACTATTTCTAAATTCTTCCTCATTGCTTCTTACATGATACACATACTGTCTATCATAATTCAAAAGCAGTCTTTTTTGTGCTTTGTATTTCACTTTTCCCATAATTCGGTAAAATGCTCATCCCTCTTGGATTTTATCCAAAAGAAAATGTAAATGTTTATTATATTCTATTTCATTTTCTATAAATTTTGAAAGGGATATAATAAATATAGTTTTGATTCCAAAATTATATTCTTAAAATTCCATTTTTCAAACAGAAGAAAGTCTTTTACTTATTTTTGTTTGAAACATGATAAATTGAATGTCTTTTATGTAAATCGCCCAGAAACTGAGCAAATTTCTTGTTAAAATCCACCGCAGATTTTCAAAACAGGACAACCTAATTTTAATGTCCATTCTACTTATTCGACACAATGTGAACTGTTTCGAAGCAAAGACACTTTTTTAAATAAAACTTAGAATATAATTTTTAAATAATGTCGCGTATATATCGAGAACCTGTCAGAAACTTACTGGGATTCTGATTCTCGACACTAATGTAATTATTGGATTTAGTGTCAGAAACATATCTATGAGTGAAAAATTAATGTGTGAGCTTTCATAAAGAACAGTGAAACACGAGAACAAAAAAGAGCTAAAGCCTATATGTAATTTCCTTTCTATTTTTTATTGCAGTTTCTTATGAAGAAAGTCAGAGGAAACAAATGAATCAGGAATGCATCACAAGGAATTTTTCTGTTATTTTTGTGACATCAAAAACTGCAAAGAGATATTCGATATGATATTTCTGTAACGAATAGAATTTTTTTTTAAAAAAATTGCGAGAGATATTCACCAATGTAATTTCTTTTTGCTTAGTGTCCGAATCTTCTACAAAAATGATTGGAGTAATTGTTCTTCCAATGAAATTCGAACCAAATGCATAAAAAAAGACCAGTTTAGCTCCCGGTTTTATTTCAGCGCCTCGTTTAATATGAAAGAATTCCGATTTCTTTCCCCTTCCGAGCTAGTTTCCCCCCCCCCTTTTTTTTTTTTCTTTCTCCCTAGCTAGGCAAAGTGCAGGATTTTGTTTTTAATATTTAACTTTTTTTTTGTCTTTTTTCGTCGCCTTTTGAAGTTTGAGATCCCATATCAACTTAGCAGCGTAGCCTGCAAATTTATCAAGCATTAGAAATAATTTAAGAATAATGGAATTCTATTGACTCTTATTTCTAAATGAAATTCTTTTTTTTTTAAACCTTGATGCAAATCCTCTTCGTGTGTCTTGTTCTTTAAGTGGATTTAGAGATCAGAAATTTTGAAAGAAATGTCATCTCATGCTTTGTGAAGCTAGTGGATTTCCGTTATATTATTTTTACAAAATCCTTTTACATCGGAGCATTTTTATTTATTTATTTATTTTATTTTACTTTTTCTAATCTAACTACATGTTAAATACAGAAATACACTTACGTAAGCCCCTTTTAAAGTATCTGCTTCAAATTATTTTCTTAAGTCTTTGTTATTTTTCTAAAATATCGCGGATGTTGCTTTAGTAAGCAGGTACTTCATTAAAGTAAATTGTGCCATGATTCATTATCAGTCATGCGATTTGATTAAATCAACATGTCAGTATACTGGATCGTGAAAGCAAAGAGCTGATTTCGAATGCTAAGCCATTATGTTTTCACCACTTCATTCCTCTTTTTCTTCTGTTGTTAGTTCTAATCAGTACTTGTAAACGCTGATTAGAATTTCTGCGATGTTGATTAATATTTTTTGGAATAAATGGTTTAATCGTTGCCATTCTTTGCAATGTATATGCGTTGTTCGAAATATAACATGGTTCCTCTAAGTGTGTACTTTTGAGAAGAAAACTAAATCAGAATCATATAGCACTGCAGAGTCAGAAGTACCGTATTCATATGTTACAGTACCTAGAGGATGAGAAATGAAAGAGCAGCATGTTAGAGAACAAAATACTTTATTACTCACAAGAATAGAATTAGAGGTTACAGAAGGTGTTCAGAATTGAGTATTCTAATAAACTGTAAGGGACACTTCAGACGAAGTCTTTGCGGTCACAATGGGTATAAGCCGAATTTCTTTGCTAAGCAACCAGACCTTCCTACGCCAGAGAAACTGGTATCAGGATTTTGTTTAAATATTCTAACTGGTCAATGTTATACCAACCTAGTATGAAAAATAACCAGTCACAGCCAAGCAAACACTAACTGGCTTTTGTTGACGATTTCGCTAAGTCAGCTGCGTATTTAAACAACCTTACCTTCAGTGATTGGTTGTGGCTTAAATCCTGATTTACAAGTATGTACGGACTTAATAACTTTTATGGCTTTAGCCTGTGAATGATCTGAAACATACGCTTTTCATCATACGCGTATAGATCGCGCACATCTTGTAAAATTATGGATGTGCTTCTGACTTCAGAAGCAACTAAAGGGCTGTGGGCTGTAAAGTTTCCATTACTTTCAATGGAATGTCGTACGCCAGTCCTTTGATATGATCTCGAAAGAAGTAATTAAGGAACGTTAAATTCTAAGGTTTTAGGCGAATCATGTACTAATGGCAATATCCTGAAAGAACATATAAGCAGTCTCTCGGCCAAATAGTGCCATCTACCGCAAGAAGACCGAGTTATAACCTGCATCACTACATTATTCCGACTTATTTTTATGCATCTTACCTCCCCCACAACGTGAATCACCTTGTATTTTTTCTTTGTGTTTGTTCGAATATGGCATCAAAACATTTTGCAAAAGATTTTACTGGTTATTATCATCATTATTTTGGGTTAATTCATGGGACATATATTTAAAAAACTTGTGTATTCGTAATGGTTTTGTATAATCGAAATACTGGAACATTAATTATTTCTTTATCTCAGTGTTTTACTTATTATATGAATGTATAAACGTATAAAAGTAAGATATATAAAAGTGTTAAAATTTCTTCTCTCACAAAATCAAATTTATAATTAAAAAAAAATTCTACCTGCGAATCTACCCGAGGTCTGCCTGCGTCGAGAAATATTCTAAATTACTGATATCACCCTCAGAGTAAAGTCTGAAGTGCAATTCAGTTAATTCTCACTAAACGCAGGCTGTGAGACTTTGAATGACAACTGGATTCATACTGGCTCTCAGATCCGTACATATATGGCGTTACATGGGCTCCTGGAAGCTTCGGATTAAGAACTTTCCGGAACTTTAAAAATGTTTTTTCCCGAATTTTCCAGAAAGTGTTTAACCCTATTTCGCTTTTTTGCGAAATATTTTGAGTTCAAAACTGAAATATTTACAGTTCCGTGCAAGAAATAGACACTTATGTACAAAACATATGATCACAAATTCAGTTACATACAAAATAAACCCTAAAACTAGACACTAAAACTCTAGATACAAAAAATGAAACAGTTTACAAAATCAACAATGCAATCAAGGACTTAAAGACTTCCTGACATTTACAACAATATATATTAAGACTCTGTACCGCATAAATTAAAGTGAACTTCTCTTTAATTGTTGGACCTCATTAGGAATGGATCTGTTGAGTCCTAACAAGGCTAATGATGTTTGGCTGAAAATGGATGGTTTTCAGACCAAGTTATTTCTTAAGTTTTCCAAGGATCCCGTTGTCTGTTTGTGAAACAGAACAGTTTCGTAGCTCAAACAAGTTCGAATTTGTTTGCATTCGCTTAAGAGTACTATACATAATAAAAGGGAAAGATATTTATATGAATCTTTTAAAAAACTATATATTTTGAATACCATAACATTGAAATAATAAAATACATTCAATAATACAAGTAACAACGCTGCTACAGTTTTGCATATGCAAAATAATTTCATTCATGAGGGTTAATTATGCAAAAGAATAATAACAATTATAGAAATAATAATTGTTGTTAGGTGACGCTTAAGCCTTCACCGAGGTAATATATAATGTATAATATGTTAATATATAGTGTTAGAAACGTCTTTCATTAATACCAGTAATGATGTACATGCTTATAAAAATTTTCAATTAAGTACACTTTAAATTTTGCTCATTAATTGTACATCATTTTTAAAAAATTAAATCAATTAATTAATCATTAAAAATGAAAGTGTAAATTATTTGAAATGACATAGGTTACTTTAAACGGCTCATTTACTAAGTAATACACAGCTTTATTTGAAACGCATTTTAAAATTTTTCCTGCCTCGAATGGCAATACGCTTGAGAACGACAATTTGCCGGTGGGTAATGAGCGTCTTGTTAGAGTAGCGTAACACGCTACACTGAGAATTTAAAGATAGGGGTAAAAATATGAGACGCCATAACATTGCTGTAAGTCACATAAATATTGTTCCATTACTCTAGCCTTCTTGAATTACTCTAACCTTCCTTAAACCCCCAACAAGCACACTGCGCTAACCACCGCCCCAGTGTGCGGTATGTCACATAGCTATGAAACCCTCACTTCAGTAGAATACCAATACTGGGATGCATATTACATTTCATTCAACTTATATATATTACTTCTAAAATTGTATTCTTCTTAATAAGAGTTGCTACCTATCAATTACACTTTATTATACTTTATCAACCTTTTGAGATTTTTTATGCTGATATTTCTTATACATATCCTACATTTAAACAATTTTTTGCATATGTTTAACTATATCCATGATGTTATATTAACTAATATAAAAATTCAATTCAATGTATTTGCTAAGAAGTTTGATAATTATTATTATTATTTATATATTCTCTATGGTCACATGTACATGATATATGAATGTCTAATTAGACGTAGATTCGACATAAAAAGTTGTTAAACATAAGACTTATGCTTTTTTCTCAGTATTGCTGTTGAGTTTATATACGTAATGCTACTAATAATTCTATTGCTATGTTAAGTATCTTATGTTAATTAAAAAAATATTATGATTTAAGTCTTTTCCTTTCTGTATGCCTCACGAGAATGCAACTTAGCTTTATATGTATTTAAGTTGAGGATTTTGTTAAAGAGCTTCTGGCAATCGCGTCTTTCTGATGGTATTTTTCGTTAGCTCTGCTTAAAAGTGATGTTCCGCCTTTAACATTCTTATTAACTGATGTTTTTAAATATGCGCTAGTAAAGTATCTGAGCCAGCCTTTTTCTGTGTCTATTTTAGTCTTATATTGCATTAAAGATGTTTAATTTAATTATCTGTTAAGTTGAATATCCACAAATAATGGAAACTTCATCTGTTGCACAGGTTGTGCCTTTATGTTCAATTTAATACTAAAATAAAAAGGTTATGTAAAACTTCTTTCACATATTGTGATTTTTTAAGACTTTTATCTAGTAGGTTTGACAGGACATTAACTCTATAGCTTCCAGTTACAGTTTCAGCCCTATAGTTCACAGAAATTTACTGTGAATTTGAGAAATTTGATACATATAGTTCTATTGTTATTACTGATAGATATCGCATTACTTTGTAACACCTGCTGTAGTTACGAGTAACTTAGCCAGCTCAAAAGTCAATAAAAATAAGGTGTTTCCTAAGTTCCAAAGTGAGTTATCACCACAAAAATATCTCACTGTAACCAAACAGGAGCAGAAGTAAAAGCACTTTAAATTTAATCTACTCACCGCTTGAAAGGGATTAAATTAAAATATACTAACATAAAGTTATCAGCCAGCACAAACGATTTCCACAATTGCTATAAATTCACTCTAGTTTGAGTAGAGGTTACAATGTTACCAAGTTGGTGACAGAACTCAAACGTACGACTTATCAAAATCCAACGTATCTTCAGTTTACAATATCTATATCAAGACCAGGGCTGAATTAACCAAAAGATCTTAATTTCAATCGGCAAGGTAGCAGTGAACCGCAGATCAAAGCTCTTATACCCATATTCGTAATTCTGTAAACTGTATAGTAAAACTGCTTGCTACTCAAATCTATATAAATTCTGGAATGAGAGAACCTCGTGGTAAAAAGGAACAGGAAAGGAAAGAAGTCAATTAAATAACATTTCGTTAGGAAAATTTAGATGTAAATGCCAGAACTTTAGCAATTTTCTTTTTCTTAGCCTTTATCATAAATCCTCTGGGATAAGCACTGACTTTACTTTGGGGGATCTTACTGTAAAATGATGCCATAAGAGACCATTTAAGTAATGAGTGTTTGGGGATCCAAGCTCACCACATACATACAATTAGTCATCTGAATTCGCTAAATTCTATTATATATATACATTTATATAAAACGCTGAAATGGACCATGTTCTGATATAAATCGACTGATCAGAAAATATCTCATATTTTCTCTTGCTTTGGACCGCAGTCTCTCTGTATTGTTGCCACAAATAAAACTTAACTTCGTTTTTTTTTTTTTTTTTTTTTTTTTTTTTTAACATTTTAGAAAAGATGGGAGCTATAGTACAGGGTAGAGCCGGGACAAGGGTGAGGTAAGTGAGGCACCTCTCTCGGGTGAATCACTAGAAGGAGCGCCAAGTTGGCTACACGAATTCGAAGATTACTTTAATTAGGTTTTTAATTTGTCAGTTGTTATTATTAGAGGAAATAAACTGTAGGGTTTGCCTTATTTTGCATAACAAATTTATTTAAGTTTTCCTGTTCTAAACTTCTCAACTTCCCCTCACATTCTCTCGCCAGGTTGTAAATTTAAAATTACGTGAAGTGCTATTTAAACGTGTGAATATCTCAGTCTATTCAGAGCGTGTTTCGCTAGCCAAGCGCACGTTTCGTTGTTATTTCGCGGTCACGCTATTAAGCCTCTTGGCCTTATCAGTTTAGTTTCAAGCCGGTTAGATTTCTATGAGTCCATCTCTTAGGGTAACCGCCGATAACATCGCGGCAAAAACATCGCGGACGAAAACGTCGCGGAGAAAACAACGCAAGGCGAAAACGTCGTGCTACAAAACATCGTGGGAGAAAACATCACAATTCTAAAACATCGTGGTACGAAATATCGTCGTCGAAAATAAAGCGGTTCAAAAACTTCGCAGTTTAAAAACATCGTCGTCGAAAATATCGAGATAAAAAATAAAGTATCTACAAATATCGCATGACGGTAACATCGTAGACATGCTTTTTTCAGACTTTAATAATTCTAAATGGATATTCCCATAATGATTTGTGACCGCAAGATGGAAAAAAAGGATAATTTTTGCTTTCATATTTTTTATTAACTAATAAATTTTTGCTGATAAAATAAGAAGGAAACTTAAGAATAGAAAATTAATGCAACTTATAGCACTTAACAGAACTTTAAACCCACATAGTTAACTAACAAAGGTCATTAATAAATTATTTTTATAAAGTTTTTAATGGTAATTTTTCATGAAAAGTATAATCTAAAAAAAGATTAGAGCAATGAAGGTAAGTAACTGCATGATCTTATCTATAAAAAAATTGCGAACTGAATTGTGAGATTATTTTTTTCCCTTTTGCTAATCTAATACTCTTATAGTGAAAATTATTTCTTGTTTTGTTTCAGTTTATTCTTAAAGTGTTATTAAAATTTTCATGTACAGCTTGCAGTCAGTTACTTGAATGTCGATTTGTTAGTTATGACGAAAGACAGCTATATAATATTTCAGTACGGTTTGGATTTATTAGATTATGCCAAGGCACACTACGGCTATCCGCTTAAGGATTGGGATTCCTTTATGAAGTACATTCTCAGGAACTGGTTCATATGCACATTATACTTATTAAAAAATCACGACAATCTTCACGCACCTTTTTTTTTTTTTTTTTTTTTTTTTTTTTTTTTTTTTTTTTTTTTTTTTTTGTTTTGTTTGTTTGTTTTTTTTTTTGTTTTGTTTGCTTGTTTGTTTCTTAGAAATAATGTATACTTGCAGTGAACCTTCTTGGTGACTATCTTCCTAAGACGAACAGTGTTTTTGAGATCAATAAACAAAGGTTTTGATCACTACGCAAGCTCACCACATCCACACAAGATTAAAAAGATACGTAATTTTGAGTGATCACTTTAAATTGGATTTCTTAAATTTACTTTTAGATTTAGGCCACCCAGACAGTATAGTGGTTTGGGGAGCCGTGCTGAGATACCAAAGGTACCGGGTTTGAATCTCGGGGTAGGCATGGTTGTAAACTGTCCGTCCCTTCATAGGAAGTCACTTATTTGGTGCCTCTATAATAAAGTGCCCATCCCTTCTGGCCTCAGTAGTGGCCAAGCCGAAGTCGGCGAAGTCTCGCTTGACAGCGCTCTGATAGTATTTCGACACACGACAGTTCCATACAAATCGAAAAACGGGACAATTCCGCATAAAAAAAAACATTCCTAGTATGATGGATAATAGCAATTTTTATAGTTTAGCGACATTTACGCAAAAATCACATCTTGGTTATTTTTCGATCATTAACAATAGCAATTTTGATTATGAATTTGTTTTATAAAATTCTAAACTGTTGAACTATAAAAATAGATTTTATCAAAAATGTTATGCTTAATGAATGAAAAATACCTCACCGTACCTTTAAAATTGTATACATTTTTCGATACACTTAATACAGTATTCGCTACTTTTATTTTATGTTTCTTACGCCAAAATGCTTTAAATAAAATAAATTTTTTTCACATCCACATATTATTGTAACATGTACGTTTTAAAATTAGTGTAAATTGCTTTACTCGAAAAATATAGTGGATGCACAGAAATTAAAGATTTCCACATGCCGGAAATGAAAAATATGAAATATGTATGGGTATTTATGCATGTGCTTCCAAAAAGCATGTAAATGGTAAATACGTAAATATTTATTAAATTATTTATAAATGTATTTGAAATGAAGGATTTATTCATTCATAAATTACTGTGAAGAAATCTAATTATTAAATGTATCTAATTTATAATGATTATAAATGTAATCTAAATATATAATAACCTTAATATTGAATTGTAAACATAAATTGAAATCCTGTTGACAAATACGTTATAAAACTATTTAAGCAAGAATTGTTCGTATTGGAAAGCAATCTGTTAAAAGGTATTGTAAAGCAAATGCTATGACATGCGCACTTAAGAACGTAATAAAGAGTTTTGGAATATGTATTGTTGAAATGAAGGGTAAAAAAAATCTAATAAGTATAATTAAAAGAATTATTCCCATTACATTTTATAAACAGTTACAAGTTTTAAATAATATTTAAAAAAATATTCCTTACTTTATTCCCTTTCAGAAATATTCAGAGAAAGTTAAGCACTATTTAAAGTATTTCTCTATTAAATTGAAAGGTGCTCTAATTTGAAATGGACCGAATAGAGCATTAATTATAAATTGACTTATAGTTTTCGATTTAAAAGATGCCTCAGAAGCTAAAAAATCATGTCATATTTGAGAAAGTATTTTAGGAAAAAGCTCTATAAATAGAAAAGAAATAATGCACAATTTTAATAATACAATAAACTTTGATCTTAATTTTTGTAATCCTTAACCGAATCAAATCGAATTAGCATTAATTTTTTTTTCTAATGTAGTTAATGACAACTTGTGAAAATATTTCAAATTAAACCATTCTGAGCAGTGAAAAGTATAGCATTTAATTCCGTTCAGAATGAAATGTTGTTTAAAAATGTATTCTTTTCATATACTTAGGACTCTGAAGTATTGTAGAAAAAGAAAATATGTACATTTATATGCATATTTACGACGTAATTACAAAGTATTTACATCCGATCGTGTCAAAACCCATTGAACTCAATGGTAAATTACCCAATGTTTTGGTCACCAAAAGAAGGAATCGCCAGTGCTTCAAAGCAGGGTATGGGGAAACCGGTTTAGGGCCACTCCATCTAACTTCCTACCTCCATGGTTGCTACGCTTTTTGAATATTCTATGTATAGTTTATTGTGTATATTATTACGTATAAATTATGCATGCTGTGTAATGCATGTACAAGAAAAACATTTAAGGATATGTAAAATAGCACAAATAACATTTATGAAACCTTCCATATAATTTAGTCAATATTCTGTTGTATAAAATTACAAATCATAAATTTTTTAAATAATAAACTGAAAGGTTTCATATTTTAAATTACGTCCAAAGGGGCGTTTTTTTAACGTTTTGTGTGCTACCTTTATTTATTAAATATCATGTTCTACGTACTCAAACTGTAAAATTCAGTTCAACAGCAACATCGCAAATCAATTTTAAAATAAGCATATCTTTAGAATTTCCGATACAGAGTCTCGCACGCTAGAGATAAAAATGTTTTTTTTTTTTTTTTTTTTTTTTTTTTTTTTTTTTTTTTTCATAGTGTTGCCATTGCTTGCTTTAAAATCGTTTAGTTTTTTAATCAAAAATTCGTTGAAGTGTTACAAAATCTGAAATCGATAATAAAACAAATTTCCAATTCGTATTAGGGCTTCCACATGCCCATATTCTATGGAAGATTACGTTATTCAAATTTTGATGGCTCTAAATACCGTTGTTTTATCACAATGCGAGAAACATACATACATTTATGCAGATGCAGATGCTTCATTATTTAATTTCTTTAAATATAATACAAGTCTCTAATATTTGATGGCAACAATTTGAAAAGTGAACCGACATTTACAGTGAACCAACGCAAAATGTCAAAATGAAATTAATAATCCTTCAGGGCAAATTGCCCCTTTGAACTAGTTAACATATTACATTTTAAATTTATATTCATAATATGCATGAAAAAATATCCTACATTGTTTGTCAACAGAAAGTGCATTATCTAAAATTCGTTGAATTTTAAAATAAATTTGCAACATAAAATTTTTTTGCAAAGTAAAACATTTTACTTAGTGATATATTATTTTTTCCCTTATGAATCCTTATTAAACGCTTACACAAACTGTAATACTCGCGGAATAAATGAATAAAAATATGCTAGCTTGATTATACTCCTTCTTTTCGAGTACCCCTATTCTTTCTAAATTTATCCAAAAGACGGAGTCATTTCTTTGAAAACTGTAGTTTCCCTTGTCATGCTTAAGTGGGTGTTTTCAGCTCTTTTTCAAGAGTGTCTTTTTCCACCCCGAGAAACATTACAGAATCTTTCAACTGCCCTTTTTTAGATCAAGAGATCAGATGGAGAAAGACAAAAGATCTCTGTTAAGTTTACATGTGACCAGGCACTTCATAGCAGTTTACAGAATTTCCGAAACATTTGTCCAAGATTCTGTGCTCTTCCGATAAGAAAAAAAAAGACTTTGTGGAAATAGGAAAAGAGCTTTTTCAAAAAATAAGATTTGTCTGCCTACTGTAATTTTTATCATGGCTGAAACTGCTGTCGTACTCCCTTTAAAAAAAGTGTGCGCTTTGGCAAGTGCTTTCGTTTTAAGTTGTGTAACAAACTTTATTCCTCGTTTAGATCCTTTTTTTTCCTATTAAAATAATCTGAAAAAAAATTAATAATCTTAGTTCTTTAGACTTCATTATTTTACGAAGGTCTAAAACAAAAAATCACTCTCTCTTTATTAGTAAAACTAGTGTCCAATATTAAAACTTTCCCTTGTAAATGATTTTCATAGTATCTCAGTGCCTGTGTAATTCCCATCACTTAATTCCATTTTGTTATAAAAGTACTTTTCTTTACAATTTAGACTGTTAATTAATGAATTTCATTGTATCTCAATTCCTGCATAGTTTTTACCTCTTTTTTACTATCAATATACTGATTTTGTAATAACTTACGGTGTTAATTGTTCATTAATAAAAAGTTGCAAGACTCAGTTTAACTAATTTTTTACTGTAAATATTTAGGAATGAAGTGAGTAAAGAAAAGTAAGTTGTGTTGTTAAACTCTATTTTATATGTTCATGATATGATATAAATTTAAGATGTGTTTATGATACGATATAAATTTTATGATACGATATAAATTTTATGATATAATATAAATTATATGGATACACTGAAATATAAAATCGGCTAACATTTTGTATGCCTTTCTGAAAGTGTCTTCTTTTAAGAAACGTATCCTCTCAATTATATGATGCACATATGATCAAGAATAAGCTTTATGAGTCTAATTTGGGTTATCTGATAATGTTTTCATAAGAAGTTAGCGAAGCTAAAATTTATATTTAATTATTAATTTGCTTGTGGCTGACTTTGCCCAACAGTAAACGGACATGCTGAAGAGTCCCAAAATTGTGTACCATTTTTCAGAAGCTTTCAGCATCACAGTTTACACAAGGCTATTTATGTAAATATGAAGAAACCGTTAAAGAGACAAAGCAATAAATAATATTAAATTAAAGCTTCAAATATATCTATGAGACTAAATGAAACTCTCTGGAACGTTTATGCAGCGGTATGTTAAGAATCGCTGTTCTCGAACCTACCTTCCAGCTCCTAGCTATTTGATGCTAGGATGTTAGCCATCGAATTACTTATGATCGACCAACTGTGAAGTGGTACGCTGAAGAGTCCCAAAACAGTGTACTTTTTCCAGGAGTGTTCCTTATCACATGTTACACAAAGCACTTTATGTAAACATGAAGAAATTATTAAGTAGACAAGTCAATAAATAAGAAATATTGTTTCAAGTATGTGCATAAGAACAAATGAAACTCTCTGGAATGTATAGACAACAATAAGTTAAGAGTTCCTGCCCTCGAGCCTACCTTCCAATGCCTAGATATTTAATGTTAGGATATTAGCCATCGAATTACTTGTGAACGACTTCGCCTAACTATGAAGTGACACGTTGAAAAGTCCCAAAATAGTGTACCTTTTTCAGGAGTGTTTTGCACCATGTTTTACACAAGACAATTTATGCAGGCATGAAGAACCTATTACTTAGGCAAGTCAATAAATAATAAGTAAAGTTTCAGATATGTATATGAGAAAAAATTAAACTTAATGGAATGTATAGACAGTAATGTGCAAAGAATCGCTGTCCTCGAGCCTACCTTCCGGTGCCCATATATGAGCTAAGCAGATTACTGAGAGAGCTTTACTGTCACATTCGACTTTTTCAGGATGTGTTATTAAGTATTCTCTTCCTGTTGTTGTTGTTGTTTCCGTGTAATATATAGGATGTTAGAAGGGGTATATATAAAGATATTAAAAATTTGTGAAATATGTAGGATACTAGGGTGTCAGAAAAAAAATTGCTACAGACTTTGTTTCCATGAATATTGGTCCTAAATTCATGCTTTAATTATGTAGTTTGTAGAGACATTAAGTTAATTGGAAGCAGGAGAGATGAAAAATGAGCAGCGCTTTCACCGGGAATCGAACCACGGACCTCTGGAATACGCGCCCAGCGTGCAGACCACCACACCACGAAGGCATACCAAGAAGGTGTGAGAAACAACTTATATACTCCCCCCTCTAAAGAGCGACTGGGGTTTTTTAGGGGACCCAATCGCCAAATCCTGGGGGTGGAGAATCATCATCCAATACCCTGTTAGTTCGGCCGCCACTGTAGAGACATTAGGTTAATTGAAAGCAGGAGAGATGAAAATGAGCAACGCCTTCACCGGGAATCTGACCACGTACCTCTGGAATACGCGCCTAGCGTGCAGACCACCACACCACAAAGGCATGCCAAGAAGGCGAGAGAAACACTTATAGTTTCTCAAAATAAAATAGGGAGTTTTATGAAAATAGTTTCTAGACTGAATACGAAAGGTATTACTTACTTTTATATGGTCTGTGAAATACTTAACTTTTATATGGTCTGTGAATAATCTGTGAATACTTAACTTTTATATGGTTCCTGTAACACAGAAACTCTAGTTAACAAGTTTCAGTATGCTTCAATAAATTAAAAACTAAGCGTTTTTAATTCTTTGCGCGAATTTATTTCATGAAGATGTTCGGAAAAGAATTTATGGACGTTGTACACTTTATGAGGCCTATTAGCAATTTAAACTCACAATTTTTCTGCCAATTTATGGTGAACTACAAAACAAAAGCTGATCTTTTTGACAGATAATGACTCCGTAGTGGGTAAATCCCTCTAATTATTAAATTTCCAGTTGTCTGCATAAAACACTAATTGTGCCTATTTCTATGAATTTTGAGTATATAAAGTTATGGAACTTTTTATATTTAACTTACATAAATAATTAATTAACTTTAGCACAATAAATAATTTACTGATAGGAATATTTGTCTCTATACCACTACGCTGTACAAAATATTGTATTTTCTCTTTACAGATACATCCAACACCCAAGGAGGAAACTGATTTCATAAAAGTTTCTGTCTTATTCTGAAAACATTTGTTGGATGCACATGTGTTAGTGCAGCTACCCAGTTTTATATTTAAGGAACTAACTCAAGTAACCACATATTTCCAACACTACATAAAAGTAGGCGCCAATTAGCTTTTTCAAGTTTAATAACCGGTCATCCAAAGCGGGGATCTTTGGGATAATTAATTAATGTAACGAATACAAGTTAATTTATTAATGATTTTTAAACGCCTCTGAAGCACCTAACAATTTGTTTTAAAAAATTTGTCATATATTGTCGACTTTATTTACGCTTCAAAAACATGCACACTTTGGTCATAATTTCAAATAACTGTCTGGATATGAAGCATTCAATTAATTTCATAGCAACAAAGCATATCTTAAAATAAATAAATTCAAAAAATAGGCCTATTTGATTCACTTAAAACCCTAAAAACCATGGGTTGTAGAATTCATGCTCTTAAGAACAAAAGATTATTATTGTAGCCTCAACAGCAAAGTATTTTGTGAGGAGAAAGATTTCAGGATTAAATTTGTCTTCAAAAGTTCTCATGATAATAAAAGACAGAAAGTCTGGGTATAAATCATCAAATTGCTTTTCTTTCAAAAAACTGTATAAAAATTTTCCAGCATCATTTGAAAACTGATGACGACCTCAATTTTTCTGATTCTTCTGCGGTTTTAAAGTTTCACGCTTGGATTATACGTCAATGAATCGGATTTTATAATACATATGCACATTTTTTACTGCAGAGAGTTCTACTCAAATGCATTGGTAGTAGTGATTTTTTAATTCGAGTGACAATGCAATTTGTCATAAAAGAACTCGGTAAGATTATTTACGCTTCATAAAACAAGCGCGTTTTGATACCAGATTTTTTTTTTTTTTTATCCTCATGCAGTTTTTCAACTATCTTCGAGCGATAAAGATTTTTAAAAATGTCTTGCCATTCCTTTCGAGAGTTATTAATTACAAGAAATTGTATTCTTCAGTTGGGCTCAAGTATAAAAGCAAGAACCAACGCGTTAGATTTTTCCTAAAAAAAGAGAAGAGATTGAACATTTTTATACAGGTTTTTTGCAATTCAAGTTTTTTCCAACCTACTTCATAATTACTGAAATTCATCGAATAAATTAAATTTTATTCAAATGTGAAGAACGGATACTCTTTCATTTAGTACTGATTTTAAACCTGCATTATAAAATTCATAAATTAGTCAGACAGATTTTTGTAGGATACAAAACCCAGCACCTGGTAAGAAGTAAAATTTTTATAACGGCGTATTTAATTTATTTTATCAAAGATAGAACCGATCCTAAATTTTCTCAAATCCCTCGAACAAAAATAATAAGAAAAATAAAAAAAATAAATGTTCCTTTATATTAAATTTGTTTACCTAGAGCAAAATATAGAATCTAAGTTTAATAGAGAAAAGTGAGAATAAGTTTTTAAAATGCACCTAAGAAGATACAAACGAAAGTTAGGAAATGAAGCGCATAATGATTCCCTAAATATAATGTACCAAAAAACATTTGAGTAACAATTCAAAGTTTTTTAGCATCTTTTTAAGTCGAAGCAAGAAACGGATTTTTTCAAGAACTGACATAGATACTCACTAAATGGGGAACTTTAAAATCTTTCCATAAAATTAAAATTGTGACCCTCAGGAGTATGCCTGAATTTTTGTAGTAATTGAAAGGAGAATTTAGAGCCCTATGTTCGAATTTTCAGGGGGGTGAGGACATTTGGTCGTGGGTTCCTGTTAATGGGTGACAATACTCGTCATACATGAACTATAAAACTGGACCATAGCTGGTCGACGATCACATGGAATGTAAGGATATTCTCCACATGGGTTGACCAGACTGTTCTTTTAATCTTAATCCTATAGAGCATGTCTGGGACGTTTTTGGGAGGGCAATTTCATCTCCTCATCCCCTTCCGAGAACCATCCCGGAGTTGAAAACTGCCTTGCTGCAAAAGTGAGACTGGCTGCCGCAAGGACTTCTTAACTGCCTCCAGTCCAGCATACCGACACACTCGTAATTTGCCTGTTTGTGAGAGGAGACCATATTCCATATTAAACTCATTTTCAGTCCGATACCACAGTGTGGATTTTGGACATCCCTGAACCATGAGCTCTATTGGCAATCATACTTATGTAGACTTTTGAATGGTACATCATTTTCTCTGTTATAAATGTAGACTCTTAGAGAAAGAACGGGATAATTCTATGTAGCTGGTGCAAAAGATATTTTGTTTAGTTTTTGAATGCAAATATAGCTCTGTTCATATAATCTATTATATACTGATGTAAATTCTAGTGAATTATTCTAATTTGTGGTGACGTAAATAAAACTTTTATTCACAGATCATTTTGAAATTAGACGCATAAAAAGATCCATTGCATTCGTGTGATCTTTAAGGGAATCCCAAGTATTTGTGTATGTCATGAGAAGAATATAAACTGCACCTTCAAAAAAAAGCATGGTCGTAAGGCAAATTATAATTAGAGAAGAAAACAATTATCGTTATGATGTGAACGTTTGACAGTAATTTTATATCTTACCCATTTTCATTCATGAGTGAAGACAGGAAAGAGCTTGAAATACAATGTTTTTCTTTGGTGCAGGAGCACCGATATTCTTTATCATACTGTAAGGTATTTCTCCTGCCTTCTTAGCGAACTTTCGTGGTGTAGTGGTCTGCACGCTCAGCGCGTAATTGAGAGGTCCACGATTCGATTCCCGGCGAAGGCGTTACATATTTTTCATCTTTCCTGCTTCCAAAATACCTAATGTCTCTACAACACATTAAATCGTTTTTGCTTCAAAGTTTTTGGTCCAACATTTAATCACTTCTATTAATTTTGTTGATTTCAAAAAACTTTATCGTTTTACTGGCAGAAAATTCTAGGTTATTTTTTAAATTTGTAGAAGAAAAATTTGATGAGCTTGAATATCTTCATACGATTTTCTCCTTTTTTTCTTAAAAATTTGCCGTGTGAAGAAGTTCTTTTATCTGATTAAAAAAAACTTAAAATGCTGGAGCGTCTGAAATCTGCTTGCCAGAAATTAATTTATCATTCATTCGATCCATATTTACAGAGGAAAAATAATCCCTATAAAACGGCTTTCTCTATAAAAGTACTTCCTTTTTTAACATTTTTTTATCAAATCTTGTTCAGAAAGTTTTCTAAATATTGTTTCAACTTTTTCTTATAAAAGAACTTAGAATTACTGAAAAACGTTCGTTTAGATGTAAACAGGAATTTTCAAGTAATTGAAACTTGCAAATAATTTAACATAATTTGAGTCGTGCATGCTTCACATGCATGCTTCAACTTTTTAATAGTAATTCTGCTGATAAGTCTAAACTAGTGCTATAAATAATGAATTTTCTTTTCCATCTCTCTGTCGAACATTAACATGTCGAAGCAGGAGGTTCATAACGCAGTTTAATAATGAATTATCATGAATTATCATTACATTTTTTACTAACGACAGGGCTTCTGCTAGGCTTTTTGCCGCCTGGTGCAATCATCCTAAATTCTGCCATCCAGTACCTGCTTGAATTCTAAACATTTTTCCGTCCCTAGATTATGCCGCCGGTGCGGTTGAACTGCTCTGGCGCCGACCCTGTCTAACGAAAATATTATTTCGGCTCGGATTTATTCGAGACTTAAAAATCAGTGTGGAATAGTGTCTCTTATTCTAGAGTCTACAACTTTCAGCTCTTCGGTCTACTTTAAGAGTGTTTAGGGATGGAAGCAAGATCAGTAGATAAACAGGGTTAGGCTCTTTCCAGAGCTTGAGTTCAGTGACGTCACTTGACATGTAGAAGTGGAATAAATTAAGATGCAAAGGGAGTAGGGAATAGTTCCTTTTAAACTATACGTCACTGACTTTTGACTGTAAGTCAGTAACGACATGGAAAAGCAAACCTTGTAGTATAATAATCTTGGAGGGAAGAAACTCTAATGAGCTGGTTTTTGAAACTGCACAAAAATGAGTCAACATGCAGTCAAAAATCTGTCGTTCTTTTTTAATGAAAAAACTTTCCGATCTCTAGAACAAATATATTACAGAAACAAGTAACTAAATAGCAAAATATTTTGTAAATCGATTCACTGTACTTAATAAGTTCCGATAAATTCCTATTCATCGTTGATGTGCCCGGTTTAAGAAATTTTAAGAAATATGAGCTATATTTTCTGTACGAGATATAAAATGTCTTCAGTACTTTTTAAACTTTATTATTGAAATACTATGACACATATTTAAATATTATGTTCCAAGTCGTCTCTAATTATTTGAGCTTATAAACGTTTGAATCTTTATCTTTCAAAGTACCAGATTCGAAACTGATGCTGGCTCAAAACAGGAATTTTTGGTATTTCATTAAACAGGAAACATTTGATTGCTGTAAGCAACTAAAATAGTATTCATTAGATCATTCGGTTCCTAATTCTTTACAGGCTGTTAGCGCTGGAAAGCATGTAAAATGAGTTCAGTGATTCCTCGAATGCATGTTTAGTGTTTACTATTCGGCAGAAGAAAACAAAAATTTGTAAAAGAATTCGAACAAATCTTTCCCTTTGTTCCGACGTAAAAATGGATTACTTTCGCGACAACAGCAATTATTCCTAGACTCTTTCTGCCCCTTGTTTTTCAACCTCATTCTTCCATTGCCGCTGAGTAAGGACGCAAACGAAAAGCTTGCTAGGATTAAGTTCCCACAACTCCGTTTATCACAGTGAAAAAAAACTTTCACTTTCCTTCTTCAGGCTTAATCCTATAATCTTTGTAATATGTTTGTGACATCAGATTACGTAGGTCTGCTTACATTACAAACTTCTTCTATAGGCAAAGAGTGTATTTAATTATGAACAATGCTGTAATTAGTCTTTGTTTTGTTTCTTTCTGACTTGCTTGCATTTGTTCAGTAGTATTTCAAGTTGGAGTAATGTATTCTAAAGCCGCTTAAATATTTTACATGCCAACGAGTATAAAAGAGGCTTCTTTTATAAATTAATATCACGTAGAATAGTGTTTTGTACTTTAGTTTAAAGTTTACATGTTCATGAAAATGAAAACTACCTTTCTCGAATGCATTACTAATAATAGTAATAAAATTAAAACAGAGAATTTATGTCTTTTTCTCTTTCCAAATTGTATATTTCAGATTGGAGTAAAGAATGACTTTAGATCATTTCTACATAGAACTCGGTATGCATACAGAAACTATTGAATTGAATAACTTCAAACATATAAAATTATACAAGGAAGGTAATACTACAATTGTATTTAAATTGGCTGAATCGACTTCCAAATTCGAATTCTTTCTTTTAAGTGAAATGAAGGTAATTAGTCATTGGCATCGTAGAATTTATTATTCTTATTATTATGTTTCGAATTCATACCAAGGCCACTGTACCACCAAAAGACCATTATTTATCTTTGGCTAAATTAGAATTAGGTTTATATTCCTAGATGTAAATATCGATACATAAAGAAGGAAGAAAAATGGTACATGCCTCTTAAGGAAGTGCTAGTTTCTATCATAATTTTCAGAAGCATGGCTACTTATATTGGTGTTCACCATTGAGGTTACGGGTATAAAACATAGGACAGCTAGAAAATAATTGATTTATTGCAATGATTTAGTGCATAGATGTCCAGTGTTATAGGACAGCTAAGAGCAATATAACAAAATAAGCACAAGGTAAATATTTTGCGATATGCAAATGAAAGCAGAAGTAGCGAAAACGTGACATTTCATATTTCCAGAATAGTACGGCTAAATAAGGAGTATGGTCAACCCGCACAATTTTATGTGCCTCAACACAAAAAGCGTTCATGCTGTACATGAAGTTCTTGATCATAGTTCGCGGGCAAAAAATCCCATTCCTCTAAATGCAGGTATTTGAATGTCTGGAGGGTTCTGGTAGGATACTGGAGTCATACAATCACTTTTTCATCGAGCTGTGCTTCTCAGCCACTGTGCTGTAGCACTTTAATGTGCCGTGAGATTCTTAAAGTGTGGGACCAAATTTTGTGTGAATTTTGTAAAAAACAAGGTGCCTACAACAAAAATTACTCTGTATGTTCTTACTGTACTGCTCTCATGCAACACACAATTTTTTCGTATACGGGGCGTGTGTGATTTTATATATCTGAAATTCAAGAGAATACCCTACGTATACCCTACGTAAGCAACGTCAGTGAAGTAGTTCAATCGGTCCTAACTTCCTAGGGGGACTGGCTGAACTGACAGTTCCAACACATCTCGCACCGTTCAGTGTTTTAATTAAAACACAGACCGAACACCATGTATTGAGAGGAAACTCCGAAAAGTATAATTCACACATTAAAGTTCGTGGCAAACGGTACGTCGGTGTATGAATTAACTTTCAAAGAAGAGGCGGAACTCATATCGATGAGAGATTTAATCGAGATTTAAATTCAAAGCATTCAGAAGAATAAATTGCTTCATTCTTAGGTATAATTATCTGACAATATCACGAAATGTTTTAAGTATGTTATTGCAGTTTTTCACATCTTATTTGTGGGGATTCGAATTTTCAGCTTTGACCAAGATAAAAGTAAAAAAAAAAAGATCGAAACTTATAAATAATCTGGATAACAAAATGGAGTGGTGTTGTCGATTTTACGCCCAAATATAAATTAAGTTATCAAAAAACACGAATCTCAAATTTCGAATTAAACGTAATTTGTTAATTTATTGTTAAATAAACATTTTGTTTACTTTGTAATGTAATCTTGTTTCATATCTTTAATTTAAATTATCATCGTATGTTATTTTTTCCAAATATATTACAGGTACATCAATCTATTAACCAAGCAAAACTCTTTTAAATTTGTCTTATTGTTAATGTGTGACACATTTTTAAATTATGAATGTGTACCGTGATGAAAAAAGGTTGAAAATTACTGTGTCTTGGAAGAAACAGACTTAGAGCATCCCAAACATATTGTATAAAACTTTCTAAATCCAGCATCTTCTCTGGCCGCACCATACGACGAATATTCTTTTCTCCGCAAAATCATAGCCCTGTTAAATTCTATGCTGCCTCTCGTTGTCTTCCGTAAAAATAAAATTCTTTCCAGCAGTTTCCCGAAAAAGTCTCACATGAAATGCAAAAGCCTCTTTTCTACGGTGCTGTATGGGTGCCTGGGCCGGCATCAGAGACATGCAGCTAGTGTGCTTCCATCTAGCATGAAGCCTAAAAATAGAAGTATTCCATTTTCACCCAAGTGGTGATTTTCCCTTGCTTCGAAGGGACAGTTTCGGAACCCAGGCTCACTTAAGATAACTCATCGAGAATCACTCTGTAAACTGAATCTCAACTAATCCTTGAAAAGAACTTAGCCACAATCTGGCTGTGTCCAAAAACGGTGTCATTTGCTTTCCAGAAGACGGATCTTTTTTTTTTTTTTTTTTTTTTTTTTTTTTTTTGTAATCTGTTGAGAGGAATCTTTTGCTGAGAGTAAAAGGCTCATTCTCTTTTGTATCTGTAGGCCTGCTCTCCTAGGTACATGTGTTTCAGTTTGTCTGGATATTGTTGTTCTAGATGCAGCAATTTTTATCCTGAGAAAACACAACAATTCTATAGACGAATTAACAGATTCGAAACCTCTCACCTTCATAGTTTCTTTTAAAAAATATCCTTTTTACTCACTAACAGTTAGTAGATGTGTAGAGACATTAGGTTATTTCGAAGGAGGAGACATGAAAAATGAACAGTGCCCTCGCCGGGACTCGAACCACGGACCTCTCGAATACGCGCTGAGTATGCTGACCATTACACCACGAAGGCATGCTAAGAAGGCGGGTAAACTACCTTATATACTCCCCCCCTTTCAATGGGCGATTGGGGATTAGAGGACCCAATCGCCAAACCTAGTGGTGAAGAATCATCATCCACCACCTTTTTTAGTTTGGGCGCCACTGTAGAGTCATTAGGTTATTTTTAAGCAGGAGACGTGAAAAATGAGCAACGTCCTCGCCGGGACTCGAACCTCGGATCTCTCGACACGCGTCGAGTGTCTGATCATTACACCACAAAGGCAGGCTAAGAAGGCGGGAGAAGTACCTTATAGATGTTTACATCACATTTACCACCACCCCAAAATTATATGATATTAATTTTTTTTAATTAATAGTAGTTATTTTGAATTCTTGCTGTAAGTTACGACTTTAATTTTGGTCACTAGTATACTTATATATCTAGAAAGCGCCTTTAGTGTCAAGATAACTAGACTGGCCAAGAATAGACTGCCGCTTCCTTGTCAACGATTTGGGATTTTATGCATTTAACAATACTACACAGAGTTTCAGATCGAGAAAATAAAGCCCAATATCAGCATTTATAGTGGTCGTGTAGGATTGTTTTGTATACAGATTTCACTGCAAATTATTATTAAGATAAATGCGCAAGGTTTTATTAGTCATCGATAACGTGACGTCGTTAATCATCTTCGTCTTGAAAGAAATACCAGAGCTCTCCCTTTCTTAAAATGAAAATGTCACCAAAGTTTCAAGTGTGAAATATTTCTTCAGCACATGAAATAAATTTCTTTAAAAGTTGGTAAGCGAAGCCGTCAAGTTCGCGTAAGTTTCTTGGACTCGAAGTTCGTCTAGTGAAAACAGGCCTTAAAAATCTAAAACTTCTCAAAAGCGTCTTTCAGGAATCTAGAAACTGTTTAAAAACACTGGTGATGTATGTAGACAACCAAGACAAGGTCAAAAACGTGCCACCGCAAACAGGAAGTGGAAGTGCGCTAAAGCGAAGTATATTCCAAAATAACATCGGCGTGTATCATGGACATGAATATAAATTAATATAAATCTTCGGTAATATACCAGAAAATTTCCATGATAGTTAAAGGAACTTGAAACTGAAAAACACTTGGCACTTGCCCGAGGGGGACCACGAGCATAAGGGCCCCATGTTAAATCATTTATTTACATTTCATTTGTAATTCTGGCTTCATGGGCGTTTTCGTGGTTTTCCCCATGTGTAAAGTGTATACGAGCCAGTTTACCTTAGAACGTGCTCCACGAAGGCATCCCTCTCTTAAGGCAGATAGCCCTCGAGTGCTTTGCCATAATCTTAAACCAAACCATACCATTTGTAATTCATTTCTGTGAGTGGTTGTAGGAGTCCCAGCACACTCATTTGCCCAGGGGCCCATAATGCCATTAGGCGTCACTAGTGCTGTGCAACTTCGTACATCATTTTTTTACATGCCCTAATGTTTTGATGATGTATCACAAATCTTGCTACAAACATGTGCAGTTTTCAACTCGCACTACAAAAAGCTGTAGTTAAAACGAATCTTAAGTTTCCTCAAAACTGAGCTTGAAAGAGTCTCAAATTTCTCAAAAACGTAAAGTAAAAAAATAAAATGAACTTTAAATAAATAAATGTATCAGACACAGAGAGCAGTGTAAAGTTTGAACGACTCTTAGCAATATGATTTGCCGATAGCATTAACCATAGCTTTACAAATGACATGCAGAGCTAATCAAATAGGTTAAGCCCTTTTGCCGTGGCGCCATCTACCGTAATATTTTTATACTTTTTGATTTTATGCGTATAATTTGGATTAATATTTGGCTATTAAATACGCTGTTTTGTTCAATTTAAAGTACTTAGCTATTAAAATTTTATAAGTTTCGTAACATTTCCAATATATCTGCATTTTGTTATACAGACTTTGCTTAAAATTTAGCTTCTTAGAAAGGTGTAGCATTTGAGTTGCACGATTCACACATTAGAAAATGCTTCACATTTTTCAGTCATAAAATGCTAAATAATGTCAGTAATATGTCTTGGTTTCTAAGAATCTTAAATAAATAATTCATCGTTAATTCTATAACGAGCTGAAATTTACGGTATGACTTATGATTCAAGAAGTTTTTATAATTTTAATTTGTTTTAAAGTCGAAAATGCACAAGAACAATTCCTGTAATTTTTTAAGTAATGCATTTAGAAGTTTTAAATTGCTTACAAATTATATTTCTTAAAGATTCAAGCATAATCATAGAACCTGAAATTTTGCTTCTCGTATCATACATTAAAATGTACCATTCGAAAAGTTCAAGTGATTCATTTCTACTGTTTACCGATATGATAGCAGAATAGATGATGATAGATTTTGTAATATACTAGATGTTTGTATACTGGACGTCAAATAAAGCTATTGACGTTTCGATATTCTACAGAAATATCGCTTTTATATGTAATTTTACTGCAGCCCAGCAAAAAATGGCTCGCGTGAAGAGAGATAAATGCACTGCCGATCCTAGACTGTCAACCACCCACGTGCAAGTTAAAATTCGCCGCCCTTTTTCACAAACCTTATGTTTTAAATTTCTAAATTAATTACTATCAAGCACTTGGAAAAATTACCTAAATATAGATATGGAATGAATGAAAATCAAAGAGAGAAACATGATAAAATATGTATTTTATTGTCAGAACAATACTATTTATAACTATAGTAATAAGACGATATTAATGAGTAAATAACGAGGGGTCCAAATAAACATTTTCAGTTTTTGTTTGTTGAGAGTATTATTTCTACATCTTAAAAATAATTTAGAGAACTTAAAATAAGACAAGGAAAGTACAACAGATAACTAAATGTCTTCTAATAAAATTAATAACAAGATTTTTTGAGCTTTCTTACAGGCGAATTATCTGTAATACTTGAAATGTCTAGCCCTTCACAAGATAGCCCTTTCATAGAAATAATAGTCAATTAGTAAGCCTTTCTGTGAGATTTTGATTTTAAGTAATTTTTTATCAAACATACTATTGAAAATCTTCTTTCACCTGAAACAACATTGGTTGATATAAGTCAAAAAGATTCTAAGTGCTACAGATAAATTGGGAAAATATGGTGTTAAATCCAGACTTAATATATGATTCAAAATTTCTAATGGCTTTAAATGGCAAATGTTGGGAAATAGATCTCGAAAAGATAATAGTTTATTTTGCCTTTCTATACCGTCTAAGTCCCTTTCTATTTCCATTTATTTGAAGTTTAGGGCCTAAATCCATGCAATTTTTTTTTTTTTTTTTTTTTTTTTTTTTTTTTTTTTTTCTTTTCAGATTCTCGCTATCTTCAAAATGAAACGTTAGTAAAAAAACTGAATAATGAGAAATAACTTTCCAACAAATCGAAATGTTCACCTACTGATGGCAATATCTAAAATTTGAGTAAAGAGGAACTTTTTGTTCAGAGTCTGTAAAATATTCATCATGTGAATCATAGTGATTTATTTCCTTTCACGAATTTTAGAAAATTTGAGCTCTTCTTCAATTTTCTGAGCTAAAATAGACGATTCATAATAAATGTGGTAAGGCTTTCGTCATTTCTTTTCAAAATTAAATTATATTGTTAAATCTTTTAATGTTTCGACGCTGTCTGCTAAATCTATGTTGAATTGCTGCAACATTTTGAAACAATATTTATTCTTACTGAAAATCATGCCAAATTATTACTGAACATATAAGTTTGTATGAACAATTTTTTTTTCGCTAAGGATTTAGCTTTTAGTCTAGCTATACGATCTTTTGCTTCTTGCGAAAGTTGACTCAAGGCGATGAGTATATTTTTAAAATTTATTTGCAATATTTGCGACCTTCCCAGCGAGTATCGCTTAACAGCTTTAGAAAAGTTTGCAACTGTTTTCTTTAAATTGTACCATCTGTATGTTGAAGCTGAAAACAAAATTGTATAATTCTTTAATAAAATCAAAAATATCTGCAATCTTTCCACTTGATTTAACAGCGTCATTTGCTTCTAAATTAAAAGAATGCTCAGCACAGGGCACAAAAAAATGCTCTAGGATTAACATTTATCCTTACAGACCTATATTTTTTTATCGTATGTTGGCACCATTATCGTATCCTTGGCCCCAAATATTTAACAGCTAGATGCAAACTAGAAAGTACACCGTCTAATAAAAATGTGAATAAACCTTCTCCTGTAGTGCCCTTAATCAGACAAAATATTCTGAAATAGCTGATTTGCCTTCTGACATGTTTACATATTACATTATACACTAACTGACATTGAAAATGCTGGTGTAACATCGACACCCCCTTCTCCCTGACTCAAGTCACCGTCCCACGGACACAATACCCTTCACGTAGATTACAATCTCAATTGCCGTTCTCACGGTACTACTTCAGCAGATCTGGTAACGTCGCGCTTCTCGCGAATAATTCATTATTGGTATTGGTAGAATATTCAATTTTCGTGCTGTTATTTCTGATAGGAAAATCATCGTAGAAAATTTGTTCTTGTCTCAGGGGAAACATGTAATAGCAGAGAATGGCAAGCCGTCGTCAGCGGATGCATCTCCAGCAGACAGACGATTTTACGAGGGCCATGGTGATCGGACTGAGATGGGCAGGTTGATCCATATACCGAAAACTTCAGCTGACAGTCACCTGAATGCGTCCGCAGTGCACCGGCTGTAGCGACAATGGTTGAAAAGGAAATTTGACAAGTTCGAGGGGTGCCGATGTAGCCAGAGTGACGTCAGCGGGCATGATCGACGCAACCGCAAGCCACTTCTACCTCCATTCTGCAACATGTTCAAGACACCCTGGCTGTTCCCATATCGAACAGAACCATTTTCCGTCAATTGGTGCTAGTGGCTTGCACTCGTGGCGTCCGTGGTCTGCCTTTGACTCCTCATAATAGACGCCAACGTCTGAAATGGTGCCTCTCGAGCGATGGGGACGATGAAATGGCACAGGGTCGTGATCTCAGATGAGTCACGCTTCTGTTTCTCTAGTGATAGTCGCCGTCTACGAGTGTGGCGGCGATGTGGAGACAGAACCAATCCGGAACATATTAGGAATATTATGGGACGCCATTTGCAGACCCTGCCATTGCCGCGTTCAGAAAACGAACTGCGGCAAAAGATTGAGAGGGAATGGAGACCAATTCCTCTGGACACTACCCCTAGACTCACTGACTCTGTTCCTAGGCATGTTGCTTCGTGTATTGCCGTTCAAGGTTGTCCTACAACTTATTGAGCCGACGCTATTCTCGCTCTATACATATCATTTGAAAATAAAGGTTACTTATTGTTCGTTCCTGTTTGCCGAGTTTCATCACTTTCAGGCCACTCCTTCTTGATGTTGCATTTTCAATGTCGAATAGCGTATATGTGATTTGTTCAGTGTGGCTAATATCCGGCGTGCAATCTAATATAACAGAAAATGGTTTGGAATTCTGTATTACTTTCATAATCTGTTTTTAGCAGAATCAGCCAAAAGTGCAATACCTATATTTTGAAAGTGTTGACCTAAATAATGGAGCATAAGGGTATTTTTATCCTTGGATTTTTTGACGTTATTTATGTGTTCAAATAAAACATGATCGAATTTGGCTGTTGTTACGAATTTTGTATTTAGATAGCTAATTTTAATAAAATTATAATTAAAATTGTTGTATTTCCCCGTGCAATGCAGCGCAAGACAAATTTTAAGAGAAAGCTAAACTACAGGAAGTAAAACTACAGGAAAAGTAAAACTACAGGAGTACGTGCATTTAACATTGAGAAAATGGATATCTCGGTGATTTATATTTAAATTGAATAAATGTAATTCAACACTATGTTAGCTGTAACCGTAATTCCACTCTGGTTGTTTTCCAGAAATATCGAGAAAGTACTAGAAATATCTCGCGACCGGTTGAAATCTATAAAAAGCCAGAGAAAGAATATTTCAGTTCAGTTGTTTAGTCAGTTGCTTAGTTACTGTTGTAGCGAGTTGTTATTTCCACGTGAATTGAAAAATCCGAGTTAGCTTTCTCTTTAGGTGCGCCTTGCGTTGGTTGTATTCAACGTTTTAAGTATAACAACTGATTATACTCCGTAATCTATTGTGAACATTTGTAAGAATATCTCTGAGGCAAATTCCAGAGTTCTAATGCATTTCTTTTGATAAGTACAAATTTTGTAAACCTATTATTGGACTTGTGCATTCAATCTATTACGAACCCGTACGCACGCAACGCTTTTTTGGTGTCAGGAGTGGGGTTGAAGGCCAGTGACAAGAGCGATGGATAACCAATTAAGGCAACTGGTGGCAGCTTTTGCCGCAGTTCAAGAAAATATAAAAGCTGGTCAAGAATCAGTTAAAGAAGAAATTGAAGCAGGTCAAGAGGAAATGAAAACAGATATTACCTGCATAATATAAAATGCAGCTGAGGCTATGGGAGGCAGAAGAGACGCAGTTGAAAACAGAGTTTTACACATTGAAGAAAGAGTTTCTTCTGTGAAAGAACAAATAGAAGGAAGAGTTTCTGAAGTCTAACAACAAATGGAATAAAAAATTGATGGTAGGGTTTCCGCCGTCGCCAAAGAACATGATACCTTGAAGAAATTCGTAGAGACGGCAGGGAGCAATACTGATGGTTTCAGATTTCTACCCATGCCTGCTCGTTTCTCTCTGAAGCTATCCACGTATGATGGGAAGAACTCCTGGTAAGTATATAGGATACAATTTTCTATAGTGGCGGATGCGAATGGATGGAATTCCCAAGCTAAGGCCTGACATCTCGCCACTTCTCTGAGAGCAGACGCTGCGGATATTCTTCAAACTCTTCCAAAAAACCAGCGACTAGACTTCGAAGCTCAATCTGGCACGTTATAGCTGCGCTTTGGCGAGAAATATTTAAAAGATTGCATCAGGCTTTAGTTAAAAGCCCATCAACAGAAGCCCAAGGAAACACTCCGGGAGCTTGCGATGGATGTTGAAAGGCTGTCTTATCTCGCCTTTTCGAAATGCCCGACAGAAACAAGAGAAATACTGCCCTTGCAGTACTTCATCGTATGCATCCGGGGTCCTGAAATACAGAGCGCTCTACGAATGACGGATGTTGAGGATTTAAAAAGTTCGATGGATGTTGAGTTAAAGAAGTGGAGTTCCCTGCAATATAATCATCTCCTTACTATCATCCGAAATGATGCGGCTCAACATCTGAAAGGTAAACTCAACTGGAGGCTGCCCTACGTTACCCTCCAGACTGTGTTCGGTGAAAAGATCGGCATCGACGGAAAATTAAACGTTAACATTGCGTTTGGAAGTGCCGCTTACCATCACACGGCATATGTGGCAGAGATTATAGATCCTTGCATACTCGGATAGGACTTTCCGATGAAATATAATTTTTCCTTGAACTTTCAAAATAATAAACTGCATTCTGCCTCTGAGGACATAGCTTTATTCGGAATTAATGATGAAGGAGCTAAATCTGCCCACAAAATTAAAGCTCAAAACGATATCACAATAAGGGCAAAAACAGAATTTCTACTTCCTGGATATATAAACGAAAACAGAAATTTCCGGTGTGGTGTATCGGAATATCCCAAGGACTCTACCATCGCTCGAGGAGTACTAGTAGCCTCGGCACTAGCAGTACTAGTAGAAGGCGAGAGTTATTAAGGAGAGTGAAGTGGTTGCAACATGTATTCCAGTGACCAGCGTTAAACGAAACAAAGCTTCCAGAATCCGAGTCTTCAAACAGCGTTACATAGGGAGTTAATGTAGAATGCACAGTTAAGCGATAAAGAAATTCTCCTGCTTGTCTTCTGACGTAGGTCGAACCATTTTGACGCAGCATAGAATGGATATCTTGGATCACTCGCCAATTAAGCAACATCCAAGACGTCTACCGTTTGCTAGACTGTTGAACGAGATTAGGAAGAAATACTGCCACCCTCTTTCTAGAACTGACGACATTCTGGACACCCTTTCTGGAAGCAAGTGACTGTCGACACTTTATTTAAAGAGTGGGTTTTAAAAGTGGAATTTAAAGAGTTTGTTTAATTTTTCTTTGTAACAGTTTTGCTTACATTTTTGTGTGACGATCCTTTGTTTGATAAAGATGAACTTCTTTTCACAACTCTGTACATAATCAGGCTATAGATGTGAATAATTAAAGAATATTGTAATTCAATTAAATATTGCAATTCAATTAAATATTGCATTACACAATGAGGTTCGCCACGAAAATAGCTCTGGGCTTTTTCTAGAATGTTCAGAGGATGTTTAGTTATTAGTGGAGTTAGAAACACAATATGCAAAGCTTTTCCATAATAATGGAAATATAAAAATGTGAAATATAACGTACCTAATACGGTGCAGGAGCACCATTGCCAATTGAAAGCTGCCTAAAATCTTTTTGGAATGCAGGGATACAAGTTCTGAATGATGATAACAGGTATCTTATATCACTGTTTCATTAGAAACTTTTCTGATTCTTTGAGAGATGCTGGGAGAGAAAAACGAGATCTCTCTCTGTTTTCCAGCGCAGATCATAGTAGTTCAATGATATTTAAGTATAGTTGTTGCCAGGTAACAAGCGTAACTGCATGTTCTTCAAACTATGACTGAACCACTTAACTCTGATGAATGTTCGCACTGCCATATTAAAAGAGCCAATTATTCTTAAGAATGTTAAAAAAACACTCATATCTTTCCGAACTCTTCATTTCAGTTTATAAGGTGTTTCTCCCGCCTTCTTAGCGAGCCTTCGTGGTGTAGTGGTCTGCACGCTCAGCGCGTAATTGAGAGGTCCGCGGTTCGATTCCCGGCGAAGGCGTTGCATATTTTTATCTTGCCTGCTTCCAAAAAATACCTAATATCTCTACAGTGGCGCCCGAACTAAAAAAAAAGGTGGTGGATGATGATTCTCCACACTCAGGATTTGGCGATTGAGTCCCCTAAAAACCCCAGGCGCCCTTTAAAAGGGGGAGTATGTAAGGTATTTCTCCCGCCTTCTTGGTGTGCCTTCGTAGTGTGGTGGTCTGCACGCTAGGCGCGTATTCCAGAGGTACATGGTCCGATTCCCGGTGAAGGCGTTGTTCATTTTCATCTCTCCTGCTTTCAATTAACCTAATGTCTCTACAGTGGCGGCCGAACTAAAAGGGTATTGGATGATGATTCTCCTCACCCAGGATTTCGCGACTGGATCCCCTAAAAACCCCAGTCGCGCTGGGGGAGTATATAAGGTGTTTCTTCCGCCTTCTTAGCAAGCCTTCGTGGTGCAGTGGTCTGCATGCTCAGCTCGTAATTGAGTGGTCCGCGGTTCGATTCCCGGCGAAGGCGTTGCATATTTTTCCTCTTGCCTGCTTCCAAAAAATACCTAATGTTTCTACAAGTTGTTTTCCTTTCATGATTTTAATGAATTTTAATGAAGAATGGACTTCAGAAAACCATAAATATTTAATTTAATTTTTAAAATATTTATGGGCCATAACGGGGGTACTTAATCAACGACATATCTTAACGATGATGACTGGACCTACGGCAAACTATGAAATAAGTGCCCAAAACGTGACTGAACTTCCCGTTTTACTACAGGAAGCAGACAGTCTGGATCTTAAGCTTTTGCTGATGTTCACCACACATAAATAAGAAACATCTTGATGGTTGACCCATCTGGAAAGGGTACTTTTTTCAAGATGGGTCAACACGCCATTTCTTATGTTCCTGGCATTACCTACTATGCGTATTGTGCATTTACTTATGAAACAAGAGGTTTCGGAGAGCAGTTCTGTAATGAATATTCTGCTTACACGATTCCTTTCGCAATGTGCTGGTCGAAGGCGCATATCAAGCTCAGGAGTCACCTTCTTCGCAATAGTTTTCTATGTGTTCTTTAAATAGTTCGGTCTTCAAAGTCATTTTGGCTTTGTCAGTAAGTTTCATTCCACCCTTCCTTGGGAACTTTTTCCGAGAATATTGCATGATAAGAGACATGGTACTTCTTTATTAAATACCTTTCTGTATAATTTTGTAATTGAAGTCGAGCAGGGCACCAACAGTCCGATCAACCTACAGCCATCAAGCCAGGCATCAACAATCTGACCTCTTGGAAGGTCACTCATTTTCAATCCCTATGAACTATGTTTTACAAACTGCGACTCAAATTTGTAATTTTACGCAGATTTTCAAATATATATGCCAAATAATTACACAAAAAAATGCTATTTTTGCGAGTTACTGTATGATATAAATAAAAATAATTTCTTAAACTTCAGAGTTCGCATTATTTTTTATAACCCTTGTACTTTACATAGCATGTGAGTAGGTTATGGAGAGACAGGTCAAAGTTGCAGAATGTCTGTGATATTATGACTTATAGTAAGTTATTGCGGTGAGAAAGTGTTATATTGAAAATGAAAATGGCTGAATAAACCTTGTGGATGATGTTAGACAAAGCAGAATCAGCTGACAAAGCTCATCAAATTCAGATGGTCTACCCAAGGAGTGTAAATGTACCAGCAAGTCCTACAAAATGCCTAGCCCCACCAATGAGTAGTTAAGGCCGTTGAATGTTGGTATTTCGACCTAGATCTTGATATTAGACAATACATTTACTGTGAAATTCATGTACAGGTTCATAAAAAAGCAGAAGAAATAATTTATATCAGAATTAGTTTAGAAGGGCCCCTTGTAGTGTAATTGCTTATACACTACATTTCTGAGCTCTGATGATGTCAAGAACTTAACGCAAAACATGTTCATCAGAACTTTCTCCGGGCCTCTATGTTGGGGTAGGTAAAGGAAAGACATGACTAAACGCTGAAGTGAGAATAATGAGTGAGTAATTCAGCGTATTACATTTTTCGGCAAGGTTTCTCTTCGAATTCTCTGAGTTTACTCAGTATTCTTGCTTCCATCTATTAATTAATAAGCCTCCGCTTTTAGTTCTACTGATTATTGTCTAACAACCGATGTTAAGCAGACAGATGCCTGATGTGGCTCCGAGCCTAAATGCTTCCTGACCCAGAAAATTCCAAACCACGGAAAACAAAGGAACTGCCATGCAAAGTTTAGTGGGAATGCAGATGTGCAAGGTATGCAAATGATTTCAAACCAGTATCTAAATAACGACCGAAGGCATTCGTTTTGGTGTTGTCATGGCTAAAATACGTGAGGTTTTCTACTGTTTCCAAGTCTCGTGGAAGAAGAAGGCAAGGTAATGTCGTTAAAACATCATTATATTTAATATCAGCAAACTGACGAGTTTACGAGGAAATTCATTTTAAGCTTCCGAACTGCTGTTTGGACCTTGCGCCGTATCACGGGGGAAATATAGGTTGATACCGTATAGGCTGATTGCCAATATAGGCTGATCGCCAATTTAGCGAGATAGAAATTTACTTAATGTTAAATAGATTTGGCCTTGTATTATTCTTACTTTACGAGTCAAAGCTTAGCTTCTCTACATTTTCATGTTACATTATACGAAAAATTACTACGATTTCACATATAGTTTCACTAAAATGTTTTACATATGTACAAAAGGCGCAACAGATTCAAGTAATTTCACGGTGATTGGTTATGCAGCTGTTCTGTTAAATCTTTGCGGCACAGTGTGTCTGGTCTGGACACACCAAAAAATTTCCTTCTGTACGCACAGAAAAATTGAATGAAAAAGGATCTATAGGTTACTCTGAACCTTTTTTATTTATAGTAGATGGCAGCTCAACACAAACCAGTCCATATATTTTAGCCATGTTTAGTTTTTTAAGACCCTCATTTTTCAAAGAAATCTTCTAGATTTTTTTTAGGGTATAAAAGGAATTGTTTGAAAAGAAATTTCTATGTTATTTTTTTGGCTGTATGCTAATCTCCTTATTCTATATTAGTTTTAAATTTTTACCTTGAAATCTTGCCTTAAATCAAACGGCGAACCCTAGGTGTGCCCAGACCGGGCTCACCGATAATCTAGGACAACTGAGAATCTGTATTCTTTATTTCTCTGCATCTCATCGGTCAGTTCATTGACAACAATGCTCATTTCAGCACTCTTTTCGAAGCTCTATTCAATCAGTGTGCCACTTTGAGCACACCCACAGAATTAAAACGATAAGTGCTATCTTCACAAAATTTTACTTGTGTACTCCTCTAGGATTAATTAGACTGCCTACCGTTTTTTTTTTTTTTTTATATATAAAAATTCCGACTTTAAAAGATAGCGTGCCAGAAAGGGTTAACTGTCTTTTACGGAAGCTTCGTCAATACCAAATCACTTGTTGTGACTGTTAGCGAAGGTGCAGCAGTAGAGTTACGTAAAAGTGCTGAATGGGGGTGAGGCACTACAGTCTTCAAAGACGAATTTCGCATCTCCTCTCACAAACGATGGTTGAGTTTTGACCATGCAGACGCAGTGTAGCTTCCGAGTGGAGCGATTTTTCCCTGTTTCATGCTAACATTACTGAAAAACTGCTTACCGAAATGAAACTTTAAAATAACGAAAATGAAGTGGACGACAAGGGATTAGAATTTTAGGATTGAAAATTTCCCATTTCCATTCTTCAAGAATTTAAACAAATAGGCCTCGTGTGCTTTGCCGTATTCAGATAATCTACCTTAATCTTCCTCCAAATCTTAACTGATAATGGAAAAACATATTTTCAACCTGAATTGTATGTTGAGCTTTAGAATGAGGATAACCTCATTCAAAGCCGGAACAATTATATTTGCTAGAGATTCCATCTCATTCAACTGGAATGCTTTAAAGACCAACATTCCTTAAAATATACTAGTGGTCACTTACATACGTATGCCCTACCACCCAAAGCAAGGTGAAATGAACAAACTGCCTTAGAGATCATACTTTTGGGAAATCTGCATAGTGATTGTTCACTCTCTTCTCATGGGTTTGCTGTACTGACATTGATATCATAAAGAATGGTCTGTCAAAATGTAGTTTGTTGATCACTGGCATGTTACTGTCTTCGACATGACTCCGCCACTGAAGTACTGACGCAAGACCGAATATTTTACTACCAACAGGCTGCCGTAACATTTCAAGTGCTTCATTCCCTCTGTTCTCAAATTTAACACAAAATTCAATCAACTTTCTGCCCAATAGTCATAGAGACATTTCCTCTTCAGTCATGATCCACTATTTGTTTTCATTGACTTTAACAAAATACTGAAGGCCATACATCTCCAGCTCCAGGCTATATAATAGTCATTCTTCATTGTCTGTCGATGGATGTGGAATGACATTAGTAACCTGCCGGAACATGTTTTGTCGATCACTTGCGTATTACTGTTTTGAAGTGCCTCCATCATTAAACTACTCAAGCACAGTCGAATATTTCATCACTGCATGAGAACTTATTATTATTATTATTTTGTTGTTGTTTGTCTGCGTCGGGTGTGCTGCGTTAACCATGAGGCCGATTATTGTCGGCCAGGAGGGTTGCAGCATACTCGTAAACTAAACTAAACTAAACTGCATGAGAACTGCAACGTTTCAAATGTTTCATTACGGCTATTCCCAATTTTAAGGCAAATTTCAGGCCGCGGGTCATACAGACGTCTTCCTCATCTGCTACAACAAAGCTTATAAAGTATTGTCTCCCTCCTTTCCGCATGTCTTCATGATGTAATTGCAAGCATACTCGACGATAAGGTATTTCTCCCATCTTCTCAGCATGCTTTTGTGGTGTAATGGTCAGCACACTCGGCGCGTATCGAGAGGTCCGAGGTTCGAGTCCCGGCGAGGGCATTACTCATTTTTCACGTCTCCTACTTCAAAGTAACCTAATGACTCTACGAGCTTACTAGATCCTTCTGTTCGCTGTGACCAAATACCATGGCTGTCTAACTGAAGGATCATTCACGATGATGTAAAACTTTCGCAAAGCCTCAGTGGAAGATAATCAAGTCGAATATCAGCTAACAGAAAGTAAAGCAGTCTCAAAACTGCTCTGTCAGCCTTTTATATATTCATGTGCTCATCTACGTAGAACAGTAAATGTTCTTTTTTTATTTTAGGAGTAATTTGTCAAAAATCTCAATATCTCTAGCTTTTTATTACTAGAAATGTTTCTCTTCAATTTCCGAATTGTTGAAGTTCGATTGTATTGTTCAATTGTTCGATGTTTTAGGTTGTATGCGTTTCTGTTCTTTGTTGATAGGTTATTATCCGCTTCCCTGATTGTAATACATGTAACATAAATTTATAATTTAAAAATTTTATTCCCTTTTATTGAATTATTCATTTTGCTCCATCCGAAGCTAGCTACATCTGTAACTCTTGTGTGGAGTTTTCGCTTAAATGCTTCCTCTCTGTTTGATTAAATGTGGTTATTTTTTCATAATTTAAGAGTAACTGTAATTGAAAAATATTTTCCTTTCAGCATTTCTTAATACTTTGTACCGAATTTCTCGTAGCATATCCTACATAAATATTGAATCTTTTCCAAATTGTACAAGAGCCTCCTAAATTTTAACAAGTAGTAGAAATTAGAAACATTGTAATTTTCCTAAATTTTGTTTAAACATCATAGAAGAATTATCCTGCCTCTAAATATTCGAATATTGAATTATCTTCGCTTTATTTGAAATGTTTAGTGAATTATTTAAATCAAGTTCTTCAAAGTATACCGGAAATTGGCGACTTTAACATTATATAACCATATAACTGCTATCGTAATAGAAATCTTCAAGAGTCTCTTACGATTGCATTATATATTTAAACGATGCACACAATGCATTAATGTATAACGTAGCTTTTAATTATGTCGAGAATAAAGGCTCTGTCTTCCATAAAAATTCTGGGGAGGGAAAACTTTACAAGGTGTACATAATTAACGGTTGCTTACTCTATAAGGTATGTTCTACCTCCTTTTGTATGCCTTCGTAGTGTAAAGGTAGCACGCTCGGCGCGTATTTATTCGAGAGGTCCGGGTTCGAGTCTCGACGAGAAAATTGCAAAATTTTCACAGTTCCTGCTTCGGAAAATAATAACCTAATATCTCTACAGAGGTGCCCAAACTAAAAGATGGTGGATGATGATTCTTCAACAACAGGATTTGGTGACTGGGTTCCCTAATCACCAGGCGCCCATTAGGGGGAGAGTATATAAAGTATTTTCTCCCTCCTTTCTGCATGCCTTCGTGGTGTAGCGGTAGCACACTCGGCGCGCATTCGAGAGGTCCAAGTTCGGGTCCCGGCGAGTGCATTGCATATTTTTAAGGTCTCCCGCATCAAAAAAACCTAATGCATCTACAACTTCAAAGCCTGTGTAGGAGGAACTATTTTTCAGAATTGCCTTAAATTTTGTATGAACTCTCTGAGGCAATGAATTTTTATTTGGCGAGACAGAAAATAATGCCGAAACATGGCGTTAAAGGAACATGAGGCATCAAAAGGGTAATTTCGGAAATGAAAATGCTAATTACATTGTAAGGAACTATCGCATTTCCTCGTGCAAAATCTTGTGATGGGAGCGGTTAACACGTCCAGTTAGCCATTCTAAGATTCATGATTTCAATCTCGGAAAGGACGTAGTTGTTTTTTCATATTTCCCACACCGATAAACCTAATAACCTTTACATCTTGAGCAAAAATGCTCAGCGAGCTATACTTTGTTTTCTGCAACAACCTCAGAGAGCAAAATTGCCTGTTGAGGGATCCGAATTTTGATTTCGAGATGTTGTGGATATGACGTGTAAGACTTGTTTTCAGATTCAAAAGATTTGCAACACCAAAGACTAAAGATTTATTCACTAAAGACAACATCCTTTAGTTGTCTCTAAAACCGGAAGTAATAAGAGCTTATGCCTGGGGAGCGTTTTGATGGAGAATGGCCGCTGATTATTCTTCGTGTCCAAAATGAGTCCAAAACACTTAGAGATATTTTTACTTGCAGAGGAGGACAATCCTGCCTCAATATTGCGGAATCGAGACCCTGACGTTGTTGATTGTTCGAATTAGATAGCTTTGCAAAAGATATATTCAATAATGATCACTGATGGAATAAATAATGATATTAGATAAACCAAATTCCTTGAAACAGAATAGCTCCTCGATGAGCTCAGCTGTCTTTTGAAAAATGAAGAAACATGTCCACAACTTGTGTGGATTTTCTGTCATCCAAATTCTGAAGTTTTTCTTATTAGCAGTGAATGGGAAATGGATTTGGTTTCTCCATAAAGTATTCGACAGCGATCTATTATGTTTCATCAGAGTAAGAAACTCTATGTCATATCTTGCCAGAAAGAAACAATTATTGAACTTGGATAATTTTGTAAGAATAACAATTCACAATTTCCTTAGAGCTCTCTAGTCATATTCGCGGGATGATCTAAACCTCGATACCCTGGCTACTGCCAACAGCACTGACCGTACTGTCCTGTAATGTGGTGGCCAGATCCTGCATTTCTGCCTATTGTCAAACTTTTTCCAACTTCTGCTATTTTTGACGTCCAAAAACCTGTTTCTTCAAATTTTAAAATAAGTATGCTTAAACTATTCGGCGTGTGCAAAAGTTCTCTTTTTGAATCAGAAAAAATCGATGGAGAATACGAATTTAAAGATTTCCTGCAGTTATCCTCGTTATGTGTGATCTTTTATCATCTACGTGGCAGCAGGTTCATCGTTAACTGATATATTTCTTTGACTTAGAGTCAAGAAAGACTTGTTATACTATTTTTTGTCATTCTCCATAACATCGAAGGTTTGGAGAATGAATAAGATAGTAGCCTGTAGAGGTAAAATCAGGGGACTTTAATGGATTGGCTAATGGTTCCCAAAAGAAGTCCAGTAATGTTTCGCTAGTAATTAAAGCAATATAAGACCTAACGTTATTATGATGAACGATAACATCTTTACCTGTGATAAATGTTGAGCCCTTGGATGCCAATTCTCCTGTCAATTTCAAAAGGGTAATTTCGGAAATGAAAATGCTAATTACATTGTAAGGAACTATCGCATTTCCTCGTGCAAGATCTTGTGATGGGAGCGGTTAACACGTCCAGTTAGCCATTCTAAGATTCGTGATTTCAATCTCGGAAAGGACGTAGTTGTTTTTTCATATTTCCCACACCGATAAACCTAATAACCTTTACATCTTGAGCAAAAATGCTCAGCGAGCTATACTTTGTTTTCTGCAACAACCTCAGAGAGTCAGAATTAATTGGCAATACAGGTCTGCATTTTATCATTTTGTTACATCCCAGTATGTGTTCTCTTAACATGGCATCAAAACCTAACAAAACCTCTTTGGGGTGCACTTCTTCTTTTGAAATCGATGACAGTTCTAAAACTCCGCACACAGCCTACATTACAGTATTCGTCCTCCATTATAATTTTTTTTCAAATGTTTCACTTTGTTAATGAGAAAACAAAGGTAGGTAGATATCGATACTGTTCTCTCGTTTGTGACTGAAATATAGTATGAAATTCATTGCTCGAACTTCGTGATAAAAATAGATGGCTGTATCTTTTTTTTACTGTCGTTCTGCATACCAACAGTGCTTTCCTTAGTTTGTGGAAGGTTACATATGGCTATGATTTTGTCCAGAATTCATCGGAAACTATTGATGGGCAGCTTGATTAATCTGTTGACAATCTGTGTTCATGCCCAAATTCTTGAAAAGAGCTTCTACTATTATGAACTACGTTCACACGATACATTTGATAAATGCTACGGCAAGCTGCGTCTGCAGTATTGTCTTTATTAAATTCATAAAGTTAACTATGGTATGTTCTTTATCATTTACCATTTTACTCGTAAATCGTTAAATGCACGAATTACGCTAACAAATCGTGCCTCTGTATGCTCTGCTACCCTCTCTTTGCTGCTAAAGGATTCCAGTCATCCGTGATGCAAATCAAAATTTACATCTACAAAACGGATATAGCTTTTGCAGACACCCGATACATGCAAAAGTCGTTAAGCTCTTAAGTTCCAAACGACTATTGCCTAGCTCCCACTCTGATATCTGATAAAAGAGTTTTACAAGAAAAGTCCAGTAGTCTGGCAACAGGTCATTGAGGTCTACAATTTTGGTTTCTTCTTGTAACCGAAATGCATTCAGCATGTGTTTCCTTTTACAGTAGCTTTCTCCCTTCCCGCAGTGCTAATTTCAAATCGGTCGCGGACACTTAGCCGACAGGACACTTAACCGACAAGACATTTAGCCGACAAGGACACTTAGCTGACATGGACACTTAGCCGACAGGACATTTAGCCGACACGGACACTTAGCCGACAGGACATTTAGCCGATACGGACAGTTAGCCGACAGGACATTTAATCGACATGGACAGTTAGCCGACAGGACATTTAGCCGACATGGACATTTAGCCGACACGGAGAGTTAGCCATCAGGACATTTAGCTATGGGACAGTTAACCGTCAAGACAGTTAGTCAACACTAAGCCGACAGTGAAGTTCAGCTGACACGTACCCAATAATTATTTAAATTTACAATCAATTACAAAATTTCTCGACTTCTCCATAAGTTCAATATCCAAGTTATTTTTTTCACCTATCAGTAAATTTCAGTTTTTGATTCTTGATTCTTCATACGTGCTTTTAATTATTATGTTAATTTAGCAATGTTTGATATGTATCTTACTGTTTTGTGTATATTGGCCAAATTGAAAAAGCGCTGAAATTTCTCATCAGGGAATATGAATTAAATTTCGAAAGGAAAAGAGAATTTTTTTGGCTAATTACGACGGTCACTTAATTACATTTTAATATGAGATCTTCAAAAATTATCTGTAATGCTTCTTCATTTAATCAATTGGGTTCGTTTGAACACTTTCACATGATTAATAATTTCCCTTGTTTACTTAATGATAATAATTTTCCAATCTCGCTCTTCCAAATGCTTTCAAATTTCTAATATCTTTACGTTTCATTAATATTTTACTCATCACATCATGTTACATTCTTTCCCTTACAAAATCGTTTGGCTCCTCCTACTAATGAAATTTCCTTTCCTTGTTCTATGAAGCAACGCTATCGCAGATGTAGGTATCCAGCCATTGCCTTACCCTATATATAATAGCAAGTGAAATTACTGAGCATAACTTTTTCTGTGCTAGCATTAAGTTCAGGAGATTTGAATGCGAAGCATTCAGATACCATTTTAACGAAGTAGGAGGGGATGAGCAATTATATTCGTAGGGAGCAATTATAGTTACTTGGCAGATATTGTTTAGGCATAACTTTTGGTTGTAGGAATATCGTGCGAGAATCCGCAGTGAGGTGAGATCGTTCATTTCGTTCTACGAAGCGCAGTTACTGGAGAGACATCGTAGGCTAGACTGAACTAGCTACTGTCCTCAGCGTAGTAGGAGTAGACCGTTCTGGAAAATCTGAATAAAGCAATAAAAATTACTGTTATTCTTGAATTATATTTTATATAGAAACATATGGTGGTGAGGGTTAGTTTAGCAAATATATTTTATTTTGTTATTCGAAACAATAAAAAAAGTAAATTTGTAAGCAAAGGTATAAATTATTTGTGACCTCTATAATTTGCAGTTCATGTCACCATTCTTGAGAAAAAATATTGTGACATTTTATTGATCAAGCCTCTCGCTTAAAATACTTAGGTTTACTGCCCTAAACTAGTGCATAATGTTTAATTTAGAAGTAAAATATTCTTTAAGGTTTTGTTTTATTCATAACTGAAGCTGCACAATGAGGGGCCACAAAGTAAGGCGGAGCAAAGCGACACATCGTGAAAATTCATAACGACACATCGTTATGTTTTATAAGGAAACATCGTTATGTTAATGTTTTTCTTATAAAATATAACTTTTCTCAATATCTGTTAAAAATGTATAAATTTTCATTTCATTTCTCATTAATTAATTTTTGTTTCCTCTTTCTCGTTTTTGGCTTAGCGGCCACCTAACAGAAGTAAGTTTGGTTTATGTAATTACGGCAAAGCCAGAAGGCTATTTACCTAAGGGTAGGGATGCCTTCGTGGAGGACTTTCTAAGAAAAACTGCCTCGTATACATGTTCCACATGGGAAAAACCACGAAAACACCCTGTGTGTTCGCAGGATTCAAATTCGGACTGAACTGCCAGTGTTCAGTGACTTTACCGCTCGGCAGCTGCTCAGTCTAACAGAAACAGAGTGACCGTTTTACTTAATACATAACCAGTCTCTTCCATTGAAAATTGCCTTTTTAGGCTACAACTTTATTAATACAGTCAGGTAAATGGGCACTAAAATTTCCCCCATTACCATGTAGCTAAACTGAGAAAGAGAATGAATGAAAGATAAAGAAAATAAAATGAAAATTTATACATTTTTAACAGATATTGAGAAAAAATATATTTTATGAGAAAAACATTAATATAACATATTATGGTACTTTTCCGTTTTGCCGGCGCAACCAATAAGTCGCCAATAATGGTACAACTATTGTCAAACGGAATATCGTCGCTGGTAAACTTTTACTCCCCATTTTCAAAACAAGTCGCAGCCATTTCTTATCAGATTGATTGTTTCTTTCAATACCGGCATACGATTGCATAGAATTTTTATCAACTAGTACAATTTTATGCCCTAAGGCCATTTGCGGTAATTAAGTCCGCTAGAATGCAATCACACCGCTCACCCGAAGGCGAAAATATAGAAAAGGGGTAAATTCATCAATTCTAATTGAGAATGCACTAGCGAAGTAAAGCACTCCGGTTTTACATAATTTCTGAATAAGCTTTTCGTACGAATTGAAGTAATTCTTGCATTTAAACTTGTATTCCAAATTAAGAGTTAACTTGAAATTAATGTAGATAATTAGAGAGAATTATATTTTTGTAGCGTAGTTTGCGTGAGATGAGATCATTTGGGGTCACGTGATATGAACCGGCGAATCAGGATGTTGAACCATGAAAGCATAGTAAATTCTTAAATTAATGTCTTTTTACAAATTTATTGTCTTTATTTATTGGCGTTCTTAGAACTAACATTTGCTAAAATTTTTTATGTGTATGTTGTCGCCAATAAAGTCTGCTTGGCGAGATTTGCGCCGAAAATTACACATTGCGATTTTCAAAACTTAGTAGATAATATTATCTATTTACATGACTGATCTAGTTAAATCTGGCACCACATTACGGTGACTTTTCACAATCTGACGCTTTGCTCCGCCCTACTTAGTTTGTGGCCGCCTCCTTCTGCAGCTTCAGTTATGAATAAAACAAAACCTTAAAGAATATTTTACTTCTAAATTCAACATTATGCACTAGTTCAAGGCTATAAACATTAACCTAAGTATTTTAAGCTAGAAGCGCGGTCAATAAAATGTTACAGAATTTTTATCTCAAGGATGGTGGCATGAACTGCAAATTATAGAGGTCACAAATAATTTATACCTTTGCTGGTCTTAAAAATTCACTTTTTTTTAATTGTTTTTAATGACAAAATAAAATATATTTGCTAAACTAACCCTCACTGCCATATATTTCTATAAAAAAGTATAATTCAAGAATAACAATAATTTTTATTGCATTATTCACATTTTTCATGACAGGGAAAGGAAATTTCATTAGTGGTAGGAGCAAAACGATTTTTTAAGGGAAGGAATGTAACACGATGTGATATGCAAAATAGTAATGTAACGTAAAGATGTTAGAAATGTGAAAGCATTTGGAAGAGCGAGATTGGAAAATTAATATTATTAATTAAGCAAGAAAAATTATTAATGATGTGAAAGTTGATTAAATGAAGAAGCTTTACGGATAATTTTTGAAGATCCCATATTAGAATGTAATTAAGTGACCGCCGTACTTAGCTAAAAAAATTCTTTTTCCTTTAGAAATTTAATTCATATTCCCTGACCAGAAATTCCAGGGCTTTTTTTTTTTATTATTGGATAGGCGTCAGCTAATCGTCACTGTCGGCTTAGTGTCCTGTTGACTAAATGTCTTGACAGTTAACTGTCCCATAGCTAAATTTCCTGACGGCGAATTCTGTGTGTCGGCTAAATGTCCTGTCGGCTAAGTGTCCTTGTCGGCTAACTTTCCGTGTCGGCTAAGTGTCCTTGTAGGCTAAATGTCTTGTCGGCTAACTGTCCGTGTCGGCTAAATGTCCTTGTCGGCTAAATGTCCTATCGGCTAAGTGTCCGTGTCGGTTAAACGTCCTGTCGGCTACCTGGTGTCGGTTAAGTGTCCCGTCGTCTAAGTGTCACGGACTCATTTCAAATATATGCAATTTGTATATCTGGGCAACAACGGGTGTACAATTGGAGAAAATTCATAGTGACGCCTTTTAGGTTTATATTTTTACCTGCAAAATGAAATTTCATTCAATTCTCCTGCAAAACCTATAAGAATGTGATTTTTAACTATCTTCATCCTGCAAGTACAGTTAAATGTATTTCGGATTTGTGGTTATTTCTTTTCATTAAACTAGCTATATAGTATCTTCTATTAAACTTGTTATGTAGTAGTTGTCAGTGTGGAAGGTAACCACAGAATACTGCACTTAAAGTGACTGCAACAAATTTCAAAAGTATTGAATGAGTAAATTATCCAGATTAATATAACTAATATTACACATTTGATATAGCTGTTAACTTTAAAAAAGGTAACTTTGTAACCTTGAAAATCAATTATCTTCCCAAACATTTCTGACCAGTATTACTTAGCGCTATAATGTGCAACAGCTGTACATAAGGCTACTTTAAAATGTGAGCTGGTGCCGTTAGCTGTACAGTATTTCGTTTCGACAATGTTAAAAATAAATTCTGAAATGCGGATACACAGGTTATTTAAAAAATATTGCCTTCTATTTTTTCAAATCTTCTTTTGTAAATAGTTTTATGGATAAAATAGCATGGAAATTCAATGTAAAATTACACCATATTAAGAATATCAAAATCCCGCTTATATCTTCTCTTAAAATATTTATGTCTTTAAATCAAAATATAAGTTAATCAGAGTATCTTTGACCAGATATGTCTAAGCCGCGGCCCAAAGTATCATTGCGACGCAAGAAGCGAGCGCAAAGCTCAAAAGAAATATAAAGACCTCACCTCAATGACACATTTGCTGTTAGGGTTCGAGGCTGGCTTTCAACATGACGGACGGGTTATTTAAAGTTCCGATTTGGAGCGAAATAAAATGCATTTTGAGTGGAGTAGTAACTCCAGATCTTCTTTTGACTTGTGCGTGAAGTGATTTCCTTCATTTTGTCCCAGAGACAAATATGCCTCGCTATACAATCATACATTATTCATGTCATCATTACTTGGCAGCACGTATATTTGGAAACAACTATTTTAAGAATGAAGCACACTAAAATTAAAATTTAAAAAAAAATATCGGATGAGCAGATTGAGAACAATCCTGAGAATTTTAATCATTTCAATCGAACCAGACACTGATGCATTATTTTCTCATTGAAGGCCAAATATCGCATTACTGTTATCTTCCTAATTATAAATAAAATTTATAATGAAATTTTATGCATATAATTTGAAATACAATGTCAAAATAATTCTATGTTGCTGTCATTATGTTAGAATAAATCATAATTTAATAAAGCTAAATAAAATTACTTAAAAATGTGCGTAATTTTTTTGTAGGGGGGGGGGGAATTCAGCCATTTTAGTGTTAGGAAATGGCGGTTAGAATTTGAATCAAGTGAGTCACTTATTCCCTAAAATCTTCCTATATATGCGCTTTCTAATTTCTATTTCTTTGAGTGGTCAAACCTAAGCAAACCAAAATCTTTTACTGAAACCTATATACAATTGTGTGATTCACTTATTTTGGAGGTCACGAGCTGCCACTGGTATTAGAAATAATATCTCGTCTTCTTCCAGAGTGGCTCAGGGAAGCTAAAAGGTTGGGTACCTCTGTTTTAGATCATATGATGCAAAATATTTTAAGAAAATCAGTTCTCATCTATAAGTCATTAGATCCTTACACGGGCATTTCCCGTCTGGGCATTATATGCAAATTGAATACTCCACACTACCAGAAGAAAGCACCAAATGGGAAGTAAAGAAGAATCTGAAGAAAGAAGGTCCACAATCAGTTAGTAATAGTAAGAAAAGGAATTTTTTTTTAACTTGCCACCGGCTAAAGGAAAGGAGCCACGAGATGCTAGCGACCCGCATGAGAACAGCTAGCCACTACTGATATACAGCATTATATAGCAGAACTGCATAATACAAGGGGTAATTATTACTTGAATTAATAATGAAGTTTCTTAAGCTTTTATTTTTGAGATGACATTTATAGATATTTTAATAATGAATCAAGTACAGCATAAAAGAAATTATCTATGACACTTGAAATGTATTTTTATCCTTAACATACTCTTTTCTGATTCTGCAGATCAGTTTTTTACAAAAAATTACTTCATGAGTTGGTGCTCTACAAACAGTAGTATTTATACATTCATACGTGTTACGATCTCAGTTAAATATATATTTCGTTCACGTGCAAAACTTATTTCTTCATTTGAATTCAATTCACATTATCATTAGAATTTTGTACAGTCAATCACCTAATAGTTTTACAATTTCCTTGGAATTAAAAATCAAGTTTTCAGGTATGAAGGTGTTCCTTTTTAACTATGAAACTAATGAAATGTGTGTAATAGTATTTTGATCACTTCCATGTATGCATTACCCGCGATATATACTTCTCAAATACCTGAAATTCTATTACTCATCTCGCTGTCGTTAGCATGTACTTATATGTATATTGTATTTAAATAGGTTACTTTGTTATGCTGATAAGTAATAAATATACTGTAAGACTTTGAAAGATAAATCTAAAATCTTATGCTGTGTTGATTAGCAAAGCTGTCTCATTTAAAACTCTCCCAAAAAATCACAGCATGGCATATCATTTCTTTATTTTGATATGTGAAATTAGATGCTTATCATATAAAAAGGAATGATAATATTTTTGGAAATTCATGAATATGTCTCTTTAAATAATGAAAATTTTTTAAAGTCTTACTGGAGGTGGAAAACAGATTACGTTTTACTGCCAAAAAGAGCACTTAAATGAAAGACAAAGTTCTATAAAATAAACAATAAAACACAAAAATAAACAAAGTTCTGTAACATTTTATTACTACAAATGAGCAGCAAAAAATGCTGCATTATATAAACACAGATGGCACATTTAACATCGTAAAAACAATGTACAAGAAAATTTCAACATTTAAAAGTGATATTTTTATGAAATGGAAAGTATGGTTAAAAATTTAAGATCTGCAGTTTGAATCACATCATTGTATTTCATGAGTAAGGCTAAAATATGAGATGACTTAGAAGTTTCAGGAACAAAAAAAAAATTTGTCTCAGAAATCATATTAAAAGCCATTCTACCATAATGCTGGTTGAGAAAGAAAATTAATTGTTAAAAGTAATACTGAATGAAATTGCCATCAGAACATGTATAAGATAATCCTTTCAAAAATAAATTATTATGTTACATAAGAATATAGAAAAACTGGTACCAGTTCTTTATATTAAAATCTGTAATACCTATGCAAAATATAACTGAAATTTTTTAACATTTGGAGGATTCAATCTTATAAATACTACTAAAAGAATTTTATTGTATGAAAGAGAATGCCAAAATATGTCTATAGTAATCTACTATGTAAATTTTTAAAGTTCACATAAATTACTATGGAAACAGACAGTAATATATATTACCTAAATTGATTTTGATTAAGCAGCATCAAACTACCATATTAATATTTATTGACTTTCAGCAATGGTATTTAAAAACATAAATTAGCATTTCCATTCATCCAATGAACATAAATGTTCACAAAATACAAGTTATGAGCACTACAGAAATTCATTTTTTCCCATAGGAATGTTTTAAAGACATTTTTTTCAGAAAAATGTTTGATTAATCATGCATAAATGTGAAACAAGCAGATATGTGTAAAATCATGGCACCCATATAATGTCTTCATTTTCAACAAAAGCTGTACAATTAGCTGAGTTTTTCTAAGGAGGACAGTGACAATGATATAAAGCAGAAGTGATGCCAACTGACTAGCTTTCAAACATGAGGTATCAAAACTGCTGAGAACAAACATTAGGAAACAACACAAAAAGAAAACATCATACCAATGTTATTGTTTAAATTTGGTAACTAATGCTGCACTGGTAATGAGATTTCTACACATTAAATCAGAAATTGTAAGTAAATTTGTTCATATAATGTGTTGTTCAGTTACAAATCCAACAGTTAACATAGTGAAAATATAAATTCTTTCATGATTACTTTAGAATAAAAAAAATGCAAATTACACTTCATGAAAATCAAAACACATTATGAATTCAAATGTTAAAATTTCAAAGTTCAAATAAGCCACTTACAATTTCTAAATAAAGCTTGACTTTAAATATAAATAACTTATTTTAAATGTAATTGTTAAAAATTAAAATTAAAATCAAATGATGTTAATTTTAGAAAATGTTGATATTAAAAGTGAACAACACAGATGAACAAAAAATACCATTAAGGCATATTAACTTTTAAAAATTCGTATATTTGTATAATTATTAATTCAAAATTTGTTAATGAAGGCACTTAGAACTATATAATTATTGCATAAGTCTGAAATACAGTAAATCGTGGTATAAATATTCAATCTGTAAATGTTATCAAAATATTCATGTTTCTTTTGAAGCTTCAACAATTCATTAATAAACTTATTTTAACTTTAATAAAAGCCATTTTTCTTGGTCAATAGTAAATGATGAATAAGAAGTCATTAGAAAAAACACACTAGATGTAAGAAATCAAATGTTCTGTACAAAATGACTACTGAATGAAATCCGTATTTACACATAATCTTCATCAGTCTGTGAATGTCCTGGACCAGATGAATTTACATTATCTGGAAGTTGTTCAATGTCTTTGAAAACGCCTACTAAATTTTCGAAATTTGGTCCCCAATTTAATAAACAGTCCCAACCTAACATAGAACCATTAGTCGGCTTGTATGGTGGTGGATTCGATGATTCATCGTCTGAAGCCACTAATGTGCTAAAAGATCCCCTAAAAGAATCAAATCCGTCATAGTTTTTGGCATAATCTTCATCATTCTCGTTATCTTCTTCAGCAAGTTTTGAGAAGATCATATTACGAGGACCAAACTCTCGGTGTACTTTATCATAATTATCGTACTCGAATTCGGAACAAGTAAAAGAGTCATTACCACTTTCATCTGTAGATGAATCTTGAGCTTCTAAAAGTTCAGTGTTTGATTCTAAAAGTTCTGCCAACTTATGCTTTTCGGCATTATCATCACTTGATGACGAAACAGCATCTAATGTACTAACAAGGCTTAAATTCCTTGGTCTTGCATTTAACCTTTCTATCTCTTCTGTAGTAAGGCCCAGAGTTATACTATTATCCCTCGCTTTCAGTTTGCTGACGTTCTGAGGGCCAGACTGCATACTACTTGTACTATGACTAAGGTTACTAACAGGACTGTTTAAGCTACGATCTGAGTTCGTCATAGGATTCTGAAATTGCTTGGAACCTACTCCTTGTGCTGTAGCAAGCAAGGCTTTCTGCAATGGTTTTCCGCTGATATCTTGCAAAGTTAATATTCTCGGCGTTTGCTGAGAAAGCTCACTTGATGGACTTAGCCGCGCCAGTGGTGTGTTTTGCATTTTGATAGATGACGGACTTTCTCTCTGTGTCAAAGGATTGTGTGGCTGATGCAGTATATTTCGAGGACTCTCTCGAACTGGGTTTGATTGAAATTGGTGAGGACTATGCCTATGATTATGTTTATGATAACTAGGAACTTGAGGATTGGGCTTATATTTGTGAATGTTACCATCACGGAAGCCTTTGTAATGATACACAATATCAATATCTGACGGAGCTATGCTGCTAGCATTTTCTAAGTCATAATGTTCTGGTGGCTCTAAATCAGCAGGGTTTTGCATAACAAAATTATTCTGAGCTTTGTCTTGACTATGTGGAGGTGGATCCTCCATTCGTAGTGCAGGAGATGGTTTATTATGAATTTCTCTTTCTATGATATCCGGTCTTTGCGGACAATCAGTGTGAGGATCACGATCTTTTAGCTTCTTAGGCACAAGATCTTGTGGCATATGATTTCTTATCACATCATCACCACCAGAAGTTTCTGTATAACCACCACACTGATGTACTCTATGAGGATCGCCAGTAGCACTTGTAAGAAAAGCATTCCCATTTTGTTTGACCTGCCCAGAACTTTTGTCTCTCTTTAACTTACGTCTCCTAAAGACTAGGAAACTGATAAGGATAACGATGAGCAAAATAATGAAGAAAACAATAACAAGAATAACACCAATGCTAAGAGGATCCGTTGTTGCATTATCAATTCCAATGGCTTCACTTTGGCACAATGAATGTGAATTACCGTGGAGATAAAGCTGAAAGTAACCAGTTGAATTCTGCAATTGAATTTCATTATTGACAGCAACCATCTTTATACAACCAGAAATATCTGGAAGAAAAAAAAATTGTTAGTAACTTAAAAACTAAATTGCTAAAACATTTTTAATTGAAACACACTCAGTACAGTGATTTACTGCTCCCCACTTCTTTCTGAAGGAGCTGTTTCTTTTATTCTGATTATTTATCTATTTGTTTGTAATTTATGAGCCTAAAATTGCTCTTATTCTTTAACAATGCACAGAAAAATTTTATAATAATATCAATATAATCTAACATTTTCGACTCAGTTTAATTTGTAGCTTTTGTAAATCACATATATAACTAAAATTTAAAACTAGTATATATTTTAATTTTATATATAAGCTTAAAAATTGAGGCTTAACAAATTAGAGAGAAATTACTATACCATTATATTGTCCATCACCACTCAAGTGTTCCCACTGTCCTCCGATGGCTATGGAAGATAAATAAGGATCCAGAAAATCATGGAGTATCTGTTTGGAGTTAACAACTTGCCATGCATTATCTATGCTTATATTCACTTGTGGATACTTTCCTGGATGGTATGCAAGGCTTAACTTATGCCAATGACCATCGTTCAAACGAGGCAATTCTAATTCTTCAATCACTTCTTCTAATGACTTGATTTTTGAAGTGTACACCAATTTGCCTTTGATCAGCTACAAAAGTACAAATTATCATATCAGTCACAGAAAATATTATGTGCTACTTAATAATTATGCAAATTTTGACACATGGAGAAATGAAATTAGAAGTCAGTGAAAATTAAGTATACTTTCAAGAAAAACTGAATATTTTGAAGTTAATTTTAACATATAAGTGTTTTAATCGCTAAACAAATGAAGCAGTAAAATTTAATAGTTAATCATAAAATTCTCATCTTATTCCAAAAATTATGAAAACTTGAATTTACATTCATAGTTATCATACCTATGCATTATTTTCAATTGCATTTTATGGAAGTGATCAAATTTTTAAATTACTATTTAGTACGCTAGTAATTGCAAAGTTCAGTTAGCAAGAAAATCAACCACATATGATATCCGAGAGAAAATTTCTCCTGAAAAATTGTAATCTCTTTAAAAATATCATGCATAGGAAAAGAAACATGAAACAAAATACTTCCTTTTCTGCGATAGTTAGACATGTATTTTTGTGATAGTCACGACTCAAAGAAAGTTTAACTTCATAGATTATTTTCCTATGGGAAAAATTTCATACACTGAAACATAGAAAATTCACTGAGTAGGATTAAACTCGTGAGAAAAAAAAATGTCCCCTTATAATTACACATAACATTATAGTATATCATGGACTAGATAACTTATCAAAGAGGGATTTTATAACATTTTGATGTATATTAGTCGAAGAAATTAGCCATTAAAAGACAAATAAAAATATACAAACAATTAAACATCAGTTTCCCTTATAAAAACGAAAAGCATAGAAAAGTATTTGGTAAAACAAAGATTATATGTAACTGCTAAAAGTATGTAAATGCAAGTTTGATTATGTGCTAATTTTTTCAAAGGAATATTTTAATAGCAATGAAGAAATAAATCAAGTGTAGTTATCTATTGCTGTTTTACATCAGAGGACAATGTAATAAGCGGTAAAATTTACTTGTAATAATGTGCGTTCATCGTCTGTTCCAGAATGCATGATGACACCATTCTGAGAAAATGATCTAAATAAGAATGACAATGTTTTCGGTGCAGAATCCTTCATCCTGTCAGCCAGCAACAATGTTCTTCGATGTTTCTCTTGTGGTATCAACTCAATAAAAGCTCCATTTCCGATGCTGTAAGGTTTCTTAGCTGTAGAGAAGGTAAAAAAAAATATTTCAGAATATCTTTTGCTCACTATTGCACTTTGTATGGAGGTTGATAAAAAGATATAAAACCATAAAAGATAGTATAAGAATGTATGCAGGAATTTTACAGTCTAAGAAGTATTTAAATAAAAATAGCAATAGTATTTGGTTTCGTTCCTGGAAATTCGAACGTAATAAGCGGCGGAGTTTATTAAGCGGTGGGTACTGTAAATATTAACAATATTCGAAATAAATTTTGTACAAGTACATATAAAAGTATCTTTAATAAGTATATTTAATAATGCTTAAGCTTACACAATGTGGTTTTTAAATAATTAAACTGATTCGGGAAAATTTTGCATAAATGAAATTTTAATTAACAATTATCAAACGATGATTTATTTATATGTTGGGCAATATTAAATATGAAGTTTGATAAAATCATTTAATATCTCAACATATTTTTTTATTTTTAAAGTTTACATTGTTGAGCACAGAATATCATAATATTATTACACTTATTTTATATGAGTTAACATCGAAAGAATACGTCTTAGATTTTAACAAAAAAAGAATCCTTTCTTGAAGCGCAAATATGAGATAGGAGGCAAAGGCTTGCGAACTGCTATTTACTATCCTAAAACATGACAGTCATGTTCCTTTGGATTAAGTTACAGTGTGTATGCTAGCCAATGAAGTCAAACTATATCTTTACTTTCAAGTTATTAACCTACCAGAAAGGATTGATGAATTCAAGAATTATCATCCATTAGGATAAATTCGGGGACTACAGACTTCTAAAAAACTTATTTGAAAATGTTAGACCTCATTCTAGTTAAAGAAACTCTTGTAAAAACAGGGTCAACCAGAAAAACATGTAAGAATAACTAAACAAAACTCTTTATAGTGTGTAGTACCGAACTTAACTGTAAGTTAATATAATTATACCTATCATAGATTAAGTTAGGTTAGGTTTAATACAATCTTCCTGAACTTTTCTACATATACAGTACCAGTGCGCTCATAGTGTCCAGTTGGTGGCCGTTAGCAGTCGTGTGCTATGCAGTGCCATTTAAGGTCCCCCAAGGCCATTTTGATTCTCTCTCATATGCTCCATATTACGGTCATGAGAGTACCAAATGTGTTAAGCAAACATTACATCGCACATTGTAAAGATAATTCAATTCAACATCGATACCAGTACGCAGATATCATCTGTTAAAGTCTGTATACATTTTTTTGACCTACCCTGTGTGTAGATTGGTGTCCTCATTTATCATGATTCCTCCTCAAACCAGATAACTACCGTCGTGAAAAGTGAATCTTTAATAAACACTATATTGAAAGTTGCATTTTTCAGATTTTCTACAGGTATGAGTACGTTAACAATTATTATTTAAACTAAGCCTCCATTCATCACTGGAAAGAACCTGAACTCTGATTTGACAGCGGCGAGGATCTGACCGCGGTAGACCAACGCATATCTGTCTTTTGATATAGCGACACGGCGTCGACTTAATGCATTCACCTTTGGTTAATATATGTTTATCAAAAGAAACATTGTACGCATATTTAAAATAGCCTAGGGAAAAATTAATTTTAAATAAAAAGTAAACAGTATTATGCAATTAAAATGCTTTCAGTAACATTAAACTTATTGCACTAATAAATTAATTAAGATCTAAACTAATAATTATCGTTAATCAAATCTTATCTTGAAATCTACACAGTGTGAGGAGTTCTCTCCCAGAATGAAATCTCAACACGATAAAAATATTCTTAAATTCAAACACAGTATAATAACATTTTAAATATTGCTACCAAGTAGTGCATCAAATTTGATATAAATATGACTTGACTTAAAAAAAAAATACACCCTTACCTTCTGTACACGATGCCGCTAACATCTTAAAATCGCAAAGACATGATGTAGAAAACCAATTATCGATACAAGTTGCACCGTCACCGCAGGTAGATGCAGAACATGGACCTTCCTTTCTACTACATGTTGAGCTTACAAAAGCTGATTTTAGAGGAGAGCTCATATCAATTTGCCGTCCATTTACAGATAATCCTCGTAAGCAACCAACAAAGTCATTTGATGACACCTGACCAGGACGCTCTAGAAGAGGATCAACTGTGGCAACTCCTCCAACAAACAGCAAATTGCCGTTGAAGTTCAAAGTTCTAAATATAAATAAATACAAACATCATGAATAATTAATAATCGCTGAGCAGTAATTTAAGACATTATTTTATGCTATATAATATCATTAAAAGCATTATTAATTGCGTAACAATTAGCACATTTACAGCATTGCATACTAAATATCAAATATTAACTCACCCAGTATGACCCGTGGCAGATTTTGAGCATGTCGAATTCCCTAGTAAACATTCTTCACATGTATCACCATTGTCATTACAATTCACTACAGAAACTGAAGCAACCTGGATGGAAACAAAATGAAGCCAATAATTAGTATTTAAACGAATATACATTGAGGAAATTTGTTAATATGATGAAGTATAGCAATTTTTACTTCGATTATAAATCATTTATGAAATTCAACCCGAATTGCGAATTGTAATGATTGTTATAATTCGCAATCAGAGTCGAACTTCAGAAAATGATTTTTCCATTAATACAAAAGAGGCTCTATTATCATATTAAGAAATCAGTTTTATATTTATATATAATAAAATCCAATACACAAACAAAATCATTTTTCAACTAATTAACCTAATGAATCTTTATTTAGTTCGTCATACTTTGCTAAGATATTCACAAGTGATAGAACAATTATTTTTTGATGAAATTGCGCATCCCATTTTAATTCTTCTTAAGTCAAATAAATTGATTTTTAATTTACAGTTAACTTATCAAGTCGATGTTTAAAAGCAGTTCCCTATCATTATGACCTTCAAAAATATTTTGACCCAAATCAGATTTCCAGTTGGTGCGTAGGTAATTAATTACAGCAAAATTCTCAAGGGCTACTTGCTCTGGAAGAACTGGTCTTATGATGCCAGTGTATCTAAGAATTGGTGTCTAGATATGTAACTGATTACACCAAAGCATCTGGATCAAGAAGAAACTATGCGCTACACCATTGTTTTTCAGTTTGTACTCCTCGAAGCTTGGCCTTATGGTCCTCCCAGATTATTAAAAAAAATTACGATTCAAATTAACTACATTGTAGGCCCACCAGCGGCCGAGCGGTAAAGACGCTGAACACTGGTAGTTCGGTCTGAGGTTCGAATCCCGCGAACGGGCTGGCTGCATGGGCGTTTTCGTGGTTTTCCCCATGTGTAACGTGTATACGAGCCAGTTTCCCTTAGAAAGTCCTCCACGAAAGGCATCCCTCCCCTTAGGCAGATAGCCCTCGTGTGCTTTGCCATAACTGAATAATCCAAAATCCAACTACATTGTAACTAAAAATCTCAGATTCTAGAAATTACACGTGACAACTGTCTATCATTTTCCTTCCAAATCTCTGTGTGCAAGGTAATTCTTCGATTGTTATTAATGCGCATGAGAAATTAACGCGGTTTGAGAGAAAACGATGTTTCTGAGCTAGTTGTGTAAAACAGAGAAATTTTTCACTATTTCCAATCTTAAAATCTTTTGAATATAAAATGATATCCTTTTTGGAAAAGAATTGTGCAATGATATATACATTCACATCTCGAAACTCAGAGGTCACAATTTGTAACTTATTTTCGAAATGGTAAATATTGCGAATTTTCAAGTGTTCGTGATAGTGAAAATAACAAATTATGTCACTGAATGAAAGAGAACAAACAGTTAACTGAATTACCGAATAACACCGGACTTAAAATGAAATTCTAAGCAGAAAGTATGGCTAATTTCCGTACCTCATTACCAATGAAAACGGAATATAGTGAACTGTATAATGGTGGTTCAAAAATTATAATGCAGTTTGGAGCGAAAAAGGGTTTTTATCACCAACTCAGATAAGGACAAAGTACCAATATCGACTTGATGATGTATGTGCCAATCTCCGACTTAGCCTTAACCAGCGTACATCCACGCACGGGACAGCTGTGCAAGAATCGTCAGGCTCATCTATCTCAATTATGTAAGCACCAACATTTATTTAATATTTTAGTCAATAAGATAAAAATTACCTAAACTTGTACTGAATTGTTAAAAGCGAATATAAATTCTCTAATATTAACTTTATTACTTAATATAAAATTAAATGAATTTTAATTACCTGTATCTTAAAAATATAAGAAAACTGGTAGTAACGTATTCTAAAATTTGCTTTTGAGTTGGTCCGCAGGACATTCTGATTTATAAATGTAGTCCCCACTTAAAAAATGCTTGAGAACTTATGAACTTTACTATAACTACGCTTGTACACACAACGGAACAGACCATGAAAACACTCGTTCCATCATGTATCATACCCAAGAGGAAATTATCAGTCATTTCTCTCATTTAACTATTACAGGGCCAAATATAGCGTAAAAATAGATTATTTACCTTCCTTCAACTGTTAAATCTGAAATTTTAGGAACTATAACTATTAATTCTAACAAGATTAAACTACTACATGAAAATTCATGTAGTGCATATTTTTTAAGGAAAATTGACATCCAATTTCATATACTTCATCACCATGTTTATGTTTCGTATCGCATAATAATAGAATTGAAAGCAAAATTTGTAAGATCATTTACATTTGCTAACGAGTTTTATTTTCCTCATTAAACTTCCTTTCCTCTTCTCAGTTTCTAAGCTGTGTCAGAACTCAACTCAAAAACTAATAGATTTAGTGTGGTTGATTGATAACAGTATTAACTGATTTCTATAGGATTAATATTCACCATTGAATAATTGACAATTGTATTTGAGACATACCTTTTAGTGTAAAAGCAGTGTTAAAATGTTAAGTATTTAAAAATTATTATAAGCAAAACCACAATTTCCTTGGATTTGACTACATAATTTTGTAAAGTTTCCACGATCTCTTTAACATATCCATTAAGTCATTGTTCACACTATTCTGAATACTATCTTATTTAATATTCATGTTTAATATTTTCAGTGCACGACCATTGCAATACGCAAAATAATTATCAGACATCCCTTCCCTCTCATGACAGGACCACTGCATCATTTATGGGACTATTTTATGTCAAATGGATAAAGCAGCTTTCAAATGCACAAACATTTCATTTACCTTTCCGTTACGGATAATCGTAACCTTATGCCACTTTCCATCTGAGACAACAATATTGGCCGATATCCTGGTAATAGCCGTCCTGGAGCCTCCAAATGATAACGTAGGCGTCGAGTTGATTATTTCTAGAGCTAAAAAATCAGATCGACCTCCGCTTTGAGCTCCGAAATTGTAGACCAGAAGAGCATTGGGATTATTGGTAGAGAAGATAACAGAAATATCATTCGTAGTTGGCTGAAGTGGATTGAATGCCATGTAGGAATACGGTAGAAATCCGTATGATGATTTCTCGCAATGTCTACCGAAGTAACTTGATGTACAAACACAGTGGTAACCTGAAACGTAATTCATTTACAATTAATTTACATACATTATTAATTTATTATTATTTTCTAACACATAAGTTAATATTACATACACTATTAATTTATTATTATATATCATATTTCTAACATATCTTAACAAAAGTTCACGCTCTTAACTAATGGCACATACGAAAAAGGAAGTATTATGTGATAAGTTTTCGAATAATTGGCAGTTTTCCTGACAAAAATTAATTTTCCAGTTATGCACAAATCTGGATAAATGCTTTCACAATTCATAATGTGCAAATTTTTTTATTTAATTTAAAATAAATAACATCCGTATGCTTGAAAACAATATAAACTCCTATTCATATTTTGTTAAGCATGTAATAAAAATGTAATATTTTAAAATTTCATTAGAGTGAATATCAAATTCGTAAAAATATATATTATTATTAATGTGTTTAATTAATTACAGATCAATAATCAACTTTTATTTCTATTAATAAACTTCGATTTTTTGTTTTTGTTTTATTAACTTCTCATATTACAGATTATTGATTGGTCCTCAAGACCTAGAAGTCAAGCTAAGTCCTTTTTTTACTTTTACCAGCTTATTATTACTCGCATTTCTCAGAGATACATGATCCGTTGCTTCTTCAATAACGTAAAAATTTCCATAAGCTTTTGTTAAAGTGCACTTAAAAAAAAAATTATGAACTGAAGTTACAGTATTATGCACATTTTCTGATAATAATATTTTTCCCCCTATGTTTGATCGTACATGATAATTTTGCAGTAATAAATTATGAAATATAATTTCTTGACCGTCAAAAGTAGTAATTTATCAGATACCAGTGCAAAGAAGTTAATATGTAAGGTATTTTCTCCGTCCCTTACCTTCATGGTATAAATGAAAGCCCGTCCGACTAGCAATCGAGAGGTTCGGAATTTGAGTTCTTGCGAGGGCACTGTGTATTTTTTGTGTTTTCTGTTTCAAAAAACCTAATGACTCTACAATGGCGCCCGAACCAAAATGCGGTGAACTACAACGTCACCATCACCACCATTATTTGACGCTCCTCCCCACTCACTCTCTAAGTGGGAAAGAATGAAAGATATTGTCTCCTCTCTTACTACGTGCCTTCGGGGTATAAATGGAAGCATGTCCAACTAGCAGTCAGAAGGTCCAGCGTTCCAATTCCGGCGAGGGCTTTGCATATTTTTCATGTTTCTTTCTTCGAGAAACCTAAATTACTCTGCAAAATCAAAGTCTTCCACACTCATTAACTACTTAACATCTAGCATGAAAAATCTTTATACACTTTTTAAACCTAGAGCTTGCAGTTATAGAATTCATAAACATGTATTACCTCTAATTACCTTATAATTTGTTTGCAATAAATAACGTGTAAGAAACATTTCACAGATTAATTTAAACACACACGTACACAGGTTTATTATTTAAAAAAATGAAATAAATTAAAAATTATTAATCGTCATTTGATAATTTTATGGAAAGTAAAACATAGTTATGTGCGTGTTGTTTCTGCAATAATAGAAATTTAGAGTTGTGGGAACAAAAAGAGAATAGATATATAGAAAATAGAAAATTATAGAGTTATGGGAAAGAAAAAAGGATAATTTTTGCTTGCCTGAAAATGACTTAAGTATAATTCTCTATAACATTACTGAAGCAGGCAATATACAGCTGAACTGGCGCAGGAGGTAGGCTGGCTCATTACGCTAAATATGAGCGTATATTTGCCATATTCATAGCATTATACTTGGCGATAAAAGAAAGTGAGGTAGCAGACTGCTTGTGAGGTAGCAGACTGCTTCTTAAATTGATGACAGCAGACCTGAGAAGTAGAAGATTCTTGCGAAATTAAATCTCAATAAAAGGATAGAGCCCCATCAGCGGCCCAGCGGTTAAGACCGCTGAATACTGGTAGTTCGGCCTGTCTCGGTTTCGATCCCAGACGAACGGGATGGCTACATGGTTGGTTTTCGTGGTTCCCCCCATGTGTAATGTGAATACGGGACAATTCCCTTCCACGAAGGCATTCTTCCTCTTAGACAGACAGCTTTGCCGTATTTAAAGAAACTAACTGACCCTCTAATAAAGGAAGTAAAAAAAAAAGTTTTAATGAAAGTTTCGATTGAATTAGTATAGCATAAAAGACTTTTCTTTCACTTTTATCGTTATGTAAGTTACGTGTGTATGATAACTAATAATTGTGTGGCAACGCACTTCAAAAAGATTAATTTTTACACATTTTAGAAGAGATTAACCAGTTTAAAACAATTTTCAAATAATAATTTTCTCTTACATATTCATATACAAACTACTCTACTACTACTGTCATTTAATAACTTTTTTAAAGTCGGCATTGTTTGGGGGGCGTGGACATAAATTTTCCTAATACAAAATATGCCCTCTAGCAGTACATTAACGTTATATATAGCAGATTTTTAAAAATGCAGTTAATTTCCATTGCACTCTTTCTCAGTATACAATTGTATAAAATAGTTTTACGTATTTCTGAATAGAAAGGAATAAAATAGCTAAAATATTTTTTTATATAACTGAGGAATATTTAAGCAGTCCATCGTTCAACCTGATAAATCAAACATGTTGCCAATATTTATAGGCTTCATTTTTTTATTTATTTAGTAGATTAATTTAATTACCTTTTTTAAATTAAAACATAACTATCATTTTTATGACAAAGATGTCTCATTTAAGAACTTAGGAAGAGCTTTAAATATAAGGTAATATTTTTCGTAATAATGACCGAATTGCTTCCTTGAATTATAAAGTAAGTCATAACCAAAGTTGTCTGCATAGAAAATATGTGCCATCAAACAGGAAGAACGTAAACATTAGACTAAATTAGCTACAATATTTATACAACAACCGGTAAATTTATTGTTAAGCAACAGGATCATACGTACCTAGATTCTCGCTAACGCATGTACCTCCATTCAGACATCGATTGGGTCGACAAGCATCCGCAGTCTGTTCACAAACCAGACCTTTAAAACCAGGACGACACAGGCAGAAAAAGCCACCATTTGGTGCTTCTTGACAAGTACCGCCGTTTCTACAAGGGGCACTAGAACAAGATTCCTTACGTGGAGTATCACATTTTTCTCCTTGATATTGTGGGGTGCATGTGCAGCGAAAAGTAATCCCATCTTGATGGCAAGTGCCGCCAGATAAGCAAGGATTTGGCAAACAAGGATCTTGTTGATACTGGCATACAGAACCAGAAAATCCTCGAGGACATTGGCACGAAAACTGGCGAGCAACATATGGCGAGGTAAAAATTAGAGTAGAAGAATCAACGATGGATAGGATATCTTTCATTTCCAAAAAGCTGCTGCAAGACCCTTTATTTTGGCATGGCGATATTTCACACGGATTGAAACCAATAACTATTTCCTTATCTTGAATGGATTCTCGTATGAGAGGCAGTTTATCACTCAACAATGTAAGAATATCTTGAGATGGCACATAAAAGTTTTCTGGCCTTTTTGAAGCTAGAGTTATTTCCAAGTGCTCTTCAATATTGACTATACTGTATATTACTGGCTGACTTGTTGGCTGCAAAAGAAAAAAATGTTTGTTCAGTTAAACTATGTAGGAGGACAAATAAAATGTAAATAAAGAGGTGGACATTCTTGTAATTCTCACAAAATTTTTGAACAATTTTTAAGACTACCCAATATCCATCAAGAGAAATGGTTTCTCTAATTAACAAGGTTTTCCTTCAACCGTTTTCGAAATTAATTCAATAACTTAATGTGAAAAGAGAAATCCGCTGACCCACCAAAATATTAAAATCATTAACTACGTACAGATCTTCCTCTCGCAGCGAAAAGATCATCCACCCAGCGAAGTATACAGTCGACGAGTTCTTACTAGGGCTGATCAAGCTGGAAAAAAAAACATTTTATGCTCGTTGCATACGAGTTCGCCTGTTTAGATGATGATGTAACAAAAAATAGGACTCATTTGGTCATGTGACTCACTTCCAGTTGTCAGTGATTATGTATACTTTATTGTATGCACTGCAAACGGAGAACAAAAGGCTGTGGATCAAAGGGACGCAAAGAGGACAACGACTGCGAACACCTACATCTAAAAGTGTACAGTTGTCTTGACACATCTGACGCATGACAATGATTAACAGCATCCGCAATATCAGCCACAGTGCTACAGGCAACACAAAACAATATACACTGACATCTGGCATCAGTGAGGAACAGTAAGAAAATGTCTTCTCGACAACTCGCTCGAAATGTCCCACATTTCAGATCTGTGACAACTGTTAGTTATGCAAACATAAACAGCCTAATAGCGTCCTTTTCAAGAACAGTTTTTCTAAGGCATTTTTCCATACAGATGTAGCCTTAGTTGAAATAAAATCAATCCTTTGATGTTCTTGGTTAAACCGAAACGAAATCCTGATTAAATTAGCACTTCTCCAGATTTTACATATGCATATCATTCGTGAACTTGGAGCACGTCGTTTTTTGGCTACAGATCTGCTTTGGAAAGTGGCTTTATTTCTGTTGGCTGGTTAATATACAATATAATAACATATTACTCTGTCATCGACAAATGAATCTGTATAGAAAGAGAATTTTAAAAAGAAAGACAATGCAGATGCAAGAAGTGCTCTTTGATTTAAACTTTAGTAATTTATAAAATTCAGACTTTTTTTTAATCAAACATTAATTTTAATTCCTTGAAACTAAGCAATAGCTGAGAAATTGAAATTTTAGACAATTAATCTAGTTTAATCTAGTAGTCTAAATTCTTAAGCATTAGCAACCTGAGTATGTAAAGAGGAAATTGCGATGAAGCAATAACCTACTCTTACTAAATTTACTTAAAGAAATCAATAAAGTAAATTAATTTTAGAAATACATAAAATAAATTAGAATTCATCACTTAAACCCTTTTTAATTTTAAAAGTAGTATATAATTCAAATTTTCAAAAAGAAAAAATATAATAAAAACTAACCTTAAAAACTTCATCAAGAGCTCGCCGGAAAGACTCGAAGTGCATTGCTAAAAACGCATCAGCAGAGAGATTCCAAATCCTTAGAGAAACACTGTTCTGAAGAGTATCGTTGTCAAAATTCAAGAATTTTACTCTGATTGTTGATGACACATTGTGGTGCTTTCCGTCATTGCCACTCACAGTGAGTGTATAACTACCAGGATTTTGGATTTTTGTTGTATGCAGATCACATTTCCTGGGTATCCTAAATATGGCAGAATTCCCTTCTAATATTTGGCACTGATACTGACCAACAATATCTAGATCCTGTGGATGAACGTCAGCAATTTTACCACCAGGGAAATTTTTATTATGCACCCACACAAAGATAATGAGTGGTCTTGAAGTTGAAGGGCTGTCATTTTTATCAAGAACCATGACTGTAACTGGACTTTGGGAGCTCATGGGAGGTTTCCCACTATCTTGAATTTCGACTATGAATTCAAGTTCAGATATTGACTCTCTGTCAAGGCTTCTAGTAGTTTTAACCAGTCCTGTATGTGATTCTATTTCGAAGAAATCTTTATGTTCACCTCCAACAAGATAAAACATAAATGGGGCCCCATTTGGTGGTAAATCTCGATCAGTCACACTAAGGACCATCACACTTGTATAAGGTGGTTCATTTTCTAATACGTAGCCAATAACTTTAGGTGTTTCAAAAATAGGCCCATTATCATTTACATCATCGATATAAATCTTTACTTGGGTTGATCCTGATTGAGGCGGATTTCCGCTATCAGTTGCAGTAACTGTTAGATTGTACACAGCAATAGTTTCTCTGTCTAGATTTCCAGAAGTATAGATAGCTCCCGATTGAGGATCTATACTAAATACTTTGTTAACATTACCACCAAGTATGGAAAAGGAAAACTGGTTATTACTGGGGTGTACGTCTTTATCTACTGCTGATACCGATACAACAGATGTTCCCAATGGGGCAGCTTCACTCACTCTAGCTTCATAAATTTCTTTTGAGAACACAGGTGGATCATTTCCATCTTGAATACTTATCACAATCTGGGCTTCATCTGTATCGTTACCACGTATACTTCCAGCATTCTTTGCAAGAACTGTGAGAACGACACGTGACTGAGATTCTCTATCTAATGCCCTAGAAACTTTGATACTACCGGTTCTTGTATCAATTTGGAATCCTTTATTATTACTGCTGCCGACTAACAAGAAGTACACTTCTCCATCAACACCACTGTCTTCATCAATCACTTCTAACTGCCCTACTACTGTGCCTACTCTAGCTGATTCACTGACAGTAAACTGAAACACGGGTTGAACAAAATGAGGGTAATATTCATTCTTTCCAACTATGTGAATATCAACAACCGCTGACGTGAATAGGAGTGTTCCAACGTTGCTGGTGATTACTTGAATGACATATTTTGTTTTTTGCTCATAATCAAAAACAACCTTTGAAGTAATAACTCCAGTTTTAGAACTGATTTCGAAAAAACTGTGGTCATCTCCTTCCATGATAGAGTACTCTATAATACTATTCCGCACGGAATCAGCATCAAATGCTATTAACTGCGTTACGTATGTACCTGGAGGTTGATTTTCCATAATGTAGGCATCAAATTTACTGGAGTTAAATATTGGTGGATTATCATTGACATCGGTGACAAGAACTGTCAAGACAGCTGTTGAATTCTTGCTCCTAAAGCCTCTGTCAGAGGCCATGATATCCAGGTGGTAAGTAGTAACACTTTCAAAATCTAAATGCTTTGCGATAGTAATGGCACCAGTGTGAGGGGAAATTTCAAACTGTCCATCATGATTCCCAGATAATATAGAATACAATATTTCGCCATTGAAACCTAAAAGAAAAGAAACGTTTCATTAAGAAGCTATTCCATCTTAAGGAAACGGTAACTAAATCGCATTGTTCCCTTATTTACTGAATTAAAAACTACAAAATAATATAATATCTTGCACTCAAAATAAAGAAAGTTACGTCAAAGCTAATTTTGAAATATCCACAACTACAGTAAAATGTCATCGAAAAATAACGCGGTAAGAACAAATGGTTTTTTTTTTTTTTTTTTTTTTTTTTTTTTTTTTTTTTTAAGATTAAAGTACGTCGAATAAGAAATCAAATAAAGCACCCGAAATCGAACTTAAAGCGAACAAATGAAAGACATTTTTGAATTTATCTTTCGAAGCGAGAAATGAGACAATTATTACTCTGATTACACTTCCGAAACTGCACAGACAATTTGCTAATATGATGATATCTGCGGCTATCGTATGAAGATGCTAAACAACTAAACGTAAAAATAATTTCAAGATACATAAATTATATTTCGTAAGTACGAATTAAGATAATTGTAAAGGATTTCACCATGGTTCAACTGCAGTCTATTATTAACTAAGACTGCGAGAAGTCAATTGAGATTACTATTCGCAATACCTTCAAGAAGGATTTCATCCGAGCATACCTTACAGAACTGAATAATAATGATTTCTCAGAGAGCCAAATTGTCATCGCATAGTGCCCCACCCACAGAAATTCTACTTAGCATATTATAGCCATCATATGAGCAGAGACCATCAAGAATAGACCGATGACCTTTCTTTTTTTTTTTTTTTTTTTTTAATCCTTAAACTAGATTTAGTAATTTTGTTTAAAACTGATCCTCGAATATGGAAAGAAAAAATAGGACAAGTTTTCCACCTACGTTCGCGAAAGAGCTAAGACATACAATCTGGGCGGATGCTGATAGCGTGTCTTAGCACCAGAAGATAAGTTTACATATAAATCAGATAAATCCTAGGTAATTAGATTCTCATAGAGATACAGCAAATCTAAATTTTCTTTTAAGGAAAGCACCAAAGTGGCAGAACTTTTTAAAATACAGTATATGTGATGGAACAAATGTTAATGTACTACATAAAATAGTTTAACACATGTCTGATATGGAAACGTCTAGGATGCTTTACAGCAGTAAAAAGCATTTTATTTTCTCTATCCTTAAATCTTCTAAAACGCAGTTCCAGTTGAAACTGACAGCTGGGCAGCTTTCTAACCAGACATCAGTAGGTTAATTTTATTACTTATTAATGACAACGAATGCATTAATTAGGTATTCCACTAAATATTCTTTGCTGCCATAAATATATTTTAAGTTAATATCCTCTTACTTTTTTCCAAACAATGAGATATACTGCATTCAGAAATTTCTCTACATTACTTTCACCGAATGGCTTTGTTTTTATATTTTATGCTTCCTATTCCAAATTCCAGAATCGAAGAAGGGTAACGATAATAAATTTTTTCCTACTAAATCTTTTAAACTCTACGTGAACCGTGCTTTTAGCCTTAATTTTTGTTATGAAGCTTCCTAACCAATAATTGAAATATTCAATTAACTTTCATTTTAAATGCATACTTTTCGAAAATGATATATTTACCTTTATCCTCGTCGGTTGCAGTAACAGTCACAATTTCTGACAATAAAGGCTCGTTTTCAGGAATTACAACTTGATAACTCAAAGCTGTAAAAGCGGGAGCAAAACGATTTTCCTCTGTTACAGCAAATACAGTTGCCACTTCTGAAGACCTTGGTGGAACTCCTTTGTCAGTAGCTTTGATGTTAATTGCAAACCATTTCAATTTCAGACCAATTAAAGGACTTGAAACTGTGACCCATCCTGAGAAAAAAACATAAATAAATATTAAGATTAATTCGACGGAGGGGTGAAATGTATTTACCGTAAAAAAGGTACAAATTTTGCTTGGCTAGTCATTCATTTAATTTCATATAGCTTCCTTGATGAAACTGTTAATAAATTCTGAGCATATTTCAGTCTACATTATACATTTGTAGTAATGAAAAATTTTAGCAACAAATATATTAAAATACTGTTGGAGCCTAGATACATAAATTAGCAGTTTCTCGTCTTATTCAGACTGAAATGCATTATGCTTGATAATATTTGTGAGCTACATTCATTCAGTGTGAAATCCATGATAATGCAGAAAACCTGAATTTCTGACTACTTTAAAGAAATATATACACTTCTCCAAAAAATATCACATTAAATTACAGTTATATGAAATATTACATCTTATTTTAATTATTTTAAAAGTGAATTTTATATGCTTTAAAACAAGGAAATTTACCTGTCTTTTTATGAACTGAAAAGTATTCTGTTCCATTTCCTCCAGTCTTCTGATATTCAATTTCGGCATTAATTCCAACATCTTCTCTATCTTCTGCAATGACGCGAAGCACTGATAAACCGATTGCAGCACTTTCTGGAATGGGTGAGAAATAGAACTCCTTTTGAAACACAGGCGCATTGTTATTAGAATCGATTACATTGATTAACACAGTAACTTCGCTGCTCAAGGGTGGATTACCATGGTCCGTAGCAACAACTTGTATAACGTGTCTATTTTCAGATGATGAACCTTTTAACGTCCTTTTGTAATAAAGTACTTGTTTACTAAGAATATTACCACTACTGGGATCAATTCGAAACAAGTCTGAAGGCCTTTTTAGAGAATAACTGACAAAAGAATCCGGACCTTTTTTGTCACGATCTGTTGCCGAGACTTGTCCGATGAAAGATACACCTTGTATTAATTCCGGAATATTGAATGTATATTCAGAGAGGCTGAATTCTGGAACATTATCATTAACATCTTGTATAAGAACGGTTAAAGGAGTCTCAGCTTGCCAAGAGCCATCTACAGCCGCAACTTTCAATAAATATTCATCCTTGACTTCGCGGTCAAGCCATCCAGCAACAGTTACGTTGCCAGAAACTGGGTCGATGTGAAATTTTCCGCCAGGATTTTCTGTGAAACTGTAAGTAGCATTGGCATTCATGTTGATATCTTTATCCGAAGATGTGACTTGAATTATGAAGGTCCCGATAGGTGCATTTTCTGTTACATTAGCACTAAACAGTCGAGTAAACCTTGGAGGATTGTCATTTTTATCTAGAACTTTAATATATACTGTTGCAGAGCTTGTTTTCTGAGGTGTACCATGATCAACAGCTTTTATAATAATTCTATACTGGTCCTTTGCTTCTCTGTCAAGCACCTCTGTAGTATGAATTTTACCCGTTTTCGCATCTAAAGAAAATGGGAGATTAACATCGTCATCTGCATCTAATCGATATTCTACATTGCCATTCACACCATAATCAGCATCGAACGCCTGTACATGTATCACAAACAAAGGAGGCTCCAGTTCTTCTTTGACCGTAGCATTATAAATAGGCTTTTCAAAAACAGGAGCGTTGTCATTTACATCAGTCACTAATACTTCGAGTTTTACAGCGCTTGCCAGAGACGGAATATCACTATCTCTGGCCTCCAGCCATAATTCGTAAGCAGATATAGTTTCACGATCTAGACCTCCAATTAGTCTAACCTCACCCATTTCAGGATTAACACTGAAAGCATTTCCAGAATTACCTCCAGCAATGTAATACATCAATTTTCCTGCCTCATTTACTTTCGGTGAGGTGGCAGATACACGGGTCACTAGTAAATTCTCAGATGATTCTGCGAATTTGAAACTTCTTATGCCCGGATGAAAGCGTGGGAATAATTGGTACCGTTGAGTATACACATTAACCATTGTTGTTGAAGATAATGGTATTTGTCCACTGTCAGTAGCATGAATTTCTAATTGATAACCTTCGGATTTATTGACTAGCTTCTGAACTAATTTAACAACACCGGTATCTTGATTTATCTGAAATTTATCGGCATCTGTACCGGACAAATGGTACACTAAACGGCTGTTTAAACCAGCATCTAAATCAACAGCAACAGCTCCAAATACAAAGTGACCTAAAATAAAAGTGTAAAGAGTTATATTTTCAGAAGAAAAATTTTAACGCAACAAAATAGAATAGAAAAATAAAACATTGTTTAATAAAAATAGCGGGAATAATTCCTTATAGTTCTGTGAGTACATCATGAAAGGAAATTTTTGTACATAGAAAAGAAGTTTTACAGATACTCAAATATACGAGGATTTTAAGATATATTTTGTATTAAATGCTCCAACTCACCTCCTACTGCATTATCTGGAGTATATACAGTATAACTGGACTCAGCAAATTCCGGCTTATTATCATTTTCATCTTCAACTGTAATGGTGACATTGGTAACAGCTCTGTGTTGAGTTATAAGACCAGAATCTTCAGCTACGAGAAGCACATTGTATATCTCGCGTTCTTCTCTGTCCAGAATATCACTAGTGCTTATAGTTCCTGTGTCTATGTCAACTTCAAATTTTCCACCGTGATCGCCAAGCAGGGAGTATCTGAAAATAACAATAATAAAGCAAATAAATCACTTGATTTGTTTTCTTTAATTCTCCAGTACTAAATTTTTGAATCATAAATAAAAAAAAATTATAGCATAAGTTTTATGACTCAGATCTCTGGGAAACCCACAGAATGTGCTATAATGCAGACACCAACAAAGGCTATTGCGTTAAATTATTACATTTGTAGCCAACAAATACATGATAGAATTAGATAAACGAAATACAAAAAGGATTATCTTTTTTCGATAGTTATTTTACTGAAGTACGAAGGTGTAGAATGCATTTACGTTAGAAGCAATGGAAAATCACTGTTTAGGAACCAGCATTTCGTCTAGCTACAAAAGGCTGGAGGAGGCCAAAAATTGAATGCTTTTAGCACTTAAGTAAGAAGTTCAGATTTCACCGAATAGAGTTCAATATTGTGATTAAGAATCAAAATGTAGTTTCACTTACCGAATCTGTGCATTCCTTCCAGTATCTTTGTCTGAAGCAGTGATTGTTATGACAGGAGATAAAGGTGGAAGATTTTCCATGATGCTTGTTGAATACTCTTCGAAAGCAAATTGTGGCTGACTATCATTTATATCATCTACTACTACTTTTATAGTTCCAGTACCAGTTTGTCTAGGAGAGCCTACAAAATGAGAAGTGCATATTAATCATGTAATACATTGTATAAAATTTTAAAAAACCAAAAACATCAAGCACTAATACTTATGCAGAATTAAGGAATTTATTTAGATCTGAAAAAGCATTATACGAATTCTTTAGGTTCTTAAATTTAAAAGCAATTTTTGAGAATAAAACGGAAACACACGCAAAAAATTTGAATAATGAAAGAAAATGTTTTGACAGCTATTTTCAAATCTGCATTCGCTTCATTCAAGCATGCATACTTTTTAGATTATACTGTTGCGAGCTCTAGATGGCGCTGTAATACGCTATAACTGTTTTCTTTTAGTTAGTGCTAAAATGTAACTAGAGAATGCTATGTATTGTCAACAGCGTGTAATTGCTCAAAATTACATCGCTCCAATAAAGAATAAATGTTTAAACCGTGGACTGTTATTTTCCCAGAATGAAAAGTCATCAGATCAAGAGCCATTTATGAACTTTCTGTTTTATTTGAACTGATCTGTCGACTAACGTTGTTTTATATACAGACTATTTGAGGGGGGGATGGTTGCATGACCATTTTCTTAAATTCTGACGCTAGATATGTGCTTCTTGTCCCTAAATTTTTCAAAGTAAGGCACAGAAAATCATGAAAACAATTATAGCATGCGAGCTAAGGGAGTTCTGTAAATACAAAAATTAACTTTTTATATGTATAAAAACTAAAAGATGGCTGCAGGATTTACTTGCTTAAATATCAACCTAGATACGTATTTTCAGTCATAAAATTTGTTAAAATAAGGTGCAGTATACTTCGAAAATCGTTTTAGCCCAGTGCTCAGATTGGAGAGTTCTGTTAGTAAAAAAATATAACTTTTTGCTTGGTTGTTGTAGAGCAAAATGCCTAGTTCGAAAAAATTTCATTTTGCTTCAATTAATTAAATATGAAAGTTGCATATGCTTACGCAAATATTTGCGGAAATATTAGCATTTAATAATTTTATAGTACTACTTACAAAATTAATAACGACTGCTCTTTTGTCTAATACGAAATCATTAATCGCCAAAAGCAGCAACTTTACTTTTTGAACATTTCCCTACATCTTATGAAAAATTTTCTCGAAATTACTTAGTAATAGGTACTAGGATTTGATTCAAGTGAGTAAATTCGTTCTCAAATATACCTACGAATTTTTGTTGAAAAATTCTGGATATTTTTGTTAACAATTCCTTTTTAGGAATTTTAGGGAATTTTTCAAATGCCTTAGTTTGAAATTTTCACTTAAATATCATCAATGTCATTCACTACAAATTTTACAAAGCGTCATGCACAGCGGGTTGTCTTCCTTTCACCATGTGATATACTATTAAAATGTTTTTTATTCGCTCTAAATAACTATTCATAATTAACAAATATACCATAAAATTTAATTCCATAAACAGAACAATTAGAAACTTAAATCAGTGAACAGAAGGTGTCTATGTTCATAGGGTACTCCAATAAGAGAGAAATTATTTATATTTTTAAATAACCAATTTTCTATCTTGATATATAAAATCTTGATATTTTTCTCATCGCTAATTTCTTACACCATTAATCGGCAGTATCTGACGCTATTTCTATGAATTCCGTTTAACAAACATATGCAGCATTTATGAAATTCGGTTTTTATAGGAAATTCCATCTTTTTAGAAATTGTTAAACGTAACTACTTTGGTTTAAGCATGAACATCTAATAAAAAAGCATATGTTATGTGCATTAATATACAATAAAAAATTATAACATTTTAAACTCACCTGAATCAATACAAATGACTGTGAGTATATATTCCGACTGTTGTTCTCTGTCCAGAGTTTTTTGGACGCTGAGTTCTCCAGTATTTCCATTAATGGAGAAAACACTTCTATTCCCGTCTTTGATCAGGTACTGTAATTGGTTGTTGGGAATTTGGTCGCTGTCATAGGCCATTACAAGCATTAAAGATACAGGTAGCGACTGAGCATTCTCCATAACATGGACGAAATAGGGCGAATCGTGGAAAGTCGGAGGATTGTCGTTGATATCTGTTACCGCAATGGTGACGGAGGCAGTATCATGTCGAATATCCACACCACTATCTTCAGCCTGAATCGTCAAAGAATAGTGACTCTTCCTTTCATAATCCAAGTTCTTACTTACTCTTATAATTCCTGTATCTTGATCCATGACAAAATCGTGGTTAAGGTCACCTGCTATTATCGAATACCTTAACTGTCCATTCAAACCTTCATCTACATCTGATGCAAAAACTTGCAGTACACTGAGGCCTACGCTAGTATTTTCGGATACTGAAGCACTGTATTGTTGATGTAAAAAAGCTGGGGTATTATCATTTTCATCCATTATATGAATAGTTATCTCTTGAGCTGTGGACTGAGGTGGATGACCACGATCTTTTGCCACGACAGTTACTTTGTACTCAGATTTCTGCTCCCGGTCTAAGGCTCCTGTGGCTCTCAGCAGTCCATCAATTGGCCCTAAAGAAAATTTGCTATTTGAGTCTGAAGAAAGACTGTATTCTATGTAGCTGTTCCTTCCTTCATCCTTGTCAATAGCTTTGATGGCCATTATCACGGTGTTACTTGGAACATTTTCAGTTACAGATGTTTCGTTAGGTGTGACAAATTCCGGGGCCATATCATTCACATCTTTCAAAATAACGCTTACTTGAACTGTGCTGGAAAGTCTTTTTTCAGGTGAAATAGCTCTATCAGTTGCGCTTACAGTTAGACTATAAAAAGACTGTGTTTCCCGATCTAACATTTTTGTAGTGAAAATTGTCCCATCGGTATCTATGGCAAATTTGTTGTCTGTGTTGCCATCAATTATGTTGTAGATTATGCAACCATTGTCACCTGCAATAAGAAAAAAATAACATAATTAGAAGAAACAGTTCACAAATTACATTTACAGTCGAAAAAATTAAATTAAAGTCGAAATACATTGTAATTGAAAAGAACGATAAAGAAGTATAAAACTGATTTAAATGAAAGTAATAAAGAACGGGATTTGAATAAAAAAAAAAAAAACAGCGGCAGTATTATTGTTAAATACAATAGCTGTACTACAATACAAAGAATGACTTGGATGTGACCAGTATGGTTTGGTTTGGTTTATTTAATTATGGCAAAGCACACTAGGGCTATCTGCCTAAGGGGAAGGATGCCTTCGTGGAGGACTTTCGAAGGGAAACTGACTCGTATACACGTTACACATGGGGAAAACCATGAAAACACCCATGCAGCCAGCCCGTTCGCGGGATTCGAACCTCGGACCAAACTACCAGTGTTCAGCGAATTTACCGCTCGGCCGCTGGTGGGCGTGACCAGTATGTATTCGCGCATTAGATTGTCAGTATAGTGCATGTCGGACTTACTCTTGCAATCTCTCTCTCTCGTACAATAACTAAACTGGTGTGCAAAACTTAAGGAACAATGTAAAAATTCAGCAGATAGCCATGAAATTGCAGAAAAGGAGGTCTGGAGATTAGTACAATGAACATGTAAGTCAGTAGAAACGTCATGCGTATGCAAATATCAAGAACGAAACTTCACAGGCGACGTGAGCGTACACAAAACGCGTGATGTCGGCGGGCGCAGCTCAACAGTAGAACAAAAGGAAGGACGGAGATGCAATTCAACATACTCCCCGCAAGTGCCAGTGAGTCAGTTCGTGAAATATGGCTAGAAGAAATCACCTGGACGTCTTCACACGTGGAAGAATGATCGGAAAGCTGGAGGAGGGGCGTACTGTCACCAGTATAGATGCAGAGTTCGGAATCAACAAAAGTGTCGTTTCGCGCGCTTGGAAAGCGTTCCAAACCACAGGTACAGCTGTTAGAAAGGTTGGTGGTGGCCACCCGAGGACGACATCTGCAGGGGATTACCGATATATCGTCCTGCAAGCGAAAAGAGGCCGACAGCAGTCAGCAAGCGCCATTGCTCAGCAGCTCTGTACAGCAACGGGACGACAAGTTTCGCGGTTTACTGTGGCCAGACGCCTTCACAAAGGGGGCCTATTCGCCCGCCGTCCTGAACGCTGCCTCCCGTTGAAAGTTGGCCACCGACGCCACCGTTTACAGTGGTGCAGAGAGCACAAAGACTGGACAACTGATGAATGGAGTCGTGTCTTCTTTACGGATGAGAGTCTGTTCAGTACCAGAAGCGATTCTCAACGCGTTTTGATTTGGAGAGAGGTCGGGACCCGGTTTTATCTCAGAAACATCAAGGAACGACACCGTAACGGTGGTCCTGGAGTTCTTGTCTGAAGAGGCATTATGCTGAACGGGCGAACTGAGCTCCACGTTTTCGACAGAGGTTCTGTAACCGGGGATCGCTATTGTGAGGAGGTACTCCTTCTCCATGTGCGTCTGTTCCGAGGTGCCATTGGCCCAGACTTAAATTTTATGGATGACAATGCACGGCCACATCGGACTCTGGCTGTTGAGGAACTACTGGAAAGTGAAGATATCACTCGAATGGATTGGCCAGCGTACTCCCCAGATTTAAATCCCATCGAACATGTGTGGGATGCTTTGGGGAGACGCATTGCAGCACGCTTAAACACCCAACAACTCAAACAGATGCTGATTGAGGAATGGGCACTCCTACCACAAGAAATGTTGCACCAGCTACTATGCGTTCAATAAAGCTTGTTTTTGTTTCATTCCATACCGTATGCATTGTATTCCTTTTTCAGCTCCGATGCTTTCGTCATCCTTTACGTACATCATACTCTTCTTCATTTCTGCATTTCATGTCTCTCAGTTGATTTCTCATGGAGTTATGACAAAAAACCCTGCTGTTGCTTAAGTTTTGCCCACCAATGTAAATATCTCTGCACAAGTCAATGCCAAAGAAATTATTTGGTCCTTCTGCAAAGCCCTAAGTTAGCTATATTCATGAAGTGATTACAGTGTTGTTTGACCAGCAGAAGTTACACGTAATGTCTTCGGAATGAATTCAACAATTAGCACCGCACCATATTATTGGTAAAGTACAAAAATTACTTTCCTTCGTACATTCGTACAAAGCAATACTGAGGATAATCAGTGCGTGGGTCGATCACCAGCTGAAATGATCGTTTAGATTTTAAAGATGTCGACCTACAAGTAACCATACTTTAATTACACAAGCGGGAACGGCCAATAAACTGTTTTTTTTTTTTTTTTTATTATTTCATATTAACAACATTCAAAAATGGCTTAGACAAGCCTTCATAATGAACGAAACTTAAGTGAATTAACGCATTCCTTCTCTGCCCGATTTGACTCATTTCTCTTGCGGAGACATTAAGTAAAGTTTCAGTAAGGGTTTATGACCGTAAATTGAAATGGTAGTCAAGCGAATTACACCAAGGAACAATATTTTCCGTATCTAGCAGAGAATACTTTTGAATTCGATGCGACAATGTACGTTGTCAAGAATTAGGTGGAAGGGGTGAACAAAGCTTTAACTAATGGGAGTAGGACATGGTTTAATTTATTTAACATGCAAGACATGAGTTTTATGACTGATCTCTTTCCAAAGATTAAAACACTGTAAAGCAAGCTCCGCGATCGCCTACAAGATATTATCAGGAATTAGAGCGATTCGTAAAAAAAGTTAATTCTCCTGACTGTGCATAAAAAAATCTTAAAATCTGAGATAAGGTTACACATATGGGCTAATTTAAGGTCAGTATCGATAATTTACTGTATAATAAATTTATCATTCGTGCTAACATAATATACATATATACCGTTCTTATTTCAAATCTTATAAATAATCTCGCAAGAAATTTTTTAAAAATTAAATTCAAAGCCTTATTATTATTTTACCTATAATAACAGCTGGCATTCAAAATTTTCTACTAGTAACCTAAGTGATTATAATTTTGTTTCATTACGTGAATATTATTTATTAAAACTCATTTGAATGCAATAATTTTATATGAAGTAGAAGAAGATAGAGATTTATTGCATTCTACTCTATGTTATACATAAGAAATGAAATATTCTATTCTTCTAGCATGTGGAATCGATTTACATCTATTTCATGCATACAAAATTTTATAAGAAGTACCAATTTCAACAACTTACCAGAATCCATATCTGTAGCACTCACACGAAGGATACTGGTCCCAACTGTTATATTTTCGAAAACTTCGTCACTGTAGCTCATTGGATCAAATAAAGGAGCATTATCATTCAAGTCCACAACATTAAAATAAACAGTCACCGTGCTGGATAAACTGGGATTGCCGGAATCTTGAGCTTGAACAACGAATATGTAATGCTGCATCTGAAAATACATAGATTGAATTCACTGTAATTAACGAATAGAGGTTCTAAAGCTCAATTTTAGTAACTGGCATTAAAATTGAGAGATATTGTAGAGATCAGAAGATTTTTCGATCCAGGAAACGTGAAAAATCGATTATGCTCTTTTCGGTATTGAACCATGGATCGTTCTTAGCTGGATCTACCACTTACCCATTGACCACAAGCAAGGGACAATTAGATGATTCCTTATATCTTCCCCAAATAAGTGTGACTGGAGAAAGGTATAAAATCCAATCAACTAATTTCAGATAGAGAAGAATTATCATTTGAGTTCAGGTGTCACGGCAAGTACTGTTTAGCTTATTAGAGCAGCATTAAACATCAACTGTGTCTTCGCCAGGTTCTGAAAAACGACTCTTTCAAAGACCTAGATGGACATGCTGACTGCTTAAACCACAAAAGCACGCGGAGGGAGAGCGATAATTCTTTACAATATGACAATTGTTAGTAAGACTAAAACCTAGTTTTTATTCAAAACATCATGGTATGTCTGCTAAAGAAGGCACAGTTTTCAGAGGAAGGTTATATAATACGAGAGACATAACAACCTTTTAAAAAATGTGTTAAAAAATTGAAAGAAAAGTAATTTATCTGTAAGTTAAATGAGAGCAGTTCTGCTAACTCCGATTTGATTATTTTAACGCTAATTTCAATTAGATTTTAGATTAGCTATAATAGGCGCATTGCGAAATAAGCACAAAGAACGATAAAGCCAAATATTACGAATAAAGAAAGGTCAAGCTGTATAATCGTCAAATGTACGATCCATTAAAAATTTTCAAGCAAAGTGATCAAACGATATCATCAGATGTATGATTTATAAAATACCATTTCCAGACTTGCACCTATAAAGTTTCTCAGAATAAGGTCAGAAAGAACTTCATGAAAAGCGCTTCATGGATAGGACAGATCTGAAAATATGAAACTTGATGTTTCGTCCCTTTTGAACAAAAATCCCGATCATGAAACTGTTCACTATATTTAAAATGTTAATTTCAGCAAATAATATATGAAGAAATTAATGATGAAACAAACTTCATTTTATTTGTTTTAATTTTAATTTTTTACGTATAGGCATTTTATATATTGGCAATTTTAATTTTAATTTTAATTTTTTATGTATAGGCATTTTATATATTGACATTTTATAATCTATGTTTTTTGTACCTTCCTTCTATATATTTTTTCCGTCGATCTATTTTTCATGTGAGTTAACTTTTCACATTTCACAACGGTCAGATTAATTAATTTTTTCGTGCATTAGCAAGTCTTCCAGCACTAAATTTGGCAGTTTTATCGCGTGTTTACAGTTTTTTCCAGTTATTCCAGACAAATTTCTTATTATTTATGTAGTACTGTGTTACAATATTTCGTGGAGCTACAGCTCCTGGTAACTTTTTAGCAAGTTCGCTGCAATGTTCCTACCTACTACTATTCTTTCAAATCTTTTTGCAGCATTATGCGCATGCGCAAAAGTTTTTGAGACCAGATAGGTCTTACGTCTAATTACCAGTTAGCTTTACATTTTCTTTTTAAATTATACATTACAAGATATACAGAAAAAATTATTTAAATATCTATAGCAGTTAGATATTAATAATTATACATACCTGCTCATAATCCAAGTGAGATGTTAATGTGAAGATTCCGCTTTGAGGATTCAGAGAGAAGACATCATTGCCCCAATCGCTTAAAACCAAGTAGCTTATCTGTTTATTGACACCAACATCAGCATCTGTAGCAGACACAAGACCAGCTTGAGCTCCCCTTTGTGTGCCCTCAGGAATATCGAAAGAGTACACAGCATGGTCGAAGATTGGAGAGTTGTCATTGGAGTCGGTTACCTACAATGAACATTAATTTTATATAATGCACAACCTCAAAAATTATAATTTTAATTCGGTTCACTTTAGGTTAATGTTTTAACTAAAATAAAATTTTAACATTACAAGTGTAGCTTCTTCTAAAAATTCGGAAGCCATGTTTGATATAGTTTGAGATTACTTATAATCAAAGTTAACTACTATTCTCATAAATAATATGTTATTAATATTTGTCATGGATTGTCAGTAATCAGTAAATAGTAATATTAGTTTTAAAATTGATAATTAATTTTCAAATGCAAAATGTAATTCGACATTTCTTGATCATTATTTAGTTGAATAGAAGACTACAGAAATTTAACAGGAGGAAAAAATTTATTGAGCTTCAAAATTCAGTTTCGTTTAATTTACTAAAAATGCTAAGTTCTGCTACAATTTGTTTTCATTTTGCATATAAAACAAAAACATGAAATGCAACCAAATTTTCTTTCATCGGAAGCTAAGTGTTTCTAATGAATTTAAACTGAATCTTTATCTGTTGAAAACTGCTCTTTCAAACACCTGTGTTAACTAGAAAATGTGCTTTGTCCTTTTCAGATTCAAAACGCAATTCGTCCAACGTTATATGAACATACAAATACTAAGCTGCTTGAAAGTTTATTTTCGCTGTTTAAGTAAATGTTAATAAAAAACATATATTTAAAAACTAACAAAAAATGTATCAAAGGACAGTACGTAATAACAAAAAGACGTTTGATTATTCTAATATCTACTCGTAACAAAGTCAAATTGAGTTGAATTATGCACATAAATTTTAGACATATAGACTAAAATTTCTTTTCTCTAAATACGAAAAATTTTAATGCTAAAAATAAAAAGTAAGAAAATTAATTAATAGTTAATAACAGTTTTATTTTCATTTAAAGAATTTAATTTGAGCCATTAAACTGAAATTAAATGGTAGCTGATCAATATTTAAATGTCATAAACATATCAATACATAGTGTAATAACTCACCAAGCGCCTTTGTCTTTGCAGTAAAGCATGTATAAGTAAAAAGATTATTATAATAAATAAATAAAATAAAAAATAATAAAAAACTGAATAATACAGAATTAATACATTATACTAGAAATGCATAACAAACACAAGATAATACGCCTTTTTTTATGTATAATACTACTGTTCATAATACAGGAGAATTTTCGCTCCTTCTTGGCAAGTCAACAGTGATAAACAGCGTCAGAAATTCTTATCTGTATCTCTAGCGGGTGTTCGAAAATGCTGAAATGTTACCATTTTTTCGAACATTCTGTATGTCATTTTAATATCAAATAATACATAAATTTTCGAAGAAAGAATAAAAACGAAAAAATTTTCAGTTTTTCTCCAGTTAATATTCGGTTTATTTCGTACCTTCGAACTTGTGAATTTTTTATTTATTATTTTAAAGCAGTATAAAAATTATTTGTGGTTACAAACATATTATGAATATTTAAAATTAATTGATGGGGGTATAAAAATTAACTGCAATGGCAAGTTCCACCTATTATTTGTTCACTAATGCTATTAAACTCCAAACCTAGACGCTTGTAAAGGGCAGAGGGGATGACAACTCGAGTGTTCTATTAAATAAAGAATTTTCTTATCCAAATTAATTCAGCTAGCATAAGGGTTATTGTGTTGGATACTAAAAATAATAAGTTTACATTTAAAGAATTATTATACTGACATTTATGACATCAGCAGTTGCGTATTTTAAATGTTTTACTGTTTGAGAAAAAGTGTGTAACATACGAATATGTATGCTATGTACTGCAGGAAGTTTACTTAATACAACAATAACATTTTTACCATTGCGAATGCCACATAATGACTAAATTTTAGTAGTAGAAATAAACAGCAACGAAGAAGTAAGAAATTGGCATTTTGATTGTGGTTAAGACATATGTTAAATAGGTTGATAGATTCCAGCTTTTTTAAGATTCCGAGATGCTAAAATCCCACGCAATGGCTTTTGCGCAATTGTCAGTTTTTGTAAATAAGTCCAAGTTTATGGTTACAAATACTGAATGATTGTGTGAGGATTACGTTAGCGCAAGTAAGCTTTAATTGTAGCAAATTACTTAGGGACAGACTCTGGATACCACAATTTTAACATTCTCAACTTTTTGTAAGTTACACAAATAAATTTCAGCAGCATTACGATCGCTGCTCAGAACCTGATACTTTCTTTAGAGTGTGGTAACAATTTTTGTACTTTTAGAAATCAAATTTTAGAAAAAAAAAAAAAAAAAAAGGTTTAGTTATCTCTTCGAGTTTATATTTAACAGACTAAATATGTCGGAGATTTATTTTTCTAAAAATCATATCGTCTATCGGCTTTCTTGTCTTTGGAACTGGAAACCAGCATGTAGGTTTTGGAAAACAAGTTGACATAAGGCGCGAGAAACTGTCATGTCAACATTCACTTAATCGCTTATTGTATGTCCTAAATATTTGCTAAATATCCTTATTTCTCACTTATGCCGGCAAATGTCCACATTCACTATACATTGATGGTGAATATTGAACAAAAATATTTTTGTTACGTTTTTAAATCATATGCCAAAAATAGGAGATAACTCAAGTAACAGCACATGTAAATAAACTGTTAAACGAACAGCACACTCTAAATGAGAAAAGAAAATAGCAACAATAACAAACTTACTTAACTGTGTGATTGAAACTTTTATAATCTTATTTATTGCAACAACTTAAAATGTTATGACACTCTGAATTGCACAAGAGTCTCTTGCTTCTGCAACGCCTCTCTGCCTGTATTCTCGGCTTCTCCTTTCGACCTCCTCCAGAGGATATCTGTGCTTGTCGATATACACTGGTGATGCTCCGAATGTATAAGAATATATCCAAATATTGTCTTTCACCAAAGTATTTGGTATGTGTTGACATTCACCAGAGAACGTCAACTTTTTCCAATTTTGGTCTTTCACGATAATACGTACCCGACTTTTAAAATACCCCCATACAAAAGTTGGCAGATATCAGCTAAAATATCAAGAAAACAATTTATTCGGTAACCTTTCTTTAACTATGTACATTGACACGCTTAAAGTTTGAGAAAAACAGGATTCCTATTTCTAAAAATATATGGTCACTCTCTGTACAGCGAACATCTTAAAACTTGGAAGAGAATAGTTTATCTCGGAAATTAACCTTTCATTAAACTCAATTACAAACAAATTTATAAGTGTATTGTGGGTAGAAGACGCACAAAAAGGCATCTTGATTAATTGTTACTATCAGAATTTCATTTACAACTCATGTGATGCAAAGAACTGCCTAAGGGACTGAAGAAAGGAATTATTCATTTTCCGGTATGGAATTGCTCAAAGGCAAACTGCAAAACTAATGAGCTGTTCTTAAAATACAATGTGTGGTTTATGGAAAAAGTACCGTTCCTTTAATATACAAATTTAAAAAAAAACTACCCCGAAATAGCTATCTGCATGTTATTACAAGCATTAGTAATAATAATAGAACATTGTCAAACTGCAAAGAAAATGCATAAGCTAATATCGAAATAAACACAAGCTACATATTCAGGGTACAATGTACAGGTTAGTGACCGCACTACAAGAGTCAGGATCCACAGCTGCAGTTATTATGCACCCACCCCTCCGAAAAAGAAATCTTTTCTGAAAGTACATAAGAAGAAAGTTCACAGTGTCGTAAAAATTGACGTCACAAATGTGAGCGTAATGATTAGGAAGCAGTAGCTTTTAGTGACGAATCACGAATTTGTTTAGCAATGAAAAAGGAAGGAAAATCTTTCCGGAGCTGAAAGATAATGAAAAGTTTAATGGTAACTGAACATACAAGAACGAAATGTTAGCATGAAATAGGGAATTTATTTAACTTCAAATGATGTTACCGAATAATGCAATGTCATTTTTAATTCTGATATAAATCTGGAAGTTTCAATGCCAGAAATTTGAATTGTCTGAAGATCTTTATCCATAAAACGCAAACTGTTCCTTTTAAAATAAATGTTATGTTCGTAACGTGTCCTGTTAAAGGACAAAACTGTCAGACACTATATTCAAAGTATTGGTAAAATAGATTCGAAGTTCTGAGTCAACCAGTCTTGAAATTGGGGACAAAATTTTAATAATAGAGTGAGTCATAAATATGGCTACCAGTCTGGCCGCATCGTGTGATATTGGAATTATGGTTATTGGAAGCACAGTAATGCCACTATAAGTATGTGTAACGTGTATACGAGCCAGTTTCCCTTAGAAAGTCCTCGATAGCACGTCCCCCGTTCCTTATCCTTATCCTTAGAAAGTCCTCCACGAAAGCCTCCCTCCCCCTTAGGCAGATAGCCCTAGTGTGCTTTGCCGTAATCTCAATAAACCAAACCAAACCAATGCCACTATAAAAATGCTACTATAGAAGGTCAAGACTTTAAACTGATTACGTTCAATTATATTCAGCTGTGGTCGACGTAGGAGCAAATGATCTTATCACTTTCAACTTGCTGGTGGCATTTGCCACCTTCACGTTAAAAGTCTATTTTATTGTTTTACTATTCGCCGCTAGGGTGTATTCTTTCTCTAAAATTGGAGCCGAGCCACATAGTTAGTGCGGTGGAACTGTACCTGCACAACCTATGGTAAAATTCTGGTGTTCCACCCCCTTATAGCTGTACCTCTACTTGTCCGCATGTGTTTTTTGGTTTTGAATGTTATTTGTGCAACGCTGTGGTGGTAGGTTATTTGAGTACGGCAAAGCTACGAGAGCTATCTACTTGAGAGATGGGATGTCTTCGTGGTGGGTTCCTCATGCGTAACGCACGTTACGCAAGAGGAAAACTACAAAAATTAACCATGCTTCCATGGAAAAATCAACCATGGAATCGAACCCAAACCAGTACCAGTATTCAGTGGTCTTAATCACTCAGCAACTGATAAGGCCGATTTGGCAGTAGGAACAACTCAAGTAGGAACTTATTAATATGTTGTAAGGGAATTCTTCTAACACCTATAAAAATATTTTTTATCTTTTTTTCTTCTTTTTTCGCTGCGCAAGTCTCAAAAATTCCAAGGTTGAAATCACGTCTCTCTAGTGACATGGAGTCGGGATTATTATGGTATTTAATCGTCACGTCATAACTGTAATTTGATGCTGCATGTTCAGCGACGTTTCCACCAATTATACAAGCTTCGTCCGTAACTTATTTGAAGCAATTAAAAAAAATTCCAGTTTAACATACCATTCACTAATTCCTCTACAATACACCGGAACACACTACATTTATATACTTCAAATATGTAAATATATTTTTGACTCCCCCTTGTATATTGCAAAACACAAAAATATTTTACGGAGCTTAATATATAAAACACCATTCGAAGCTATAATCGGAAATTCTGAATGAAATTCCTGCGTTATACATTAAGCAAAATAAATAAATAAATAAATAAATAAATATTAATAATTATCATGCTTTGATTTAAGAAACTTCAAATCGAACTAATTACAAAGCATTAATTTCAGTTACAGATCTCTTTATCCAACTCAAAATAATCAATAATTTGATGCTTTGTCTCAAGAATATGGTTCCATTCATTCTGCAAGCGTTAAGATAAACAAACAAAATTCCTTTCCATTCGCTCTCTAATATAATGCGGTATGGTGGAACTGCATTTAATTCTATACAGGTCCTCAGCGACCGAGCGGTAAAGTCGCTGAATACTGCTTATTAGGTCCGGAGTTGGAATCTCGAAGAAAGAGCTGGCTGCATGAGCGTTTTCGTGTTTTTTCCCGTGTGTAGCATGTATACAAGCCAGTTTCCCCTTAAAAAGTCCTCCACGAAGGCATCCCTCCCCTTAGGCAGACAGTCCTCGAGTGTAATGATATCTTCTAGCTGAAATGCATGCTTGACAAGGGAGAGGCAAGCTGTCAATAGTGTCGTTGATCGCTTGTTGTGGCAATACTTTCTTGTAGTAATGCATGTCAGAACTCGTGGAAGATACCTGGCCCACTGCGACCTGCTTTCCGTCATTCCAACATGTCTCACACATGCTCTATGGCATTCAAGTCCGGTGACCTATCAGTCCACCGCAGATGTGGAACGATTTTACTCTCCAGATAACTCCGCACCACTCAAGCTATGTGCGGGCGGGCGTTATCGTCCGTAAATATCGCGTCGATACCGATTATAGTGATAAAAGGAAGCACAAGAGGTCCAGCATGCCCCTTTTTTAACCGTTGTAGTGCGACTGCGGGATTGCGTTTTATGTTAATTTTGGTTGCCTATGTGCATTCGGCGATGCATCCTCTACCTCATATGTAAATTGTATGTTTTTATTCCCCTTTTTAGTTTCGTAATTTTTCTTTTAGCGTTTGCTGCTTATTTTTTGAGCACGAGTATAGCGGTGCACAGTTTGCAATATTGGACTCTATCTAAACGATAAGAACCGTTTTCTACTGTATCATCAAAAATAAATCGGTATGTTTAGTCTTAGTGGTGCTGTAACGTAACCACTATATTTTCTACAACTATTAAAAAAATTCTTTCTTTGTCTTAGTTATTAAAAATATGTTAATCCTGTGAACAAGCAAATGAACTTTTTTTTTTTTTTTTTCCCTTTCCTGGCTGCATTTTTAGGGAGGAGGGAAATCCAAAGGGTTAAAAAAAGTTTCACTCCAAACTACTCTCCATTACTGGCATTTGATTATACAGGACGATTTAAAGCTTTCGAAAATGTCAAATAAATTTAGAGAGATAACAAATGCATCAAATAAATTTTGATTTTATGTCTTCATGTTTTATTCATCAAACGCAAATTAGCTTAAATAAACATTGTTACTGATTTTGACACTATTTTACGCGCCCCATTACGCTTATAACAATATATATGCTCTATAACTGTTTATTAAACTTACCTCAATGGTCAAAATAGTTTCTGAAAATTGAGCTCCATCATCAGCTCTTATTCTAATCTTATGGATATCCTGAGTTTCTCTATCCAAAGGTTGGCTGAGGTAAAGAGCTCCAGTCAACGGATCCAAACGGAATTTGTCATCCTGTTTTTCATCCACAAGGGTATAAGTTAAGCTTCCTTCTGTGTCTGGATCTGATGCAGACACTGTTATTACAGTGTGGCCAGCAATGGCATTTTCGGACAGACTAACTTTGTAAGGATTACTGTCGAAGACTGGAGGGCTGTCGTTAGAATCCGTGACGGTAATTGTAACCTGAAATGCAAATTATAATCAATTTAATAACAGCAGGTGTATCAGCAACATAGTATACATTATACACAGCTTACTTTATGTAAAGAAGATTATAAGTCTATACTAAATTCAACATGACATGCCTAAATCAGTATACTATCAAATGCAATAATATGTCATATTGGCAAGAATGAAAAGATACTTTTTCCATTAAGATGACCTTAGATTATACCCCTCTTTTTTACGCAGTCTAACCTTTGAAAATATATCATAATAACATTTACATTCTGTTAAGAACCTTGTATTAGGAAACTTTTCGAGGATGTGGAATTCGAGGCTTAATTTTGCTTCGTAATGGTCTTTCTTCATTTTAAATTATTTCCCATATCAACAAGATTAAACTTATTTCGAATTTTTACAAATTTTTGCTTAGGTATTTCATTGCATTTAAACAAAGGCAAAATATAAATAATGCAATTTTAAGTTTCCTCTATATCTCATTGAATTGTCAGTTCAAATACAGTATCTTACATACATCGTTTTAATATGTTAATTAAATTGTTAATAAATTTTAGTAAAACAGATAGCATGTTTCCAGAATAAACAAAAGGAAATCACCAAGGTTTACCTAAAGTATAAATATGAATAAATACACGCTCAAGATTGAGAAAATACAAAATGTTACTCTAGTTTAAAACGACACAAATTATAGGACTCGGTGTTTTTTTTTTTTTTTTTCAATCCACTAAATAGTATTTTGTAAAATGTTTTTTTCATAATTCTAATTTAATTAGTTTTATGGCTGAAATTGCTTTTAATTAAGACACAGTTCTTTCATATTTAAGACTAAAATTTATAGCAAAAAATATTGTTTCCAAAATACTATTAAACGCTTCACTTAAATTTTGGCATTGCGATTCCGTGACTTGTGCTGCCACCTGTTGGACAATTTTGCGATGAAAGAAAAAGGCTTAATTTTAAAATCAAGAAAGGACTAAACAAACCATTTATCTGAAATTAAGCAAAAAAGGCCAGACCTTTGCATTTGGGTGATTTCATTTCACTGATATTTCGGAATGAATTAATTTTATTCAAGATCAAAAACACTTAGTCAAATTTTCACGAATGACGAGAGTGAAAATTGAGTGAAAATTGCATTAGTATCTCAAAAACGTCTTAAAAATAAAGGCAATTTTTCGATATCGAAAATAACAAGTTTTTCCTAAATTTTCAGATTTATTACACAAAATTTACATTCTAAGAATTATAAACACATAATTAATTACCTATAATTAACTATAATAATCAGTTCCTAAAACATATTTTATAAGTTTATTTGATTATAAGACAATAAGGTAAAATCTTGAATCAACGTTAATGAACTATTATTCCTTTTCATTACTGCTCTAAAATAAGTTGTACTTTTTAGACTTGTGATAAAGCTCTTCAAAAGACCCCTCTTTCACCATATTAAGGATTCTTTCTTTGAAAATTGAGTTAAAACGCATGTTTAATTTGACTGACGGTAATTTATATGATTGAAATTTAAGACATTCTTTCATGACTATTCCTTCAAAAAGAAAAAAACTTTTTCATAAAAAATATAAATAAATAAATGAAATTAAAAAAAAAAGAAAGAAATACAGCAAAAGTTTTTTTGGGTGGAGAGGGAGCAAATAAGCGAATGTTGAAGCAGAGACTATACGCTTCCTTTATATGGGCAATGTATTTCTTGTAACCAGATATTAACAAAAGACTTCACTTAGAAAAAATATCCGAAGTAAAATAGCAAAGTAAAAATAATATTCAAGTTTACAGGATTCGAATTGCGGCGTAAAGCGGAAATAAAATTCAAAATCTTTGAAACGAGAACTTAGATACAAAAATAACGACACTTCATTAATTATTAAACGTACATTTTAGAATGTATACAGACATTTCGTTAAATCTGAAAGATCTTACAGTATTATTTAAAATGTTTTACAGTAATATTAATAAGGAATTAAAGATTTAAAAAAATGCCGTTGTTTAACTTGTATAATTTATCAAAATAAGATACCTAGAGGTTTTAACACATTCTTTCGAAAGCAGTGACACCTCTCAAAAATTAGCTGCAGCAAAGAAAAAAGGACTTATATATGAAAGCAATAATCAAAATACAATGATGCATTTAACAAGATGCCGAGCACGTTGGATATTACAGAAAGAGCCGTAACATTTGATTTCATTAAATATATTGCATTAAGCATATATCAGGAATGTTATATATATGCACTTCAAATAATTATTTCTGCTACAAGGAAAAAGAAGAAAAAGAGGCGGAGGAGAAATTAATGAAGAAGCAACTCAACAATATGCGACCCTTATCTATCATTAAATATAATTTAATGAGAGATAAATTCATTGTTGTCGTTATTACAAATAATAAACAGAAGTTAATTAACCTGAAAGCTCATGAATGTGTTGCGAAACATAAAATTTCTCATAACTCCAATAATTTATAGAAAGGTATTTACATAAATTGATGCCATTTATTACAAAGCAACGTCCATAACGTATGCCCAAGTTGAATAAAGCTGTGAACTAACGTAAAACATTTCAGCTAAGGTCATTAAAAACCAATATGCAAAGGATGTTAATTGTCATATGCATAGTAGCAATTTAAACTGCTGTACACTTTTTGATTAATTTAAAACGAACCGATTAACGCGTTACGACACATAAAATTTCTCATAATAATTATCATGTTCTCATCTTCAAAATTACTCACAAAAAATCTTTATCAGCCACTGCCACATTAAAAAATTTTAATTATAAATTTTGATAAAAAAAAAGCATTCCCTATTACATTTCAGTACAATATTTTCAGTATTCAGGGCGTATTAATTTTCAGCGAATTTTTCATAATCAGTGCATATTATATTACTGACCTTTTTCATAAGTATTATTGTGCATATTATATTTCAAAGCAAAATTTTACTCATATTTTATTGTCCTCGCACTGATTAAAAGCAAAAAACCATTCAGTCTCTCATTTCACTCCAATTCGCAATGCCTATGCATTAAAAAGTAAACATCAAGACTATTAACAGGACTAAGAATTCTTTTAAAAATAAACACCAGAACAGAGAGGGATATAGTTGTTTATAAATCCTCAGTTCTTCAGTGTTATGCCAGTAGCTCTGTAGCTCTTCAATACTATTGAGCAATATCGAAATAATTCTGAAATGCAGTACATTTAAATGCTCGACATTAAAGATTTGAACATTTAGGAAGAAGGAAACAAAATAAAAAAAGGCTTTTCTTCCGATTTTTCTTTTTTTAACACCCCCCCTCCTTCAAATACGCATCTTTTAATTTATTTATTTATTATTCTGTTTGGCTACTCCAAATGAAGTAACTCTTTAACGAAGCTCAAAATGTAACACTAATTTGGACTCTGTTTAAAAATATTATAAAATATGTTAGGCAACACTATCATTACAGATTAATTTTAGTTGGTAAACCAGAATTTTTCCGAATTTCTTGACAGGTCTGATTAAGACTGCATAGGATCTTAAGCACAGTGTTCTTTCAGAGACATTCAGTGCAGACTTTTCTTATTTTCATAGAGAAAAACAGGGTTACGATAACTCATACGATGATTTTGGGGCATCTTAAACCTGGAACTCTAGGCCTGTGCCTAATGGGCCTAGGCGGTAATCGGGTTCTAGTTGTATTGCAGTGTCTAGTCCTCATGAAACGCTGTTGATAACAACGTAAATGTTTCGCAATGGGTTCTGTTTCCATTTACTCTTTCTTCTTGACGTTCTGGACCTACAATATTACAAACATAATAAAGTGATAAAATTAGACTATTTATTACAGAACTATTACTATCTCTGCAGAAATAAATGTAGAGTTTCTCCTACAGAATGGCTATTACAATTGATGAGGAATTTACAACTTTAAGAATATCTGAGCGAAAGATGCTCAAGAATAAAAATAAATGCAGCCTAGAAATTTCGCGGTGCTTTCACATTATAAGAGATTATCGTATTCCCTAGTGCGTACTTTGGTGGTTTAATGCCCAACTGATAACTGGAAAATCCGTGAATCGTGGCAAGGACATGAAAGATTTATGCTGTTTCCTATCTTCGGAAATATCTCTACGGTGGCACCAAAGTTAAAATATGGTGGATGATAACTTGTCACCACATGGATTTGGTCAACTAGATCTCATGTCTCTCCCCATTTCCTATTAAGCGGAGGAGAGTATACAATATTATCCTATTCTCCCGTGCGCGCTCTAGTGGAGTAAGTAGTTAGCATGGCCAACTAACGATTAAAAGATTCGTAATTCGAATCCTGGCGAAGGCACAATTAATTTCGAGAAACCTAATATCTCTGCAACACTATACTACAAACTGCTCTGCAGCATGAATTATCTTTCACTATCAAATTGGGAAATTTCAGTACTTTGGAAGAGCCCTGTTATTTGGAGTGCTCAAATTCGTGTATAAACAGAAAATGCATAAGTGAAAATAGTTAATATACGTTACAAATAGTGAAAATAATTAATATACGTTACTTACTTAATAGCAGTCTAAAGAGACTATTAAGTGACTAACGTATATTTTTTCTATCTATATCCTTTTAGAGAAATAATCGAAGGTTGATGTGGGAAATCACACCAAAATGCTGATAAATTAGCCAAAGCAGTGGTATATATTAACACTGGTGACTTTATTTCTTAAATAAATAAATCTAGAAATTAGTTAAAATAATCCAATATAAATGTTAAACTCATTCAGTTTGAAACACAACACTATACTTAGCTCAATGCTATCTGAACCACATAGAATGATAACGTGTTTACTTTCATTATTTAAGTTTATTACAAGATATTTAGATTTTTCGCTTTCTCTTTTGAAATAGATGAATTCGTACGATTTCGACTGTTGGAATACTGAAACCTGTTTTATCAGAACTAATTGAAAATTTCAGAACTAAGAAATGTTTTAAAACTAACTAAATAAGTTTATATATATATATATATATATATATATATATATATAGCAGATAGATCATAAAATGATACATGAACTTTAGTTTAAAATATCTGAAACTGCAGCTATGTGCATCAGTCAAGAAATTGTTTTAATTTGAATTTTTCAAAAAGAGTGTTACTCTTACAGTTTCGCTAGTTGTTTATTTTTAAACGTATTTTAAACGTATCACTAATATTTCTCTTCTTCGCATGTACTTGCATATAAAACTTATTGATAATATTTAAACATATGTAATACGAAGAATACGGAATTAGAAATACATATACTACTAAATATATGTGCAAATAAAACGTATATAAGCGAGCTGTAATAATCGATGCTTCAGATAAAAAGGGAAAGATCAGGCTTTACGTTTACATTTTAAAAGCATTGGAAGTTTTACTCCTCTAAGCTTCTTGAAGTTTATATATTACTAAAGTTAAAATCCACATATGAAAATTATGCTAAATCGTTTATTTATTGAATAATCACAGTGCATATAAAATTAAATTTTAATAAAAATTTTTATACATTAATTTATAATTCTACTACTGCCGAGACTGTCAACCTGTCAATATATTACCAATTATGTAACAGTCTTCGAAATTTGCAGAGTGAGTTCGACTCGATCAGTCGATATTTCTTTACAGACGCATGTTTCAGGGACGAAAATTAATACGCGCTAAGCGTACAACGAATATACAGTTTAAACTGCATAGAAAGAATCGGATAACGATCAATTTCCATACTTAATCAGATAAAATCATTCACTTCAACTGAATATATAACCTACCTTCCTAATGCATATAAATGGAATAAAACATCCATTAAAGATAACTTTTCCTTTCGTGAGCTTTTGTTGTCCCCCAAAGAATCTCAGAAGAGCGATAAAATCATAAGATCAATTGTGAGTTATGCGAGCTAAATTAAACAACTTTCGCGTCACTGATAAGACGCAAAATACAACCCAACAACAACAGTTATGAATTTGATTAAGAGCCATTAAAAATAATTAGCTGAGCAACAAGGCGCAATTATTCAAAGACAAATTAGCCGGCTTGTATTTAAAGAAAAAATGCTCAAGAGATGGGACGAAATCGGATCTTGAATCTCATTTTAATAAATTCGGACTTCAATGAAAAATATAATAAAAACATAAATCTTCCATTTATAAAATTTAACCCCCCTTTCACAAAGGAAAAGAAAGCAAAAAATGCTCAGGGTCCACAGAGCACACAGTTCTTGGGCACAAGCGTGAGCTGCAGCCCGTCCCACATCGAATCATTAAAGAAACAAATGAGAACCGTGGGTCACTCTATTAATCAAGGTCCCTAGGTATGCAACACAATCTCATTGTTTCCCTCCGACGGTGAAGGGTGGGGAATCAGATGGGGCAGAGGGGAGCAATGCCCCCACGTTTATGCAAACATCGCGCCCTTTAATCACTTGCCTCTGTCCCGTCCTCAGCCTCTGTAGTTTTTCTTCGTTAATTTCTTTTTTTCTTACTTTCTTCAGACTAATAGCCCGCTCAGAATAACTTCATTTTCTGCATGTAAAATTTTATTTTTTGGCGAACTCTTTCGAAGCGAGCGCTATCGCGTTTTGCAATCGTTAGAAGCGGCCTGGAGGAGGAGACTGTTCCAAGGAAGCACGGCTTTATTTACATTTAAAACCGGGTATCAAAGTAATCTAAAAATGGTAGTTCACATCTTCCAGCAGGTTCACTGAACGTCATTTCGTTCAGAATGCCCGCGTCTGAAATTTTTTAAACATATTATCTACTTCATTATCTCTCTGTTCGTATTATTTATTACAATTTAACAGCGAAGAATGTTACTCAAAAACAGTAAGACACAAAAGTACTTTAATAGTCTGATAGTTCCGAGATTTAAAAAATTATACGAGTTTTTAGAATATTACACGAGTTTGCTCGATGAGCTTCAGAAAGTTTATCGGTGATCAAGGCTTATATTGCTGAGGTATTTTGGAATAAAAGTTATCCTTTTGTTCTCTAGAATACGAAATCTAAAACAAAGAGAAAATACTTTGGTTTATATTTGAATTTACAGAAATGCAATTCATAACCCTTACGTTCTTGGTCAATTACAAAATTCTTTTATCGGAAATAAAATCATAATACTTCACTGTGTTAATGGAAAGATTAAATCAAGATAGCTTACTAAAATGTAATACAGTAAAACGTAAAAATTTCAATCTTACGTTGTGACGTAAGATGACGTATGTAAGGAATGCTAACCAAGTTGAGCTTCAATAGTTGATAAAATGCAATTGTTTTTGAAAGTGGGTCAAGTCTAATAAGAATGGATTCAATGCTCTTCGAAGAACACAGCAACAGGTTCCCCTTCTTTTACCATTTTGTTCTTATTCTCTCATTTAGGCATAAGAATTGTGTTTTTGAAGAAAAGACAAAAATTCTACAGCCCTACGAATACACAGAATTTTTTCAAGTCAGTAATGACTGAATAATTACACAGCACTAAAAATAATACATATATCAACTTTGAATTCAAATTTAATGTTTCACTATATCACTTAAATAAGAGAAAGTAGAAAAATGTAACGAATGTGTAAAAGAAATATTAGAGATAAAAGGAATGATGGTTGTCATGCATTAAACTTAAAAACCACTATTTTGTTTTAAATTGTTTATTTTATTTATGCAATTTTTTAATCCATTCTAAGTATGGCTTTAACTTTCAACTGTGTTATACAACTAGTAGAAGAAAATTAAGAGAAGCCAAGACCAAAGATGAGTTAGGGTTTTAACACCATTCAATTTAATGTAACCTTTTATTTTTTAGACGAAGCATTGACACGCTTAGGAAACATCGTCATCCCTCAAATATTACATCAAAATTCGTGAAACAATTTCTTCGTGATTTTGAATTCATACAATAACGCGCTACAATGATTTACTGTTTCTTATTACAGATTAAAATTAAAATAAAACTCTTTGATAGCTAAAATTGATTCATGTCATTTTGATAAAATAAATACATTTTGTGTAGCAGAGAGAAGATAAACAAAAGAAAAAGAAGTAATCACACGATAACGTTATGGAAACTCATAAAAATTCACGACCAGACTGTACGGAACATAAAATACTGAGTTTTAGCTTGACCAATTAGCATTCTACAAGCAAACTGGGGAGTTTAGGCAACGCGTCAAGATCAGATTGCGGTTGCCTATAGATATCACGTGTAGTGATCACAACTTGCCTACATCTTCTCTACCAATCACTAAAGCACGACGCGTGTAAAAGAGCCAAGCAGTTGTCAAAATATATTTTAATCAGTTAGCGCAACCCAGCTGTGAACTGAATAAAAACAAGAACTCACAACTGGGAGAAAATTAAAGAAGCTCTGCAAATTTATGCTAACGGGAAATACCATAAAAGTTATTTACCTGATGTTGAAGAATTTTTCACATTTATTAAGCTCGACTACACTTCATTAGAACTGACAGCAAATATCAAATTAGATTCCGTCAAAAAATAAATATAAATAACCATACATATCGTTCCCGTCGCTAATTTTTACAATATACTAATAACATTGGAATATATAGCTAAGAATAAGAATACTTTTTTTAAGAATTATTAACAGCTCCAGCAAAAGACGCAAGATTTGAGGTGAGCATCGAAACACTACATAGTAAAATGTAAACAAATTTATTACACAATACATTCATTATTACACAATAAATGATAACAAACTGCAAAACTTCAAAAGCTGCTCGTTTTGTGGAAATTTTAGCAGTATGGAAGTCAGAAATAACTGAACATATACGGTACTTTCAATTTAAATTGAATACAACATAATTGAATTAATCTGAATAAACAATTCGATATGTTAATTGTTAAGATCACATGAAAAGATAATTCGAATTCTTTACGTTTACCTTCGCCTTAAAGACAGCTGGGGTAAGGACAGCAGTCTAGTTCATTAAAAAATTATTATGCAGCATTCTTAATTCAGGTGTCTTTTCAGTACATTTATTTCAATAAATTTTATTCTTTTGATGAGATAAAATGATGTGAAAGATCAGTAGTTATTTTTATTATTTCAGATATCAACAGTACAGTATCAGAAAGAGATATTTCACAGAATTTTACTTAGAATTCCTCGGAAATTAGAGATATCTTGAAAAGAAAAAAGAAGGGGAGGGGGAATTGAAAAATTAAAAATTGGAGCAGAGGGGGGGGGAATGAAAGTTTTCTTTCAAAGATCCTTTCAAAAGTTTCAGAAGCTGACATTCTTGGCATAAAAACATGAATTTATCAAAAAGCTGAAAGTTTGTTTAACGAGAAATATTTATTTGTTCATACCTATCAAATACACAAAAGTAAATAACAGATGTAAATATTCAGAATTCTTTGAAACTGCTGGAAATGATAAAAATACTTCACTTTCCTTCTATAAATAAAAGTGTCTACTGAATCTGTCTACTACAACCAGATTTTTTGATTAAATAAAATTAAAAAAAGAAACTTCTAGCCGATTACAGTCTATATACTGCATAATTTTATTATTAATTCTACTTTTTGTTTTCGATATGTACGACAGTGTATAAGTAGAAGAGTTATGGAAAACTTTTGTAGCGGAAGGGATATATGCATTGTTTTAATATCTTCTTTTATTTATTATACTACTGATAAAAATATAAAAAGGAGAGCTGCCATTGAAATTATTACAATATTTTGAGAAATATATATAATTTTCAAATGATTCACTTTCTTACGCTAAGAAGCAACTTTCCCTCTAATATTTCTTACAGTTGCACAATGCAGAAAGATAAATGAGATCTTGTATTGGAGTCTTATGCATATTACAAGTAGAAAACTAATTTAAAATTTATCGCCACAGAGCATTTTCACCATTATTTTGTATAAAACCTGATATCATTCAGAACAAGAAAGCGCACTTATAAAGAGAGGAGAAATAATTTTTGAAAACATCAAAAGTACTGTATTGTAAATGATACCTTTTCAAATGGTTAAACGTCTAATTAATCGGAATAATGAAAAATTAAAACCATGAATTTTGAAAATAAATTTTCGGAAATATTTGATTATTATTTTCTAAATAACACAACAATTTCAGTTTTTAAACACTCATAATAATGCTAGTTTCTGAAATTATAAAGATTTAAAAAAAAATAATAGATGTCAGTTTTAGAAAATGCAATACGTCAGAAAACCTATGTTTGAAGCAGAAAAAAAATTAGAAATCGTTAGTCCAAAACAATTACTTTTCTTTTCTGTAACCTGCATAATATATGGTGGGAAAGAAATATGTTTTTCTCATCTTTAATAATACTGGCTTATTGAAATTTATTACTATTTATAAAGCCGCCTCCCCCCCCCGGAGGAAGCGGCTGGCAGTGCAATTTGAGTTGAATGTTTCAAAAGGGACCAGATAATCAATAAATTTTATAACATATATAGCTAAAATATGTAACTAAAGAATCTTTTGATTCACTAATAAGCCCTATTTTACTTGAATTTTCGCATACGTTACTATTAGTGACAGTAACAGAGTAATTTATGTATAACTTCTTTGTCTTTGATATATTAAAAAATAATGAAGTATATGTTTATCATTTCTTTAATATGCCATCCAATGCTTTTCTAACGTATTTCCCAGTACCGGAGTTTTTTTTTTTTTAATATTTTTTTTAAAAAGTTGCGCTGAATTTTATATCCCCACCCATTATTCTTTGGAAAGGGAGAAGAAAAAAAACAATACTTGCTTAGAGGTGCTAATTAAGAATTTTTTGGAAAGTAAGCAAGAATAATCAGTATCAATCACGTCCGTTAATCAGTCGGTTAAAAAAATAACCACTCACCTTCCACCTTTTTTCCCTTACAAATTTATTGAAACGTTAAAAAAAAATATATAATAATAGTTGAAAGTTCGATTAAAGAGAAATAATGATCATTCCCTCTACGAGATGGCGTTACGAGCAAAAGCAAATTGCGAAGAATCATTGACATAACAAGACGTCAACCAAGTTTCTTTTTTTGTTTTGTTTCCCTTTTTTGTGTGTGCGTGTTGGGGGAGGGTTGTGGTTAAACAATTCATAGAAATTAACTATTCAAGTAAATATCCATGAGAAAATGCACAAAAATTATTGTAGTTTAAATCTAGGAAACGATGAACGCGATAACATAGCATTTTGTAATTAAATTTCATGAGGTCTCAAGTTTATCATTTAATTATAAATTAAGCATAGGATAAAATGGAAGCTTAGTCTATATAAGTTCGCTTATACACCTATTCAAGAAACCGCTCACTCGACGTTATACTTTATTGCAAATTGTTCAGCTTACTTTCTGTTTCTCCAAATATTCATTTTTATAATATCTGATATCTAACTTTTCTTAAACCTGTTAAGAAAAGCCGAATTTGACAGTTACTCTTATTTACTTCCTCCTTTTCGCCATAATATCAGTTTCATACGTGTTTAAGGAGCATTTATTAAAACTTCATTTTAAACATCTCTCTTATTGCTTTCATATATATATATTTATATATATTAAAATTGAATTGTTCGTAAATGGTAGCATAAAAGGCAGATTTACTATTAAGACAAGAGTTTAATCCATAGGGATAAAGCGTTCTTAACTGCAAAACATATAGAAATTCCTTAAAGAGCCTATTTTTAAGATTAGGTAACATTTTGATAGTAGTATTGTTAAAGTCGTGAATTTTAAAATATTCTAGTTCTTTGGTAGTGGAATTACTACTATTTTTGCTGTTTCAATTTCTTTTAATTTGAGACCTATGGTTATTAATTCTAATATTAAGATTATTCTTAGTTTGTCCTATGTAAATAAGAATTCATGTATTACATGTAACGGAGTAAATGCAGTTTAATGTTTTTCATAGTGTTTGTTGTTTAGATGCGGTAGGGTTGAGAGGAGTATCATTATGACTACATGTTAATCAATTGGAACTCTGACATTCCTTAATTTCTGTATTCTTTATTCTTTTTACGAGCTACATTTTAAAAGTAATTAGGGTGCAAGCCTAAATTAAAGTTTATGGAGGAAAACTTTAACCCTCTTTAGGGTTAGTTCTTTTCCCTAAATTTGTAAATCTATTAAATTAGTATAAACGCTAATAACTGCTTAACATTTTAAAAGAAGAGATAAATTAATAGTCATTTTCTTAAACCGACCCTCCTCCCCCCACCCAAAAAATATAGTCATACAAAAAGTAAGTTAGAGAAATCTTATATTAAATACAAAGTTGAAATTCACTTTGTTGAAAGTAAGGGTTCAGAAAATTAACTACAGCTAAACAAATCAAAAACAAGATATTAGGCAATTGGGTGATTATATAAATCATGAAGAATATAATACTAAATAGACAAAAGATATTTTGTGGCCTACATTTTTAAACAAGTAATAAGAAGTTAAGTTCGTTACCATCTTCTAGCTTAAAAATAGCGACTACATTATGAAAGCCTTCTAGCTGAGAAAAAAGATTCGAAAACACTGTATATATATAAAAAATAAATAAAAAATAAAGTGAAAAAGCGAAATTTCCAACAGCACTCATTTTATTTTTTAAAAACATTCCCCCCCCCTCTGTTGATTGAAAAATGTCATTACTTTTGAAAATGCATCCTAAAACTGTTATGCAATGATGCGGAAAACTTGTTGGTCGTACATATGTTTTGATTTTCAAGCCCCAATAACAATAGAAAAGAATTTTTGATTTCGAAGCCTCGATAGTAGTAAAGGAAGTTCTGATTTCACAGCTCTGATAATAATAGAGGTATAGTCACACGTATGAGCAAAGTTCTGGGATTTAACTGCCCCTTATATTACTCGCTTTTATGAATTAAAAAAGTTATTTCAACTAGTTTTATACAACTAATATCAATAAGATATATTGATATTTGAAATTTTAAAAAGTCAAGAGAGAAAAAAAATTATAAGTATTATATAAACAGCAAAGATATGCATCGATATTCCGACATACGTTACGAGAAATAAAAAAGTGGTAGTTCCAAATGTTTAGGGCTCCTTCCTGCCAGCATGCTTAATTAAAAAAATCTTTTATGCCTTTTAAAATGTCAATACATCAAAATAAAATACACTTCTAAACAATAATGGAAATTAAACTGGGAAAGTCCAAATTAAATAAATTATGAATGTTTTGTGAATAGTTTGAAAGAAAAATCTATCAAATGAAGAACACGTTTAGCAAACACATTTAGTAAAGTTTTATATATAAATCTACATATGAATCTTTTCCTAACTGAAAAGCGGGTCCACCAGCGGCCGAGCGGTAAAGTCGCTGAACACTGGTAGTTCGGTTCGAGGTTCGAATCCCACGAACGGGCTGGCTGCATGGGCGTTTTCGTGGTTTTCCCCATGTGTAACGTGTATTTGAGTCAGTTTCCCTTAGAGAGTCCTCCACGACGGCATCCCTTTCCGTAGGCAGATAGCCCTAGTGTGCTTTGCCAAAATTAAATAAAGCAGACCAAACCAAACCTAACTGAAAAGCAGCGGACGAGAAGTAAATTCGCTGAACACTAACATGGGCTCGGTAGTTCCGACCTGGGTTCAATTCCAGGTGAACGGCTCGCTGCATGGGCGTTTTCGTGGTTTTCCCCATGTGTAACGTGTATACAAGCCAGTTTTCCTCGGAAAATCCTCCACGAAGGTATCCCTCTCCTTAGGCAGATACCTTAATGTACTTTACCGTAATTAACTAAACTAAACCAAATCAAACTGAAAAGAATGCGGACTGTTATCAAGCAGCTTTCTGCGTTAGTAATCACACAAAAATTTATTATATAGGCTTCAGATTACTTAATGTTATCTTAACTGTTCATTAAGAATATCAGACTTTGGTTTGCTCACACTTTTCCGTTTCTAATTACTGTAGCATGAATAACCCCAGAAAATTTAAAGCTAATTTTAGTATAATATGGATACTGTTGGACAATTACTGTAAACACTTCTCAGAAATATAATAATTAATTTGGTCAACTCAAAATAACTCTCAAAATTAAAATTTAGGGTAAATGGAGATATATAATATTTCTCCTTGTAGGACCGATACGTTGGTAATGCAGAAAAAAAGTAAAAATGAATAGCTTTCTAAAGAATTATTTCTAAAAATGAATGCAACATTTCCGTAGTTAGAAGAAATACAGCAAATTTACAAGTAACATATAATTCTCCTAGTCTGCCTTGACTGCAATTCCCTTTTCACACATGTTATTATTATTCGTAATACATAACACATAGAAAAGGAACAAAAGTAAATTTTAAAGTTCCCGAGAATATAAAATAACAGGTAGGTAGACAAAAATGGATAGCGTAACTCAACTGTTTTCAAGTTCGTGATCACAGCAAGACAGGTTTCAGAAAATGGTTAATAGCAACAGTAAGAAAATGTTTAAAAGAAAAAGATTTTTAGAATAACAGTAACTCACAAATTATATAAGGATAAACAATGTTTTAAAAAATATTGAAGAAGACAGACAGTGAAGGATAAGTGTCAACGATGGGACAGGAGTCCTGTGGATATTTTACCTCCGACTTCAGGCTTTTACACGACTCGTAATTCTTTCTTTTATAATGCATATTAGCAGTAAAGGTTTCTATTATAATACCAACACACATACCTTCAGTGTTAGTTTTAAAGGAGAAGAATAAACTATTTAAGAAACTAACAACGATTAGAAATATGGGGGGGGGGGGGCATTTTGGTTAGTTATAGTAGTTAGCTTATTTATAACGCCAAAATGCTTGAGTACTGTCTTCCCTGGAAGGAATGCTTTTGTGGAGGGAAGCTTATACCTGTTCATGTAATTAATCACCCACAAATTAGAAGGAAGAAATATAAAATCTGGATCCGCTCGACGAAGTAGAAAAGAAGTTAATTCTTTGATATCTCAATAGTAAAGGCTACAGGAGATCGATTAATTCCTGGTTCCCAATTCCAGTCGAAGCAAATCTTTACAAACATTTCAAAAAGTAGTAAAACTTCGCGAAATAACAAAGAAACAATCATCACAAAAGTATATACTACTTTCTTGCCACGCAAAAAAAGTGCATTTAAATGACATAATCTTTAGTACGCAAAATAATCCAAAAATTATACGCACGTTTCTTTAATGCTAAACATGGCACTCATTCACGAAATATGTTCTTAATTTATACAGTGGAAGAAAAATGTTAATGACTTGATAAATAATGCATAAAATAATTTGAATTTTTTTTTTTTTTTTTTTTTTTTTTTTTTTTTTTTTTTTTTTTACAAGCCAGATTGTATCTGAAGTTCTCGATTTCTTTTACGGTGAAGTTTTTAATCCCTTGAAGCGCTTTTTGGAATTCCCTCTTGTAAGTTTATGACATCACGCGAGGAAATGCAGATGCTCTCAATGAAAGTATTCCATTCAAAATCACAATAGCCCAGCCCCGAAAAAAGACTCTATGCGGTGATCTAATCTCGACGGGCGATTAACCCGAGTAAGAAGCTATGACATTGAAGAAGTAATACCAGATACCTGTGACCCTGACAATGAGCTCGACACGAGGACAATTTCACCGAATCAAGGTCACCGGTTACAACAAAAGCCAACGCCATGCCGTCCGCAAGTCAGGTTTTTGGTGAATGTGGCCCCGAGGGCTATGCCATTTGCGCCCATTAATCTCGTGTCAATATCTTGTCTCTCTTAGGAAAATTCCAACATCTGGATAATCATGGGATAGAGGAAGAAGGAGGAAATAACGCAATGATGAGCTTATATTTTCCAGAATTTGCAATTCCGAAACGCTGGAATGAATGAAATCAGGCAAGCCAAGTTCCACACTGCATTTCAAAAAGTTGGTAATTGACGTAACATATCCTAGAGATCTTTCTTCATGCGGACTAAAGCTTAACGCCTTGACTACCATGTACATCACCGATGACTCGCAGTGGCCTTACTTTTCGGAGCCCTGTGCATCGATTGTATTTCACAGGTTTTTGTATTGTTTGAAACAGTGTGAGTCGCCGGTGCTTCGCAAAGGCACGGATTTATACGGTTAAATTTACTTCTACGGCTTCAAAATGTTGCTCGTATTCTTAATTTCCTGCTTCTGAGAGCTTTTTCCCATAAACTGTTAAATGATTTTTAACATATATTTTACTGCAGAAACTTTTAAGTAATTACTTGCATGAAAGTAAGACAACAAAGTTGTAACTAAAGGGGATTGTGTTGTTTATTGAAAAAGACTAGTGGTACATTTTAAGATGTTTATACATTCATTAAGATATTCATTTTTGGTTATATATGCTGCTTTACTGTTTGTATTGTAACATACTATTTGTCTAATTTTACTAATTTTTACTATCAAGGCAATGAACTTGTGTGTTACTTTACGATGAACTAAGTTGAAATCTATTTATTATTATTTATTTATCTATTTATTAAATATTCATAAAAGTATACTCAGACTCGGTACTGAACTGATTTTTAGGATAAATGGAACAAGAGTACACTAGAATTAAAAGACGACCCGACAGAGTATTTTATCTCAGTATTTTTATTCTTATTTTTATGACATTCTTGCCAACGGTTAGTGTTTAAAGTCCGTAAAGGTAGACGTTTACCTTATAATCCCAGCCATAACAGACCTTCTCATGCTTACAGTACAACGCAGCCGAAATGACTTATAATAAAACAGGTAACGAATTCAAAGTCACAATAATTTTTATTATGACTTTGTACTGGTTATTTATCAGGTGATCAGGAAAGAATTCGTTGCAGGTTACAAAAAAGAGGAGGGAAAATGTTCTTGGAGGGTACAGGAAAAAATATTTTTTTAAAAATTAATTTGATTTTTGAAATAAACACAATTATAGATATAATTTTAACTAGGCTTTTAAATCATTGAGTACATGAGTACACATCATACAGTTGCATGGTTGTATAAATGTTAAATAATATATAGTTAGTAACAGTTAGTTAGTTAATATTAGAAGATAAATAACAAGACATAAAGTAAGGAAAATATTCACTAGCTTTGTTTCACGGAAATACTTAAATACAAGTAAGACATCCTTTTTAAAAAGACGAATTAAAAAAAAAAATTAAGAAGTTCAAATCGAAACCGAATTCGAAAGAATACCAATGGTTACTAGAGTTGTTAGCTCTAGTTTCATTAAAACAAGACAGCTTAATCATGAACTTTTAAGACAATTAAACATCGCATTTGAAAAACTAATTCAACAAGCCAATTTTTACATGGAAAGGATTACATAATTAAAAAAAAAATAAAAGAAGAAAGAAGAAACCTACTCTGCCTTTTGAAATGCGCTAGTCATTAATGAAACGGCATATTGATTAAGGGATTTCATATACTAAGAAGAAAGCTATCTTGGAATTAAAAATAACGTGACAGAATATGCGTGAGAGTATATCTGAATATAATAGCTTAGTTAATTAAGGCTGCAGTGGAACAATAATGAAAAGAGCAAAGGCACATCCCTCCACTACCACCTGAGTTCTATTCAAGTCGTTTGTGTGCGCGCACACATATACACTCAGTATAAGTTAATGAAGAATTCGTTTAATGTTGCTGATCCCACGAAGCAGTACACTCAGTATATACACTCAGTATAAGTTAATGAAGAATTCGTTTAATGTTGCTGATCCCACGAAGCAGTTTATTTTTCCGGTTTTCTTCCTTTTGTCTTTCTCTCTCTTTCTTTTGTCATTTTATGTAGAATGACAACAATGCCAATGCCGAAAAGAAATACAACTTAGTTCTACGAAGTTCCTCAAAGACGAAAATATAGAAATTCGTGTTTTTTATGGCATTATATGCGATAATATTATTTTTAAATACTGCTTTTTTTTATAGAAAGCATTATGTAAGATAATCATGGCACCCTGATGCTAGGCATGTAATATCAATTTACCTCCCCCCCAGGATATACCCTTTTAATGGGTATATCGATTCCTATGGTGTGCACTCTGGTCAACTTCTCAGTGATGAGACACCTAAGTGAGACAGTGAAAGTTTTTTTTTCCCCCTCTAAATAATAGTAAATAAAATAGCTATTTATCTAAAAATTACTTATGGGCGACAAATAAAGGAGTACTTTCTAAGCAAAAAACTTTAAAACCACAACTTACCACACATAACAAGAAAATTCTGCTTTGAACAAAAGTCTCCTTATGCTTTATAAAACTTCAGCATAATACAGGAGGAAGAAATAAACTTTCTTGGTTTTGATAACTGCATAAGTTATGCAAGAATTTCCCAGTTCTTTAAAAAAAAAAATGAAAAATTTTCCAAAAAATTAGCCATGCTGAATTAATGCCTGTATGCTAGTATTTCGTCAGGCTTTCGTGAGAGTATCAGTATGCTTTTTTCTTTGCCCAAATCTCCAAGTCTTTGAATACAGATCTTAACAACAGTTCTTTATCTAGCATAAATTATTAGTCTTATGTTCATAAAATTGATGTCTTACTTATCAGATTCAAATTACCAGTGTTCGCCTAACCTGACCTTTATCCACACGCTCATCAGCTCGACGACTTCTGGCCTGCATTAATTTGACATCTCTTAGCACTTTAATGAGCATTTCCTAACTTCTGGCTTAAATATGAATTCTAAATTATTAATTATTCATTTTAATAACTTTATTATAAAAAACAAATTACCTTAGATATCGTTTAGGTTATTTCATCATACCATTCACAATTCGCAAACTGTTCTACAAGAGGTAGAGCCTTGTTTCTCAGGTACCCTGGTGTACCAAACACCGTTCCACGGAGACAGATCTTAACAAAATAACCCAAAGAATTTTCTATAGAATTCAGATCCGAAGTCCACTTATGTAAGTCATTGTCACTGAATTGAAATCACGCTTCTCTTCTCTCCCCCTCCCGAATGAGTACTACTTTCATTACCTTGTAGGAAATTCATTCTCTAAACGATGTGAGAACATAATGATGTAATGAACTGTAATAAAGGGTGCATAAGATGTCTTCCCAATTATTTCAGCATTCATTTTAATATCGAAGAATACGTTGTAATATTCTACTTAATAAAGCAGCCCCCACACCATAAATAAGCCTTCCTCAAATTGACGTTTAGAAAAATACAGCGGTTTACAACAAATATCAGCAAGAAATTTACGAAACCATCCTCTTCGTTGAAATTAAGCTTCTTTTCATCAGTAAATATAACAATCTTACTTCTGCTCCGAAAAAGAAACAAGCTTTATTGAAAATTCTTATCTAATTACAAGCTTCTGTCACCCGCTTCTTCAATTATTAGCAGTTGAGGCCTTAAAATTGTATTTCAAGTTTAGGTTTGAGCTCAACATATGGGTACCGGTCAGCTTATAATTCAAGAAAAGAAGTTCTGATAAAAAATACTTTCTTACAAATCCAATCCAAAATAACATTATTACAATTCAAGGCAACAAGTGAGGCAGCTCAGCCGCTCCGTATGATAAACTGGTTAACAGAGGCTGACTGCTAGCCTCTGTTAACCAGTTTATCATAGCCATACCAAGGCTTTGGGTTCGACTACTGCATAAGACTGGGTTGCATAAAGTGTGTCTTTCTCCTTTTTGTGAGGGTGTAATATCAATCGCTCCCTGTTGTGTATCCCAGGCAATGTTCTTGGCGACAAAACGGCTAAATAACTAAAAAAAAAGTGACAAATGGCTAAATGGCTCGATCAATTTCTACGAAATGCTTCCGAGCAAAGGTCCGGAAAATGTCAAAGAATTAATGCTTGGAAAGAAAATACAGCCTACCTGAAAATGTAAGCTTTCCATAACTTAAGCAATTCAAAAATAAATAAATAAAATAAAATAAAAATAAAAATAAGAAGAAGTCGTTTACTATCATCTCGAATCACCTTAAAACTTTAACAGTTGCCGCACCACCCATTCTATTTTGTTTTGTTTCACTAATAGAATTTTTAATTGTATTACTTTCGAAAACTCTCTTTTCCTACTAATAATAAAAGAACTGTGATAATGATACAGGCACAAACACTTAGTTTGCTATTCTAATTAACCATCCTGAATGCTCTTCCAGTCTTTCCTACCCACCCTACGTCAAGGAGAAAATGCTTGCGACCTTATATTAATTCTAACAGACACGTAGGGGAAAGTAAACCTTATAAAACATTTACCTTTGCGTTTTACGCATTTTTAACGAAACAGCTGATGCAAAATAGTGCCCATTAGTTTTATCATGTTTATTATTTTAAATATTTGTCCTCTTTGCATTACCTATATTAATTTTCATTTTATGCTATCTTGCATCCATCTACCAGCTTTATGACCTTAGATTTGATCTTTCGGCATCAACAATTTTTCGGAAATAAATTTTACGAAGGAACTTAGTTTAATTCTAGATCTAAACAGAATTGTCACAAAATTGTTTTTAAAATTCTGTAGAGCACGTGTTCAATCAATATAAGGTTTCAAAATATTGTATGAAATGGTCTGTTTGACGTTCAACAAAGTCTACCACTATATTTAACTACTTTGTGAAGATCAGGATGCAATAAGTAGCCCATATCGAACTGCTACCCACACTGATATGGTTACTGCTCTTACAGATGCATTTTCAATAGTCAGGTCTCAAGCTAAAACGCATGGGAAGTAATTGTAGACGTCAACAAATTTTGAGTAAAATATGGAAAGTTAATTGATTACATACGCAAAAATTATCTACTTTGAGCCTGTTTCGATTAGGTTACTATCAGTGTTGAGTTTATCGATACTGAGAACAATACTTCTCTAACAGTTCCAGACTACCACTTACACTGGCCTACAGGACAGCCCGGTAATTCGGTTCAGGTTTTGTTTCCGATAACTGAATGGCCTCGTTGCATGCAGTTTTCGTGATATTCCTCGTGTGTCATGTAAGTTCAAGTTTTTTTTTTTTTTTTTTTTTTTATGTGCTTTATGAAGAAATTCCTTACAAGACAGATCTCCTCCCGAGCTTTGCAAAATGAATTAGCCAAATCTCTAAACACCCGCTAACTGATTTTTCGAGTTTACACAGCTGTTTTGATTGACTTCAGCGATCGTCCGCTGTATCAGAAAGACAAGACGATCCAGGGCCCCTGACTGCCCCCGCAAAGCAAAACAGTTAGAAGGATCCTCCTATCAACGCATTAAGCATAATTTACATAGAATTTTATTTTCTACGCTGTCATAATTTCTTTCCACGTAGTTCCAGTTTCCTCTCGAACATCCGTGAGAAAAACTAGACGAAAAATTGGTTAGGAATACCCGCGTGAGAGTCTGCGATGCGAATAATTCAAGGAAAGAATATATTTTCGTGGAGAATGTTTCTTGGAAAACTGACGAGGGTTTATATTACATATCAAGCATTAAAATGCTGAATACTTAGCTTTATGTCTAAGGAAGAAAACAGAGTTTATTTTAAAAATATTTTGTGCAAGTTGGGTGAAGAATTTTATATTAAAATAATTATTTATAAAATGAAGAACAATTTTCTTTGAAAACAAACACACTCATGCACCAAAAGCAGTATTAGTGTATTAAAATAATAATTATAAAAACCGATAGCAACAATATTTACCAATATTAGAATTATATTAATATTGAATCCCTTTTTCAAAAATAAATGAAATAAAACAAAAATAAAGTCCTTAAACAAGAACTTCAAATTAATCAAGTCAATCAACATTAAAATATCGTCGAGTAATAATGCACCTGATTTATTACGAGATATCTTCATCGTGGCCATAATTTTGTCACCGCATCAATCGACTGATGAAATAAAAATCGATTCCCAGCTAACATTAGGAAAAATAATAAAAATAAAATGGTATCTCATTTAAATGTATGCAATGTTTTCAGTCCTAAATGCGTCATTGAAATTATTCGTAAATGGTTATGGAACATTAAAAGAAAATTGTTTAATAGCAAAACAGCATCGCGCATATTTCTTAATATTTTCTTTCCTGTGTTCAACTTTTAGTTGTTACGAGTTTCATTTCGATAAAGTTAACTTTTATTTAAAATATACCTCTGTTCCCGTTGTTAACGAGAGTGCCTTATTTCAGTAAACCTTACATATGAACTATTAACGACAGTTATCTTACTTGAGTAAACCTTACATGACATGAAAGTAGCAATATGCGACAGTGAGAGTGACTCTCGTCTGAAAGAAAAAGAGCTTGAACAGGTGTCATTTTCAGCTTCACGTAACGGTGTTACTCGCACCGTGCCATTGATCATAAACTGTGATAACCCCTGATACGAATCCACGATATGTAGCGTTATATGCTCTAAGCAAAAGATTGCATAATTTATTATAAGGGTTAATCTATCAAATTTTCATGTACTAATGCATCACACCAAGATAAGAAAAAGTCTAAAACGAGATAAGAATCCTTGGAACTCAGTCAATGCATTATCCATGAGTGATCAGTGTCAAGACCACCTCAAACCGGAAGTCTGTAATTAAGAACTTTATAAACCCATAAAATGTTTTACCAAAACGCTTCCTAATGGCTGGATCATTACCCAAAGGGAAATTAGAAACCAAACAAAGCCAATTTTATGTCATTTGTATTTGGAGATATCATTACAACGAAATTGCCTTGTAATATTATGTTGTTCCTCGCAGATAATTCATTTTAGATGACTAGACTCTTCAGACGATAAGAACTGACATCAAAGTTATATTAATCGTTAGAGTTAGAAAATGACACTGATACGAGAATTGCCTGTTTCTGACACATTTATCACCACATATTTAATCTCTTGGGATTTCCTAGGAAGCAAAGCGATACAAATATTTCCTGGATTTTGATAGTCTCCAAAATGTGCTTAAAAGAATAAACGTCTTCCTACATTTCAAAATGCTTATTACATACCATTCTCACTTAGCATTACTCAAAACCATAATGGAAAGCTAGATCAAGTTTAATAGAATTTTTGTGCGAATTCGTTTCAAAATTCGCAAACAGATGCCCAATGAAATGTTGTAAGACTATGTATTTCTCATAGGCAGATTTTTTTAAGAGTTCGCTTTTGAATTCTTCATTTACATGCATATACAATCGTAAATACAAGTCACTGGAATAAAAAGTTACATAAACTAAACTAAATTAGATTAGAACTGTTCCACTTTTGAACTAGAACTGTATAGAAATAAAACTACAGAACAGATTAAAAGCGTAATAAAGGAATAAATATACTACTGTTCCGTGCAGATGTGTTGCACGAAAATCATAAGAACTGAGAGGAACTGATCAAAACTCTGAATATAAAAGATAGCACGGATAAAGGAATCCGATACAATCGTCATCTACCGTACGGATATTATGATAAAGTATCGTTCCTTTTGATATTCAGTTCTATTGAAAATATGTTTTTTTTTAAACTTTACCCTCAACAGTATCTATTAATGATCGATTTATAATTTATAAATCAATGTGGTATTATACTAACAAAATTAAACTCAAATTTTTTTTTTTTTTTTTTTTTTTTTTTTTTTTTTTCCCGAGGTACGAAAGTTGGAAAATCAAAGACGCCCTCGCCAAGATTCCGGCAACATATCTTCCAGTACTAGCTGGACGTGATTACCACTTATACTATAACAGCACCTACGAAAGATTGCGATAATATTTACATTTTTCATCACTTAAAGGGCGACTTGCCTGGTGCACAAGACCTCAGTCGAACAAATCCAGGTGGTAAGGAATTATCGTTCCCTACATTTTACTGAGCCACTGTATAGACAACCCCCCCTTCCGCGCTTAAAGCAAAAAGCGTGAAAAATTAACTATTCCTTGGGAGGCATTCTAACCAAATCTTTTAATGCAGCCAGAAATACTAACCACTTACACTGCGAAAGCAGGTTTGGGAGATAGCGATAATTCTTTACAGATTCATTTGCTGCTGAAAGATTTCAACAGCTTAATATTGCCTTAGTTGAGCTTACCTATGAAAACAGGAAAGATTAGCAGATGAAGTGAAGAGTTGACAAGCCAGTATATTTATCCCTCGTTCTTTCATTAAAAAGGGAAAAAAAATTCTTGCAATGCTTATTCCTTCCAGTAAAAAGCGATCGTTTTTTCAATATGAATGTGATACATCTTCTTAGCTTAATGTCGAATATACCATCTTCAGTTACAGGGAGATAAAAAAAAAAGAGTTTAACGTTAAATAATTTAATTTTGAAATTAACTAAGTCCAATTAAGATGCATCTAAAATACAGCTTTTTTTTTTTTTTTTTTTTTTTTTAAATATATGAATCTACAACACTGAAATCTCAAACGGCATTTCTCCCTTTTAAAAAATAAGAAAACAAACATATAACAAATGAAATCCTTCATTCACATTTCCTTAAATAAATAGTAGAAAAATAGACGAAATTTGTCGCATATTCTTGGAATTTCATTCATATATACTCTTCCCTTCCTTCTCCCGACACCAAGTAAATGACCATGTTCGTTTTCATACGAAACACAAAAATCTTTAAGTTGACAAACGATGTGTTGCTATTACAAACTATGAAATTACTTGTGGAAAAAATCAAAGCAGAGGGCTGTGAATGATGGGATCCTGAATAGATTGCGTGCGAGGATTCAATACAAATTATTTTGAATACCGCTTGATTGAGTGGAAAAAGATTAATCAAGATATAAAGCCATACTTTTTATTTAATTGTCAATCCCACTCAAGGTGTTGCATGGACACTTTCATTCTTCTGTCAAAATCGGTAAACATATCTTAACGGTTAACAGAACATCGCATCCCCAAGGTCATATTTTGAAGTAATTTTTTAAACATAAAAGGGAAACAGCGCATCAAAAAGAAGCTTGCGAAATGATATCCGGTGGCAAATTGCTCAAACATTTTAAAACGCTGTGTTGCTCGGCATTAAATTTAAAGTAAAAATGAAATTCCTAAACTACGTACCGTAGATTTTTATTAACTGAAACTACAACCTAATTTATTTTCATAGCGCTATACTGAATAAAATGGGATCCTTAAACATTAATTACCAAGAAATTTTGATGTGTGATCTCTAATTAGGACGACATTTTTGCAGAATACCTTATTAAGAGTGCTGTGGCTAGAAAAAAAAAAAAAAAAAAAGAGGGAATATACTATGGCTAAAGCAAAATTTTAAGCAGTTGAGAAATTAAATTTATTTTAATTTCTATTATTTAACGTTTAAGAATAAAAAAGAATTGTTCTTGGTATAGTGATACTGTGATAACATTAACCGAATGTCGACATTAAGCGATGAGAAAATTATCCTTCAAACTATCAATGGAGATTAACTAATTTAGTATAAATATAAGTAAAAACAGTCGATGTTTAATTTCACAGCATTTCAGTTAGGAAAAGAGGTCATTAATAGTTGAATGTCAGCAATTATTACGTAAAAGTTCCTTTATAAACGGTTCACATTCGTAATGTTTCTGGAAATTATTTGATCGATGGTGTACCCCTAATCTTAAGACTCACAGAGCATCCTTCATTTCAGCATTGGCGGGAAATTAACCAATTTCATCATCTTCTTCTTCACGAAGTTTATCACATGAAATGTGCTTGGATTTGATTCAGGAAACAGCTTGCAAATACTTTTTTCCATCATTGATGCTGCAATTTGAGCTTTTTCATCAATATCTATCCAAGCATTAAATTCATCACAGTTCATGTTGGAGACATTTTTAATTCTTCAACTTCCTTTATTTCATTTTGTACCAAAAAAATGTAAATCAAAATTATAATTTAAATTAGCAATAGTTCTTAATTCCCCCTCTCTGTTCTAAAAATCATAATAACTTTTCTGTACTGTGTCATTTCTAGATCAATCTACCTTGCATGCCTTGCGTAATGCTACTGACGTAGCTAATTCGGAACCTGAACTCAAAATTTCGAAAACTGAAACCTTTCTAACCTAAGCCCAAACCTTCTCTTGGTGATCCTCCATACTGGATAACTGCGCACTTTAGTTTCATCTCGCCTGTACCGATGATACTACTTCGATCCCTTTGCATAGGAACACGACAATGCCGTTATCTAAAATGTGATACACTGTATAAAATTAGGGGTGGGTTGCATATTGCGCCCGTGATGAAGAATATGTTTCGATAATTAATTCGTGTCCAGTAATAAAATTTACGTTCGATTCGGCAACGTCTGTCTACAAGTCTCCTTCGAGTGTCATCTTTCTAAATACGCAGTAAAGTCTCTCCAAGTTATAATTCAGAGAACCACCGGCAATACATTGCAGCCATCTTGTTATCAGTCATCATATAAGTCATCTTGTTACATATGTATATATTTATATATAACAAATAAGGAAATTTAGCTTTTCATGCGATTTCCCTGTTCCTGTACTTATTTACAAACAATTACATATAAGTACTGTAAGTTTTATATTGAAAAATAAAATTATAAGAAGTTTGACTCCAAAGCTGACAGAGAAATTTAATTTGACAAAAACTGACTGAGATATTTAATTTCAAAATTCGCAATTTTTGATGTCATTTTCAATTTTTCTTGAGGGATCGGTTAATTAAGGTAGAATAAGTTGAAATAAGTTGAAATGTAGTGCAGCGAAAAAAGTGTAGAATTTAATAGGCCGTAAAAGGAAGTCACGTGATGTCCACGTCAGAGTTTTAGCCGAAAGGGTCAATTTGCCCAGAAGGGCTATTAATTTCGTTTTGGCATTTTGCGTGGATTCACTATAAACGGCGAATCACTTTTTAAATTGCTACCACCAGATATTATATTTAAAGAAATTAAATAATCAAGAATCTACATAAATGTATGTATGTTTCTCGCATTGTAATAAAACAACGGTACCTAGAGAGATTAAATTTTGAATAACGTATGTCTCCACCCGAATATGGGCATCTGGAAGCCAGAATTTGGAATTTGTTTATTATCTGTTTCATATTTTGTAAAGCATGTATGTGTTTTTTATTAAGAAACTCAATGATTTTAAAGCGAACAATGGCAACACAGTACGAAAGAAAAAAAAAAAACATTTATATCTCCAGCGCGCGAGACAGTGTATCGGAAATTCCAAAGATACGCTCTTTTAAATATTTTGAGATATCGCTGTTGAATTGAATTTTATGGTTTAAGTGGGAAGAACATGATATTTAATAAATAAAGGTAACACACAAAACGTTAAAAATGCGCCCCTTTGGGCGCAATATAAAATCTGAAAGTTTTCAGATTTTTTTTTTTTTTTTTTTTTTGCGACATTACTTAGTTTAAAAAAAATTATTCTACAGTATTTTGATAACATTAACCCAATTAATAGTTAATCACGATAAGCGATGTATTGTCCAAGTTCTCGTATACAAATAGTTGGGACTTTGGCAATACCCGAATGATAACATTAAAAACGATCACATTAAGCGACGCTTAATAGCGTCAATTCTTATAATATATAAATACAAAAGCATAAGTAAAAAATCTTTCAGGGGGTTGAAGTCAAATAATTGCATCAACACATTTTTATTTAATCATTTAATTTTGGGTGGTCACATGTATTTCATACGATAAAACATTGCATAAATACGAAACACATGTATTATACACACATCAATACGAAGACACATTTTTTACTCGATTATGTGTCCCTTTTGAGGACGTCCATATTCTAAAACTATGTGAAATAGTACTGCATTATCAGCTAATTATATTCACTGAAATTTAAAATTGCATTTCAAATATACGACGACTAATTTAAAATAGATGACCCTCTTAAAAGCTTCACAACATCAGCAAAATTTCAAAGAAGAAATCCTAGGTAAAATTTCGGGAAATGGGGGAAAAAAAAAACTGTTTGCATTTTAGCGTTTGGCCAAATTCAAGACAGCTTTCCTTGATTATAGAAAAGAAAATAGTGACTCGAAAATTCAATCCTATCTGGAATAACAAATGGCGAACTTTCGCCCGCTCAGTCCCACTTTTGTGTTTGCTGCTTACTACTCTCAAAAGCCATTGCCAATTATACACAAATCTATGCGTTCATCTCTTTAGAAAACTCCTCTTTAACACTACCACGTACGTAACTTTTTATATACGCGGTCCAACTTCTAGTACGTCAGTCAGCAATGATTTATAAGAAACGCAACTAAACTCGGTCTGTTATCCCCCCTTTCTTTTCTTTTATCTTTCAATCCTAAAGTATGTTCGAATTTCATTATGGAGCCTGGCTTCGAAGTCGTAAAAGAAACAAGAAAGTCATAAACTTCAAATTTTTACGCAGGGTCAACCAATCAGAAGGAGGAGCAGGGATTAACTTAGGTGAGCGAAAGGGTTACAGCTTGTGTAAAACTTAAAAAGGCAAATTCCGAATTAAGCTTTTCGTCAGGTGTTACGCGACTGAAATAATAATGCTCCCTCTAGCTCAGTTCTGAATATATACAGAGGCGTGAAATATTTTTCTTTTCTTGATGCGCTAATAGGATTAACGTTTAACTTCCCTGTTACAGAAAAAAAAAATATATGGGGAAAAAAATGAGGCTCAGTCGCGAAATTGGATGATAACAGGCTACGAGAAACGATGCAAAATGATCCCAGATAGAATGGAATTGAGTATTACTGCGGAGGCTTTCAGCAACTTGAACCTTAGATTTATTTACGGATTTTATATTCGCCGTAGGCAAAAGGAAGGATTCATTTAAACGTAACGAGAAAAGGAAAAGGATAATTAATAAAGAGCGCAATGCAATGTTTCACTCGATACCATCTTTACCTTTTATGATAATTCTAAATGCACGTTACCCGCTCTAACAACTTATTAATCAACAGCAATTTTATATGGCCCTTTTCTTTTGTTCTGCAGGCAGTACCTCCGATGTTTGCATTGTATATGAAGATGTTCAACAAACTGTTAAATCATACAATCAAAATAAGTTTCCGAGGTAACCTCACAATCAGATTTTCCATTTAGATCGTATACCGAAATTGTGTGACCATGAAACTATAAAATTTGTTTCCGCCATTTCAGTCCAAGCTTATTCCAAGTTTTGTTCATCCTTGTTTTTGAAGAATTAGGCATATCTGCCCAAGCAGAATTATATCAAGAAAGAATTACTGACAGAAACTGGCCTATATTTAAATTACATATGACGAAAACTAATTTGTTTCAAAAGGATTACTTCCGTAGTTTTTTAAATCCATATCAAAATTTTTATACAAACAGGAAGTATGAAAGAAATCTTACTTTCCAAAAGGTAAATATTGGGAAAATTTCTTTTGAATTTAGTTTTGGGTAATTTTAGTAGCTAACAAGTTATAACAATAAAAATGATTTTATTTTTTTTTATCGTCAAAGTCTGGACATTTGTAACTCACGTGTTTTGCAATAGAAACAGTATAAATTTCCTTAATAATAATAACATCATTTTCAAAATTGAGTAGTTATGAAAACGAACGTTTAATAATTTCATTATTAAGTGCAATGAAAGTTGCAGATTTTAAAATTAGATTTAGCACATAAAGTACTGCATTGCACTAAGCATTTCCAGAAATCTGTATAAGGTAAAAACCCGGAGCGTAAACAATAAAATTTACTGCGGAACTTAATTCCTTTCCAAAATTGCAATCTTTCAGTGTTCTTTCTCAAATATTTAATTTTTCTAACAAAATTATCTCAAAAATCAGTTTTAACACGTGAATACTCTTGAAGCTTTCTATATTCAACAAAATCATAGTATTCTAATTCCTAATTTTAATCACAATCTCTATTATCCGTCAGTTTTTTGCTTAGTAGGAAGAACCATTAATTTCTTCCCTACTCTTAGTATCACATTTAACATTGGATTTGTCATCTTTATAGTGTTGAATACTTCTGTATAATAGTCAGCTTTATTCAGTGCAAAATACTGTTAGATTTGTGTAACATTTTAGTGCCTGAATACACTACAGGAATAAATTAGAATGCATAAGACATTGTTCAACAATTATAGTGCAGAAAGTATTGTGGTGTAGTGGCCGAAACCGCTATGCAAACCCTGGGTTGTGACATCAGGTTGAAAGCAAAACACAGCATAATAAAATTTATTGAATGCTAAAAAAAATGGCTACATACAATTCTGCAGAGAAAAACCTATCTTTTTCAAAAATCAAATTCTATACATTTTACGTGCGAGAGCAATTCGTGGCTCTCGAGCTTGCGTTTTTAACATTGCCAACGATTTAATTATTTTAATAAAGACTATTTTAATAACTACTGAAAACGTGTTTGTAAGTTAAAAAATAATAATTTTCAGCTTATATTCACGAGACATCCTTGTCCATATTAATCTTCAGTCTCTTCTTCTTTTATGTGACCTTATGACAGTATTATTTAAAAATTGCTTGATGCGGTTGTTTGCAAAACTGATGTCAGCTATTTAGATTACTGTCGCGGAGGATTTACACAGGATTTCTCAACAATTTTTAAAAATTCATGCCATCAAATTTTGCATTTAGCTTACCATTCAAGTTTGCTAAAACAAAACTTACATAAATGTAAGTTTACACGAACGCTTAAATTTGCACGCAATAAAAATCTAAATTCCTAAATATCTAAACTTATATTGACTCTTGAAATAAGTTTAACCACTTAAATGTCATGTAAGCGACAATTGTTTAATAATTTATTAAGTCTACCACACAGTTAATTATTTACCTTGATTGGCGTTCATTGTTTATTTGCCCTTGAAAATGAATTCGAAATGCAAAACCGAGTGATATCCATATATTAAATAATACTGTATAAATATCCGCGCACAATATATATGTGTTTATGTGTATGTATGCAATAGAAAGAAAATTAAGTTAGTTTAATAACCAAGTAAATGCAAATTTTGTCACTCCAAAATTATGTAGTAAGCGCAGTTGTAACATACATAGTATAATAATAATATTTATAACAGTTTCCTGCAAGGTTACGCGTAAGTAATTAACAAATTGGACTATGTAAAATTCGAGTTATGGTTAAGTATACGCAATGCATTACTTACGTAACTTGCGCGGGAAGGTACTGCATGTAGAAAATAATTGCCTGTTTTTGACAACTTACACAGAAGTATTATTGTTGCTTATAATGTTTTAAAAAAGCAAAACAAGATAACCGAAGTATTTCAACTGTTACAATTCACTGCCACAAGACGTGCCGTTCCAAAGGGCCCGTTTTCGAATCACAGAGTTCATGGATGTTTATAGTGTCTGTGCGACAGAGGAACACTCGAAATATACGGAGAATAGAACTCTTCTCGAGAGAATGGTAGTAGCGGAAGACCTTCACACCGCCCCCCCCCGGGGTGTTCTCTCTCAGAATCCCATCTGAGCTGGAAACTTACAGTTAGCAAGGCGAGGCGATACCTAATATGCCTAGACGTATGCACAGGTGCCGGCTTTGCATCAACCTTTCATAATTCACTCAGTTTTATTGTTGTTAAACGCCGCCCTGAATGTATAGTGGTTAGGGTAGCCTACTGCGACAACAAAGGGCCCGGGTTCGAATCCTGGAGAAGGCATGGATGTAAACTGTATGCAATCCTATGAAGGTCTCTTCCTAGGATTACATCCTTATGACTAATAAAATGACCACCACTACTTGCCTTTGTAGTGGCGAAAGCCTAAAAATGGCTAGCGCCCGCCCTTAAGAAAAAAAGTGTTGTTAAGGTCAAGCTTTCCCTAGAGTGCTATATTTTTTCAACGAATCGTTTTTAAAGAGCAAACTGAGTATATTTTACTGAAGATATAATAGCTAACTCATATTGAATAAATAAAATAGCCAAGAGAGTTAAGACGATTTCAATCCTTTTACGCAGAACTGATGATCCAATGAACTCATTTTTTTATTAGCTTCAGCTCGGATGGATTTAAGAAGAAGCTGCATACTTACAAAGCCAAGCTTCAGTAATCAATTCAGATGAAAAGTTGTGTTTTGAGTAAAAAATAAATTACTAAAGGTTTAGAAATTTTTTCAAAAACTATAAATCTCAACCATAAACATCGATTTTATTCATCGTACAGGCCTTTTTTATTCTCCTAAATAGCTTACAGTGTTTAAGTTTTTCGGCGAAACCATCATCATTGACAAAATGAACTTTTTCGTCTATAAGCCATGCGTGATATTGTTATATTGTAAGAAGTGCATCAAGAAGATAAATGCATTATGCTGAATCCCCAGATTTCTTTCATTGCGGAAAGAAAATATTTCAGCCTCAACAACAGAACAGCTACAGTTGATTTAAGTTTTTGACTTTTATTGAAAATATCTTTTTCAAGAGACGATAACCATAGGCAAATGAACAGTATGGTATAAAAACCTTTCTTTCAGTTTTTGATTTAAAAAAAAATACTCAGTTTATTTTCGTTTTTCTTTTCTTGTTTTTCAGCAAAACTTTGAGATTACGATGCCGATGTTTTGGATTTTCAACGATTTCATCATATCTTTCTCTATGCTTATTGATACTCACAAAATCGTTTAACTACGCATGATTATCACATTAATTTTATATCGCGCCACGCAGTTACTAGGAAAGAAGCATTTGTCTTCATTCCGTTTAGTCACTTTAAAAGCAAATATTAAAATAATGCAAGCATTTTGTTAATCTCAAACAAGTTAAAAAAAATTAAAATAGTTGAAAAGCTCACTTAGAAGTATTTTTCTAAGAAGACATCGAAAAAATGAATCCTTAGTTAAAAAAACTCTTTTTTTCTGATATTTAATTTAATAAGTTTACAGCTTAATTCTTACTTCACATATATTTCTCATACTTTAATTGATACGGTTTTTCTAACAATAATAAGATATATTCCTAGTTACTATTACTCTCTTTAATCTCTTTCATGCTCTCCTGAAAATATTCAGCATCATTTACAGTTATATAATCTTTTTCTCTGTATCACGACTCTGCAATATGAACCATGTCATACATAAATGTACATATTTGTAGAGATATAAAAACACATATAGGAAAACTTCACTTTACTTCCCCACCTATTCTATATTATAATTTTAGCACGATACAAAGTTAAAAAAAATTAAAACTGTAAAAGAAATAACAACTTTTTAAAGCGTTTTAAAAGCCGCTTCTCCCTGAGGGCTAGAAAAAAATTAACAACCACAATGATACGTAACACACCCTGAGATTAAAGCGCAGTTCTATGAAAATTCGAAATAAAGGATATTTCAGCGAAAGAAAGCTGTCTATGTTAGTAAGTGGATATAACTTCATAGCACTCAAAAATAATAATAATCAAAATCAATTCTTCTTTGACTGCTCTGCAGTTTTATTCTCAAAAAGGGAGAGGAAAGGGGGGAAATGCTACCCCAACAAACATCGTTTTTCATAACATAATAAATTTTTGCTACTCTTAATTTTCTTGAACTTGGCCTTTAACATAAAATTCAAGATTAGTGAAAATCATAGAAAGACCACCTTAATACTACGTAGTTGCTTTAGACACTTTGCGAAGCGGAGGTTACTTTAGCTACTGCATAGTTTTTAAAAATGGCCGTTAAAAACCCCTAACTATTAAATTCCTCCAATGTCCGAGTGGTTAAAACCACTAAACACTGATAACTGTCTAGGAAGTGTAATGAAAACCGCTAAACCGTGGTCAAAAGCCTTGAACTCGGTTTCAAATCCACGCGTACGGGCTGGCTACTTTCGTGGTGTAACGCTAACAGAAGCCAGTTGTCCTCAGAAAGTTGCCTATCAATGCATCCTTTCTCTAAGGTCTATATCACACACGCATTTGTTTCACACGAACAACTGTTTCGGACAATGTTTCTGCCTGGTTTCCCCTGTATGAACCAGTTTCCCCTGTATGAACAATATAGCAATCTGTGATGACCGGCTGGTTTGACAAAGCAGAAAAATTGTTCCAAACAGTTGTTCTTTCGAAACAAACGGATGTATGATAGCAGCTTTAAGCAGAACCCTTTGGTGCAATTTACAGTGTCCAAACAACAAACTTATTTATCTTTCTCCATTACATTCGTCTTGCTTTCAGGTAGCCTATGATGCTACAATTTTTTCAAATTAAATAAAAAAAATTCTGTGCTGTAGGAGGGGAAGCTATTGGATTGGATTTTTTAATTATGCAAAGCACCTATGATTACCTGCCTAAGGGAAAGAATGTCTTAGTAAAGAGCTTTCTAAGGAAAATTGGCTCGTATTCACGTTATACATGGGAAGAAACACGAGAGGAGGAAATAAATTGCATTGCCCGCAATAAAATGTTTACTTTCAAAAGCAAAACGGACGGTAAACTTGCAGACGCAAGAAGGAGAATAAGAATGAGTAGTACATCTTACAAAGAACAGGTTATCAGTAGCCTATTAAACTCTTAATAATTTTTTAAAAATTATTTCTCCAAAATTTACACGGCCCAAGTTTATTTCAGAAATAGCTTCTTTGTTCGTTTTCAGTATTAAAATAAGTAGCTGGCACTTGTTACAGTTCATTAGCAAAATATTTTCTACAAAACATTTATTAACTTTTTAGCTAAGACAAATATTCTTTTCAGAAGAAAATTATATTGAGTTATATTTCATTTTAAATGGATATAAGACTTAAATGCCTATAAACTACTTCCCTTCAAAACGCATGAAATTTATTACGGAAAAGAAAAACTTCCGCGAGTCTAACGCAATGTTGGCAACGCATGTTAATTTCAGCAAGTTACCAGTTTACTTCTACATGTTCATAAAATGTGTCTTGAGCTAAAGTTTGCGCATGAATAGTGCCTTACAGGGGAACCAATAAAAATTTAGCGTACATAACGTGCATACTATTTCCACAGAGGGCATAACGATCCGGTCTGAGGAAGCTCAGAAGCAATCTAACAAGGGACCGAGGCAGGTAAATAACCACATTGTTAAACAATTTTCCAAAACAAATTGCGTGTCTCCATTGACTGAGGAGGAGTAATAACCCTCATGCCTTAAGCGTCATTGTCACTTAATAGCGTGATAGTTGCTAAGAGTCATTACATAAGCTTCCATGGCAATTCAGTGGCCTTAACAGCTGTTAGAAGCTTTCTTTTACTCCTATAATTGCTGAAATAAGGAACTCTTCTCGGTTGACAACATTTAAAGCTTACATTTTTTTCCCAAAGTAATTTATTGAGAATGAAACGTACATCGCTGTGATTTTGCATGTCTAGCTATTCTTTTGGTTTGCAAAAGTTTTAAAAACGTAGATTCGCGTAAGCTGCGCGTAATTTGCAAGCGAATGAGGAATTAATATAAGGAAGCAAGCACACACAAATATGACAACGTATGCTAAATGTAGAGATATGAGATATAATTAACTAAGTCGTTACTCATATACCTATGCAATTATTAATATTAGACTGTCAGAAAACAGTTAAACTATGTGAATGGGTATTATCTTAATATTTACCAGACTTATGCTTTTCTGATAGAACTGTGCTGATGTACTAAAATCAAGAAAGTTGCGCATCATCAATAAGACGCATTAAACACTAAAATAGTATAGCTTCTAAAGAGTATGAAAATTTACGTCATTTAACCATTTGTATCCACCAGACGGGGAGGGGGAAGGAAAAAAGCTATTATTTGGTGCTTGTGCCTTTTCCTGTAGCAGCAATTTCGCTTCCCTTAGAAAATCTTCCATGAAGGCATACCTCCCCTTAGATAGCCCTCGAATGCTTTGCCGTGATCAAACAAACCAAGCACTAATGTAGGGTTACTCTGCAGCCTATCTGATTAAATGTCATTTACTTTAGTTACTCCGGAGGTAAATATAGTTTTTAGCATTATTATCATTACTTTAATTTCTGGCGGATGCTTTTTATCGCTTTTAATATATAATCAGATCAACTATTATGGGACTAATAATAAATGAAACGAAAGATATATGTATTATTTACTTTAGTCCTCTAATAGAAAATAATACAAATATCTTTTGTTTCAATATTGAGTAAACCCTAGATTTCCACGAAGAAAAGAAATCAGAAAACTCGTGAAAGAATCAAAACGTCATCACGTTCTCATGAAGAATACGCTAAAGGACATGGTTGTAACAGGAAAGTGTATCGTTTTTGGTAAATTATGATTAATTTTACCACCTTAGGAAGCGCCGGAGAAGGGATAAGAAACATATGCCAATTAATTTCTAAAGCTGAATTAGCAGTTTATTATAGCTGGTTAATCGCATGCGGATATATTATTCTTGTCTTAAACAATATCTTCGCTAATAAAAATAAGACTTAAACACTACAACTAAAACCGTTCAGAATCTATGCTAAAAGTACTTTCTTAAACAGTTATGCTGCTAAACAGTGCACCTAAATATTAGCTTAGGAATGCCTACTTTTAATTCTACAACCTTGATAACGATTCAAATGATAAACAAAGACTTTCAAATGTAAAATTAATTTAATGATGACTTAGTACTTTACTGAAAATAATTCGATTTTGAATGCTTTACGTTTATGATACTTAACAATTATATTAAATTCCTAATTATACATAAACTAAGAAACCTGTAGTATTTTTTTTTTTTTTTTTAAATGAAGTAGATAATCGTTTGACTATGCATTAGCAGACATCATCAAATATAGCAAGGCTTTACTGACAGATATATCTCTACACTGCTTCGATCGAAATTCAAGAGTCCTCAGCAAATATATGAATGCATACATATATATGAATATAATAGAATGGATTTTTAATACAAAAATTGTATTAAAAATCCATTCAAATGTTAACATATGGAATGAAAGAAAAATATATTCGTCCTTCTCACTGTTTATAGCAATAGAAAAAGAAGTAATAATGGTATACTATTATGACATCATTTCCCTTATTCTTGTAACGGCCCACCAGCGGCCGAGCGGTAACGTCGCTGAACGCTGGTAGTTCGGTCCGAGGTTCGAATCCCTCAAACGTGCTGGTTGCATGGATGTTTTCGTGGTTTTTCCCATGTGCAACGTGTATACGAGCCAGTTTTCCTTAAAAAGTCCTCCTCGAAGGCATCCCTCTCTTAAGGCAGATAGCCCTCGAGTGCTTTGCCGTAATCTAATAAGCCAACTATTCTTATAACTTAAAAGCTTAAACTAATGGTACTTAAAAACTTGTAAGCAATTTATGTTTGGGAAAGTTGCCATAATTGTAAAGAATATCATACATCCAAAATTAACAAAAGAAGAAGATTTTCGATATTAAAAATGAACAATTATAAATATAGTCAAACTCGGTTACAAAGACCACATGTACAAAGCGATCACGGAAATATGAGCAAATAAAATAAAAAATTACATTTATTTAACTGTATTGCAATATACATACGGAAATATATAGCTTCAACAGCAACAAAAAAATTTTTCCCGACCCTTACAACGAATTCAGGTACAGATATAATATTAAAGTCTATCTTTTCTTATTATGTATTAAAGCCTATCTCTTCTACTTCACTTCATTCTTTAGAACTCTCATCGACACATTTATTTAATATGCGTGTTCCTTTTCACGTGAAGTAATTATGCTACGAAAAGTACTCAAAAACAACATTAACTTTTAAGCAAAATAAATGCAGTAAACATTAAAACACCTGATGAAATGAATATTGATTCAAAAAATATTGGACACTGTTTATGTTATTTTAAAACAGGATACGAGCTGCCTTGCTTAGAAAATAATCTGTAGAATAGTTAAGGTAAAATAACACTTCTTATGCGGAATGATTAACAAAACAGAAAACTTCAAAAATAGATAAAAGCATTTTATATAAGACTGGTTCACATACTTCTGTGCAGATTGTAAGCGATTAAAAGATTAATAATGTTTTTATCGGATAAAATGCTAAATAAAGGATATATCTAAAAAATTCTCATTGATAAGGGAAAAAAAAGTAACCGACCAACATGCCTAAATGAATTTTTCGAAAACCATTTGAGAGGAGATAAAATATTCCTTCGATAAATTGGCCTGGACACCTTTTTGAATGAAATTCCTTACGGTAAAATGGGCGTTTCGATTACGCGGAGTAACAAACAGGCTTTTCAAACTTCAGTGCATCGAGCCATAATTTGTAATTATTTACCAAGTTTTCTGAATATAATTTTGATGAATCGATCTGATGATGGTAAGTTATAAATTAGCTCATCAAATTACAACTGATAATACCAAATTGTTAATAAGATTGAAATTAGCTGCATAGTTTTCCGGGAAATTCTCTTCGGTGAAATGTTTTTATTGTATTACTACCAGCAAATTGCCTTCGATGAACTGACCTAGACCCTGAAGAAGGTTTGTCATGTCGCGCTTCCCCTCCCGAGGACATAAAATTGCTTTTTTAGCGCGAAATTGATTTTTAGTTGAAAATTGAAAGCTGTTCTTTGATTTTTCAGACTGCAGAATTACTATTTTTTAATATTTTAATTTATTGCCAAATAGTCGCTTTCGATCCGTAACTTTTTGTTGTATCTTCAAATAGTATTAATAACCAAAGGAATTTCTCTCTAAAAGTAGCCGGCATTTTGGTGTATCGAAATGGCATATACCGCTTGATGCTTGAGGCATTTGTGATCACTTCTGCCTACCTCTTAAGTTAGTCATTTCTTCTGCCATAAAATCTAAAGTATGTTTGATATTTTACATTGGCAGACGTTTGAAATTCCTTACAAAACTGCCTTCTAATATTTTTTATGTTTGGGACTGTTATTCAAACATTAAAAAAAAAAAAAAAAAAAAAAAAAAAAAAAAAAAAAAACATAAACTTATGTTGTCCAAACATAAACTTATGTAAAGATTCTTATGTATCATTACATAAGAATAACATCCAAGAATATTTCTATCTAAGAGCAAGATATTTTGGTGCAGCGAACTAGGCATATACAAATGGATGCAAAGCTCTACCAACATTCGTAGCCATGACGTCTAAAGTATTACCACCGATATTTCAAATTGGTAAGAATTTCAATTCCTTGCAAAAGCGAATTTTAAACTGCTCGAAATATGTGTATGTTCATAGCATGCGATTTGCTTCCCACGCATGCACACATGTTATTCCTATAAATATTTCTCATTTCAGACTCTAAGAATTTCATTTCGTATTGCAGTAATATCATTTAAAGTTCTTTCAAAGTAAATGAACACTAATTCAGTATAGAATTTATTCAGTCATCTAAGTAGCTCATTCCACGAATTGAAAGTCTTTTTAACATCAATCACATCTTTTAGTTTTATGAATAATGGGCTAAATTGAAGTTTAGCCCGTTGAAGATGCATTGAAGACGTACCAGAAAAAGGAAGCCTTCGTGAAAGATTTTTTTTTTACGAGAAACTGGCTCATATTCACATTGGACATGTCAAAAACTATGAAAACGCCTATGCAGCCAGCCTATTATCGAAATTCTAACCGCGGGTCTAAGTAAAAATGTTCAATGGTCTTACGCCCTTGGCCTAGTTTATTACTGAATTAGATGAACTAAATATTATTTTAGATCATTTCCTTATTTAAAAGTCATAGATTTTGATAACTCAGATAAATGTGTGTGTGTGTATTTAATTATGGCAAAGCACACGAGGGCTATCTGCCTAAGGGGAGGGATGCCTTCGTGGAGGACTTTCTAAGGGAAACTGGCTCGTATACACGTTACACATGGTGAAAACCACGAAAACACCCATGCAGCCAGCCCGTTCGCGGGCTTCGAACCTCGGACCGAACTACCAGTGTTCAGCGACTTTACCGCTCGGCCGCTGGTGGGCCAGATAAATGAAAAAGAGGGTGATGTTATCTTTGGAAGGAAGAGCCAAAATAATGAAATAAAAAATATACTCTTCTAAAGCAACGCATAAAATTTTTATATCACTTTCCAAGCAAAATGACAGACATTCATGTATTCGGAGGTCTAAACCATTCTGTCATGAAGTGGCCTACTAGAAGCTCGATCTCTCATCAAGTGATAATACTCTGCTGTGCGTAAACAGGATGCCTCGCAACAGAGATATCATGCAACTGAGAAGTAGAATAGTGTTAAGGAGGAATTCAAAAGAATCACAAAAGCCTACACTTCATAATATTTTGCACAGAACATGGCACTACATTGTCTCGTGTAGAGAGAACGATGGTATTCGTGCTGGAATCCTAGGTTCTAAGAAAAAGGCCAAAAATTATCATTCGAGGTTACGCGCATAATGCATAATGGTTCTGTGCACTCATTTTCTTGGAACAAAATGCAGCCATGATGCATGTTATCACTCTAAAAAATAATATATGACTCTCAGATATATTTTCCAGCTAAGTGTTTGAAGTGTTTAAGTAAAAAATTAAACGTTAAATCAAGAATCATATTTAAATAGGGTACGATACATTTAGTAAAACGCTTATTTAAAAATAAAAATAACGCCGATGACACCATTTTGTGTAACGAAGTGCAAATATTCATCAATTGAGCCATCATATTCTTCAATAGTTTCCGCCATAGAGCGAAACTATAAAAGAAAAAGGGCAAGAAAAAAAAAGCAAAACTCAAAACGTAAAACAATCATCATACGATTACCGTTCAACTCATTCACGAACGATAGCATGGGGTCAAGTTTTTAAAAGACAGAGAGGTGATGAAAAGTAGACAAAAGAAAAGCTAAATACTGCAAGATAAAGAGGAGCAAGAAATGAGTGAAAAAATAATCACATATGGTGGGGGTGGCGACAGTGGGGGGACACGTTTCACTAGAGGCTGACTTCTCTAAAGTTGACCCAATCAGCCTGATAGCTCAGAAAGAAGAGTAAAGCAGTTTTAGCACTCGTAAATTACGGCTTCGACAAGTTCATTAATCATTGCAGTTCTTCCAGACTTCTAGCCAATGATAGTCTTCGCCTTACTAACATCTTATGCTGGCTCCCTATTCAGCTCGTTCACCCCACCCGGGATTTCGGGGTGGGGGTAATCATACCTCGAATTCCGAAGCCTCATAAAATATGATTCACACTGAAGAGTAGACAGCAGCATTTGGATTCGGTTAGAGGAATACATTTCTTTGACGTTTCTTTTAAATACTGAAACCAACACTTGACTGTCAAGAGAACATTTTCGTCTTTGGTTCGCGAAGAAAACGGGCTTTACTATTTTTTCCCCCTTTTTCACTTTTTATTTCTTTATCATCAACTCGTGGTAATTCTTTTTCTTTACGGGGGAGCAATTACGTTATTTCGCTAATGCTATAATTGAGGGCTAGCTGCCCACCTGATAAGCAAAATCTTGCAAAAATAATAATAACCGGGGTTAAAATAAAAACGTATAAGGAAAAAAAGGAAATAAACAAATAAAAGGTAAACGTTCTAATGTGCTTGACTGAGCACGACTGCGTGCTAAGCCACGTGTTCCTACATGATTCAGTTAAAATCGTGAGTAATTTTGGACCTAAGTGTTTGATACCGTTGGCGATACTACTGGCGAAATCTGTGGTGTTGGAATCATACCTATCCTGTAATAGACTGTCAGTCCGTCTCTTACCGATGGCGAGAACCGATGCCTACAGCGTTAAGTCACGCGGCTCTAGTTTTTGTTTTGTTTTAGTATTACGTTTTATTTTTATCGTGTATGTGTTATCTGCTTACTGGAACAGTAGGCGTTTGCTTCTTCGTAGGTGGTAAATTTTAACTTCATTAGTTACGCGCTCTAGTTTAAGTTGACAAGAGTTGTTGATTTTCAGAATACATGGTACTAGTTTACGAATAATCAGCAAACGAAACGAAACCAGAACTGCAAATGTGAACTTACACAGACCACACTAAAGGGCATATTTGCTTACAATTTATTTCAAGCAAAAAGAAACATACGGGAATGACAAATAATCCTTTTTAAATAATTTAGTACAATAACTCGTTAACATCTTTCTAAACGAAGTCTCAGAAAGGTCGCAAAGATTAGATCTATAAATGAATGGCAAACGAATAAAATTTTCAATTCCAATGAATATTTCCTGTATTCATTCCCTAATTCCACTTTGCTGTATCCTATATTTTCCAACAACTTTACTACAGTGCTATAATTTTCTCGGTACTGTTCCGTTATCGGGACCGGATTCAGAAATGTAGTGTATGTATGTGCAAGTACATGTATATGTACATACACACAATGCATTCATGTTTATGTATATACATGCTTACATAAACACATACATGAAAGCATACATACATTTCTGGATCCGTTACTGCAGGGTTCGCATTTTTATGAAAAATTATGGCTCTCAGTTAACCAATCAAGATTTGTTTCTTCTCGCTGAAATGTTTCCTTCATAAAAGGGGCAAAAATTTATTACTTGAAATTCAGAAATGTAGTCTATGTATGTGCACGTACATCTATATGTACATACACATAATATATTCATGTTTATGTATATACATGCTTACATAAACACATACATACATTTCTGTATCCGTTACTGCAGGGTTCGCATTTTTATGAAAAATTATGGGGAGCCATAATTTTTGTGGTTTAAGAAAATGAAAACACTTTAAATTTAAATTTACAAATGAATTAATATATATATAAATATACTATGCCAGGTTTTGGGAACTGATTTCATAATATCGTAATCCGTTTTTCATTCATTTGCAAATCCGTCTAATTCTCCCATTTAGTCAGTGGAACAACAATCACCCTTGTACTTTACTATTCGATTTTTAAGAGCATTTCAAAGGAATACAACAGGAATAAAATATTTAAGAGTTTTAAATAAAAAGTTGTATGGAATTAAAGGCATACTTCCGCTATATCGCCATCTGTGTGGGGGAGGAGGTAAGAAATTCAGTGTCTCTTATGTGTCCCAGGCAGCAAGGCTGCGAAAATATACGTATATTTTGGGGCAAAATAAACCGTATCATACGTTTACCCTTCCCATTAATGCACATATATTCAAAAGCATGTTTCCTGGAACTCGCTGCTGTGGTTTAATGGTCCGGCGAAGATGATTACAATTGGTTTTTCAAGATTCTTGTTCATAAGAAACCTAATGTCTTTTATGATGTTATTTGATTTCATTTACAGTCATTGCAATAGGAAATACTTCTAAATGTCGGAAATATTCGAAATAAAATATGCAATATATTTTTGCTATTACCATTAACATTATTTTAGCTAGGAACAGTAGAATCTAATAGAGGATAAGATAATTGAAAAATCATTCTTAAACAGAGAAAAACTGAACTATAACATAAAATAATCGTTTATTACTTAACCCCCCCCCCATATTTATTATTAAAAACACGACTTGACTTCGAATATAACTGCACATGTAAGAAAAGAAAATAATTTCCAGAATGTTAAATTGTTAAATTCTAACTAAATAACATCTTTTAAATATAATATCGCACAAGCCACAGTAAAAATATTATTTTCTATTTCAGATATCAATAACTGTTCGTAGCATTTATAAATTGCACTATTATAAAAACATGTAATTACATACATTTTTACAGAATTATAGATAATTAATATAATATAAAAAGTTTACGAAGGTGCACATTATAAAGGAGTATAAAAATGTATAACAATATTTTATAATTTATAATCATATTACAAAATTTACATATATATGCCTTCATAAACAAGTAATTTTAAATACTAGTTGGAATAATTGTAATTGCAATTCGTAAACAATGCTATGAACGAAATATATTTCTTATGGTTACAGCAAAGCTTAGAAATTTTTTTAACGTAAATCTGAGCTGATATTTGAACTGTTAACCTTGTGACTATTATATTCATTTCTTTTAAATTTTACGTTTTTACACTGTTGTGTTATTCTTGGCCTTCGTAATAATTATTATTACCAGTCACAAATCTTATGCGAATCTCAGTTCCACGAAAGTAAGCTTAATTATCGCTGAAATTTTTAATTGCTGAAACCTAGTAAGATTAGTTCTTGTTTGAAAAAGTACTAGTCGACTTTTAGAGATTGCTCCTGCACTGCTCACTGAATTTAGAGTTAGCGTTCTTCCACATATTTAGGGCCCACCAGCGGCCGAGCGGTAAAGACGCTGAACACTGGTAGTTCGGTCCGAGGTTAGAATCCCGCGAACAGGCTGGCTGCATGGGCGTTTTCGTGGTTTTCCCCATGTGTAACGTGTATACGAGCCAGTTTCCCTTAGAAAGTCCTCCACGAAAAGCATCCCTTCCCTTAGGCAGATAGCCCTAGTGTGCTTTGCCATAATTAAATACACCACACCACACCACATATTTAGTAAATAATAATGCGGTTAGGACTGCCAAACTGTCAGCGGTTTTACGCCAATCGTTTTATTTGTTTGGAAGTTAGCGACTTTTCAGGTTTCTGTATTTCATATTATTTTAATTTGGACCGCAAATACATTTCTAGCCCTATTTAATTGTTTGTGAGTTCTTCATTCTTATGCTGGCGATAACTTGCCTTGACACTTATGTAGCCTAAACCAGCTGTTAAGATTTTCAAACTGTTAGCAACTTTAGGATAGTTGTTGTATTTGTTGACAAGATAGCGATTCTTTCAGTTTTTGTCGCATTACTTTAAACTGGGCCACCTGTGCCTAAACTTTTATTTACTGCTTATTTAATTGTTAAGTTCTTTAATCTTGTGCTGGCAAAGCTATCTTTGATACTTATGTACTCTGCGCCAGGCCGTTAGGTCAAAATTAAGCTAACAAGTATAAATCCAACTTAAAGCAATAACTGCGTTAAACGTATTCGTTAGGTGAATAAAGATGGTTGTATTTTCTCAAAATCTGGGATCTTCTAATAGCGCTGACTCAAGTTCAAGTAAATGTGCGTAAAACTTCTATTACAAATATAGGACACTTAAGTTACATCATTTTCGGAACCTTTCGCTACACCATAAACATAAAAAGAAGGTAATGCAAGGCTTGCAGAAACAAGATTAGAAGCATTAGCATATTTAGAAATTTTTGGATACTCTCAAGATGAAGACAACCGAAAATATTCCCATGCCAGAAGAATCTAGAGTATGGAATCTAGAAGACATAGCTAAAGAACTTTGATTCCTTTTGACAGCTAAGGTATGTGACAAAACTTGTTTCGAGCACAGCTGCGTCCCCCAAACCAGTTCGATGTCTAACTATCCATAACATCTTTATTTCTTTAGACCGTTAGATACGATTCTATCGAATCTTTCGGAAACTATCCCATATTTTTTTATTATTATTATTCAAAGCCTTTAAGGAGAGGTAGACGAAATTTTTTGTTTCTCCTTAAGGCTTCCATTCATCAGAAAATTACAAAAATTTCAGTGTCATCAGGAACTAGGAAACTGTGTCCGAGTTAGAGGTTTTCGTCCTTTATTTGCCCTTGAGTTCATTTTGTGGATAACTGTTGTTTTATTTTTACTTCTTTGCTGATAAAATAGTTAGTGCGTGTGAAATATCAACACAAACTCGCACTCTTATTAATTCAAAAACACATTTTGATTTGTTTTTAATTAGCTAAATGACTAGACTGAAAAAAAGTATTAAATTTCTGTCGCCGAATTCATTAAATTTATATTATGCTTTGAAGTCTTGATTCTTCCTTTTATTTATATTTTTATAAACTTGGTAACCCTGATATGGCATTTGCTATAATTGCTGTTTTTATTTCTAGATTTAATCCAGCTCTTTAACGAAACTATAATCCTTAACTTTGCATTTTGTATTATGTTATAATTTTCAAACTATTTTATTCAATTAACCACATTTTTATTTTTTAGAAAATAAGCTAAAATAAGGTAACAAAAAATTCAAATATTTCGTAATAAAAAATTCCTATGAGGTAAGTACCAGAAAAACATGCATGAAACCAGGAAACAAATCAATTCCTACATAAACATAGACGTAAAAATTTCGAGGAGTTAATTTTAAAGAATTGTTGCATTATCTGTGAAGATGAATAGCATTTTTGAATCACTATTTTATACGAAATATATAATCGAAGTATAAGTTATGACAGGTAGACAAAATTCATTCTTAGATTTGCACAGATTATAAGAATATCTTATGCATTTTCAGAGGCAGCTGGATGTCTGTCTTCTTCAAGGAGCAATATCTTCGTAGTTACAAATTAGCATAATAATGCTGTTGTTGTCGGATCCATATTTCATGGCAGATTGGTAATAATGCTGTTTTATTGCATTTTTTTTCGGTTAGTTACAGAAGTCCTATTTTCCAAGTTACTTAAGTCAGTAAGATTGGAAGTTTAACCCCTAAAGACTCTATATGAAGTTTCATTTTGGGGTAAAACTGTAATTTTCCTCGTCAATGAAGTTTAAAAAACTTAAAACAGACTATTAAGACAGCTTTCAAATTCGGCATTACGAAGTACGATTCTTACCTCAGAGAATAAGAAATTAATAAATATTCCACTGTTTGAACATATTTGATTTCTCAACTATTCTTTGTTTCTGCTAGCAAAATTAAACGTCTTCAGTTCGTGAAATAGACTTTCTTGAAGATTTTCACTTCAACAAAATCTTTCAACTTTAAGATAATGCTTTTAATTTTCATCTTATTCAACACAAAAGTGTTTAAAAACCTATTCAATAAGCCACTCCTTCCCCTCTTCCTATTTCACTCAATATATCCATTTGCATTTAAAGCAATATAACAGTCACAGCATGCTCCGAGTTCTACTTCAAGTCTTTTCCAAGCCAAATCATCTCTAGGTATGTATACAGTTTACTTTTCTCTTTAATCAACACTAAGCTCTTTTTAAAAACCAACACCAGTTCAGTCTTCATCATAACTTCTTATTATACTTTGTGATATAAAGACTAATTTTAAAGCACTTCATGATATACAAGCTATTCAAATAATTATTGATAATATAATTCTGACGAAAAATATTTTTAAAATTCAAACGAATCTTAAATCTATCCAACACCATGATCAACTTCAGAATACTTTGGGAAATTTCAAACATTAAAGATTATGGATTATCTTCGAATATGAAAGGCGTGCAATTATAAAATCGTCTTCTTTCGAGAAAGAAAATATATGGCTTTTCGAAGGAAATAAAAGTAATTGAATACATTAAAATACAATCACAATACATTGAAAAGTAACTAAATATTCGATGCCACTGCAAATCAGTTTTACACTATGTATGAGGTCATTGGAAAAGGCTTTATCGCCTTTTTCCAATTACGATAGATTATTAGATAGGTCAAATAACGTAAAAAAAGTATTCTTTCAATTTATTTCCAGCAAAAAAAAATGAGTTAAAACTGTAATACAGCAGGCCATTATTTTTACAAGCAGGGCATTTTCATACATCATCTATTGTTTCTCTTTTCAAATGTTAAACCAAAATATTATTGTAATTGAAATAATATACCACAACTAAACGGTACATTATACAACTACCGTAGACAATTTTATCATGCCATTTATAAAAATGTTAAACATATTCGCCACTAATGCCAGACTAAGGTACTCTGCTTTACTCCAGATCACGTTTATGAGTTTAAAAGGGGGCATAAGACTCATGTAAGTACAGTAGAACGATTAAGTAATTCTTAGATTTTATCTCAGCGACACGTTTTTGCCCCACCAAGGCATAAATAGGCCAAGCACGAATGCCCCAAAGCTGAAGCAGACCTACAGCTACGTGTGGTTAACGGTAGCAAAGCACATTTCTATATCATTCTAAAAATATTCGATAGAACTACTTATGTTTATGCAAAAATGAATCTATCAGGTTACTTCCTTACTAATACATCAGAACGTTATTTTCAGATTTACATCGTTAAATTAAAATTATAATAGCAGTAGTAATATAATATTTGCCTTCAATAACTCCTCATAAGGAGTCTATTTTTATTAATGTTTTATAGGGTCAAGAGGGCAATAAGGCAATTGATTAGGGTGTTATAATTTTACTTAGAAAAGACACAATAAAGGCGGAGCGAGCAGGAAGAATGCCTATTGGGGAGTTATATAATGGGCAGCCACACAAAAGTTTCATTACAGACTCCCTACGCCTTTGCGTAGAGGCGTAGAGATATTTTAGAATTCGCCAGATAACGTAAAGTTATAAACAAAGCGAAATTTTTTATTATGTTTCATGCAAATTAATTAGGGGTTGCTTTTATTATTCAGAAAGAACATCCATATACTAAACAAATTGCTGTTTAATAAACTAATAAGATATTAATTGTCCGGTATACCTTAACAAATGCAGTTTTTCTAAGTAATTTTGGTTTCTAAGGAACCTCTGGCTGATGCGGGAAAAGAGGATATTGCTATTCTGTTTTCAAGAAATTTCATAATCCTATGACTTAGAAAATGGCTTGCTGCAGGAAGGGGGTTCATGGACGATTCTCGCGATAATTATCAAGGTTCTAGGTGCTATCAGAGTTCTAGGTGAGCTAATTGCTATTTGCTTGCTCATTCGCTGAAATTCCGTATGGTCAACAAACAAGTAATATAGAAAAAAAAAATTAAATTCCTTCTTAGGTGTACAAAGAAAAATTTAAATTATATATATATATATATAATGTTGAATAATCTTAAATTCACTTAGTTCGAAAACAAGTTTTTCTAATACTTGCGCAATAGCTGCAAAGTAAGATAATAATAATTTATTTACTAAAGAAATATTGATTACATTATCTCCTAATATTAATTTTAGTAGAAGTAACAAAAAAGAGGGAACCCATATGTAGGAAGTTTAATTCCGAAAATTGTGTTTTAAAGTAACTTGAATGTAAATTATTAAAAATGTTTTACGGGGACTTAAATTTAAATCATGAATAACAAAATTTCAAACTTTGAAAAAGAAATTAAATTAAAAGCAAGTAATTATCGCTATATATATTTAATATGTGAAAAAAACTGTATTAACATCCAGTGTCATCCACAAGTTTAAAAAATTGTATTTGAACTTGAGTGGATGTATAAAAAGTATTTTATTAACGATTGAAAATTTGAACAAGATCTAGGGAATGTGTGAGCTGATAGTAGGAATTTAAAAAAGAGACAGTAAGAATTCTGAGCTATTAATTGTTCAATAAACATTAATATATAGTGTAATCCACCGATAGATGGCGTTGTAAGCAAGCCGCAGTTACAGGGAGCAAAACTGAGAAGCGCCAGACAAAGAAGAAAGCGAACGAATGAAATGACGATATGTTATGATTCCCCAGCATATAACTGGACGTATATATGTAAAAACACTGCTGGTCATTCAAATTGCAACACTATGAACGAAAGCAAATAAAAAAAGATATTTATTGTACGCAAACAGTATGGCATGAAGACAAAATGATTAAATTTTTAAGCAGTTTGAGGGTTTACAGGGGTGCGAAATTAGTAAAAACAGCTGCCACCCCTAGCAGCTAAAACAGCCCTTATCCGGTAAGGCATGGAGTCGAACTGGACTTGATGACAGAAACGTACAACTCATTCCATGCTGCTTCAAGTCTATGATACACTTCACCAACCGTATTAGCTGGACAAGCCAGTCTCTCAGCAAGCCATGACCAGATGTTTTTAATGGGTAACAGATCTGGAGACCGTGCAGGCCAGGGCAGCAATCGAATACCCTGTGTATGGAGGAAGGTTAGAACTCAACTTTCAACATGTGGTCTTGCATTATCTTGTTGGAAGATGGCGTTTGGGAGGTCTCGAAGGTAGGGCTCAACAACTGAACGTAAGATGTCATAAATGTACCGTTCAAATGACCGTCAATCCGAACTAGAGATGTGCGTGTTGTGTACCCAGTGATTGCCAAAACCATCACTCCAGGTGAAGGGCCCCTATGCCGACATCGAATGCAAACAGGCGACGTGCGGTCTCCTCGGATCCTTCAGACACGAATACGGCCATCAGAATACTACACGCAGAACCGGGACTCGTCTGAAAAGACAGCATAGTGCCACTCCTGCATCCAGATTTGTCGTTCGACGCACCAGAGTCGCCATCTCTATTTATGCTGCATTGTCAAGGAAAGTCGAATTAATGGTCGCCGTGCTGATAGTCCACGTTGCTGCAAACGTCGACACTGTACAAGCGGACACTGGAAGTGCTGTAAACATGCCCATTTCCTGACTAATGGTGCGTGATACCCTCGATAGGCAATGATCTTGCCTCTATCGAATTCCGACACTTGCTGGTAAGCATTTCTTCTTATTATTCGAGGCATAACACGATATTCTGATCAAACTTTGTACTTTCCGAATGAGAAATCCATTACACAACTTTTCTTTTATACAGTGCTTCAGATGTTGTTTCTGTGTCTTGCATCAATCTAAATGCGCTTGAAATGCTAATCATTTGCATCTCCCAGCCTCTTCTTTTCTAAGTGATTTTGACGTTCGTCAGATCATCCTTTTCTGGTGTTGCAATTTTAATGGCCAGCAGTGTAAGTAGTTCGTTAATAAACCTAGTTTAATAATAATGTGTGCTGTTCTGATGAGCCAATAAGATCAGCATCTAATATACAATTTTCAGAGGGCGGTTGAATATCTTCTAGATCATAACCCAAGCGCCACGAGCGTCAAAGAAAAGGGAAGTTTTAGTTTGAAATTTGAATGCTTTCTTGAACTGTAGAATATTTATATTGAATTATTTCTAATAATACTAATACAGTATATAATTTAGAAGTATAGAATCATATTCTTAGTTATTATCATGGATGAGAATATTAAGATAGCTTTAGATAAAGCGAAAACGAAACGCAAAACGTTGAGAAGATTAACAACATAAGTAATTAACAGAATATCTGAGTTACTGGAACAAAGTACTACAGATATAAAACCATTAGAAGAATGTGAGATAAATCTACAAGAAAAAGCAGAACAGATATTTAAATTAGATACAGAAACTGAGGATTTAATTCCGCAAGTGTCAGATCTCAAAATGGAAGTCGAGAATAATCAGGAATATACAGAACACGTTATCTGTGAGAAAATGAAAGTCAAGAATTATCGCCGAAATTCGAAATGGAATAACACAGATTTGTCGCTGAAAATAAATTTGTGACTTATTTCGAACATAGAACCAGAGAAACCGAAAATAAATTTGCCGAACGTCATGTAGAACCTTTTGAGGGTGATTTCCAGAATTTTTCGGAATTTGGGGCACAATTTGATAATGCGATTCATAGCAACGAATGCTTATCTAAAGTAGATAAAATGTAATTATCCTAAAGCTTTCTTAAAAGGACTAGCTTTAATTAGTATTCAAGAATTACTGATATCATAAAATAATTACGATTGAGCAGTGGAATTGCTTAACGAAGGTTATGGGAAGAAAGAAATCATTGCAAGATCCCATAATTAACCGTTTGTTAAATTTGAGTGCAGTAACATCGGCCTCTTATTTGAAATAATTACGGGAGTTATACGATACAACAGAAATCCAATTAAGCGGCTTGCAAACTCTTGGTTTTGAACTATTTTATTTTATTTATTTATTTATTTTGAAGTTTATTGTTCCCATTATTTGCCCATCCAGATTCTTGTGTCAAAAGTTTTATAGACAGCATGAAAAAGATGATTCTTAGAACGTAAAAGAATTATTAAAATTTCTTAGGTGGGAGATGAAAAGCTAGAACGAACATTTTTTGTTTCTACAAACAAGAGGATCATATCGATTCAGTTAAAAGTGTAGAACATAAACAGGCATTTAACAAATTTCCTGAAATGGGAAATAGATTCCAGAAATTGAAAGGAAAAAGATTCGATCCCTAACCGCACTGAGTGCACTTCAAAAAATTTGAATTTTTTGCAATAACTCTGAGCACAGTTCTGAAAATTGTGATTCAAGAATGTGAGAAGAAAGTCGAAAGTTCAAAACGAAACGGCAGATACTTTTTATGCCTGCAAAAAAATCATCTGGCTTGTTCATGTAAATGAAAAGAGCGTTGCTTGACATGCAAGTGTAAACATTCAAGCTTGATTTATGACGCCAAATGCCTCCCGCGTCAGACTGAGAGTCGCGTAGAATTGATGGATGATAAAAGACGGGGGCATCAAAGCAGTCTAGCGATGAATCGTGGCGAATTTTCCGACGTTTCAGCGTATTTGAAGAAAGCAACGATTTTTTACAGTGAACCGATTGAACGTTTTATAGATACCAGGAAACAGTATTAGTCTAATACAGTAGCCTCGAAATTGCGACTGCTGATACAATCAAGACGAAAATGGAATTGGAAACGTAAATCACGCAGTCTGATGCGACCTTGTGTAAAGTTAATGTTTTGCTTCGAATCGACGAAATTACAACAATCGCGAATTTGTTATTGCAAATGACGAGGCACAACGGTATGACCTAACTATCGGGAGAGAAATTTTAAACGATAAAATGTTGGCTTATGGGAAAATAGGAGACAGGTTTAACATACGGTATGCTAATAAAATTCCATTCGTGCAAATGTAAAATGAAGCTGAGTGCAAACACATTAAATTATACGCTAAAAATCTAACAGAAATAAAAAATAATACGATAAATTTTGCACCCCCGATATAAATAATAGATTGATTTTATTTCAAAACAAACATGGAAGTCCGGATTCCGCATTTAAAGTTACTGATAGTAGAACGATAGTCCCAATTCTGCACATATGAAACAACAGAAGATTGAAGAGTACATTACCCCGAAGAAAACTAAACAGGATGATGGAAGACTAAAGGTGAATACGAAAAACACTACAAATCCTCAAATAACTCATTGGTGTAGTTTAATCCAAGAATATGACTTTGAGATAAAACATAGCGTAAAGTTTGCCAGCCCCTAACTGAAGAAGAGCAAATACTTATGATACAACATGCTAACCAAGAACTGAAAAGAATTATCGACATTTTCGTGTTTAAAAGAAACAGGCTGTTTTGAAAAACTGTGATGGACAGAAAAGAGAGATTTCTCTATGTGATCCCTAAACGTATGAGGAAAAGTGTAATAGTGATATTCCGTGATATATTTGCTCCCTTATCTGTGAACAGAACAGTTAGCAAAATTAAGGAACTGTATTGGTTTCCAGGCATGAAACGATATGCAAGAAGACACGTATCAGCGTGCATAAATGAATGAAATGATAGGTGGCATGCCACAAGGATTGTTACCTGGTAAAAACCTGGTAAACCTGGTAAAAGACCTTTCGCTATTATTCATATGGATCATTTGGGTCCTTTTGTAAAGCGTTTAAGAGGTAATCAAGAACTGTCAGTGATAATTGATAATATAAAAATATTTGTGAGAATTTATGCGGTTAAAAATATATATGCAAAAAATGTTTTAAAGTCTTTAAAGAATTTTGGTCTACCGGAAAGAGTAATAAGTGACAGAGGATTTTATTTTACATCTCATCAATTTAAGCAGTATTGTACAGACAGTGGAATTCATCATTTCTTGAACTCCACCAAACACCCCAAGCCAGTGGCAAGGTAAAGCGCGTCAATATATCAATTTTAGAAAAGATAACGACAAGCCTGTCGGATAACAGAAAAGAGATTGGGATTCCAAATTAAAATGGACAGAAAGAAAACTGAATTACGAATTAGATATCATTTGAAATGTTACATGAATATTTGCCTTGATTTAGAAAGTTTGCAGATACATGAAATAACCCATGAGAATTTAAAGAACAAGCGGGAGGAAGAATTGAAGAGGAAAAAACGAAAACGAAAGAAATATTTGATAAAAAGAGATGTCATACACTAATATTTGAACAAGGAGAAATCGTTGTGATGAGATGTGCTCCTAAAACTACAAGTCAACCTACCAAATCACAGACGAAATATCGAGGACCATTTACAACAACGGGAGTATTTCACAGATTATTCTGTAAGTATTACACTTACAGAATAACACATCCAGAAGTGAAGGATCGAGGTTGCTGTTTTACCCTCACAGCTCATGTGAGTCAACTAAAATCGTGGAAGTGCGATCCCAGTTCTGATGTTGATGAGGAGGAGAAAGAGGAGGATGACGACCAAGACACAGACCAGTTATCAAGCTCGATTCCTCTATCAAACTCGAAATTCAAGAACATCGGTTCGTATGAGTTAATGAAGGTAAATTTTGCAACGCTTAAGATAAGAACTTTCCTTTTTTATACATGTGATTGCTGACAAAGTCTCAAAAGAACATGTAAGAAATTATTGAACATTAGATGGAAAGACTTGTCCTGCATTATATTAACTTGCGATTATTTTAGCATTATCAGTTTAAGATATAATGAATCAGAGTTATTTCAAATTTATTATGTACTTAGTAATAATTTACAGAGAATTTCCATTATTATCCGAGTGCATTTAAACAATTTCTGCGACTCTTAAGTATGTTCATTATCATGTCAATTTTTTAGCGTTCAGTGTGTATTCAATTCCTTACTCTTTTGGCAAAGGCGATGGTTTTTACAAAATAAATATACATGCAAATGAAAAGTTCCATACCTGAAGAAATAAAGGAAATTTCTCTTCGGGTAAATTTCTGCAGTATAATAAAATTACCGCTTGATTTAAGTGATTTGCATTAAAGATCCTACATTAATTTCGTAGATTTATTTTTTTATCAGAGCATTTTAAACAAAGTATGAAAGATATCCAAAACTGCAGTAAATTCCAACTGCTCAGGCAAAGACGAACTCTAACGAAAATTGAGATGAATATTGACAATATGAATTTTATTTTATTCAACTGTCAGTATGAAAAAAATAAATTAAAAACAGATTTTCAATGAAATTCCAGAATTATGGGATTGCAATCTAATGCGCTACAGTAATATGCCAAGTGTTATAGATAACATGCAATATCATTATTTCGACTCATGTTTATGTTATAGCGGAAAATTTTTCTTTAAAGTAGCCACATAATATCGCCTTTCTTTTGAAATGTGATAGCAAAACGTTGCAGTTTTCTTTTTCGTAACTTTCTGCGTTTTGTAATTTTATTGCACCTCTTTGTAATAATAAAATTAGTACACAGCACAGTATTTACCTATGTATTATAAAAACAATTAATAAAATAAATGATTCTAAAAAATTGGCGAATTTAGTCTAAACATTATTTTGTAACTCATCGACACTTTAATAAGGTATAAAAAAGTCTGATGTAGGCACCAAATGTCTTCCTTGCACGCCTATTAAATTGTTCATATTTCTTGCTGCACTTCCTTTAAATTTATTTCCTAGAATTATTCTAAATTGATTAACCAATTCTTGAAGGCAAGTTGAAACTGACATAAAAAATTTCAAATTTTGAAATTAAATATCCCTTTTAATTTTTGTCGTATGGAAGTCAAACACCTTGTAATTTTATTTTTTGAAAACGTGTACAAAACTTTCCCTAATACAAGTACAAGAAATGGGAGACCACATTAAAAGTTAGATTTCGTTTATTTGTTCAGAATATATATTTTTTTATTTGACATTGCCAAAACATGAATATTTTCGTCATTTAAAACACTTCTGTAATTGGAGGTATATGATTACGACCGACGATTCCAAAAATAAAAGCCGGAAAAGAAATTTTAAGACGGGTAAGGGGGTTGGTAGAAAGGGAGGTGCATAACTAAATGTTATAGCAGTCCCCATATACAAAATTTCAACGTTCTACGGCTAATCGTTTTTGAGTTATGCCAAATACATACATATATACATATGTACGTACAGACGTCAAAATAAAAAAAAAAAAAAAAAAAAAAATAGTCCAAGTGGATTTGAGAACAGTCAAAATGGATATTTCTGTTGAAATATGATACCCGGAATTTTTACGTGATTACAGTACTTCCTTTACTTCGTACAAGGAAGTAAAAAATGCACCTTTTCTTTTAAAACGTTTAAATAAATAAAAGAATACCTATAAAGAATTCACGAATGAATTTAACCAAACAGAGAAACTGCACAACTCAGAACGTAATTCACGTACCATTCAGTAATCGGGAAGCGGAAGCGAACTTAAAAACATAAATATTGAAGTTTATGGAACTTAAAAAAGTAAATACTGTAGAAGGTTTAGCACCAAATCATAACTCAACTTAGTAAATATCGTAAACTGATGAAATACAAACAGGATTATAATAAACTAAAGATTTCATTTAGGAAACGAACTAATATTTTTGTAATAAAACTAGTGAAAATCTAAAATTGATGAAACCTAGATTTTTCTTTTTCAGATTTCAAAAGACCATCGATTCTTCACATTAAGGCCATATTACACAAAATTATGTTGTCACCCATTTCATTCAACCTTATGTGTTCTTTTTTCAACCAATCAGCTGTCAGGATTTCGCCAACATGTTCAGTTTTTGATATTGGATTATTTAATTTATGCAAAATATACAAGGACTGTTCACCTAACTCCATTCTGATTTTGATCGACAGCACACCAGAAGGCTTTCAGTTGACTGTTGACTGTTCATCTATTTAACTTTTAATAATAGTTATAATAAGCAACACAGCGAAACCTCATGCAAACCATAGACAATTTTTTAAAAACGGGGGCAGGAAGGAAGAAAAACAGAAAAAGAAGAAGAAGAAAAGCTATATTGAAAGACTTCAAAATGCTGAATGAAAGAAACAATATTATACCAATGTAATACTTTATTACTAATGTAACATTTTATCAAACTTGATTCACATTCATAGCCTGGAAAGCAAACCCTGGTGTAATATCTCACCGTCAGAGATTTAGAGTATTCGTGGGTGCATTTATTATGCTATTTTCTTATTTGTTCATTTTGGTTTAACTCATAATTTACAACTATAATCGTAATCATAATTAACAATAATACGTTCCTGTACAAAATTGGTTTCAATTTTTCATTGAACACGTTTTGGGATTTCATTACCTACTTTAAACTCCATTTCAAATAATACCTAGTATCTTATCCTTAAGTTTTGGGATTTTCTACTTATTTACAATTGAAATGTTGATATGAGTCACTCACTTGTTTTACAAACAGAAAACGATTAACAAAATGTGGAAGTTCCGAGATGAAAATAAATAAGTAAACAGTACTTTCATGAAACCGAATGATTTTTAGCGGAGAAAGTAGTGATTATACAGTAGTAGTGATTATTTGGTCAATAGAGAAAGTAATCATGAGAGGTACCCACAACATTTATTTCCTGATATACTGAGTTAGACATGTACATGCAGTCACAAAACGTTTTCCAAAACAAAGGAAAACATATTCAATACTGCGCGTAAAAAGGTTTTACAAATATAAAGTTTAATATTTTTATATTGATTAACAGCATTAACCCAAATTACTAAAATATTTACTATGCTTTCACAAATTAAATATAAGATGTTTCACGGATTTAAACGCGCAATCAAAAATATTATTTTTATTATTATTTTTGTTTTGTTATTTTGAGAAACTCTGTAACTGAAAGTGAATATTTAGCAGTACTACTGATTCAAGAAATAAGATCCAAGATCAACTTTTTCCTAATAATCTGTAAGAAGATTTTATTCAGAAGGACTTAATCCTCATGGCATATTCCTGACCATACTTCAAATAAAATATAGAACTTTATGATTAACTTATTACAGTTTGCAGATTTTTACAGGCATAGTTTATATATTGTATAAATTTATTTATTATTATTCTGTTTAGTTTGATAAATATTTTCTAAAGTTCTTTGGAATTCATTTTTTTATTATTATTTGTGAATTAAATTCCATTAATAAACTGTAAAAATTCCTTGCGCATCTCTGACTTTATCTTCAACAGAATTCGAAACATATTTCAGAATGTTACAGGGCATTAAACTCTTTTGCATGAACAAAAAGAAATAACAAAAATATGAAAATATTCAGCGTCAAAAGGAACAAGGGATACGAATCAGCATTCTTTACCGCAGCGGTTGATGGTATTTTATTTTAATCAAACACGCATGATGTTGCTACGATCTACTTGGTTGCGAAACCACGAAGTAATAGCATAAGAACACTAAAACTGAATCTATAAACAGCACCAGTATTTGATATTCTGTCCCATCAGTTGTAGACGGAGTACGTTTACCCTTCTTTTGATAATATCAACTTTGTTTTAATATCACTCTGAGCAGTAACGAGGAGAAATACGTCAGAAATTTCACTTGTCAAAACTCACTGATTCACACTGAAAGAGACGAGCATTTATATTTAGATGTCAGGAAATATACTTAAAGAATCTTCAAAGAACTTTCGACCAATAGGAGCTTTCTGCCACGCCCGATCGAAGCATCTGTTATGGGGGACACTCCCAATATCTATAATGAATGCAATTTCATTTTCCCACGCGCACTATTTTTGTCAACGTCATCATCTACAGCGATAACTATCGTCGAATGCAGCGCCCATAGCCTCTACCTTGTGCCATCCGAAAGAGCGGCTTCTGCTAATGACTCGCGACAAGCAATGACTGACTCCTCTTGAAACATCTGCTTGTCTTCTTCAGCTCTTCATTATTATTGATGGTTTGGAATTATTTAGGCGAAAAATTTCACGTAGTGCATTCATATGAGCAGCAGAGCTTTTGACCTGCGAAGAATTAAAAAATACTTTGACACATTGTTACGTAAAAAGATTATTTTGGGGAAAGGGAGGTGCTGAAATGCATTCCCGAAATGCGAAAGAAAAACATAATCCTCAGTTTTAATGTATATTTTCAGAAAATAATTGCTGTGCTCTAAAATCTGTATCAACAACAACCGAACCACTACCGAAGAAACTGCTGCAATTGTTCTCGTATCAGCACAACTTCTCTTAAAGATGAAGATGAATTTTTTAAGGACAACTATAATGCGCAAATATCATATGAATGATAGGTGTCAGTTTAAAATTATATTCAACATAATAACGTCTTTCATATTTGGATGGGTTTATTTAATTATGATAAAGCACATGAAGGCTATCTGCCTAAGAGGAGGGATGCCTTCGTGGATGTCTTTCTAAGAGAAATTCACCCATATCAGTCTTGCGCATGAGGGAAAGCACAGCGCCCATGCAGCCAGCCTGTTCATCGGATTTCGAACCCGGTCGAACTATCAATATTCAGCGACTTTACCGCACGGGTGCTGTTGTGCTTCTTTCACGCTTGGACGAGTCCATTATATAAAAGTAGCGATTGCGCTTAGTGAGGAATTAATAATGAATTTAAAGAGTAATGAGATAAGAGTTTCAAAATGTAAGATTTCAAGAAAATGAAATATTCAAGAGCGAAAATTCCTGAAAGTGGTTTTACAATCGAATTTTTTCATCGGAAGTCGAAAATGTCGTTTTTAATTATATTACTTTACAACATAAAAATTGTTGTAACAACAGACTGGATTTCTTGGATTATGAAAAAGCACACTACACTAGGCTTAAGGCCAGGGACCCTTTCATCAAGCACCGTCTAAGGGAAATTGGCTCGTATGCTTGTTACACATGAAACAGGAAAAACCATGAAAACGACCATACAGCCTGCCCGTTTTTCAGAATTTGAATCCAGGTCAAACTACCGGTATTCAGCAGTCTTATTCACTCGGCCACTGAATATTGCAAGAACAGAATTAATTGCAAAGCAGAATAATTCTGAAGGATAAAAAAATATTGTATTAAATTTTGACGCTGGTAATTCAGACTACTGACTAAATATATATGATGTACATGGAAACATGTCAAGAATAAATGAACTAAGAGCTATATATCACATCTGCTACATCGATACATTTCTTCGCGATCTGTAAGCCGATTAGTAGAGTGAATGTCCAACGATACTTGGGATTCCATGAACAGGAAACGACCCGCTGCAGAATTTTAAAAATCAAAATTGATTCGACGTTTAGTTTCAAAACAAAAAATTTAGTAAAAATGCCATTCGAAGTTAACTGTCAAAGGTCAGCTTAACCATCGAAATTCGAGTTCGAGGATCCATTACACACAGATCATACGAAACAGATTCTCAAACTCTTTCAGCTTAAGAATAACTGACACAATGATCACGCAAACGCAAAATTTTAAGAATGCAAACTCCTTTTATCCATATGCATATGTATCCTTTCGGGAAGAAATATCCTAAGTTTTGTACGATATCTCAAATTGTTAACAACAGGGGTAGTAAAATTTATAAAATTTCTTCTATCGCAGGTTATTAGAATAGAATATGGAGATAGCCATGCAGTTGCGTAGCATTTCGTGACCTCCTCCTCAACATGCCGACAGGAACCCCAATTTTTAGATGAGATCTACTTCCTTCCTGATACAGGTATCATGTTATTTGTTGCCTTTATTTTAGTTTAAGCAATTTGATTTAAATAAATAAGATGTAATTATTTTGCTATCCCAAATGGAGCCCAGAAGAGCTATTAATTTCGTTTTGGCATTTTGCGTCGAAAACTTTCAAAGCCTGATTCGCTTTTCAAATTGTTGCCACCAAATATTTTCGCCCTGTATTATATTTAAAGAAATTAAATAATGAAGAATATTGATAACTGCATGTATATTTCTCGCACTGTGATAAAACAACGGTACCTAGAGCCATTAAATTTTGAATAACGTACGTCTTGACCCGACTATGGGCATCTAGAAGCAAAGATTTGAAATTTGGAATTTGTTTTATTATCTATTTCATATTTTGTAAAGCATTTATGAGTTCTTGATTAAGAAACTCGACGATTTCAAAGCAAACAGTAAGAACACTGTACGAAAAAAAAAAAAAAAAAAAAAAAAAAAAAGGGGGGGGGGAGAGAAAAAGAAAAAAAAAAAAAAAGATTATCTCCAGCGCGCGAGGTTGTATATGGGAAATTTTATACTCTTTTTAAATTATTTTGTGATATTTATTGCTGGTGAATTGAATTTTATGATTTAAGTACGAAGACCATGATATTTAATGAATAAAGGTAACACACAAAACGTTAAGAAAATGCCCCTTTGGGCGTAATATAAAATTTGAAAGCTTTTATATTTCTATAAACTTTTGTTTTCTATTATATTTATTTTTTTCTTTTTTGTTGTTTATTTAACTCGTTATTTTTATCTTTATTTTTTATTTTTTATGCCCTTTTCTGTACCTTTTATTTCTTTTGTCGACGTTCACCAGATAGGTTTGATATTAAGCAAGAAGCGAAACAGTAATTTGGGAACAATACTGTGGCAACCACCCCAGTAGCTATCGGCCTGAGAAGAAAGCCTTCTACTTAGCCGAACTATGGCCTGTTGAATGAATTTTGTGTATGTTACAGCAAAGGATTAGAATCTCCATTGCTGGAGCACAATAAAAACTGAAAGGTGGATTGTGTCTTGTACTGATTTAAATATTTCAATTCATGAAACCTGCAAGTAGCGGCGGCTAGTATTTGTCAGTTTTAAGTTGTAACTACAAGTCGTATGGTCAACTTGTACGATGATAAGACTAACCGTATAGTCGCAGTGTGTAACTACAAATCGTCAGGTTTTTTTCCCTCAAGTATGTGCAAATGGGGCGCGATGCTAAAGTATTTGAAAAACACTGATTTAAAACGCTTAAATGCGACGAAATTAACATTAATATCGAGTGGCATCCAGGAAGACCGACAGAATTGGATAAGCGCGATGTATTGCAAGAACTTATTTGCTAAGAACCTTCTCAATCATTTTATGATTCGAAAAATTCATATGTATGGTTTTATTCATCTGTTTTATTTTTACTTTTAATTAGATATATTTAAAATTTCGACGAACTTTCCAAAACACCTAGTATTAATTTTTGTAAAGAAATCTCAGTAGGATTTGATTAATTAAGGCATTGGAACTCATTCCCTTCAAACAAAATTTTACGATAAAATGGAAGAATGAATTATATTAATAAAGCCCTCCCAGTCAGAAACATAACAGCAACGAAAAGATCTGCGTTCAAAGCTTCGTATTTCAAACTCACTTATTTCACTAATACTTTTTCCACAGTTTGAAGTAGCCTTGACAAACTGATGAAGCATATTTCACTGTGGTGCTAATTTAACTAAATATGGGAATAAGTATTAAATTTCAAAATTTATGTAGACTCCTGCATAATCAATATTTATTGAAACTCAGAAGTCCAACTGCTACCGTTAATGAGGCTTATTATCGTTCGATAGGAAACGAAAACAATAGCAATGATGACGCTATAAGTTCAAATTTCAGAATAGGTTTAAAAGTGTGTTGAACAACTCCACTTTCAAACACTCCTTCAAAAATGCGCTCAGTGAAAGAACACCTGATGCCCAAGTATGCTATGTGAACCTTCACCAAACCAGTTTTTTGCACATGGCTGACTGAAACAAAAAGGCCATTGCATATGTAATGAGCAATACTTGTTTGTTGTATGTGTTACCGTTAAAACATGAAATCCGTCCCCCCCGAAGAATATCTAGTTATTTCATGAAATAACTAATCATATTAGTTATAAAGTATAACTAAGATCTTATTCCATACCTTAACTAGTTATTTCATAGAATAACGATCGGCACCCCATTAAAGTGTAAGATAACCGACATGACTGTTCCCGCTTGTTAGTATATTAGCTACTACACGGAAGAGTCAAGACATTATGACCACCTATGCAATAGTGCGTTGCGCGACCTTTGGCCTGCAAAACAGCTGCAACTCGCCTTGACATGTATGCCAAAAGTTCTTGGTAGTTAACTGAAGACAGCTTGTGCCAAAAGTCTAAGTAGCGGTCACGCAAAGTCGAGTTATTCCGACATGGTGGTGTTTGAGCTCTGAGCTGCCTCTCCATGACATCCCAAATGTGTTCTATCGGGTTAAGATCCGGCAAGTTAGGTAGCCAGGCCATAAATTGGAATTCATCCTTATGCTCCTCGAATCGCTCAAACACAATACAAGCCTTGTGACGGGACGTCGCCTTGCTGGAAGATTCCATTTTCAGCTGGGAAGAGAGACGCCATGTAAGGGTTGAAATGATCCACAGTTATGTTCAGATAGTGGGCAGCTTTTGTGGTCTGTTCTACCACAATTAAGGGTCCCAGAGCCGCCCATGAGAACGTCCTCCAAAGAATAATACCGCCATCACCAGCCTGTATATGACTTGCTGTACAGGGGGGAGAAGCTTCGCCTGGAAGACGGCATATCCTGACATGACCATCGACGTGATGAATGAACAATCGTGATTCATCTGACCAGGCAACTGTCTTCCACTTATCCATGGTCAAGTCTCGATATTCCAGGGCCCACTGTAGACGTAGTTGATAATCATGCTTGGTCAACAGAGGCACACGAGTGGGGACGTCTGCTGAGCAGCCCCACATCGAATAGTGTCCGGTGAACTGTTCCGAAGCACTAGCACTTGGCCCTGCATTGTATTGGGCTGTCAGCTGAGCCACTGTTTGGCGCCGATTTTGCTGTCTCCAAGCGGGAGAGTCTCCAACGTCCTTTTTCTTTGATGAGGAGTGGACGTCCAACCCGTCATCTACTGCTGATTTCACCGTCATTTAACCGCTTTGCATTAATACTAACAACGGCAGATCGTGAACAACCTACCAGTAGAGTAGTTTTGGAGATACTCGTTCCGAGTCTTCGAGCCATTACAATCTGTCCTCTATCAAATTCGCTTAGATGAGCAGCCTTTACAATCACTCGCATGATTCCTTATCCTTCTCCAGCAGCAGTTAAATACCATTCCCACTTAATCACGTGTTCGTCATATCATCCAGACGAGTTCGTTGAAAAAGGTTAATGGTTAAAATAAGTTTAAAGAATGCCATTAATAAAGTATTTTAGTTTGTTTAAAAGAATGCAGTGATATAATGAGCTTGTCGACAAATATCATGTTAAGAAAACTATGTTTTGGAAGACGCAGTTTCACAACAGACCTGCAAATTATATTTTAATGAAATGAATAAAGAGAATGTTTGGAAATTCAAGCTAAGAAGATGAAATCAATGTCAGATAAATCTCATTCTGAAGCTTTTGTAGAGCTTATAATACCTGAACTTGGATTTTTCAATTGAGGACAAGAAAGGACCGCATAAAAGCAGTTATATTCTGATCCCCAGTTCAACGTCTGTGAACAAAAAGTAAAGTGTCGATATAGAGAAATCGCTCAGGGCGGTTGCTACAGCTCAAAGTCGTGTAAAAAGCAGTGTTATCAACAAAAGATACATTTGTTTTACAAATAGTGTTCTGTGCACTTCCAAGGGTCATTCTTTGTGTTTATTGTGTCTTTGTATAAATAAGATTTTGTATGATGCACAATTCAGTGAAATCTTTTATTTTAAACTTTTACCGTCTATCATTAGTAAATTTATAGAATAATTAGTTAAAGAGTAGAATTTTTAATTTATTACAAAATTTAACTAAAATGATCAGTTATTTCACGAAAAGATTAATTATTCTATAAAACAACTGAATTATACGCCTTAACGGTAACATATATCCGTGCAATAAAGCCACCTTCTGCCTTTTCAAGCTTTAAAATGCATTTGAAGTCTATGCACTAGTTACAGAGCTCAAAACGTATTACTAGACCAGTTTTATTCAAGAATGCATTTAGTTATAAATTGTATGCTTAAGAGCTTCCTCTAAACTGAGAATTAGCCCTTGTTTTAAATTTTCATTTGTTAATTTTACCATTATTACTGTTATTTATATTGTTCTTCTGTGTCTACATTTTGCTTGATAGACATTTTATTTACAAAAAATTATCCTTTGAGAAATAATCGCGTTCACAGTCTTTCAAAATACGAAAGACAACTGCAATCAAGCGGTTCAAAGTAATCTACATCACTAGATAATCGACAGTGAAAAACAACATGGGCCAATTTACAGCGAACACTTTACAAAAAGGAATAGATTTTTCAAGCTCTTAACATTTTATATTACTGAACGCTGTAACTAGTGCAATAAATTCCTTTTTATCAAAGTAATTTTCAGCCTTTTATATGCAACTTATTAGTATTTTAATAGCCGAAGTTTCATTTTCTCCAACCAATGGAAGACGCATCAGATCAATATATAATGACTAACTTCAAAGTCGAATTATAATTTGGTTTTCTAATTAGCATATTCTTTTTCAGTTGAACTCGTGCTTCTTTCTGTTAATTGAACCATTGCTCCAAAGATGCAAATGGTTTACTCGTTCGGATCCTTTTTCTAGGAAAGTGCCGCCGCATGGTATACTTGTCGAAAACGACAGTTAGGGTGTTGACCTTAAAGCGGTCATCACACTTAATAAATGCACTGAAAATTATTCGTATTTCTAAGTATACTTAAAAGAATGTAACTATAGCAAACGCCTCTATAAGAATTCGCGGTTTTTTTCAAACGAAACTCGGAATGAGATAAGATTCTGATGCATCTGGCAGTCCTGATGGCTCAATTCATCATCATCTATTACTCCAAGAAACGATCAAAATGCCGAATGCATGAGCAGAATGCGTTCGATCCAATTTTGAATCCGGTCATTCGATACATTCCGATGGCAAGATTTAGCTACATTTAAGATCTTCTATTTACTTGAATGATTGCGCAGTCGAGTGATCCGCCTCCTTCTCATGTGCAGAAGAATACTGGGATCACGAATAGTGTTTTGAATTCGAAATTACACTTTTTTTTTCTTTCCCTTCCACTTCCATTTCGTGGTTTGGACCTATCGAGAAACGGATGCTTCGTGGGCTCAGATTGTCAAAGATTTGTTCTCATTACAGCACAATTACACGAGAACCGCTTCTGCCCCGAACTCACTCTTCAAGAAAAGTAATTAAATACCCCTCGATAACATAGGTCTTGAAAATGATTTATAACGTAACCCCCGGGGGGAAATAAAACAAAAAAGAACGAAAAAAAAAGAGAAATACGAAAATTATTAAAACTTATTTGAATGAAAAATATTTTGCATATTCAAAAGCTGCAACCGTACAATTAAATGCAACCTTCACTCTTTATACAATAACGGCACATCAATGTATGAATAAGTAGCCAACATAAACAAATATGCACCCAATCAGTCCCATCTTAACGTATGGGCATCGCTCAGTGTGCTTTCGGTGGTAGGAGCTCATTTTTTTTTTTTTTTTTTGCAAATTTCTTGTTATTCTGGGCGGAGGTTGTGTACGAAAGTATCTCAGAACGTTGCAAAATCCAGGGGCGATCTTCTTAAGTCTGCCAATGGCTAAATTTCGATAGCGCTGAAGCAAGCAAATTTCATTAAGGATCTTCATCATCAAAGAGAGAAGAAAATGCGCATTATCCCAAAAATTATGTTACATTGCAAAAATAATGTTGTGAAATTACCATACTAATTTAATAATTAGTATGGTAATTCAAGGTTGAAAAAATTGCATAATCTGCAAGCGTCGCGGGGTAAAAACGTAAAACACGTAGTATTAGTCATATTTCTAACAGTTTTACGAAAATGTCCCGGAAGAAGGTTTAAGCTAAGACATTCGGAAACAGTTACCATATATAAAGGAGTAATACAAATAATGAGCAAACTAGTTAATAATTATATTTATTATATTAGACATTTTTGATATTGATATTTCTAAGGAATTACACATTCGTTCTATGTTCCGTTGTAGTGGAATGGTGAAAACATCCAGTTAACAAATTGTAACTTTGCGGTAGAACGCCCCATGACTTTATAATACAAATGAATTCACAAATGGATTAAGTTCTAGCAAAGTTATCAACGCCATTATACAAGTTACAATTTTCATTTCAGTCAACGGCATTCTGGTACCTTATATTTTGTGTAAAAAGATTTTTATTCTTTAGTGCAATGCCTGCTGTAGAGCAACACTTTTTTAATTTCTAGAATTATCATTTCATATCGACAATGTTTCTGTTACTGACCGATAATGGATGAGAATTTTATACAACTGAGTTAAACAGTCTCGTTTAGTTCCTTGTACGAAGTAAAAGAAGTATTGTAATTCCGAAAAATTTCGAATATCCTATTCAACAGAAATATGCATTTCCACCGTACGTAAACCCATTTGGACGATTGTTTTGCGTGATGTCTGTATGTACGAATAGAATAAAGGGCTGTTTTTGTTTCTAAAACGTATTGTAAAATGGATTTAAAGTGGACTCAAAAGAGATTTTTTGGGGGACGTCTGTACGTAAGTATGTATGATTGTATCTAGGATAACTCAAACCCATTCCAACTACACCCACTCCCTTATCCGTCTTATATATACGTACTCACTCCCTTATCCGTCTTATATATACGTACTCACTCCCTTATCCGGCTTAAAAGTCCTTTATCTTCGCAATTGTTGGTTGTAGCCATATACTTCCACAGAAGTGTTATAAGTGACGAAAATGTTCATGTTTTGGCAATGTCAAATTAAAAAGAAAGTAGTAATAATTTTCGACAAATAACGAAATCTAACTTTTAATGCGGTTTCCCGCTTCCTATACTTATATTTGGGATAGTTTTATGCTGAAAAAATGAAATGCTAACAACTTTGATTCCCGTACGGCAAAAATTGGCGTGAATATTTAATTTCAAAATTTGCAATTTTTGATGTCATTTTCAATTTGCCTTGAGCGATCGGTTAATTAAGGCAGAATAATTCGAGGAAATAAGTTTAGATGTAGTGAAGCGAAAAAAGTGTATAATTTAATAGGTCATGCAAGTCATATGGTGTCCTTATCAGACTTTTTTTCTTTCATATATCAGCAGTTAGTAAAACCATTGTTGAAACTTGAGCTAATCCTGGATTTGACTAAGACAGTCTGGTACTCAGTCATTTATAGACAGGCATCATTCAAGAACCCACGAAATCCATTTTTCTAGTTTTCATGATGGAAACAGGCGTATGTGGAAATATAGAATGATTTTTCGGTGCCTTATAACATGGGAACCAAGGCCTGAGGCCTGTGGCCCTATACGGTAATCAGACCTTGAACTGACCTGAAATCTTGATGGGTAATTCAAGTTACAAAAGTCTGATTTGACTTTAAAGAACAATTTATTCTCAGGATACTTTTTGTATAAATTCTAATGAATGCAGTTTTAAAATTATATAATTATGAGTTAAAATTATTATTTATAACTAGTAAAAGATTGTTCAGAAAACATATCTCAGATTCGTGAAATTATTTAATATTTCCAAAATCTCAAGAAATCCATTAAGATAAATGCCACGATAAAATTAATGCAATAATAATATCATCCTGCATAATTTTGATATTAATGATCTATTTCATGTACCATTAATTAAGAATAGAAAATATTTTTGTATTGGACACCGGGTAATTAATGGCTAAAAATAAAGTTTGGTTTAAAATAAAGAGTTCCAAGAGTAAATAGGCAATTATTTAACAATTATTTACTATTTTATTTTTTAAATTATTTGTAATAAATTAGACGGAAATTTATTTATATAATGTATTAAGAAATAGAAACATGTTCAAAATACACTATTCAACGTATTACTATATAAAAGTAAAAAGTTGATAGAAACGTTTTACATAATATTCATTATTCAGTGTAAAGTTAGCTGATTTATGCAAAATACATGGTTTTAAATGTATTCCTTGCAACAATGTATGTTATATATTGTTCTATAATGTAATATAATGTAGTTCTATATTTAATTAATAAATTATTTACTTTCAGGTTTTTCTACATTTATTTAAAAATGCTGAAATATTATTACGATTATTTTTCACGTCCCCCATTGTTAAATGTATTTTACTGATGATAGAATAAAAATATGAGTTGAGCAATCACTGAAAAATTGCATTTTTTATGGACAGGATCCAATGAATTCCAGATAGATCCTTGCATCTGCACATTTGATATCTAATTTACAGAAAAAGAGAAATTTGATTGCGGGAAAAGAAACTTTTACAAATATGACCGATTAAAGCAAGACCGGATAATACGGCATTTAATTATAAGCCTAACTTAATATTCATAATCCTGTTAGATAACGTCTAATATTTCCATTTTGTTGTCCTATGAACAGAAAAACATTTACCTCAGCATAGCAAAACAGAATTTCGCCCAAAATGAAATGCTTGAAAAATCTGAGATTCGCCGCATGTGAGAAATTCTTCATAAAGATTTCACGCAACGTATAATTAAATAGATTTCTTTAGCTGACCAGTAACTTCTATTCCTTAACTTTAACATGAGCAGTACTCCCGAATTAAAATATGAGATATAATAATCATACAGCCTACTTTTAAGAGTTAAATAACCTCCTTTACTTCGCATTTTGATTATTATTCAAGTAGATTGGTTATTTTTGAATCAAAGGAATTTAATTTGATTATATTCTAGGCGTTTAAAGTAAAAAAAATAATGACTGAAGATCCTTTATAAATTCGTTCAATTACAGTTTGTGTGAAATTAGGATTAAAATTTCTTATTTACCTGTATTTAGAGATTAATAAAAAAATTAAATTCATTTCTACAGCCTTGGTTCTTTTTATTCAATGCATTAGAAAGCCCCAAATTAAACTGGTATTAAGTGAATTTTATTTTAGCATTACAAAAGGAATAAAAAGATTAAAAACGGCATCCTTTTTAATGAAGCTAACTAAAAATAGTAATTGAAAATCTTACACTGCTTCGTGTTCAGATTCTTTTCAACTGACCTTTAACCACACAAAGCATAATAATAGATGATGGTAAGATAAGGTATTACTTTAGCGAATTTCTGCATACCTCACACCTCGAGTATTGTTTCTACGGGTGATTTTTAAAAGCTAAATGCGGCTGCGTGGAATGCGTAGTTAAATGCATCAAAATCTCATAAGATGAAGTATCATAAAAATAGATTTTATTTTGCCTCTTTTTACTATTGCTCCTAAAAAAAAAACGTACTTTCTTTCAGTTAACTTTGGAGAAGGACTGCCTGAAACGCCATGGATTCCCCCTAACCGATTTCTCTTTTGAAATTAAAGACTGCGAAAAGAAAAGGAAAGAGAAAAAGCAGAAAACGTGCTCGGGCAAACGAATTTGATTTCGTATTTTGTTATTGTCTTTCTAGAAAAATTCTAAGCTCTATGCTCGAAATTTTTATTTCATTGTTTTGATAATATAAATTCCTCCTGAAAGTAAAGGATGCATAAGATTCACTGTTGTAAGAACTCTAAACAACATGGTTCGGTGTGAAATATCACAGCAAAAAACGCTGAAATGATTCACAGAAATTATGGAGATACACCAAACGTGATTCCTGGTGATGGATGTAGATTCTAATTACGACTCTGCGAGTCACACGAAAAAAACGGATGCAAAATAAGAAAAGTTCCTCTAGGCATTCCATCCTCTATTGAAATTGCTTTTAAATTATAAATGTGAGAAGTCTAAAAAAAATTTAAACTAAACAATGCAAATGATATCTGAAATAAAAACAACTAAATTTATCAGTTTTTGAGTAAAATAATTAAAACTGTTTATTATTTCAAATTTTGAAGATGGGTGTACGCTTAAGTAAAGTTTGCAGTTCAGTTTTGTTTTTAGGATTAGATAGTAACTATCGTAAAATAAAAAACGTAAAATCTCATTAGGCTAACACTGATTAGAAAATTTTCGTTTGAAATCTGTGCAAAAATATAGATTTACATCATCATTTAACTGTAAGTTTTTTCAATCCAGAAATGAATAACAATAATTGATTTAAACTTTTTTTGAATCCGAAGCCAAGTTTCATGAATTTAATTATCTTTGTTGATACATACCGTATATACCCGCGTATAAGTCGAGATATTTTGGGCAAAAAAAAGGACTTCAAAGTGGGGGGTCGACTTATACGCAGGGCCATAAAAAATTAAAAGAAACGGAAGTTCAACAATTTCTTTGTATAATGCAGTTGTTTTCTTCCCGCACTCGAATTGGACGACTTATCAAATAAGTCACTTACTTGAAGTAATTTCATGACTTAAATTATGTGACGAACTACAGTGGTGGCCAAAATTGTGGACACTTTTGGAAATTTTTATGTTTTTGCCCCTGAAAAATGCGAATGCCTGCGAAATACCCTCTGAATGATTATAAAATCATTTAAAAAATGTTGTATTAGCAACGAACTAGACGGCACGGAAGATGATGCTGTTTTTGAAAGTGAAAATGACGACGAAAGCTGTAGTAGTGATTGTAACAATACAGAGTTCGAGACTGAAAATATGTATGGTGACGAGCCAATGACGACAGAAGAGTTCTATGAAATGTTTGGCGAATCTGACCATGAATCAGACGTTGAAGGATTTTGATTTTGTTTATTTACCAAGGTATTTTTTATCGTATATTTACTTTATTTCTCACATGATTTTGAATAAATGTAGTACTTAAAAATTTTTTTTCAAAGTTTCTCGATCGATTTCGGAAGTGGGGGATCGACTTATACGCGGGTTTCTTGTTTTCTACGATTTTTTTATGTCGAAGTGGGGGGGTCGACTTATACGCGGTATCGACTTATACGCGAGTATATACGGTACATCAATATTAATTTAGTATAAATATGGCTTTATTCTTTTTCAAACTGCTGTCTTCTCAATAGGTTTAATTTTTTTTTCAATCATAAGTTGCAAAGAAAACCAGAATATTAAAAGTTCACCTAATGAATTTTACATAGTAATGGGTCCTAATAAGTGTATACATTACATAATATAGGGTCATATGTGCAGAATTAACTTAAAGCCCTTCTGATGCTATTAGACTGACAAGCATATTACCGCTGCATCTGAAATACGATAACAACAGGTACAGGCTTAAGAAAGCAGACGCACTTGTGCGTCCAAATAGGCACACATTAGGTATCGCCTGTATTTGCTAATTGCAGTGATTCCGCTCCGGATGGTATTCCAACAGAGAACACTCCGGATTGAGGTCTGAGAGTCTCTCAGCCGTTTTCTCCTACCCCCTACCCCACTTCTCGAGAGGATTTCGATTTGCCAGTATCTTGAGTGCCCCCTTGCAGCACAGACACCATACGCTTATAAAACTCAATGCCTTCTCCTGGATTCAAAACGGACGCTTCGGTAGAGCAGTGCCGCAGTTTGTGGGTATGTAAAATAATATAAGTTGAACTTTCAAAGTATTGCAGTCGGAGGCTACACAAACTGGCCAACCAAGCTGAATCAATACTTTGATGGCGCGTATTAACGTCGGCTAGCAGTATGGTTAAAGCCAGAATATTCACTGGCAGAGCTGGACAATAGAACTTAAACTACAAGCGTCGCTGCCAAGAGAAAACAAATCTTAAACATTCACAACCCTTGACTTATATATTTTCAAAATAATTTGCATCCTGGAGAGGGGTACGGAAAGACAAAGTTTTAAATCGTAATAATTGGTTAACATAAAATGCTCTGCAAAATATAAGAATATTTCAGAAAGATTTCCACAGATATTAGAACATCTCTTTCGAGAAAAGGTTAAGAAAAGTAACTTCACAATCAATCTATCTGGAGGAACGGTTTCGGACCTTCAATTCATGAATAAGAAAATACATGCAAATATTCTCAATAAAAAGTTAAATTAGAAAAAAGTAATACTCGAAAGTCAACACATTAGAAAATTTCAATGTAAATAAAATGAAACATTAAATCATTTGTTTCATTAAATTTCCTAAAAGAAATAAACTCATCTATAAATTTTAGGAAAATGACAAAAAATGAAAAGCTGATCTACACTATCAAGGTTATGACGCTGAAATAACAATGACTTGTTAATTCTTCCACAAAATGGTGTATTAACACAGAAAAATAAGGAAGGAAAATAATATTTTATAGAGCAGAGGTCCATAAAATAAAAAATGCACCTTGCATCAGTATCACTTATGAATTTCCCTTGTTAGATTCTAAACTATTGAAGCACATTATAATTTTAATATGATTAAAACTAAAAATACATCAACTCAATACTTCATTGTCTGAGAGAGTGCCAGACAGATTTTATCTCCAACACGAAGCTAAACTTGAATTGCTCATTTATAGTCAATGACACCTTAGTTAAATACGTGTTTTCGATTACGTCTTAAACAACAATGTGTAATACGCTATCTCATTAGGAAGATATTAACAAATATTTGCTTATTGATGCTTAGCTAGATTTTTATTTTATGTAAATTTTTTTTTTTTTTTTTTTTTTAGTTAATTCCGTTTATGGATAACAAATTAAATGCTTTAAAGGTTACTTAAGGTCGTATCACACATTCAAAACATTTCGGAAGAGCAACTATTTGGAACAATTTTTCGACTTTGTCACATGGTATGAAACAGCCAATCACAGCGGATCGTTTTGGGGGTCACCATGAGAAGAAAAAAAAAAAAAAAGTTCTCCAATACAGACGATGATGATGAGGAATGCTATGCTGATAGTTGTTGTTCAAACCGAACAACCAAAAAATTGTGCGCCTTTCTTTCAGTCGAAAAGCAAGTAGAAAAAATGTCTGAAATAAATGGATGTGTGATACCAACCTTAGAGATGTGAAAAACTGTTGAATAAAACATCAAGGGGGGGGGCTTATACGACAAAAACCATCATAGTCTATGAAAATTCGCATTACCTGTTTTATTTCCTCTTCCGTATCGAAAAGGAAACTGATAATAGTTCTTCATAAAATGATTAAATTTTCAGGTACGTTACCTATCATGAATACAACAAAAAGAACTGCTTTTATTGCAACTTATAATATCAAACCTTATTTTGACGTTCCTTTGTAGTGCTTTGGAAACTACCTAGTTGCCAAACAATACTTAATTTGTATTTAAAATAACTCGTAAGAATCTGAAATTTTGAATTTTAGACATTATTCATGAAAACAATAGTTTCCTACATCATAAAAAAGTACCTAATATGCACCTAATACAGACCCACTACTAGCACACTAATTAACCCCATTTTTTCTCAACCTACGCTTTTCCAACCCCTCGGAAAATTAAATTTTCTGCTGAATAGCTTATTCTGGAATATGATTTGTAAAGACTACTGAGACTTTCTAATTAGGAAACATACAAAATCAGCTGTTGCCTCACGGGATTAATCCTTAGTTTCTCCAGTCTTCCCACGAAAAAGGCGACTAGAGAGAGGTATGAGATGCAGTCGACCGAATCAAATGGAGATGAATTAGCACCGACTACAATTTAGTTTGGGCGCCAGTGTTGAGACTATCAAGATTTTTTGAAGCCAAGCAACGTGATAAATCACTTGTTCACATGACATGAGTACGGTTCTTATAATTTTACATAAATAGTTATTTTATTATTTAGATCTTTACTGTCATTTCTCCCAGAGTATTTAAGCTAAGTTTTTTGGATTTTAAGTCAGAGCATGTTTCGTCCTTTCGAGACCACGTTACTAGATTTCGCTAGCTCAGATAAGATTGCAGTTTTCGGGTCTGCATTACAATTGCCGACTTGTAAATTGTTACGTGAGTGAGAATTTCTGAGCCAACTTCGCGTTAAATAATTTTGTGTAACCTATGACTACTAGACTCAGTTTTTAATATCGAATTTGAAGTTGTTTAAGTTTCATCGCCACAGGTCGTAGTTGATTCGCAGGCACGAATCGCGCGTTTATGTTCAAGTTCCGATTTCATAAAAAGGTTGGTTTTAACACCTTCCCAAGTCTCTGCTGTTAACTTCAGACGCATCGATAATTCGCTTTCAGTCTGCTAAGAGTTTGCTATTAGTTTACATTACATTAGCATACCAAACATGTGTTAATTTATAATAGTTGCATTTACAATAGTTGCATACAAGTACCTGAGGGCAATCTCAGAGGTATATGAGCGGTTTTTGTAGAAATTTTTGTGATGATAATCGCTTGTTCTCTTACGTAATTTTAAACGCAAGAAACCTCTAAATAATGAGCCTCTTCTCCAGTAATAAAACTCGAGAAGTAATTCGAATACTTAAAATCCTCCTTAGGCTTCTTAAAATTCGTAACTTACTTAACTACAAGAACAAAAGTAATTTCAAATTTAATTAAATCAGCGAATATACTTTGTAAAAGCGATGCATAGATCGATTCACGGTAGTTTCAAATTTACAGCTGAAAGCTCAGTATACAACTGTTTAACTAAATTACCAAATGATGATTCTGTTATATACTTAAACCATCTGTACGGAATTTGGTAATTGTTTTACCTTTAAAAACGTACAGCAATATCGAAACTTTAATTTACTTTGAAAGAATAGATTTTATTAAAACTAATTAAATTTTGTGCAAACCAAAAATACGTCGCTAAAATTCAAAATTTCAAAAAATTAACGCAATTATTTCACTCCTAATATAGTATACATCTGCAATTATTCGACTCCTATTATAGTATACATCTGCTCCTATTATATCATACATTCGACACCTTGAGCTTAAAATTATTTATTAAGCCTTTGAAAAATATATGGAAGCGGTGTTTGCTCAATTTAGAATAGCAATCATATCAGCTATCTACATGTATGTTCTTCCTATCCCATGTAAAACTAACGATAAGGTTTTAATTTTTTTCTCTTTAGAAATCAGACTTTTAACGCACACGGGTCGAAACTTGTCCAGCTTTACCGTCAGAAGTCTATGCATACCTCAAAAGAATCAAGAAAAAGAAAAGTCCGGGCATAGATTCCATCACTAATTGAATGATAAAAAAGTTCCCACTCAAGACCATTTTCACTATTACTAGAATTTGCAACCTTATTCTAAAATGGCAACACTTTCCTCAACCTTCGACGAACGCGAAGATCATTCCGATCCTCAAGCCCGGAAAACCTTCATCTAAACCAGAGTCTTATCGCCCTATCAGTTAAATCTCTTTCATCAGTAAAATCTGTGAAGCTATTCTACTCATGAGAATCAACGGCTACATAGAAAGCAATAATATCATCAGACCAGACCAGTTTGGTTTTATGAAGCAACTGTCAACAACTAACCAGCTCTACCGAGTAGTAGAAACCATCTCAGAGGTAATGGCAACACGCAAGATTACTGGAGGACTGTTTCTAGACATTGCTAAGGCTGGATGCTCTCATCTACAAACCATCTCAGAGGGAATGGCAACACGCAAGATTACTGGAGGACTGTTTCTAGACATTGCTAAGGCTGGATGCTCTCATCTACAAATTAAACTCCCTGGGCTTTCCAGGCTATATCATACTCCTACCTAACCGGTAGACACTTTGTAGTTCACGGTTCTGGCACAAACTCCACAAGCCATACCATCCAGGCTGGCGTTCCACAAGGGTCCTTATTTGGACCCACACTTTTTAATATTTACGTGAATGACATACTATCCACACAGGACATAACATTAGCTATGTATTCAGACAACACTGCGATCCTAGCACAAAGTGCATTTGTAGGTCCAGTCCTTCAACGATTACAAAACTACATCTATACATTAGAGACTTGGCTTACAAAATGGAAAATTCAAGTTAACATGGATAAAACATTAGCTATTATGTTCACCAAAATAGAAAAATTCAAGAAAAATTTCGTCTTCAGTGGCACCCCTATTGCTTGAGCCAAGCAGGTCCCTTATCTTGGGGTGATCCTCAACAAAACTCTTACATGGGCCCCACACATTACATCTATTATCCAAAAGTTTCCAATTCGTAAAGCTAAACTATAACCTTTAATTGCTCGAAACAGTGTTTTATCAATTGACAACAAGTTACACATTTATAAGCCCGTTCTCCGTCCATTACTATGTTATGCTAGTCTAGTTTGGGCCTATACCAAAAAATGTAATAGAAAAAAATTACAGACTTGCCAAAATTCTGTTCTTAGGCAAATAGTTAAAGCGGAATGGTATATCCGCAACAATAAGAACTCGTGAAGAACTGAGTATGGAGCAACTACGCTCACATTATTATAAACCTGCCAAATAGCTTTCATGAAAGACAAAGAACAATTAACAACCCGGCCATTAGGATTTGCAATTACGACTACAATGACCTAGAAAATATGGACAGGCTCATGGCCCAACTTGGATGTATATATTATGTAATATTTATTATAATGCCTTTACACCGTTCCACGGAAGAGCAGAAGGTCGAAACTTATGCGATTAAAATTGCCTTTCTTTTCAATGCCAGACTGAAGCAGACTGCTATATTATTGCAGCTAAGATTTAATCATTAAATTAACAATACGTCTCAAAAGCAGTAAAAGGCACTACATATGAGTAACCGGCATTTTTTTAAGGATAGTACCCCTATTTCGATCTTGTGACATTTTGAACAAAGCGCTTCCGGCTTTCTTCATCCTTTCTTACGTAGGGATAGTTTTCTCCCACAATTATTGACCCCTTCCGTTATGCACCATCGAATGAATCCGTTCTTCCCCCTAGAATAAATCCGCTATTCCCCTTGTAAAGATGGGGGGAAATGAGGTTCTTTATATATATATATGTGTGTGTGTGTGTGTGTGTGTGTGTGTGTGTGTGTTAAATTCTTCTTTTGCGGCTTAAGATTTTTTCAGCGTTTATTCTACCTCGAGCTACTCATCCGCACTACACGATAAAGGACAACGCAAGTTCAGGAAGGATAATAAATGAAGAGGGGCTGCTGAACACTACTTTCTTTCAACAGAATTCTCTACTTGGCAGCAACTAAAACTAACAGACTCTTATATTTTAAATTACGGAATCAAAGTAGTAAATATAATTTTAATATCATATTTTTTTTAAAAAATTAAGAATTAAAAAAGGTATTTTTACAATGAAAAATCTAATTGAATAAAGAGAAATTAAGAGAAAAATACATTTCAATTGTTAACTCAAACAATTCTTACTTAGATGTCACATGTACGGAATGGTAACTATTTTCCAGAGAAAAATTAAGTTAGGCGAACTAAACTAAAATTAAACTCATGGCGCTACAGTCCTTAGAGAACCATGGCCGGCAGTGCCCTGATATCTGCCTACTCTACCGTGGGCCCCGAGAAGCATGAAAATTGAGTTAAATATCTATTAAAATTTAAGTAGTAAAGTGAAATTACTTTTAAGAAATGCTTTATATTTATGCAATTATACATCCTTGTTGCTTTTAAAAATGATGAGAAACTTTCAAATAAAAGTTAAATAACATTTTATTTTATTTATTAATGACGAACAAAAGTCATTTAAGGTTCTTGAAACACTTTTCATCTTCATGAATTTTGTAACGCATATAGGCTAAGCTATTCGATATTTTAGTATGCTTTTGAAGCAAAATTTAAATTTTTAATAGTCAAGTCATACAAATTAATGTTTTGGTGATATTCTGCATTATTGTGACGCTCACAGCTTTAGCTGAGCGTTGTATAAATAACAAGAAATTAGAAAGTACTAGCATTCCAACTTTATTTTTATTATTATTTCTTTACTTATTTAATTTTATTCTTTTTTTAATTATTATTTTCTCTTTTCTTTAAAGAAATTGCGCATTAATTCCCATCTTGTATGCCTTGTAATTAATTAATAGAAAACAGAAGAATTTTTCTCATACTAGGTTAGCACTTATTAGTTTAATTATTCTGTTAAAAATTAATTATTTTTTAATTTAATCTTTCTTTAAAGATGCTGTTGTAAATGTCAAGTAAAAATACTTTGAGATTATTTCGCAATTGTTTCATTCGTCTTATGGTTTTTTAGTCTATAATTTTAATTTGTGACATTTAATCTATGATTTAACTTGAATGCGTAATAACTTAGAGGAAATTATATTAACTCAGTTTTTACTCACACTGCAAAATTTAGGCGCTGATAATGAGGCTTATGTCAACTATAACATCGATATAAATAAACAAAAATATATTGTGGCACGGAAGCTTGCTTAAGGAATGCTAAAGTAGGAGACTTAAAAACTAGAAATAATCCCCAATTTACCACTTCTGGTATAAAATTTTCTAGTCTCCTAAATTCTGGATTAGCCGATAAGAAATGAAAACAATCGAATAATTATTTTTATACAAAAGAATGTGTTATTAGTGACAACAATTATATATTATTTACATTCTTTTTGGTAGATTTAAGAAGTATAATTTTTTTATTAATTAACTTTCCATTGGGAGACAAACATAAACATAATATCTTATTTCTTGAATATAGTTCTTACTTTCATTAAGAAGAAAGGGAAGCATGTTTCCTAATTATATTATTTCAGGAAGACATTTTGTAGAAAGAGTTTTCGATGCTTTACTAAGTAATCAAATTATTAGTCTTATTTAAATTCTAGGCAATGAGATAAGTCGATAAGACTTTAAATTTTTGCAATACATTATAAATTCAAAATAAGTTGCTTCAAATCGAGCAACTATGAGTTTACAGCATTGTTTTAAGAAGCATTATTACTAAGAAACATTAATAATACACGGTAGAGTTAAATATATATAATCGTAATCGAGATTCAGTTTTAAAGTAAACAACAAATCTGATCTGACTTCTTAGTCTCAATCGTTCAATCATTACATTACATGCATTAAAATACTTTACAGCTTCAGTCCGTACTGAGTCTGACTGTCACTAAAAACAGGATCTAGAAAAACTTTAAAATTTACATCTATTTTTCTACCCCCGGGAGTTCTTCTTCTCTACCCTATAATCACTTCTGACATTGTTTCGCCCCCTCCCCCAGTCATTACACCATGGATAGTTTTTATCCATCATAATATTTTATACATCATAATATTTTTATAAAAGAAAGGATGTTCGGTTGATAACTGCAATAATCTAGTTGAATCTTTTCCTGATTATTGTTCAGTATGTTTATCCAAATCAACCCGAACAATATATAGAACTATAATCTTCGTCCATTGCATAGCATCTTCAAGTACATACAGGACTTGTTCCGAAAAATATTAATAACAACAGCTCTTGTCCATTTCACGGCACCTTCAAGTACACTAAGCGTTTGATTTGAACTGGATAATTTAAGCAAAGTATACGATGTCTGCCATTTCAAACTTGACCGACAGCAATCCAGCATTAAGCATCTGAAAGCATCAGATTTTATTTCGATTCTTTCAATAGCAATAAATATATGGAAATATTTGGTTAATACTATATACATCTCTCTTGGAATAAACGTTGTTATAAAACTTAAATAAATAAATAATGAAAATGAACAAATCATCTTTCATTGTAGCTTAAAATAAGATAAAAGCTTTTGAGCACCTTTCAGAAACCTCATAAAATGTAATTAACTTTTAATGACATGATATAAATTATTTTCCGCATTGTTTTTGGATCTCATTTTGAATAGTTGTATTTTTTTTTTTTTTTTTTTAATTTTATTTTGAGTTCATCATGGTTTCACCCATAATGTTCAAGTTACAGCACGCTAAATATTTAAAAATAAAAGGAGAAGAAAGACGCATGAACAATTAAGATACAAGAATAGATTTAAAGAAATAATAATAAATTCTGTTGCTTCAGTAAAGTAGGTATGACGTTCGAAATGCTTGGTGTATGTATTAATTAAATTAATAATATAAATATTAATAATATAAATGTTATCTAAATTGCACTGAGTCACTGTTACAAACTATACAAGCTATGTATGTACTAATACAATTTGAAAGATAATTTTTTTCTACCTTTCGGAATGGCAACAATTGTCGAATTAGGAGTTTGCTAAACTGCATGCAATTAAATACGCTGGTAGCGTAATAAAATGCAATGCGAAAACTGAAACGACTAGGCTATAGATGCTTCCGACGAAGTGAGGGGGGACTATTCCAAAGAACGACTTAAAAAGATAATAGGGAAAAACAAGCAAAGGTTATAGTTATTTGAAAACTGCGAAGCACACGAAGACTATCTGCTTTCACAAGGCATGTCTTCGGAGAAGACTTTTTAAAGGAAACTGGCTTGTATTCACATTACACATAGGGAGGCAGCAAAATCTTACTATGCAGCCAGCCCTTTCGCCTGGAATGTAACCCGGGTCATATACTCGATATTCAGCGTTCTTAAGCATTCGACAACTTGTGAGGTGGGGAGAAAAACTGATGATAAAAGAAATATATATGAAGTTATTCTTTGCAGAGTAGAAGACAAATACATAACCTAAAAGAAATACCAACTCTAAAAAGACAAATACCTCCTGAAGTTTACGAGACAAATACCTGAACTTCATTCTTGTTACTTATTAAGCGAATTAGCACTGAAAACATTTTCTCTCATGTGTAAAAGTTCCGCCTCTTTCATTTTCTTGTAAAAACCATATTTAGTTTTATATACTTTATTTATTTATTCACCAAAATCTCATATCCTCTTGCAAGTTTTCATTGTGCCAGTCCATTTACGGTCATAAAACGGGATTATTGGCAATTAGGCGGGCCGGGCTACTCTGGTATTATAACTATCCTCTTGAGAGTTTATCCACTTTACACAATAATTTTCTGCGTCTTCAAAGATCAATCAGACCTGACATATTATAAATAATAGCAGCGATTATTCTGGGAATATATTTAAGATTTGGATGCTTGTAAAATACCCGTCCTCCATCATTTGTTACTTGCTTGTAAAATAGTGAAATAGTTTTTCATGTCAAATAAAACAAATAAAATATTTATAGGGCAAATATAAATAGCCATAAAATTACTTCTTTTACGCTGTGTTTCTTAGTTTTCAAAAGGTGATTTAAATTTTAATTTTCCCCATAAATATCTTTTTTTACTCTGACGCATTTTAGGGAAAATGGTTTTCGATGAAAAACCGGACATCATGCTGTAGAATTTGAAACTGTAGAGAGGAGGGGAGAAGCTGGGCTATTACTTTCAAGCTCTAAAAAAATTTCCCTCTCTCTTTTCCTTAGCATTTAAAATATAGTCTTCCAAAGCATTCAGTTAAAACAAGAAAAGCGATAGAATGGAATTAAGCAAAAAGAAATTTGATTAAAATTTTCGAGATATGGGGGGGGAGGGAAATGGCGAATCCGGAAACATCTGAATATCAATCCACAAGCACATTCCTATCTATTTTTTCTAATTTACTTCCATTATTTTTAAAATTCATGTCTAGCTGTTTTTCGCTTATTCTTAATTTCTCTGGAGTTGGCTGATTGAACGCAGAATGATAGGGTCCAACACGAAATAAATAATAAACATAAAAATTCTTTGGAGCCATTGCCCCTAAATTAGTATTTAAAAATTTAAAAAAAAAAACTTTGCTTTCCTGTACAATAGCCTTTTTAAATACTAATGGAACTGCGCATCATATAAACAACTCAACAGATAACTACAGAAAACAAAAACAACAATGCATATAGTCTAGATTTTTTAATTTAACTTTTAAGTTCTAATAGCACTTCACATACTGCTAAAAATGACTATTTTGCTGAGGCTTTTTCCGAACAGTGGTCTAAATTGAGCATCTAATAATGCCGAAAGTTCTTCTCTTCCCCCCTCCTCATAATCATGGGTTATGACGTAATGTAATGGATGCGTTTCTATCGTGACGACTCTCACCCCCACCCTCTCGCGCGTAATGCTTTTCCTAGCGTAGAAAGGTTTTCAGTTTACCGTGTAATCGGACGCTTAGCTTAAAAGACTTCTTAAGAGAATAAAGGAGATTAAATAGTACAGATACATACTTCCTTCTCTTCAGTCGCAGATGCGGCCTTCATTGGTTACACATAAATAAGGAGCGTTAATACTCTATTAACTCCACCTCTGTAAATCCTATTGTTTTTAGTTTCTGCCCCTTCCCAATGCCAAGCTTTCTATTAAACCGCAAATGCACTAAAAGAAAATAATACTCAAAAAGAATAATTGCCAAGATTCTAACTTGCCATTTCATACAAAGAAAACAAATCCTAACAGCTGAGTAAGGATATTTTAGAAAACTTAGTAACTGAACACTTTCCAATTTCTATTCAGATAATGTATCAACTGCTCCCAGGTCTCAAAGAATCCATAGTTCCAGCCCCCCCCCCAATATGAAAGAGTCTCGAGCTTTAGGAAAAGAAATCTGCCTACTGTACAAAACCTTTCTGGAGAATTTGTAAGGAATTATCTTATTTTTTGGGCCTATCAGCGGCCAAGCGGTAAAGTCTCTGAACACTGGTAGTTCGATCCGAGGTTCCAATCCCACGAACGGGCTGGTTGCATGGGAGTTTGCATGGTTTTCCCCATGTCTAACGTGTATACTAGCCAGTTTCCCTTAGAAAGTTCTACTAGCAAGCTGGAAGATCAGCGGTTCGAGTCTCGGAAACGCCAGAGCTTAATTATCATATTCCTGTTTCGAAAATTTTAAGGATCCCTACAGTAACGCCTAAACTAGAATGTGGGAGACGATAATACTTCGCCACCTGGATTTGGTCATCAGCCTTTTTCTCTCAACAGGAGGAGAATGTGAGGAATTTACTGCATTCACTCATAAATGATGCTGTGGTGTAAACTGTTAGCTCGTCCAACTGGCAACTGAAAGAGCCCTTATCTGAATCTCATCGAAAGCACGGTTAATTTTTTTATGTTTACTTGGTCTAATATCTGTAATCTTACAGCGAATTCACCCCCCCTTTTTCGAACGGTAGAATATAACCCACTCAGGGGCGCCACTGGGCTTTTTGTCACCCAGTGCAATCTTTGCATCTCGTAAATTCTGCTCTCCAGTTTCTGACTATATTTAAAAAAGATTTGCCGTCCGGTACGGTCGCACCGGTTGCATTGGCTCTGGCGTCTGCACCTTGGTATGGAAAAAATGTGCTTGCTATCAGGCACTTTCATTGAAACAAGGAAGGTATCAATAAAATCACCTGGTTTGAAAGGATTTTTAACTGCGCTCTCTCTGACTTGCTCCGTTATATGAGAATATTAGATGGTGGTGTGGTGTATTTAATTATGGCAAAGCACACTATGGCTATCTGCCTAAGAGGAGGGATGCCTTTCGTGGAGGACTTTCTAAGGGAAACTGGCTCGTATATACGTTACACATGGGGAAAACCACGAAAACACCCATGCAGCCAGCCCGTTCGCGGGATTCGAACCTCGGACCGAACTACCAGTGTTCAGCGACTTTACCGCTCGGCCGCTGGTGGGCCGAGAATATTAGAAGCGCTACAATAGATCTTTCCGATGAAACTTAAGCAAATATTTTACTCATAAAAATTATTTTAATGTGAAACAAAGAAAATTGAAATTGAAATTCATAAGCGTTCTTTTTTAATATGTTAACCAAAGTAAGAATCACTCGAAGCACCATCCCCATACAATTCCGTATTTTTATATTTTATCCTCCTTCCTTTTCTCAGACAGCAAAAAGCAATAAAATAAGCAATAACTTTACGTTTAAAATCATCAATACTTCCAATTTCTTAAGAATGATTCAAAGAATTGGTATTTCTTAAGCCGTAAATGCGTAGAATCAACTGATCTGTGTTAGACCACTTGCTCAAAAGACTTAATACGACTCGTTTTTCCTGTGAATGCACTAAATAGCAGGGTTCCGCTAAACAGGTTTTTTAAAGATGCCCAAATGAATGCGAACTTTAATGGTGAAGTTCGTCTTTTGTGAAAGGTCAGTGAAATTAAAAAATAAGCATGCACCTCTTTACGACAAATATTGACTTTAGTGGAGTATGGTTACTGACCTTCCGTAAATCTACTTTTTAAAGTAATGTTTTAACTCTGAAGAATAATTCACAACAGAGAAAACATAATCCTCGAAAACTGTAAATATCGATGAGCAAAAAGAAGGAGAGATAACATAAACGTTGCTACTAAATGTTATATGATGTTTTAGCGACGAGGTTCATTATTTATATTCACGAAAAGCAATTCTTTTCTAAAACCCGTTAAAGTGACAGACTGAATATTTAAGTTACAAATTAGCACTTATTCATGTAATGGAGGTACTTCTACTGACTCCATTCGAGTTTTCTGAACAATTTAATTTAGTACTTCAAGGGAGCAACATAACAACTTTTCCCACTTCAAGACTCTTTTTAAGTACATATGATTACTAACATCGAGATGTTTCCGGTTCATGAATTTAATAAACAATAAAATGTACTCTTTAATAAATTGCTTCATTTTTTGTAGTATAGTGATCGGAATGTTCTATTAACTGAAGGCTTAAAACCGCTGAGCACCGGTATTTCTTTTTCCCCCAGTTTCAGTTCCGACGACGCAAAGTTTCAGTTCCGACGACAAGCAAAGGTAGCAAAGGTAGTCAGCTACCTTTGCTTGTCGCCGTAACGGCGCCACTAGAGTTTTGGCATGTAGTATTATGTCTCAGTAGCGTAGAGATGAGAAGGAAGTAGGTTGAGATTTGGAGGAAGCGTTGTAAAAGAACGGCCAGACAAAAAATTAAAAAAAAAAAAAAATGTTAACAATATCCCAGTTGATAAAGCACTAATCTGCAAAGGTTTGATTACTGGCCAAAGAAAAACTCACCATTATTAAAACCTACACTATTCATTTCAAAATTCCAGAAAACATCATACAATATGAAAAATAATCTCTCACTCAAATATTCTAAAACCAGGTGAAAAATAGAAAGCAACTTTTACAAAACGTTTTAATCATTTTTCTCGTTCGTAAACATACAACCTGAAAAATGATCTATCACTGAGTGATTTAAGAAACAGCACAAAATATAAATCCATCTTTGTGAGTGATTTTAATCATTTTTCTTGTTCGTGAGTTGTTTTCAATTTTGAGTAAGAAAATTCCTTAAGAGGTAAGTGAAAGAGATTCTGAGGGAATCATTTCCAAGGAGTCCAAACCATTATTGTTAAGTTCCTCGAGTTAATTAATCTCTAATTAAAACCCGAATGTGCACCGCATTCAGAATCGAGGAACCAATAATTTGCTAAATATAATTGGTGAATGATTTCGAAAACTTTCAGACATCTTAATTATATCTCGCAGTTGTACTCTTCAACGGTGATTTCTTAACATACGTTATTAATTAAAAACCAATTACAGCGACGTGAAGAAGAACAGATAATTCTTCGATACTTTCCGGTTAATCTATCGGAGATGGGGGGAGCAGAAGCGCACATTTAGAAAGAGGACTGGTCTAAACGGGGAATCGAATAAACTAAATGTAGCTTCAGAAGCTAATTGATGCTTCTTTCCCCGCCTTCAAATGAAACGTCATTTCAGCGTTCCAGAGTAATAACTGAAGCAGAATTCTTAAACCTTTGAAAATGTCTAATAATAAAACTGCAGAAATTTGCTGCAATTTGCTTTTTTGTAACAATACGCAAATAAAGTAATTACATAAAATGGTTAACATCAGCACGTATTCATTTGAGTTGAGTTGTAACCTTTGGTAACATTGCCTTCTTATTGGGCTATGTAGAAAAAACATAATCTATTTTGCAAAATGTGAAAGCTAAAAATAACACATAATAAATAAGTCAAAATCAATATATGAAGTTGCTAAGAAATTTTACGAATGTGAATATTATGAAAAGAAGACACTTGGAATGTCACTGCTGATAACTGCTAAATCGTATATGAAATAAGGTCCAGTGAGAGAACCATTGATGTGGAGATAAGCTTAAAATAGATAAATGGTCACCATAGGTTTTAAAAAATACATTAAGTTCCTGCATATCATTTATCAGGTCTTAATTCCATATAGAAAATGGGATACGGTGGTCATCTGGAAGTCTGAGTTATTCGTTCAAAAAGTAAGCAAAATTGATACTAATTTAGAATTAATATATCGAATGTTAATTAAATAATTACATATAAATTATTATTTGAAACCAACTGATGTATTTAAAAAAAGTTATAATAACTTATTCAAAATAGTATTTATCTCCTGAATATTAAATATGTGCTTGCGTTATAATGGGGGTGTTTCGCTCAAATACTTGCCAAACTTACTGGCGTATGACTTTCCTTTTTTTTTTTTTTTTTTTTCCCCGATGTCTTCCTCCTTTTTGATCCGTCTTGCTCCAGAGTTTTGCCGCTAAAAGCGAATACGTTTTTATTTTATTGCAGGATTTTTCACTCGAACACCTTTTTCCTCGAATGGCCGGGCATTGGCTTGGGTGTATTTTGTCGACAATGGCCATATTCATATTACTTTTAACCATCTCGTCATCGATGACATTACCCAAAAGCACCACAGGGGTAAACTGATATTGCATCAACAAGAAGAAGGAAGGGACATACACACAGGCCGGAGTCAAACCAGCATCCTGAAACAGCCAGCCTACCCAGGGTGACAATTTCCCAGGAACATCAATAGCGCATTCATTAATTGCTGGGATATACCGGAAATGAAAACGTCACATATTTTTCATGAAAAGTATGCCTATAATTCAGTAACCAATTCTCTTTATATCATAATACACCGAACTGAAATAATATCCACTATAGTAGACCCGACTTTATGAAGTCGTGCGGATCGCAGATATTGGTAAAAATTAAAGTTCGTAAAAGGAAAAGGCATTGATAGACTAGGACCAAAGCGATAAAATGTACAGTTCATAAACTGGCAATTCCGTAAAATGGTAAGGTTTCTTCGTATCGAAACCTGAAATTGTGAAATAGTATTTTAACTGTAAACAGCACATTCCTTTGCTCGATAGCGAGATCTCTATCGTTTCTTTCATCCTCAGATCCACAAAGGTTCTCTGCACATGGTTTGGGGAGGGGAATCTTACGAATGCATGGTAATGTGGGTGGCAAATATACATGTCGTTCCGGCTATTTCATTGTATTCCGTTTCTGCACCACGGGGGACCGACACAGTTTAGGGGGAAGATATAAACGAAAGAAGAGAAGTTGAAATGTCTCGTGAATAACACGCCCCCCTACTACTGGACGTTAACAAGATGCACTGGAAGCTATGCCGAAAGAGCACGCTTACAGACGTTTAACTTCTTGGGTAATTGCTAATAATTCGATATTTCTGAGTAGAGATAAATCAAGATTACTCAAAAATTCTTGAAAAAATTAATTGGGAGAAAATATAAAAAAAACATGATATGCTGTCGCAGTAAACTGAAAAATAAAAATTTCCATTTTATTGCTAGATCTTTCCTTTACATCAAACGAACTGTCAAGAAAAGACCGATACATGATTATGATAAAAAAATTTTGTGGTCAATGAAGTTTCTCCCTTTGCATTCAGATGTCATTTGGCAGCAAAATGGGTTTATCTGATACGAGGTTTGGCGGCAATATGAGGTTTTTATAGTGTTTTACGAGACTTATGGACAAGAAATTTCCTCACAGATGGATTTGGTGAGATGGTCAAATATCAAGCTCAATCCACTCTCTACACATTACACTCCTTTATTTCTTCTTGTGAGAGAACATGCCAAAGACGAAATGTGGGTATAACAGATAATAAATTTTGCAGAGCTTGAAACGAAGGTATGTAAAATTTCGTTTCTTAATTTAAAAGAGTATTTGGACTAGAAGCTACGAACTTTCAAACACTGAAATTTGGTAACGATTCGAACAATAAATCATGAAATATGCAATATTTCTAGATTATAATTTTAATTAAGGAATAACAGCTACAATTATGATTTAGCATTTACTGACAACTAATCAAATATATATGCTTTTAAATATATGAGCCCATTTTAAAACACCTTACCGCTCTCCCCAAAAATATTCATAAAAGCCTCGAATAAGCAGAGATACCAGAGAAATCTTAATTAAAAAAAAAGGGGAGGAAAGAAGCTTTCTTAGCGAAACCTATACATATACAACTCAGTAAAACCATTTTTAATTGCGTAATCATGTTCACTAAAGAAGAGCCGTTTTCAAATTCGCTATTAAGACGCAGATGTTGAAATACTGAAACCGATCCTTAATTCGAGGAGAGTAACAAGGTAAGTAGGTTATTCGAATAAGCATAAGATGGCTATCTGCCAAAGGGGATGAATGCTTTCGTGGAGGAGTTTCTAAGGGTAACTGGCTCGTATTCACGTATACATAAGGAAAAAAATGGAAACCAACCTTGCAGCCAGCCAAACCCCGACTAAACTTCCAGCATTCACCAGCCTCAACCACTCGGTCACTTGCGGGGATACTAACAAGGTACGACTTGTCATAAGCCCCTTTTCCATTTTGCCAAATTGAAAAGAAACTTTTTGTCTACAACTTATTAATTTACGAGGGACTTTCTTCACGTACAAGGATTTCAAGTTCGCAGTAAATGAACTTATAATAACCAATAATAAGCAAAATTACAGAGTAAGGACTAGTTGGCCGTCGTTTAATCCTACTAGTAATTCCTCACAATGACCTCGTCAATTGAAAATCGGCATAAAAACTACCCCCTAACATAACGTACACTGAAGGTGGGTTTCCCACATCCAAAAATTTATTATTGACTCTTAATTAAGCCATGTTAATGTAAGTGTTTACGACTAAAATTAATATAAATTATTTTGATAATTAAATTAGCATAATATAATTAATAATAACAACTTGATTATTATTTATAACAGCATGCGACGGCAAACCGTAAATTGTATAGTGCAAGAAGTGTAGGCGTTTTTCAGCAGAGGTCCTGGATGCTGCTGGCGCCAAAAAGAGCCTGGTCAAGGCTCATCAGGTTATGAGGGAACAGGCTGATAATCATTTGGGAATGAACAGAAAAGGCTGGGGACCATCTCAGTTACCAAAAGATACGATGACACACGGAGATCTATCTGCCTTGCTAAAGAAATAAATAATTAAGAATTTTAGATATCAAGGATTTCTTTTTCTTTTATTAAAAATTTGATAAATAAAAAGTTAATGTTCCATTGTAACTTCAAATAAATTCATTGTGTGCACAGTTACAACTGCTACACTCTTAAATGAAAACACTGGCATATGTAAGGAAATTAAGAATACATTTATATAATTTTAACGTCTATCTATGTTTCATTCGTTAAATCTGGTTGTAGTTACTGTTTGTGGCTACATTTTCGCTCAAGAAATTTAATTTTTAGTTCATCTTCCTTTTTTTAATTCTTTTCTAATACATTTCTTCAATCGGAATCATCCTTAAGCGAGCTGTTACGAAAAGGGGGTTAACCATATTCTTGATTAGTGACGACTTTAACTACTAAGTATTCATAACTATCTGTGTATTCAAAATGAAAGCGCACACTGGCAAATGCTTAATTTGTGGCCCACCCCTTTATAGAAGAAAGAGAAAAGTTGAGGGGGGATATTCAGTGCCGGAGCTATCCCCAGTGGGGGGTCGCCGCCAAGGCCACATGTCAAGGCGGCAAGAGGACAGGCAGGAATGCGCTTCAGGCCCTTTGATGACAGTATGCAAATCTCTCCTTAAAATATGGAGTGCAGTAGAATATCCATCACACGCTTCCCCCTCCTTGGCGGAGCTTAGAAACAGGTGGAGAGTAGAAATCGCTTCTTTTGAGAAAAGAGGTGGAGATCTAGCCTACCTGCGATCGCTGCGCTAGAGCTGCAGGTGGCACGGGTCGGAAAGCCACATTTTACTGTAACGGATGCGGACAAAACGAGCTACGTGTTAAAAGGGAGATACTTCGTGTTAAAAACTCATTTGAGCACGTTTTAAGTCTTCACGTGCAAGATCTGGACATGCTGGCACAATACGAGTTTGAAAGAATTTTCTTTAGCATCATTCTTAGGCAATTTTTGTAGTGAAAATGTATGAGTTTTTCCCCCGAAAAAAGAAACATGTCTCAACAAAGAAAACACGTGGCCGTACGTCCAGAAATCGGATTTAAATAAGCTTTGGATTTATACATTCGCTGTGTGTCGTATCACTAGTGGTGAAAAGCATGAAGCCCTAGCCAATAACGAAGACTCATTTTGAACGTTTGTTTCTCTCATTCACAAAGACGGTCGAATATTTTGTTGCATCTATTGTAATAAAGTTTCATCCTGACGGAAGCAGAAGGCTACGTTTAACTGCTAATTAGAAAACACGAAATCTTCATATTCTGTAAAAGATTCTTCAGTCATATTATGTAAAACAGTTACTATTATATGTGAAAGAAATTATTTACTTCGAATTGATTAATTTTTATAATAACTGAAAAAGTGAGATTAAAATGTCCATATGCGTAAAAATATTTTAAAACTAGAAACTGTTGCGATTTGTTGTGAGAATGTTATTGTAGAAGCTGAAATATCTAATGATAAAAAAGGTTCACAGGTAAATTACATGAATGGGTGCCATTAAATGTGAAACGAACCGTATTTCGGTTTAATGGAGAACATAACCTCACTCATAAAAGGAGAAGTACGTAATGATGAGGATAAGGCGAATAAAAATCATAATAGTACAAGGGAAAACCGCTGATATTAAATCAATGAATATACTACCATGAGCACTTCAAAGTGCTTTCATAAGGAGCATGAATAAATATTTATTTCTCAGTTCTCTCAACTTTCTCATTCAAATAATTGAATGAAAAACACTTAAAATGTAAATAAACAGACATTTGTTATAAACGGTGACAAAGCAATTCCTAACAATTTAAGTCTAACTGAAAAATGATTCTTTTGTTTACAGTGTTGAGTTGAAATGGCATCTGAACCTTCTTACGACGCCTTGGCTTTACTTAAGAAGAATCAATTTTTAACTCGTAAGAAGTAACTTTCATACCTTTATCCCGAGTTACGGCTATGCAAGTAAGATTTTAATTTCCTACTCTGACTGAAAACACAAAACAAAATTCTACATCCATAGCGATGTCTCTGCATAAAGGATCCTTTATGAAGGTTGCTTTTTACACATTAGAAGTTGGGTTTCATAAAAGTGCAGGTATCTTTAAGCCCAGACACTCTTGCAAAAGTTTCCATCTTTCCCAACAGAGTCGGACTTGCATAACCAGTACATTTAATGAAGGCGTCCCGTTTCTTGCACATAGACCAAAGTTGCTAAAGCAATGGTTCCCATAATATGGGCCGGAAGACAATTTTTAATGGATCCCGAAAGGTTCTGAATTTTATTAAATGCATTAATTTATAGCTATTGACTAATTTATAATTATCAAGTAATCGTTATTAATTTCATGTATTTTTTCATTATTATATATTTTTTTTCCCTAGGATGCTTCTTTCTCTTCTTTTCTTTTTTTCAGAGCATCTGTAATACAAGTAGGTGGCGATGCTAAACAGCTTTAGATATACACTGTGCAGATTTTCGATTCACTGTACTAGTGGGAGGATTTAATCAGCTTCTTCTAGCTTAACTCACCTTCGTGCGCAAAACATTGCTTTACAACTGTAAAGGTAGCTCACAGATGGTGAGAGTGAACGATGGAACTTTCTATATATATATTGGAGAAGACGTACCCTAGCATAATTAGGAGGGAAAGATTCTGGTTGCACCTACCCCAAGACCTACGCCCATATAAAAAGAGAGAAAAAAAAAAGTTATACATGTTCCAGAGGTTGAGGCATTTTAATTATATCCTCAAACAGCTATTAAAAAACCTCAATGAGGAACAAGACAACAGTGGTTAGGCATTTTCCGTTAAAAATTTTAGCAATTACTGTGAATGAAAAAGCATAAATTATGACACAACATAAAAGCATTAAGCAATTTTATACCACTTTAATTCCTGCTGCACGATTGAAAGTATTTAAAAAACTCTATTTTCTCTTAAGACTATGTGGTAGTTACGCTTCCTGTCACGTAAGATAGATTCCCATATTTAATGATATATGGTTCAATGAAACAGATTCATTTCTATTCTTGAAGAAGATTCTTGATAGTGTGGCAGTTCAAAAAAAGGTTACCAATTTTTAAAATATAAAATAAGGGGTCAAAATCGTTCTTGTCAGTTCAGTGTGGTATAGTATGTAACTGAACTTCGGGGGGGGGGGACGTTTAGACCAATCTCAATTATCGCATACATCGAGTATTCCTTAAATAAGCCCCTCCCTTTCCCTGCGGAAGAAGATTCTTGATAGTGTGGCAGTTCAAAAAAAGGTTACCAATTTTTAAAATATAAAATAAGGGGTCAAAATCGTTCTTGTCAGTCCAGTGTGGTATAGTACGTAACTGAACTTCGGGGGGGGGCACGTTTAACCCAATCTCAATTATCGCATACATCGAGTATTCCTTAAATAAGCCCCTCCCTTTCCCTGCGGTTCCATTTCCTGAATTCTTTTTTCTTCAGCTCTGCATGTCCTTTACGGGTAAGAATACCTTCGCAACCACATTGTTTTTCCTTGCGTCATATATTTATTATCATCTTTCTAGTGTTAAGCTTTAACCTGAAAGCAAGCTTAAAATATGGTATTCACATAAACATCGTGCCTTTTTTGACTCACAAGGGACTTAATTGTTTTCTTAATTTATACGACAAACCCATAAGTTCAAACGTAATTCTCTTTGTACAATACAAATCAATTCGAATCAGTATTTTAAAGAAAAATAAATATTTGTTATTCATTTAATACTCCTTTGTTCAGTTTGTTCATAATAGTTGAAATCTGTACGACGTTTGGAGTAGGGGGAAAAAAGTTTCCAACATAATATAAAATTTAGCAAATAATAAAATTCCTTCTGCTGCCATGTATACTTTACAGTAATTGTATGAGGCTGATCATCGCTTGACCCAGTCTTTTTATAAAAAGGGAATATGAGTATTTAAAACAGTTACCCTTTTACACAGCTCGCGTTAAAATTCTCGGTCATAATAATGATGGAGATTTAATGGTAAATGTCAGAAAATTATTAAAATGTTAAATAGGGTTATAAATAAATAATCAGAGAGACTGTTTTGAAATTACAAAAATATTTCATTTTTCTACCATTAAAAAAAAAAAAAAGAAAAAGAAAAAAGGAAAGAAAAGAAACAAGAAAAAAAGGGGGGAAACAAGAAAAAAGCGCCTGTAACCACTTAGTTATAAAGATGTGACCAGGTGTAAATATACGAACTCGCGTAAATTCATGATATAATTGCAAATAAGGCGTACAAGTGTTTGGATATTTAGCCTGTAACTCTTAAATTCACAAATAATCTCTTAATATAGAATATAGCAAAATATCACTTTTTTTCAAATCCGCGACAACAGATAGAAACTAGTAGATACGTTAGCTTCTTCTAAAAATTAAATTAATCACTCATAAAACGTTTTTAAAAGACAAACAAATATTTATTAAAATATCGTACTCATAATTTAATAGGCTTATATATGACTTAAAAATATATATCACAGCAGACGTTCTTACTGCATCGTGCCTACTTATACTGATCGTACGTCTTTTCTGAATGTAAAACAGAATGACATCCAGAATTACAATTGCTGTAGCCATTTTTCAGTACATATTCTGTCTAATATCAATAAATAAGTTACAATCAGCTTCCAAGTAGAGCTAAAGTGAAACAGTTAGTAGACAGAAATTGACAGATTTATCCACCAAATAGCTCCAGGACAGTAGATAGAAACTAGTAGATATGTTCAGCAAATAGTTCGGCGATAGTTCTTTACCGATAAGATGGGCAGCCCTGACTGAGGCTGCTCGCAGATGGATCTTGGATGCAGGCATATTTTCCTTGTGATAATCAGTGAGAATCATAGAAGGCCCAGCTTTTGAATTTTTAGCTTCCAAAAGAATAAAGACTTACTACGTTAATATTTTAGTATTAATAAGTTGACTCCACCAGGCGTACAGAATTCAATTCCAATTTATAGTTTTCACAGGTAGCTAGCTATAAGAATATTCTAATTTGATTTAAAACTTAAACAACTTTTCAACCAGACTTAAATTACTATTCGGGATTGCAAGTCAGCTTTCCAACAATCCAAGGGTTTGAGCCTTACAACAACCATTCAAGTATTTGTGCCCGACAGTTGAGAAATACCAAAAATGTCCCTGAAAAGAGACATATTTCCTTAATTATAATTTCAAAATGGTGCTCTTAGTTTGTACATGATCTCTTTTCTTAGTGATACGCTGCCTTAATTGTAAAGACATTTCTCATGTTTTCGCATATACGTACTTACTTAAAGAAATTAGAAAAACGTTGCTCGACGTACACAGATACATACCGCTTAGATGGTTAATGTTTGCATATTATATGAAAAGACATACTGCTGTTTACATGAGACCTAGGTGTACTGTAATTATGAGAAATCGATATGCGCGTACTATATTCAGAACATTCGGATTCCCAACCTTTTTCTTGCATCGACCCCTTTCAAAAGAACGGCTGTCTTCATCAGCCCCTTACATTTTTCTCTACAATATACAGAATACAACATAACCGTAATGGCGGGGCTAAGCAGCAGTTAGCTTGAAGTGCTTTTGTCATTTTTTTTTTTTTTTAATTGTCGGGCGCTTTATTTAATAGCCACTAGCCTTGCACCGCTACAGGGATGGGAAGTGGTGGCCATTTTAATATGGAAGCACCTAAAAAGGTGGCCACCGTTGCTTCCTATGAAGGGACGGACAATTACAACCATGCCTTCTTCGGGATTCGAACCCGGGCCCCTAGCTCCGGCAGTCAGAGTCACTAACTGTCTTGTCAAATGTAAAGGGAACACTTACAGACTGCTAAAGTAGTTGCCATCTGAGCTCTCAGAACTTCGCTTAACAAGTTTCAACAGCTGACATGTGTGAAAGAATATGAGCAAATTTTGCTGTGATTCATTACTTTTTCTTTCTTCCTTTTTTTTTTTTAATTACGTTTTCTTGTGTTCCTTTTTTATACTGCACTTTTTACTTAAAAATTTTGTGTTTTAAAAAAATATTATTAACTTTTAAAATATATTAAATAATTTCTGACAACTTTATATTTAATTTCTATGATTTCTTTCACACAACATGATATAGCTTTATATCAATAAACAATTAATTAATTATCAGTTTTATTAATAATTTTTTTCAAATTCAATGAGATCTTGATTGCGCCGATCAGTTGCCGATACACATTTCGCTCAGCCCCGATTCGGCTTACCTTTATTACCCCCAATCGACCTCCCTTTAAAATTTAGGGGGCCCTCATGGGTCGGTGTAGACCCTCAGGGAATCTATACCGACCCCAATAGAAACCCCTATTCTAAAGCAAGCATTTCCAGGATCGTGACCTGAAATAATCTTTAATTTTTAAGTTCTTCTTAAGTAAGGAATTTGAATTTTAGAAATGTGTAAGAAACTTAAGAAGGCATTAAATTTCAGCTTCAGCGTAAGAGGACTAGAAGACTGGCTCAAATACTCCGTTTCTCCATAACCTCTGTACGGGAGCATCGTAACCTTTATTCAAAAGAACTGTCATTTTACATTTGAATAATTTAATACGGAATGCATCTGTATGTTTTAAAAACTGCCAGGCGTGTAGTAATGAACACTGAGTTAAAAAAAAAAAAAAGTCAGTTGCGTGTTAATTATTTTAATCGGAAAAGGCAGCCGTTTTGTATATATTGTACGAACAATTTAATTAAGTTAAAAATATGACAAAATATTATCAGTAAAATCTAAAATAAGAAAAGTTGTCATCTCAAATATACAGCTCAATAACTGAAAGGAAATCTATTTTTTCCCCTAATTAACAAACGTGACGTGCATTTTAATTAATACAGCTATACCCTATAGCTACTTTATCATCCAATTTTATATTCTTTGCGATAAATGATACTAAATTAAAATTTTTCTAAAAATTAAAAAGTACAACTTGACGTGTCATAAGCTGGATAAAATGCGTATAAAGGGATATATCCTTAAAAATTTAATCCGGTATTGCATTTTATTAATAACTTACTTTCTTGCTTTCCATTCACTGATTTTCATTTCATTTTAAAAACACATTCAACTTTTTTAACTACGTTTCATTAAGGTTCCTGTATTTTACAGGTTAGACTTTAAGGCCTTACGATAATTTAATAGTGAACTCAATCAATTATTAAATAAGTTAAAAAGCCAACACTGATGAGAAAATACGCGAATTTTTTTTTAATTCATATATGAAGGAGGCATCTTACAGAGAGATCTTCTGACAGAAGTTGTTTTTACTAAACTGAAGACAAAATCGACAAGGAATTCCTCCCTCCCCCATCTCTTTCTACTTTTTTTTTTTTTTTTTTTTTTTTAAACTAAATCTACAACAAAGTAGACATAATCAATGACGTAGCAAAAGTGACGTTTCAAATAGCATTTCTCCTTATCTGAAGTCCAGTTAAAACCTGGCTTTTCGAGAATCTCAGAATTAAATATTAGTTCCCTCTCATTATTGATTAAAACATTTAAATGTATGAAATAAATACAACATCCAGAACATGCCTTTGACCTCGAATTAGCCGAGAAAACAATATATTTATAAAATGAACTGCAATCTTTAACACCTATAGCAGCAATTAAATAGTGAACACAGACTCGTTTCTGCAAAGAAATTTAAAACATTGGATTTAATTTTTTATTATTATTACAGAAGTGCTGTGGCATTTATTCAGAATGATTTTATAATGTTCATGAAAATAAAACAGAAGGGAAAATGCATTAATTTTCAATCCATGATATGGCATAGTATGAGATTCATATGATACGCGAAGTAAATATAAATTTAACATCAGTCAGCAGAACCACAGCAAGTGTCGTCGCTAAACCTATGTATTCACTTTTTAGCCACGCTTAGAATGCTACGTTAATTCTCATTTCGTATCACGTGCAGCCATAAATGATCAGTATTGCGTTATAATGACGAAAAACTCAAGAAAGAAAAAATAAACAATTATAATTAAACGGAAAACCTGAAAACTTCCAATTTTTGTCCGCAAAATATTCAGAAACAAATTAATTTGCATATTATGTGAAAATATCCTCAGAATCATCGCAGCGTTTAGTAAATATAGTATACGGAAAGATTTTTTTCTTTCTCTCCCTCTCTTTCTGTATATATAGACAGAGAGAGAAAAAATGAAGAATATTGAAATAAATAATATTAATGTTGCTCTAAATACTGAAAATAATATATATATACTAAAGAAATATTGATTATATTATCTCCTAATATTAATTTTAGTAGAAGTATATAAAAAGAGTGAACCCATAGGTAGGAAGTTTAATTCCGAAAATTGTTTTAAAGTAACTTGAATGTAAATTGTTAAAAATGTATTATGGGGACTTTAATTAAATCATGAATAACAAAATTTAATTGGAAAAAGAAATTAAATTAAAAGCAAGTAATTACTGCTATTGATCGGAAATTAGTTGACGTTTTAAGGGGAACAAACCAACTCCCGTTCATTGAACAATAATTAATAAATAAACACGACGGTGTTTCGTCTTTTACTCAAGTAATAATGGTGATGCCAAACTGGCAAATTAAGTTAGGCCAAATATTTCCGTGAAGTGAAGGTATTTAGAACCAAAGTAGAGTACCAAAGAATTCATTCTTATTAAGCATTTTCGCTAATACAATTTTGAGTGAAAAGATTATTACTTGAGTAAAAGACGAAACACCGTCGTGTTTATTTATTAATTATTGTTCAATGAACGGGAGTTGGTTTGTTCCCCTTAAAACGTCAACTAATTTCCGATCAATAGCAATAATTACTTGCTTTTAATTTAATTTCTTTTTCCAATTGAAATTTTTTATTCATCATTTAATTAAAGTCCCCGTAATACATTTTTAACAATTTACGTTCAAGTTACTTTAAAACAATTTTCGAAATTAAACTTGCTACCTATGGGTTCACTCTTTTTAGATACTTCTACTAAAATTAATATTAGGAGATAATATAATCAATATTTCTTTAGTAAATAAATTATTATTATCTTACTTTGCAGCTATTGCGCAAGTATTAGAATACCTTGTTTTCGAACTAACTGAATTTAAGATCATACAACATTTTATATATACATATACACACGCGCGCGCGTATGGTTTTATTTTGAGATGCATTCAGACTGTGAAAATGATCATTCTGCATTATACGGCTGAATTTTGAGTTAAATTGCTCATATATTGGTTGCGGTTTGTAAAACTGGAACTTAAAGAGTTGTGAGTAGTTCTTCTTTCCTTTTTTTTTTTTTTTTTACTTATCTTTTTAATTGTGACAATCGGGCTTTCGGCGACACGTGATTAATTCTATCAACAATAATACTGGCTTTAGAGATGCATTACTTATTTTTTCAACAATAATGTCAGATTTTATAAAGTATTTTAAACACATTTTAATATTTTATTACAGTCCTTCATTTTCTTGTCTTTAAATCCTTCCATACTTTACTAAAGTCTGGCTTTAGGATTAAGGCACCTGAAGTATTACAGTAATGTGAAACATGTTTAACTGAGGATGACTATGGTTATTATTATTGATTTAAAAAGCCGCAAACATAACTAAAAACATTTCTGTCTTTTATAGGTTTTGTTAGTTTATAATTATTTTCATTAAATATGTTTGCGTTATATAGTTTGGTTCGTAATACTTATGTAGCTTTATCATATTTTTGATTTTTCACTTATGATTGTTAAATCAAATAATTCAAGCTTGTGGTATTGTTGGGAAAGTCGACAACAACTTGATTTTGAAATATAATATTTGCATTTTGATGCATATATATAAATGCATTCATAATATACTTTTTCAGGTTAAGAAGACAGAAATACGGCTCTGCACACGCTACGGTTGAATGCAATAACATTTAGCTTACTATGCATTCAGATTAATATGCTATGCTCTACACAGTAGGCTGCGCCGTAACAAATTACATTTCATCATCTTCAGACATAAATTACTCTCTTAAGACAAAGCTCAGATATAATAAACAGATTTATTTCCTATTTTTAGTTCAATTACTTAAAATAGCATTAATAAAAAAATACTGTCTCCTTTTTTTTTTTTTAATCTCCCACTCCTCCCGAAAAAAAAATCATCGACATTTACAATAAAAATCTGCAGTTAGAAACTCATTAAAACTAATGTAATAAATACTTATGCATATATGCAAAAAAAGAGAGGGAAGAAACATGTCTAAAATACTCACTTCCGAAAACTGTACTCGGTATTTGATAGCCGTTCAAAATTTAATGTTTCCGAAAAACATCTCTACAGTATCTGACAGCGAAAAATCCACCAGCACTTTCTCGCTTTCCTGAACTCACGATTAAGTAACTAACACGTTCAGCTAAAACTAAAGCCCATAAATCTTTCCCCTCGTAAAATCGAATGAGAAATTATCTGCTACAAGGAGAGCATCAATCAAAACTCGTGATAAAGATCTTGAGCTTTATTTTCTCAGCGCAAATCTATTTGGACATTTTAATATAAGCATTACTTCTTGACATTCTATTGTATTTGAGAAATTTTATACAGTGCTCACGATTTAAACTTTACAATGTATATGTTAGGCGAGGACTGCCTTTTCATAAAAAAGATGCTCCTGTAATAAGTTTTGGGGATGGAGCAAAAATTTATTAATGTATTTTCTAATGAATACATCCTATTTAAGTTCAAAGAAGCGATTCGGTTAAAATGTATTACAGTATGCTAGGGATATAGGTACAGAATTAACCGATAATTTTTGTTAAACTTTCGTACCTTTTTAATGAGTTACGTAGGAAAAAATACATCTAAGAGAATTTTAAAACATAGTGAAGTTTCTGTTGGAGAATTATTTTAAGCAAACAAAGTGCTATTTAAAATTTAAGAATTCGACTTTTTTTTAACAAATCATCAGTTTTAGATTAAATTCGCTCGAATATAAAAACTATGAAAATATAGTTAAAAATGATTATATATATATATATATATATAATTCTTATTTTTAAAAAAGCCGAAAATTAGAATTATTAGTGTTTATTTCATTTGAATTTATACATTAGTGAAATCATCTGAGCGCTTGATGAAGGGAGGTGTATTTCATTGTACAGGATATAGCAAAGTAAAAGCTATAGAGAACATCTTAAATGGAAATTAGCACCTAAAACAATTAATTACCTAAGCTCAAGTAGTTCAAAATATATTTACAATGAGTGCAAAAAACCATATTATTTATTAGTTTTGTTAAAATATTACATAATATTGAATAACTTATATATAAGTTATTGAATATTACATAATATTGAATCTTATATATAAATTATTGGATAACTTCTCGATATTTTTTTATGTGTCTATGATTTCCCCCGCAGATAAAAAAAAAAAGTATAATAACAGGCATTGTAAATAGTATCCATTGCTCATGCAAAGAAGGAGGAAAGTATGTCTAAATCACTATTTAGAACAGGATATTTAAGAAACAAAGAAAATTTGTCCATTTAATTATACGAATCGTTTGCGAATAAAAATTGTATAAAAAAGAAAAGTCTTTTTTTAATTTATGTAATTAAATTAAATCAAAACATCAAACGCTGAATTCACTCTTTAATTACGAAGTTAAAGTTAGGTATCAAAGTTACTTTTGTAAATAATTATAAATATTAATTGATTATAAAATATCATTCATAAACTCAAATTTGGCTTAAAATGAAGCAAAATACAAACGCATACTGCGGAAATTCGAAAAAGAACGGAATGTGAATATTCAAAAACAGAATAAAAACTTACAAAGCAAAGGCACAAAAAAGTAGAAATGGGAAAGTAAAAAAATTTAGTAAATTTGTTATTAAATTGAAATTAGTTAGGAGTAAGAAATAAAACAGTATCTTCCTTAAACAACTGAATTACTTGGCAATAAAGAATTTAAAGAATTACAGATCATAGCTTATGAGATGTATAATACAACATTTCTTCTCTGTTTCTTGAAAAACAAATAAAGAGCACGCTGTCTTTTTTTTTTTTTTTTTTTTTTTTTTTTTAGCAGCGCTTATTTTTTAAAATTAGCCCCCCCCCCCGAAAAAGAAAAAAAAATTATACTGGCATAGATTTTAAATAAAACTCTCTCGATTTCGATGGCCATCTAAAGTAGATATCTCTTTTCCAAGGAAAAAAAATGGAATACATTAAAAGTTTCATAAATATTTTATTTAAAATTTTATGTCAAATGTAAAGTTGCTTTTCTGCCTAATCAGAAATTTCATATTGGCGTGTACCTCTTCCAGTTAGATAACGCTACACTACTACACGCTAGTTATGTTCGTGTAAAATTTCTCGTCAAAATTCTTTTAAGAAAAATTGAGGTTCAGTTTACAAGCAAAATAAATGTTTTCTAACATATTATGTTTTGGCAATGATGATTATTTTAATCTTCAGATCTGAATCGATTTCTGATTTCTAATGCAGTTTCTGAAAAATGCGTTTTGTCGTTGTTCTATGTTACATTGTGGTAAATCACGCGAACTTTATATTCAGGTAACTAAAATATGGTATTTAGTGAACAGCTGTGGATGAAAAAATTTCCTAGGGGGAAAATGGGGGGGAAAAAGCTGCGAGAAATTGCAATTGTAAAATTTCAGATTATTTTCCTGTTACACTATAACTTCCGATTTCGCAACACCCGAACCTTCCAATTCGCTTCTTGGATTGTTGGTTGTGTTATGTGTTTATGGCATTGCCTAAAAGCGAGGGATGCCTTCGTGGAGGACTTTCTAACGCAAACTGGCTCGTATACATGTTACACATGGGGGAAACCACGGAAAAGCCCATTCGCTTTCTGGAATGGTAAAAATCAAATTTCTGAGATTCATTTTAATTAATTCACTAACAATGCATATTTATCTATCTATGGTGATGAAAACAATTTTCTTTGGTTTATTAAGACATTACACAAAATAATCTTTTGAAATTTATAAGGAATAGTGGGTGTTTTCTGATAAATATGTAGTTAACACGGGCGGATTTTCTACACTTTTACAGAATTTTCTGGACATTTAAATTACTTAATTTTTTTTAAATATTCTTACACTGATTCGAATGCTAGCTTTATTATAGATCTGAATTTTTAAAATAAAAAGCACCGAAATCTCAATGAATGGCAATCAGAAAGATTGATTAAAATTTACTGAGGAAGTGAAAGCTATAAAACAATAACAATGAATAAGTAAATAAATTAACAATAAAACACAACATGAAGACTCGAGAAAATTCAAATATATTTTGAACACTATTTCATTTCTTTTAATTCAATCTCAGTCTAAATATTTTATGATAAATTACTCTTTTTACGTTTATTAAAGATTAAATTTGTCTTCATTTTTTACATAAAATATAAAATTAGATCACAAAATTGCTGAATATTACAAGCATATTTGTTGATTAAAATTTAAAAATGCTTGGAATGAATGCTATGCGCTTGAAATGAATTTACTGCATTATAATCAGTTTTTTTAAGTGAAAAAACTTATATGGTGTATCTAATGCTCCATTCTCTAAACTTTCAATTTACATCTTGTTTTTCTTGAGCATTTTCTGCAGTCAGCACTGATATTTTTTCCATCCCTGTAGAATTGCTTTCCATTGTCCATCTACTGCATTAGTACATTTGCATTTCATACGTGCTCTTTTATTAATCCAAAAGCAAAAGATCCACAACGACGCATTAGAATACTCTAAAGGCATAGTTATCGGTAGCGACGAATCAGGATATTAGATAGGAATATTCAAGAAAAAATACTGATTTGATATATCTTTTGTAATTTATGAAGGAATTTAACAATAGATTTAGATTATCACTGGTAGCCTTGTCCTGCTGGATATTGTTGAAAATCGTTAATTGCATTTTGACGTCTTTGTTATTTGACAAAGAGATTTTATCTTAAAACAAATGGTTAAATTATTTTTTACTGTAAAATTATTTAATTTTAAAGCTTTTGTTAACAATTTTAACTTAAATTTCTCACTGTACGAGAAACTAGCTACAACCATTTATCTTTATTGAAAATTTCTTTGAATTCTTGATACCAAAATTGCATGCTGTAAGGTCATTTCAATAAATTCTTGCTTCATCAACAGTCGTGACATTTATATAGTATTTGTCTACAAGTAATTTTTATAGAGATCTACAACATACTCCTCATTTAGCTAGATGCTCAGGCACGGAGCATAGAACATCATTTTTAACTCTTTTTTTTATCATATTATTGTTTTAATTTAAGCTGATAAGAAGGTATTCAGAGACATTACGATTCCGTATTTTTGAAATATCTGTAAAAGTGAGTACTTTCCTCAGATCGACTTTTTTACTTTTCTACCTATATAAAAAGCTGGGGTTGGCAGTAGGAATAATATTACTCTCTTTGGGATACCTGGAAATTTTGATTCCATGGTTTTTACAGTCTACCCCTTCTCAGGAGCAGGCTAAGAATAATTATCTTAGGAAATTGGGAAATCATAACTTCAGAGTCAAGACTTCCATGCACCATTTTTAAAGGGTGCGATATTTAATTATATCAAACGATAGTTTAGGTTCAAAATAATAAGTTATTAGTGAATAATCCTTTCGAAATATTTTAAACTTCCTTGTAATCGAAATCATTATAAAAATGTAAATAAGCTCTGCATAACTTGAACGCTCTAACTCACAATGTTTCTGAGTTTCGCAGACAATTCTTCGCTTTTTTAAGGGCATTGTGTAACAGAACCTTCTCGAAAACGAACTACTTTCCTACTAAAATATGCTTCTGTTGTTTAGCAAGCAAATCTTAGAGCTTTATGAAACATGGAGTTTTAACAGCTTTATGAAGCTTTATGAAACATGGAGTTGAAACATGGATATTCAACTATTCAAGGTATGGGTTCCGCTTCGGTTAAAGCGATATCAAGCAGAAACAGCTATATTTATCAGAAAGGAAGAAGTACCAGCAAAAGCCTATTCAGACAAATGAGAGTGCTACGCAGAACGCTTTTGGAGAGCTATCGAAGCCCTTTATTCTTGCTCTTATGAGGGGAAAAACAGCATTATGAGACATTTAGGGTGATCTGAAAGCCCTCTTAATTTCTGGGGCCTTACAACAAGGCGTTGTAGTTTAATTGGCAATCAAACTCCCAGAGCACCAGAGCTAAGTTCTTGTACACCTCTGCTGAAACTAAGTCCTGATTCAATCACAGCTCTGGGCCAAGAGTCAGTACCACAAGCAAAGACGCATCTCATTTGACGCGATACTAAGAAATGGCAAAATCTAACCTCGTTAAAGCGTTAATTGTAATGAAAATATAATTAAACGCATTATAAAGAAAAATATTATTCTCCGAAATGTGCCAATCTCATTTGAGACAAATGTTATAGTAAAAAACCCGAATTTTGCTATCGTTTCTATTCTCAGTAATTTTATATACATACATTAAAATAAATATATTAAAACTGAACTCCGAATTATTAAAGTTGCATATTATAAGAAGAATATATTACATTTGTTATACTTAATAAAAGCTCTTAATACTGCACTAAACGTACGGGATTGCTCCCATAGGTTATCCACCCATCAATGAAGTGAAACTAATGCAATTTTAAACGCATTATAAAGAAAAATATTATTCTCCGAAATGTGCCAATCTCATTTGAGACAAATGTTATAGTAAAAAACCCGAATTTTGCTATCGTTTCTATTCTCAGTAATTTTATATACATACATTAAAATATAAAAATTGTAGTAAGCTCGCCTAAAAGTTACCAAGAGCTGCTGCTCCAAAAGGTTCAACACGTTTTAAAAAAATTAATACATATGAAAATCAAACCATTAGACATGTAAAACATTAAAAAAACAGAAACAGATAAAAAGTAAGCGGAAAATGGTAAATTAGCCCAATTCGACTTCCAAACTGGCTTTAATATATTAAAACTGAACTCCGAATTATTAAAGTTGCATATTATAAGAAGAATATATTACATTTGTTATACTTAATAAAAGCTCTGCTATTAATTCTGCACTAAACGTACGGGATTGCTCCCATAGGTTATCCACCCACCAATGAAGTGAAACTAATGCAATTTTAAACGCATTATAAAGAAAAATATTATTCTCCGAAATGTGCCAATCTCATTTGAGACAAATGTTATAGTAAAGAAACCCGAATTTTGCTATCGTTTCTATTCTCAGTAATTTTATATACATACATTAAAATAAATATATTAAAACTGAACCCCGAATTATTAAAGTTGCATATTATAAGAAGAGTATATTACATTTGTTATACTTAATAAAAGCTCTGCTATTAATACTGCACTAAACGTACGGGATTGCTCCCATAGGTTATCCACACATCAGTGAAGCGAAACTAATGCAATTGAGGTACATTGCGAAAAAAGCGAAGAATTGCTGTCAAACTAAACAACATTTAAAAGGAAGTTTAAAAGAATGCCCAGAATGATAAAAACCATAAAAACACAAGTAAATGAAAATTTGCTGAATGTTTGTTACTCAATCATACAAACATCTGTTGAAGGATCTAGTTATCAAAAGGGGGGATATTTAGCTATATGGAAGTTACAAAGGAAAAAGGAAAGTGCGAAAATTCTTCTGAGAATAGTTGCGTGTTTTGTTGCGAAGTTGCGCAATTTGACACTGTGTTATTGACAGCATATAACAGATCATAAGGAGCAGAAAATTAAAAAGTAATTCCTCTATCTTCACAACATCAATCTCCTTCAGCACAAGTCAGAAATGAAGCCCTGATAAAACGGTCCTCTAATTCAATTAGCTAAGCGACTAAACGTTATAATGCGTTTACAAAAATAATACTGAGTAAAATAATTAAAAAACGACACACTGAGACAAGTTTGGGACCTTCGTATGAAAACTGACTAAAAATTGTTAAGATAGTTGCATTAAATTCACACCCCGCTTTTATAAATAAATAGGAAGCACTAAATTAATCGAAATATTTCTTAGTTTTTTTTTTTTTTTTTTTTTTTTTTTTTTTTTCCCTTCAGGCTTTCAGTTTCGGAATGCAAAAGACTTTTCAATCAGTGCGCTGAAAAATGTTTCAGAAATACACATTTAAAGAAATAACATGACTGTAATAAAATTCCATTATTGTTTTTATGCTCACTTGCATGAAACAATGAAAATTCAATGCAAAAAAAGTAAAAGCTTCATAGTAAAACACATTAATGAGATTGATTATACAAAATATTATACAAATAAAAGAATTAAAGTACTCATATACTGTTCAATTGTCTAACGCTCACCCGCCGTAAACAGGAAAATCTCTGAACACTGGTAACTCGATCCAAATTCAATTCCCGACGAACGGATTGGAATAAATGAGAATCTTCGTGACTTTCCTGATGTATAATTTAAAAACGAGTCAGTTTCTCGCAAAAGCATCTCTTCCCTTAGACAGACAGCTGTTATGCGCCGCGATCCAAATAGTACAATCTAATGAATTAAAATCAATTCGAAAACTAAAAGCCATATTTATATGACCCAAATTACACGAAAACAGTACAAATTTACAGAGCTATGGATCCGTATCAACAAATTCAAAATAAAAATCTATGACTTGGAGGATAATTAAGTAAACAATTTATTAACTATTACACAAAATATTCTATACGTATGACTTTCAGAATGGATGGCATGAAATACGAGCGTTATTATAATTATATATTCTAGATACAATTAAATCTCAAACATGTGGTAGAATGATAAACTGCACATTTTGTTTTATATTTCGAGAATTATATAAACGAATAACGCGCAGAAAAGTAAACACGCAGACAAAGGCACTGATTCCAAGTTTACACATTGTATTTCACATATATCTGAACTGCAAGTACGTACAGACTTGTTGCAATACGGTTGCAGCTGGAAAGGTTGTAAAGACATTAGGTATTTTTGAAACAAGAGAGATGAAAAATTATCAACGCCCTCGCCGGGAATCGAACTACGGACCTCTGAAATAAGCGCCCAGCGTGCAGACCACTGCACTACGAAGGCATGCTAAGAAGGCAGAAGAAATACCTTATAAGGTATACACTAAATTTCATTGTATGCATATTAACATAATGCAGGTATGAAAGAGAGTTACATTGCGCAGACATCTCAAAAGTTATTCAGCTGTTGAAATGGGATATGTTTTGAATTTATTGAAAGTTAAGCCGGTTAAGTTTACTCAAAACTAACCGGTAAAATCACCACAAAAGAAAGCTCTGATGGAAAACGTACGCATTTTTTACTAAAACTATATCAGCAAATAAAAAAATAAGTAAATAAAAAATTGAAAAAATTGAAAAATCTCAGATTTTAAATTACGTCCAAAGGGGCGTTTTTTGAACGTTTTGGGTGTTACCTTTATTTATTAAATATCATGTTCTTTGCACATAAACCATAAAATTCAGTTCAACAGCAATGTCGCAAAATAATTTTAAAATGAGCCTATCTTTAGAATTTCCGATACACAGTTCCGCGCTCTAGAGATAAAAAGGTCCCCCCCCCCTCACGTAGAGTGTTGTTATTGCTCGCTTTTAAATCGCTGAATTTGTTAATCAGAAATTCGTTAAAGTTTTACAAAATATAAAATTGATAATAAAACAAATTCCAAATTTCAAATTTGGGCTTTCAGATGCCCATATTCGCAGTAGGATTACGTCATTCAAAATTGGATGGCTCTAGGTACCTTTGTTTCATCACAATGCGAGAATACATACATACATTTATGTAGATTCTTCATTACTTAATTTGTTCAAATAAAATGCAGGACTCGAACAGTTGGTGGCAACGGTTTGAAAAGTAATACGCCGTTTATATAGTGATTCGACGCAAAATCGCAAAACGAAAACAATAGTCCTTCAGGGACAAAGCCCCTTTAGACTAATAAAAATAAAGTACACACACTTAATCTTGGTAGCATAATACACGCTATGATTAATGTTGTACACAAATAAGTTATTGTTTGTCAGTTTATTCATTTTAATGACTAATAAAGAGAAAATAATCATTAAATAAGTGAGCACCGTTTTAAACTCTTAAATTCAATTATTTTACATTTATTACACGCATATCAGAAACAAGAATTTATGATTTTTTTTAGATAAGAAAAGCTGGAGCTAGCTGATTATGGTTGCATGGGCATTTTTAGTGTGTATACGAACCAGTTTCACTTCCAGTATCCAGTCCTCCACGAAGGCATCCTTTTCCTTATGCAGGTAGTCCTCGAGTGCTTTGCCATAATTAAATAAACCAAACCTATCAGTAATCCAGATTAAGTGTTTAGCGGTTGTAAATATTCGGCCACTTTATAATTAGACAAAGGAGAAATGTGTTTACTGAATCTCAGGAAATATAATTCGTGGAAAAAGAAAGATAACCTTTTTTGAAGTGTGAAAAAGATGTAATTATTTAAAAAATGTATTACCATAAAAAATATGCTACAAAGTAAACCCGATTATACAAGTGTCAAGTAAGTTTTTGAGTGAGTTAGGTGAATACAGGCTTCTTTTTTTATAACGCGTAAATGTTTTACATTACGCAAATATTACCTAACTAATAGAAAACCCGCTAATGATTGTTCAAACAGATGATTTTAATGTTATCGAAACAACACTACAGCATACTGAAAAGCTAGAAAGCAATATAGCTACTAAAATTTTGATGCTGAAACAAATGGAAAACACTGCGCCGAACAAGCGAACTACCGTTAAAAAATACTTTTTAAGATTATTTTAAAGAAAGGTGAAAACAATAAAATGTATTATAAAATTATTTGTTTTTGTTATCTTTCATCGTTTTTCATCCTTCATTTCAAAATACAGTAACAACAATTACACATTTTTATTCTTAAAAATATTATTATTTATGCTTATACCAGTCTCGTTTCAATGTAAAAAGCTAACATCTGGAGTTTAAACTACTAATATTGATCTGAAAATTAGGTAATTTTTTTCCCGATTATTACGACAAAAAAATTTTGTTGATTGCGTAGCTATTTGTATCGTTCAATACTTCAGTCAAATTTCACATGTCCCACACATCAAATAATGAACGAAATACCAACCGCATGCCTCACATTAGATAATTTAAGAGAAATACCAGTCGCATGCAGACAAAGGAGAAAGTACTTGTTAATCTTATTTCCTTGTAACTACATCACCAAACAGAAAATAAAATGGTTTTATTGAGAACTGTGTTCATCATTTCTACCCCTTTTTCCTTTTTTTTTTTTTTTTTTTTTTGAATCCCTATTTCCTTCTCTTTTTTATCATTTTAAGCAAAATCGATTCGCACTGCACTTTTAACCATGCGCAAAGCAACACTTTTTTGCAAGAAAGCATATCAAAGGTCAAAGGGTTTCTTTTTTATTTTCCTCCTTTTCCTTCTTTAGAAACGAAAACTTCATAAACCATTGAATAGTTTAGTCTACCCATTTTATTGTTTTGTCTAGTTTTCGCTCAAAGTTTCTTTATGCAGCACTTTGCTAGTCTAAGTACCACTTACATAGTAGAGAGCTCAATCACAGTAAGAATAATTTGAAACTCGTAATTAAATAAAAATACCTCTCCATTAACAGCTTTACGCTTAAATTTAATCTGCAGGGAAATTTAGTTATACGAACTTCAATTTCTCTCTTTTTTCCTCCTTTAAAGATGCATTTAAAATTTCGAATGGTGCATTCCAAAAATCGTTACAAAATTATACGCATCCTAAAGTTAATGAAGTGGGTTTTAAGTTACAGGGGCAGCATTATGCGAATTCAAGGAGGAGTTTGAATTCTAGATTAATGACCCATGTTGTCTACACTAAAATACAAACAAACAAGTCAAAAATAATAATATTTCAAAATCCTATTCATAAAATACCATGTATTTAAGCTTAACATTTTCAAAAACCCCATCAAAGATAAGCTATCTGCAATAAGTTGAATTATTAGTGATCCAACATTTTCGATAAGTCGTAAAGGCAGATTACAACTAAACGCGAATTAAAATCTCTGTATGACCTTACATAGTTTGCCGCAAAAACAAAGGAAATAATCACCACTTAAACATTTCTAAAAGACAAGATTTCTAAGATACTCGACTACAATTCAGATCATGTAATAAAATATTCTTTAATTATCTGGGGAAGAAATACGCCAATAAAGCCCATTTTTAAAGCTGCGTAAAATTTAAACCCCATATATTCATTAAATTATAAATTAATTTACGAAACAAAATCATTAAATTTCCAAAACGTTTGGTTTGGTTTACTTGAATACGGCAAAGCCCTCTAGGGCTATCTGCCTGAGGTAAGGAAAGCTTCATGGAGGACTTTCTAAGGGAAACTGGCTCTTCTACACGTTACACATGGGGAAAACGCCCATGTAGCCAGCCCGTTCACCGGTGTATGGTGGTGCATTGATAATACGGCAAAGCACACTAGAGCTATCTGCCTAAGGGGAGCGATGCCTTCGTGGAGGACTTTCTAAGGGAAACTGGCTCGTATACACATTACACATGGGGAAAACCACGAAAATGCCCATGCAGCCAGCCAGTTCGCGGGTTTCTAACCTCGGACCGAACTACCAGTGTTAAGCGATTTTACCGCTTGGCCGCCAGAATTCGAACCTTAAATTTTAGAAACAATGACTATTTTGTATCTATGGCGATTTAAGGCAATGTTTTCAACTTACAAAAAAAGCATCTAGCATTTTCTATTTATACTATAATTCCGAGTACCTAAGCGTTAGCTACCCAATAAATAATATTCATTAACTCAAAATAACATTGCAGACTATGAATACCCCTATAAAGAGATTCTATAAAAGAAATTCGAAAAATTTTAATATACACTAACTTGTTATATTTCAAAAGCGTTCTTTTATAAATGATAACAACACAGTGCCAGACGCAGTAAATTTGACGAATTTGCCCTTGAATTCTAATTTTTCAGTTAGTAAACTTCAATCAGTTCAATTACTTCAAAATTTGTTGTGCCCACTATACAAGCACGTGAAAAAAACTATTCACAGTTGCAATTTACATTTACAGAATTCATGGCTGTGATTCACAAAACTTACGACTATAGTTATTACTCGTCAAAACAGCGACGAAACAAGTTCGTATAGTCTATCTCCCCACGTACCTTCTCTAACTGTATTGTAGAATTGCCTAAGTTCTATGCTGTTTGGTATTTGTTTTCAAGGCGTGATAACTGCAGGAATCTACTGAGTTGATGTTAAATAGAGGCCAACGGCCGAACTTTAGACCTCTTTCTCTCCCCCCCCCCAGTAAATTCTGTGAAGAAAACGCGCACCTTTCTGTTAGCTCATGATACCCTTAGGTTGTCGGGTTCAAGCAGTCATGTTTGTTAAAGAAATGGCGTCAGAAAACAATCTGTAACAACAGAGCCTTTGCATCCTGTGTAAGTAAATAATCCCACAAAGCAGGATTATGGCGCTAGTTCAAAGGCAAGAGGTTATTTTTCATGTTAGCTACATGTTACAATAAAGACCGTAGCTATTTTTCCCATTCCGACAATGAGGAAAATTTAAATATTTGAGTTATGAGCTTTGCAGAACGTCTGAACGGAAACAAAGTACATTAAACGAAATACATTTCCCCCTCGCCCTTGTTTGGTTATTGCTGCAGAACTTACATGGGTGGTCATTTACTTAATACGAATTATGGTGACTCATTTCACGCTTAACATGTATTATAGGCTCACGTGGAAAGGGTACAAAAACTTGTGATATACGAGTGAAGTAATGAACGTCTAGCTGGGCTCCCCAGAACGCACAGGGGAGTTTCAGTTTGAGAATAAGGCGTGGTGTAAGCCATGAACATATCCGTACAGCTGTGTTTAAAATAGCACTATCAATCTTAACAGCATAGCTTCAGTTCTTTAACTCCCTGGAGAAGAAAGCCGAAAAGCGAACTTAAATTGCATGATACACCGTAACAAAAACAAAAACAAAACAAAAAAAAAAAAAAAAAAAAAAAAAGGAGAAAGGCTTTGTTGGAGAAGTCCAAATTTAACAGTAAGCAGCTTTTCAGAAAAAGGGGGGAAAAATCCTTATCTAGTCAGCATAAATTTAGCTGTTTTAGATTTTTAAACCCTAATTTCGACTTGGGAGATTGTGATCGTTTCTTTGTTACTCAAGTAGAAATTCGATGGAATCTTTCGTTGAATAAGATTGTATACTCAACTGTATAACTAAGAGAAAGTATTATAAGAAGTCTAGCCTTAAATTCTGACTTTTTGTCTGCTTTGAAAGGTCTTATTTACATTAAAGAAGTTACCGCCATCACATTTACTAAATGAATGCAGATATAAATAATAACAATTAAAATATGCCCACATAGTTAAAACTCACGACAGTTAAAACTGCTTTTACATGAATTCACAATAATTACAATTTTAACAATCTCTGCAACTTCTAAGGGAGGGGACTTCTATACAAGCTACTTAATAACTGAAAGTATGTATAATTAATTAAGATTAAAGTCCAAAACTCAAAGGGATAAAATGCTAACTTAAACTCTGACATGCCCCACCAGTGGCTGTGTGGTTAAGACAGATGAGTGCTGGTAGTTCGATCCTGGTTCGAACGCAGGCAAACCAACTGGCTGCGTGGTTGGTTTTCGTGGTTATTCTCATGTGTAACGCGAATACGACCCAATTTCCCTTAAAAAGTCCTTCGCGAAGCCATCCTTCCTTTATACAGACAGGTGACAGGTGACAGCAGGGCCGGACACCCGGACGGCTTACAATGACTACTCGGGTGCTGTCCGGACCCTGCAACTATCTGTAGCTGAAACTTTAAATAGACATAAATATAGTAATTTACAAATAGACTTGATCGTGTAATCGCACAAACCTAACTCTCACAACTTTTATTTTTAACTAAGAAAGCTAATTAAAGTTCATTTTCCAATACAAAGTTCGGTCCACAAGCGGCCGAGCGGTAAAGTCGCTTATCACTGGTAGTTCGGTCCGAGGTTCGAATCCCGCGAACGGCCCGGTTGCATGGGTAGTCTCGTGGTTTTCCATGTACGTAATAACGTTAATATGAGCGAATTTTCCATAGAAAGTCCTCCATCGAAGCTATTAGGACATAAGATATAATTAACAGGTCTCAGTAGTCTTATGAGCTACTAACAGCCCTTAACATTTTATATTATATTGGTATGAGAAGAGAATGCAAAGCGCTTGGGGTTTATCTGCTTCAGAAGAAGCGCTTCCATGGAAGACTGTCTAAGAATACAGAGGGATGGACGATGCATCTAGCTCCAATATATAACTGAATTCGGAATTTATGCCTCTATATATCATCCTTACTAAAGCTGCGAACAAGAAGCTCAACAGCGTACACACGTCTACCCTTACTATAATGTTTTACCAAAGGACCTCTTTCTTGTTAAACAGGGATTTGACATTTTTCTCCAGCTGACAATTTACTTTCATCAATAACTTGGTTTATCACTTAGTTACGTGAAAGCATTTGGAGATTATCCTACTTAAGGAAGGAAGATCTTTGTATAAGTTTAACAAGGGAAACTAGCTTGTATTTACGGTAGTGGACTGTGAACGGTGCAACCGGTCAAATCACTGTCAAATTCAGCATTGGAGAGAATTTTGGTTTTGCTACTGATTTTCAGCACTACTGATTAGAAGCATACAGTAGAATACCAGCATCGGTAATGGAGTAACAGCATTCCTGTCATCGGTAACGGAGATGCAGTCTTGATTCGTAGCCCAAATGAATTTAATTTTACAGAGCTATTACATTTTATTTATTTATTTATTTTAAAAAGCTGAAAACTATGGTACAGGAAGAACTATTGTAAACACGAAATACAACCCAAAGTACTGAAATTTAATACAAAAATACCGTATTTCATTTATCCCTAAAGTATGGATAGGTCTGAAACTGACCTTCCACAGGTTAATTCAGCAAAAAATTTATATGTACCCTTTTAATTCTTCGAAAACAAAAATTAGACAAACCACTTTTTTTTCTAAAGTATCAGGTAAGACCCCTACATATCTTCCGCTACCGTTATTCGAAGCTGGCTTTTCTGTGTCTGCAAAAAGATATTCCACCAACCGAGAGAGAATTTTATTCCTCTATAACTGTTTCGTATTCATAGTCTTACAATTTAATTTTTATTTTAACTAGAAACGGACGGAGTCCAAGTCATTACAACATCGAAGATAAGAGAATATTTTAATTCTATAAACAGTGGCATAAACTAATGACTTTCGAGGATTTTAAATCTTGCTTTCGGGTGATAGCGTTAACAAAATTTTTAATTTTACTTCAAAACAGCACATGCAGCAGGTAAGTTTTTCTAAGCCCATCAGCGATAAGTTATTTAACATTAACTACCTTTAATTTCAGAAAGAATACATTTAGAATTTCGGCTGATGTAAACTACATGAAACTACTATCGCCTTTTCAGCACAAATTATTAATTTTGCTAACTAAAATTTTCTGCGAATTATAAGAAAACCATTAAAAAGCTGACAATGAATTTAAAAATGTGGGAACGATTTATTTCAGTCAAGAAGTACCACTTTAAAATCCTTAAAAGCATTTACATTTTTAACTAAAATGTTGTTCACCGATTTATGTTTTTTGTTTGTTTGTTTTATTTTATTTATGAAAGCACTTGTCTCACGCTCTAATAATTTCGTATGTCTAGGCTATATTACACTTCATAATATCTTTTTCATTCTGTTTGAAGTTTAATTTGCGTAGTCTAGCACTGGTTACGGTTAAGAAAATATTTTTGCTGAAAATAATCATCCTCAGTATAAGAAAATGAAATTTTTAATTACACAGGTTGTGCATTTAATTTGAAATTTCATCGTCCATTAGTGTCCATAATTAATCTTTTCTTTACGCCGACAGTAAGCTGGTGAAAAATATAATGCAGGAGATGAAGATAGTCTAACTGAAAAAAACTTACTTCAGAATTCTTCGTGACTGATATAAGTAATTTTTAGAAAGTAATTAACATCCAGTGCACGTATTTTGAGAACAGAAAACACGCGTTTTAGCACGTTTCCCAGCTAAGAATTGATGACCGATTTTTCACGGCTTACTCGACTTTTTCACATTTCAGACTAGGAGAAAATGTGAGAAAGCAACAGCATTTTTCGTTCAACAATGTACACGAAGAACAGACATTTCAAATATTAACTCAGAGAAAACTCCTAAAAAAGAAAACAAATGTAAAACGCACTTCTCACTTTAAAAAAGGGATGGGGGGGAAAGGTCCATTTTTTAAGCTGTTGATGCTCTTAAGCTCCTTCAAACGTCAAAGTGCAGCTTAAGCCACAATGATCTTTATTCTGCTCACATGCTACTAGGTGAACCTCAGGAACTACATTGCAGTCATGGTGTCCATAACTTAAAAATCTGAGCTAGAGTTAACCTTTTTTCATCGTCTGCCCTCCCCTTTTTCCCTGTCCCTTTAGCCTCAGCTTGCACATTAAAGTCGAGTCTGATGCAAGGCCTGGAGGTAGGAACTGCATCTTGAGTGAGTGCTGCAGGGGCTAGATATATATTCAAACGCATCACTATTCCGCCCTCTCATCTTCTTTTCGAACTTAGCAACTCTGTATCCATATCTTTTACAGCAGCAACCAATCACTGCCCAATTTTTCATGCAGCAAAATAAAAACTGCATCAGAGAAGGCAAAAGCATGCATTTAAAACAGCAGCAAACGCGATATTTTATGCAGATAATTCCAGGATATTTCTGTACAACAACATTCTGAAAACATACTCTTCATTTTTAAGCAAATTGTATTTTAATTTCATGAAATTCGGACGGGGAGGAGGAGCCAGTAAATTAATAACGCCATTATCCTCCAATAATTAACATCTGAACTTTAAACTTGGATCCTGTAAAGAATGTATAGTAACCGATGATGGAGTATCTAAGTCTACAGGTTCTATTTCTTGCGTACCGAAAATTTTGATATTTCGAATTTTCTATGAACAGCATTTAAAAGAAAGTCTTGGAATAATTTGACGGCGATAATTTAAAGATGGGAGGGATGGGAGGAGTTCGGCCTTTTTCTCATGTGGATGCGTTGGTCATTTATTCAGCAATGTGGAAGTCCTGAGTTCAGGTTGAGCACGATATGTTTTCCAATGATAATTCTTCAAAACCGTCTCTTTGAAGATATATGAAAAGAGAAAGAGTAGTCCAAGTAAATTAAAAACTCGGATTTGGTGAAAGAAAAATTATTATTTATTCTACCAAGTAAAATTCCAACTCATATAAATTTACAAAATAAATATTTTATTTACATATTGTAAACTGTTGCAAAAAACGAAAGGCTCTGTCGCCAATTTATAATAATTATTTGATACTAATGTAAATATCAACAACGATTCAAGATTTGCAAGAAACAAAGCTAAAACCATGCGGTCTGCAGACCAGACAGCTTCCACTAAAGCATCCAAATAAAACGGCCACTATTACTTAATTTAAATTTGAATGTGTTGACTTCAAAATAACGTTAAAAGCTAAGACAAAATAATGAGCAACGCACAGACAATACTATTATTCGATACTCAAAATCAAAGAAAACATTTACAGCAAACAGAAAGTTTCCAGCTGCAAGAAACCCCTGCTCATTCAGCTTTCGAATTGTACTCCAGACATGAGTGTCCTTTCCAGTACTGTAATTTATGTTGATTACTAACGAATTGCAACTAAAATTTAACTGGAAGATTAAATGAAAGAAGAAGTCAACACTCTTCCACCACCCCCCAAAAAAAATCTCCTGTGACTTATCCAACATTGACAGTTGACTTAAAGTTGACTAACGGCAAATATATAGTAAATCCCATTATAAGATTCGAGCTTTCGTGCAGCTGACTCTCGTTATCACTTAACTTTAAAAAAATGTAATATCGGGGCCACCCCGAATGGGGGGAGGGCTACAACGAGGAACGACAATGTCTCCGCCCTCAGATTAGGTTGAGGGAATAACTGGTCCCTTAAATGGGCCCCCAAAACGGACGACAAAAAATAACTTGCTGGAGATAATGAGCACGTGAAACTGAAAACCTCTCTTTGGAACTCAGTTTACAAGATTTATTGAGGAACATGCTGACGCTTGTTATTCCAACGGTGTTAAAATCCCGTGTCAGATAGGGATGGAACTTCTCCGTACCTATTCATTTCCTAGAGCTTTCGTGTGCCTTCTTCGCTCGAACTGACTGCTGCATATTCATTTTAAAGAGAACGATACATTTAATGGAAGACGGTGGATGAGATGAAATGATCATTCCAGGTCACTCTATTATCAAGGCGCTTATTTCACGACTTAGCACTTTGTTCTAAGCATAATACTTCAGCTATCTTTTCTGAATGATATGCTATACGTGTCTCATCTAAGTATTACTGTAGTAGAACTATCCGGACTTTTAAATAATAATCGCAGTTGCTGGAAAGAGATTTTTCCAAGTGGCTTTAACTTCAGCATCATAAATTTGGGGACTGTAACTTAATTATTTGATTTATTTCACAGTATAGTAATATTCTGTGGAGTATTTGCAGTCAAAATTGGGATAGAAATTAGAGACTTAGTGATCGTGTGATTTTCTTCATGTTATGACGATTTCCAATTAAAGCGTAAATGAATATTTTTACAAAAATTGTCTGTTTATAATATGATGAGACTAATTGAAAAATAATAAAATGTAATCACTGACAAATTTAGCCTGACTGCCAATAGAAATTTATCAGATTTTTTTCTCTGTATGCAACAAAGCCGTCGTCTGTCACGATTACATAAAAATTCTACTTTTCTTCATAAATATTTGTCATCCGTAATATTGACATTTCTTGTCAGTTTAAGTTTGTTCATTTAAGCCTGTACTTACAACGTACAATCTTTCTCTTCACAGCAAAGCAATACACGTGATTCAATTTAAACTGGGAAAAAAAAAAAAAAAAAAAGAGTGTGTTTTAAGATTCAAGGAGTTAAACAACATGAACTACGAAAATAACTTTTCGAAGTTGAACTGAATTGCCAGCTAATCCTAAGGCACTTAAATCTATAAAATATAACCCATTTCAACACGATGGAAATTATACATTGAATTACCGAACTGAAGAACATTAATGACACTTTTTCGCCATTTTGTATTTCCAAAAAGGACTAGTTGTAACAATGTAATACATGCATACTTGATAGAAACTCTTTTCCCTAAGTTAAATATAGAGAATTGAGAAAATTTTAAACGAGAATAATTTCTTTTTGGTTACTTTGCACCAAATATCACCTATATAGCTATCAAAATTCTAAATATGGATGTAAAAAATTATACCATTCTCCCCGCGTGCGCTCTCCTGATGTAAATAGGTAGAACATCCAGCTAGTAACAAGAAGATCCGTGATTCGCATCCCGTTGAAGTCGCAAATGATATTTCACATGTATCTACTTATAAATGTGGAGAACAATAATTTCCTTGTTCTACTGGGGAAAGGAATGAACCCCAGTCGCCCTTTAAATGTCAGTGTAAGTAATTCTTGTATTTCCCAGTTAGTTTTCTCGCGGATATGACGTATATGTAGCAACTGACAAATAAGAGTTTGGAGTCCCAGCTGATTTTTATTAGGCACAATTTTAACAGGAAACATTTGTATGAATTATAAAAGTTCCAGAGTATTAAATTTTATTTCATGTTTCATGATACACTTTCGATGCGCATAAAATTTTAAATACGTTAGGCAGTGGCGTAGCTAAAGGTTTTGCAACTCGGGGAAGTCCTTGAATTAACCACACCTCTTGATTTACAAACAAATAACTAAAAAAAAAAATAAAAAAAAAAAAAAAATTACAGGGAAATAAAACTAAAACTCTATATTTATTTTTGAAGAAAAGCTTTAATTCGAACATTTAAAAATTATATTATTATAATTATTTTTCTGTTCACAAAATCATCAATAACAAATAGCAGAGGCCTACTTGATTGCCTCAGTTGCTATTATGTAGAAAGTATAGACAGACTTTTAAAATACCAAATAAACATTTGTAGGTCTTAAATACATGTTAAATGATTTTTGTTTAGAAATCTCTTTATACAATTTGTTACTAACGAAGTTCTTAACGATGAATTCTACCTCATTGTTGTCAACATAATCATAAGTTAGTTGGTATCCGCAATTTTCATTCAAAAGTTTCAACGGAATAAAAATATATAGCTACTAAAATTTCGTGACGAATTCTTTCTAGAGTAAAAACTATTTTCATTTCAGTTTAATTCCATCTAATAATTCAGAATATCTTATTTTTCACCTGCCTCATCGATTCACATGACTAAGCCTATAAAACAATATTTAATGCAAAAAATGTCACTAAAAATGTGATGCCTTCTCTAGCTACATGATTTATGTCAGGTGTTTTGCAATTTGAGACCTACAGGAAAGAAAAATGCAACAATGAACTGCTAAACTTTCTTTAAATGTGCAAAAAAACATTAAGGAAATTAAATTGCACTTTTTTAAAATTTTTCTGTCAGTTGGAGAAAAGTAATGGCACTTATCATTTTGTTCGTTTTTCTTCACAGAAATGTTGTCAAGAATGGCTTTCGGTAATATTCCTCAAACATGATGAAATATTTGCTTTCAAAAATTTTTCAAAATTGTTAATCTGTGCTAAGTAAACTTTCCTCATAATTCATCAAAAGTACTCAATTCAGACTTTCTTTTTAAATTTTGCTTCGCTTTTTTTTTTTTTTTTTTTTTTTTTCTTGCGAAATACGAAGAGAAAGATAAGGACTTCGCTAGCAAACACTCATCTCACCATGAAGCATCAGATGCTTCATACCAGCAGCAACATTCCGATGATATTTTTTTTCTTCTCTCTCTCAGAACCAATACGGATTCAATGCATACCTAGTTGGGAATAATACCTTTCTAGTATGATGCTGATATAGAAGTTGTTTGAAGAGATGTATTGGCCCTCGGGTCATGAAAAAAAAGAAAGAAACTAAACAATCTCGTACAAACAGACATCTAAGGGGGTGGGAAGAAAAAAAAAGACATTCTCTTGTTATTCTAAGCTTACATTCCACCAAGGATGAAAAAGAAAAACAAGAAGACTCATTTTCTTTGAGATACAGAAACGTAAATCAAAGTCTCTCGGGCAGACTCAGTTCAGTGGGGGGTTTCAAACTGCAAACCAAAATGTGGCAATACGAGCATGGGAAGGGCAAAGTAGCACAGCTCAAAATGCAGCATATTTTCCCTATATGTCCCTACCACAAGAACGCGGATTTGAATAACTCAGGAGAATAACTGAATCATTCCCAATATACGCAAGCTCTTTTTTAAGAAAATCTACAGACACCTGCATTAACCACATTATTAACCAGAGGCAAATTTAAGGGGTTGCAAATGTCGTGCCACATTTTCCAAGCAACTCCAAAACAATTTATTAATTGTGAAAAACAGCAAGCGTCTTAAGGCGAGGGTATCAGTAAATGTCTTAATCCTCCTTCCTGAAAGACAGGGTGAGAGGGCCAAAGGTTTAAAAATTCAGATATAGAAAGACAAATAGATAAAGAAATTCAAGCATTAGAAATTCTGGCACTAGAAAGTGTGCCAGAAAACTTAAAATCTCAGACACAGATTTAGAAATTCATTGCTCTCTAAAGACCAAACAGTAAATTAAGACAAGAGGCCCCAGAAAATTCAAGTAAAAAGGGCTTCCATTAAATAAATTCAAGAAATTCATACAAAAAATCACTGATAAGCTGTTTGGAATCCACAGATAAGGAGTAAATTTCAAAAAATTTCTTTAGGCTCGTGATTTTTGTATCGTTGCAATAAATCCAAAATCATCGTTTGAAAAAGAAGTGCCCTAGAAGGTGGCAGCAGGGTTCTTTGAATTCAAAAGAACATTTTTTATTGTTAGTTTGGTAACCAAATCAAGAAAATTGAAGTTTGTAGTAAAATTATTCAAAAGTTGAACTTTGCGACTGTTATGAACTTTGGTGACATTGTTATAAAATGCCTAATTATTTCTGTCAGCGTAGCATTCAGCTTTGTTCATTCCTAAACAAATTTACATTTCCTACGCAAATTTACATATTTGAATAATTCAAAGCGTTCTGAGTCACAGAATAAATTTTCATTGGGGATCCGAAAAAGTTTTAGCTTCCTCTTGGAAACATAACAGCAATTCTGGCCGAAGCATTTTGGTCTTCTCTGCATTGTGTAACAAATTTACAAATTAATGATCCTCAGCATTTCAAACCAGACGATGATAATTAAAAAAATCCTTTTGAAATTCTTTATGTTAAGTAATTAAAAAGTGGAAAATACAGATAGTATTATATAAAAGCCTAAAAGGCACTTACATGAAAATACATAAAATCATTTTGAAATTCTTTGTTATAAAGACGAAAGGGAAATCGATAGAGAACATGTTGTAAGATGCTCGCATGGCAATACATTAAATCGTTTCAAAACTGTGTTACATCGACGAAATGAAAATATATATATATATATATATACATATATATATGGAGAGAGAGAAAAAGTTTTAAGGATAAAAAAAGCAAGCATGACGATACATAAAATCTTTTTGAAATTGTTTGTTATGAAGTCGGAAATGAAAAATACAAACAGCACGCTATATGGACCTAAAAGATACTCACATGATAACACATGAAACCTTTTTGATATTCTTTGTTGAAAAGTAAAGACAGCATGCTATAGGGATTAAAAGGTATTTACATGACAACACACAAAATCTTCTTGAAATTCTGTGCGCTACAATGTGAAAAAGGGAAAGATACAGCCAGCATTTTAATTATATGGACCTAGAAGGTAAACTCTTATGATAACACATTAAATCGTTATAAAACTGCGTTATAATCAAAAGGGTAAGGCGTAGGCAGTATGATATAATGGTCTAAACGGCCTTTACAAGCAAACAAATAATTTTTTAAACTCATTTTAAAAACAGGGAAAACACAAAATACAGACACCATGTTACAAAGACATGAGAGTTGCACAACTCTCACGAAATCCCTTTACTACAGGGGAAATCTAACAAGCCGAAAACACTGTGACTTAAATAATCAAAAGAAAATTCTCTCTCAATAAAATCTCAGCAAAAAATAAGATATGGGGGGGGGGGGAAGAAGCGAAATAGAAAGAGAGACAAATCAAGTAACCTGCCATGAGCTCAGAGGGTGGTTGAGATGTATTGAGATTTCCCTCCAACGATCGACCTTGCGTTGGGTTTTATTCTTTTGTAATTTATTAGGATTCATTATTTGTAGAAGAATCTGAGATCATCGCAGGAATCCGTTTTCAGACAAGTGTTGTTTCAAGGGCACATCTTCACAAGGAATTTGTCCTATACTCTATTAAACTTATGAGGCGAACATGTTAGAATGTGACAACTACAAGAAAGTTTCCCCAAAAATGTGACAACTTTCAAAATTTGAGATGTCAGAGTCTCAAAATTCTAGATGGCAGCAATAATGGAAAAGACAGACAAGGAATATTTCCTTGAGGGACCTTAACACTGATGATACTCAAAATATTTTCACAAATTCGTATTCTGATCAAAAAAGATAAACCAAAAACTTATTTTTTTTTTTTTTTCCAGCTGCTTTATTTATTTATTTTGGTTGCTCTATGCCTAAGGAAAATAATTCCCTTGTAACATTTCGTTGTTTTCACCATAAATTCTAAATAATTGTTTTTTCCTTTTCTTTATTTTATGGCCTACTGACAGACAGTAAATTAATAACGCAATCAATCTTAGACAGTTTAGTGTTGCAACATAACATGCTGCAAAAGAAAATTTTGAGGATTATCTGATAAAGTAGAAAAATATAAATAACATTGAACTAAATAACTACATAGTATAGTGATGTACTAAAAATATGAGCCGCGCAGTCTTTCATAACACATTCTCAACACTTGTTAGAAATTTCTTCTGCGCGGCATCTAGTTTGTCATTAAGAAACGCTGCAGCTCATGATAGCCAAATTAATCTGACTAGCGTTAATACAGGGTAATCGGCAATAAGGAGAGCTGCGTAAACATTTAACTTTTGCGTATCAGTTTGCGAATATTTTTCGAGAAACTTTCAGTACTCTTCGCAAGGAAGTGCAAGCGAAGATAACATAAAGATGACAATTCACGGCGAGAGAGGGAAGTTTACAGTTATTGAAAAGAAAAATCTCAATATGTGCGAATTTAATTTAACCACTGGCAATTAAACCATATGGCACAGACCACTGGCGCTGTGCCGTTTTTACTACAGAAAGTCTGTATTAAACTTCCTGGATGGCTCTTTCAAATCTGTTGATGACGGAAGGGGGGAGAGAAAAACATTCTCACAGCAAAGAAAAATGATTAAGGAACTAGTCTGACAACTTTAAGGATCTTGTACGTCTAAAAGTTACAACAGGTGGCACATGCCGCTTTATCTTAAAAGATTCAAAGATACTACTTTCATAAGACCACACAAGCACAGGAACTAAATTTATGCTTTCGAGCTAAACAATCGCGGGGGAGCGTAAAGAATTCATGTTAGTAAAATTATGAAACTTCAGAAGCATTCACTGATTAAAAAAAAACAGACGCTACACAATATAAAATCAACACTTCCACAATATCTAGATTTTAAGCCGGAGCTTTAAATCCATACGTTATTCGGCACTTGTAAAATGCATCGTTAATGCCCTAAAATATGTTACCACTCCAGCTCTGAATATTCGCATACTGAAGAAGACTACAGAAACGGAGGTGTAAGTTCAATCATCTTTAGGAAGTTAAACAGGTTCAGATAAATTTTACTGAGGAAGCAAGACCAGATAACAAACCTCTCAAGCTGCAACCCTAAGCAACTGTCATAAAGTTCAAGAAAAGCAGTGAGCGTTACCTCATAAATTTCCATACCGAGGCGAAAGAAACGAGCTTAGTAAGAACGAATGAAAGAAGATGGAGTCTTTTTTTGGTGGATAAGACTTTCTAACACTGCTTCTTTCCATAGTGAATAGTCGTAGACTTTTAACCAAAAAATGTGATAAATGTAAGTTTAACTACCTGCACAAAGGTGAGGGATATATGCGTTTTAATGAATTTATAGAAGCATCTGATAGACCAGGCTACTGAAAACAGTGTATTTCAACTAAAATATCAAAGCAAATTACAATACGTGTTTAATATTTCAAATTTAATTTGACAGAACTAAGCGTGCAAATGCGTCACAATTCAAAAACCATTGATTGTAAAATTGTAACAATTCAGAAAATTAAACAAATTATACGACTTAACGTATTTTAATGAAAAATCTAGTTTAAAATATAAAAGTTATACCCTTATATTTTACTTTCTTTCATACTTTTATAGTTACCTTTCTATTAAAAAATTGTAAAAAATACGTTTACGCCAATTTGGTTCTTAGACCAATGTATTAATATAATATTCTAATTTTTGCAAAGCAACTATTTTGTATGATGCAAGACACATTCTTCGATTTTGAATGTAATTGCTCAAATTTCTTTCTTAAAAAGGAATTTTTTTTTAAACATCTTATTTATTGTAACATAATATGATGTCTTTTAGGAAATAACATCATGGACATTAATTTTAATACACATAAAAAAAAAAAAACCGCTATCTGTAAAGGTAAATTTTGAAATAATCTCTCATTTATTTTGAGTACAAAACATTTAGGTGATAAAAGTATTGCTTTAAGCATTTATATTGCTTTTCTTCCATGCTTACGTGTCTTCAAATGTAGAGTGGGTAAAAGAACTGTGCAGAAATTTTTTCGTTTAAAAATAATCCTATTAGAAATTTCTTGCAAACAACTCGATATTTTTATCTCTTATTTTCAAATGCCCTTTAAATTTAAGGATTTTAATTCACTCCGAAAACTCTACTTATATACAGTGTGTCTATAAAGTTACGGAGTTACATTTAGAAGAAATCGCGATTTGAAGAAAATTAATTTCTTCACAGTCTAATCTTTTACATTCAGTTTTTATTACATGACACATTGCTCAGAATATTACCATGGCTTCTGAATGATTTCGCAAACATCCCACACGTGCGCCCTTTAAAATGAGATTTAACTTTGCGAAGAGAAAGTGATTAGTAATATCAAGTCTGGAGAGTATGGTGTATGATTAAGATGCGTTAGTGAACTGTTTAACGAAAACTGCATTGTAAGAAACTTTACTGCTTCTCGTTGCTTAGTTTTCGAATCCATTACAGTAAATATCTGACTGCTTAAAAGCAAAGAAAACTTTAATTTAAACGTCTTTCGAAAGTGGATTACATTTCAGGGGAAAATACTGAGATGCGTTTGCAATCATTTCCAATAATTATCTCTTTGCTCTTAAGCTTCATGCGTACTCAACCCATATACAAATTTTATAGAATTAAGTTTTGTGCAAACTGTATTCTGAGATTGCGCAATTATGATTTAGTTTAATTCGTATGTTATTATACTCTTACATAGCGTACAATGTAACTTTATAGCATACATTTTCACTCTAGCTTAATAAAACAAACAGTTTATGAGAGAAAGAAAGAAACTGCGCTTCCAAAGTAACAAAATGTACATATCCTTATTGAAAAGCGGGAGGCTTTTCAAGGAAATTAAGATAAACCGAGAAAGATTATTAGGCATGACAAGATACTATTTATTTTCTTCATTTAAAAGAAATATTGCAAAACGTAAACGACATGACTTCTCAGCGAGACAGCCTTTATACGTGGATAACGATACCACGAAACAAAATTCAAACGCATTTTCTCATTTGCGAGTGGGGCACATTTTATGACCAGAATTTTTTCAAGGTAAGTGACCTTTTTAAACTGTCCAATGGAAGACTGTGATGCCTCCAAGAGACAACGATAAAGAGCCATAGATAGGTCATAAAATTTTACGACATGGGTCTTCCGAGTGAAGCAGAACATGAAGCGGTATTTCAATTTTTATGTACTACAGCTAAAAAAGGACGTTTCCGACGAATATCTATCTTGCCATCGAGTCTGACTTTTCCAGAATTAGGCGCCATTCGATTTTCATAGTAGATAAAAGGTTTCGCAAGCCATCTTTGTATCACGTTTATCAAGCCCTATCTGCATCACCTCTAATGATCTGGCTGAAGAAAAGTCGTAGAAAAAGGTAATTAATTTTAAGTACCTAGAATTTCAGTCATTGGGATAGTATGACAGTAAACTAGATTTGTAGCCCAGTTAGAATAGTGTATCCAACCAAGTATTTTCCATAGGGCAATGCATTTATATTATTAATAGCTGAGAAATTTTATGGTCATATAAAACAAGTATAGTTCAGTTACATAAAAAAAACATAAATAGACATAGTATGGTTTAAATTAAACCAAATAAAACATTGTGAATAGGACATACCCATTCACAATCCACTTTAGCAAATTAAGTTTCTTAATTCAGATTTTAAAACAGATAGGTGTACATACTATACACAGGTTTATATATATCTACACACAGAGCATACACAGGTTTCTATATATTTATATACAGGTTTGTTTTCAATTAAATTATACGCAGAGTGTTAAAAAAATTAAACTCAAAACCTCATATAATATATACTGACTCATAATGTATTTATCACCCAAATTTCAGGCATTCCGGAAGTGCTAATTAAAATGAGAAAATGTTGCTTATCATTAATATATCATCATGAATTTAAGTTCAGTGCATTTTCTTTTCAATACTTTCACAGAAACTGAAGCACAAAGGAAAGGTACTAGTATTAGCATATAAGATGAAATGAAAAATGTGCGGATCTTCGAAATGTTTTAGCTAACATAATATGAAACAGTTCTATTAAATTTCTGAAATTTTTCGCATTTAAGTTTATCACGAAGTCAACTAAAAATACATGGCGGCCTCAGAGTTTCTGACAGATTAAAAAAAAATAATTGTGAAAATATATAAGCAATAAGAACACGAAGTACATGCGAATTGATACAATAAATAAATGAATAAAAAGGTATTGAACGTTTCTTACTTTATCAAACCTACCATCACAAAAATTTACTTGATACATAAAATTTTCTGCCATTAAAATAGTTTAATATTTTATTGTTTTCAAATTTCTTATTAACATCTAAATATTTCACCTTAATATACCCATATTAAGCGCAACTTATGGATTTGGCAGGACTTTACACACTATTCTCTAGTTATTACACCACTGATTTCTTCTTCTGGGGGTATGTCAAAGACCAGTTGTGCGTATTGCAGCTGACAAACATCGCAGAATTCTAAATATTAGTAAATCAGACAATTCAGGCTGCTTCGCAGTCGGTTTTGATACATTCTAAGGGTGAAATTAAGTATTAGATGTATTTCGAACACTTCAGGTTCAGCCATTCAAGTTTGGTAATGTACGATAAAAAAAATCTTTTAATCACTGTAACAATCTGTAAACCTTCTATTTTTATAGCTTACGCTTTCTTCGTTACTAATTTTTTAGCTATGTGAAAAACATTCGAATCACCATAAATTAACATGTAAAATTAATATTCATGTGAGTTACACACTATTACCATTATACATTTTGAATATGAGGAAGAACTATTGCTTTACCTGCATGTTTCATTTTTCTATTAGCGATTCCCCATTCCACAGAAACTTTTATATTCTAATTATAGTAAAAGGCTTTATTAGATTCTTATATAAGACGCAAAAATTTGTAACGATGTATGTTCTAAACAAGGAAATATAATCAAGATAACGAGAAAATTACATCGGAACTCATCTTCACATACCCCTGCTGCTCCCTGCTGTTCACCTACGTTTTATCTTAGCGGTGGGTCTGACAATGATATAGGACATTCTTGACTTTTAGCCATATAAATGTTATTGCTGTATTTTAAAACTGCCCACTCTCACGTCAATTGTTTTCAAAACAATCACACAACGTCTATGCGATTGTCTTTAAAAACACACTCAATAACAGGTCAGGTTACCCATTCTTATCCCTCAGCCAAAGCATTGTTAACGCGTCAGAAAGGATCGACTGCTTGAACCTGAGGCCACAAGACAATCCTGTGGGGTTTTCTTTCTCTGCGAGGGGCAGGTGTTTGAAACTTCGGCATCTATGCAACGAAGGGGCAGCGAATTCAATCACAGTTCACGTAACACGCGTCACAGAAATAATCACCGAAGATTTCGCTTAGATTGCCCTCAAAATATTTCAAAATCCTCCTTTCTTTTTTATTCGTTAATTGTTTTCGTCTTTTTTTTTTTTTTTTTTTTTTTTTTTTTTGAGTTCTCTAATATAAAGAAGACCTTATCAATTAGAGCAATGTAATTTCTTTTTCAAATTTAAGCCTTTGTGAATAAGTTTGAGATAGCTGCAATTTTTCCCCCGCTAATACCACAATACAACAAAAAGAATAACCAGGTAATACATTGCTGAACATCGTATGAAAACGTTATTGCAGCTTCAGTGTATAAAGCTCCAGAAATATGATCTCTATTATGAAGCTTTCTGAATCCCATTTTCATTTATCACTTTTTAAAAATAAATAAATAAATTACTGCTTATTAACTTAATTATTAGCTTGCTTAGTTAGCTGAGTATGGTGTTTCTGGGATCTACATATAACTGATAACGCAGCCGTTGAGAAAAATCTTACTTTCATGACTATCAATCAACTGATATGCTTGCTTTCTAAGATCTTTTTAAATTCCCGTCAGTGGTAATCCAAACCAAAAATAAATGTAAGCAGGCGTCCCGGCTCTACTCGAATAACTTAATGTAATCTTAGGTTCCTAAAAAGTCTTAAGATGAGGAGCCTGATTTCCAAGCTCATTGGAATTATCTAAAAAACGGATATCTTTCCAAAATTAACTTTTAATGCTATGTAAGTTAATTGGGTTTTCAAAATCGCTTTACAACAAATGCTAAGATTTAAGAGAATGGTTTCAAATTATTTATCAAAATAGCACGCACTTCATACGCAACAAAACAGTATGAATTTTCATATAGCCAGCAAATGCGAGCATTCAAGATAGAGCCCAGACTGGTACTGTAAATAATATTTTTCACTATAGAAAGGTATATTTCGGTGTAATGGCATATCAGGTAAGTCCAAGAAATTTAAGATTTTATTTTCTGTCTTCCAGAATGTCAGATTCCATGCAAAGAATATGATATACACAGTTGATTTTCACGAATCCCTGTCCACCAGTGGAAGAGAGAATAAGCCTATGAACACTGGCGATTATTCCACCGCGTTCATTTCCTGAAGACTGAGGGATGGTGTCCACATAGAGTTTTCATATTTTTTCTTAATGTGAAGTGAGCCAGCGTTTTTTTTTTTTTTTTTTTTTTTTTAATAAAGCCACAATTTTTATTTCAAATGCAGAAAGCTCAAGGGCACAAACACTTAACCAGAATATAACCTCTGCGAAAGCACCTTTCTGAAGCCCACGAACCTCTTGAATCCTAAGCAACTTGACCTAAGAACAGTGTTTTCTCAAAGTTTCTCTTTCAGTGTGAAGTCCTTTCTCAAAATATGGTACTCATTACCGCTGTCAATGAGAGGTAATGGATATTTTTTATATGCGACTGATCGCAATGGCCAGAATATGTTTCTTACAATGACGATATCAGTCGCCAGGAACTTTGAATATGTGAACTTTCATCCACGATTTTACACCATATTTAATGAAAATTGGCTTAAAAGAGTACCTGACATTTTTGGACTAAATTTACGATAAAAAACAACGGGTAAATTTAGAATATAACAAATTCTAAAATCCTATTTAATACCGATTATCAACATTTATGAATAACTCACGCTTTCTTTAGGAAACACTTCAATCAAATGCTACACGATATTCACCAAAAATAAATCTTCATGGCGTTCTTGCTTTCAAAGTGCATACTCATAGGCAAGAGTGGATTGTCAATGAATTAAATAATCAGGCGTTTTCATTTTTTTTTAATTAACGGTTATCATACAATAAAGAGAGGAAGAGAAGCATTGCTTCGGATATGAGACAAAGCTAAATTTTATTTAAAGTAATGCCTCTAAAAATGCAGATTTGGCCAGTTTCGTTCAAAAATTCAACTAAGCAGAGAAGAAAGAAATTATTTTGTTTGTTTTGTTTGTAGTATGCTGCTCAAAACTTATCCAAAGCATGTATTTTTTTTTTTTTTTTTTAAATAGGAAAACGAACTCATGGAATGCGAAAATACTGTTCGGGATCGACGGACAAAGGGGGGGGGAAACCGAAGCAAGAACAAAACTGCATAAAAAAACAAGCGGATTAAAAAAAAATAAGGTGGCTGATGATAGTTCAACAGCATTCTCAAGAGCGAATAAATCTCATCAATGATTGCGTTATTCGAATTCACCTCGCAATCACGTCTTCTTAATGATATCATAATTACCAGGCGAGCGGCATTGGAGCGGTACCGTACTTAAGCTCCACCTCTTTCTTGCCCCCAGACAATCAGATATAAAACGATGCGACGATAGGCGTGGTGCGCACAATATTGTGATTCGTCAATCGGAACGTCACACGCGACTGATTCTGACCACGCCCACAATGCATGAAAGCGACGCTTGAGTAAGACGCGAAAGTGAATAGTGTGCGTTTTAACTTTTAGTTTTGTTGTTATTATTCCTCTGGGTGCTTTTCCTTTTGTTCGAAAACAAATATCTTTTCATTGTAGTTGAGGAGTGGTTTCGAGGTGTCGAAAAAGAAAAAGGAAAACATGTTTTGAGTAAATAAAAAAACCCGCAATAAATATGCCATCTTTTGCTCATACTGTGACAAGACAAATAGCGAAGGCGTAAATTGTCCTCTATTGAAGAATGTTAACTCCTCCCAAGGTAGAAGGAAAAAAAGTTTTAAAAAGCAAACTGTAGTTGGAGAATACAAAATGATAAAGAGTACATTTCCATCGTTAGGCAGAAGACAAATAGAGACATGCTCAGAAATTATAGCAGGCTATATATTTTTTTAACGAAAAAAGACTAAAAAATTCCCTCTCTTATACATTCCTCTCACATACAAAAGTGCCCAGTAATGTCCACGGTTGCCGATTCTTTTTTAACAAGATAACCACTGAATTACTTCTATGACCTTGTTACTATTACATTATTACTGTTATTTAAAATTTATACATATTATCTCTTAATAAAAAATTAATTTAAGAGTGGGATTAGAGAGAAATGGTTACTTTAATTTGTTCATAAATGAAAAGCGTTTATTTCTTATTTACAAAACATTAAAGTGTTTTCTGCTCACAAATGCTCCATTGGATTTCTGAACTTATTTTGAAATGCCATAAATTTATTTTTTTAAATCACGCTCGACTAATATTATGCGCAGTCATAAACCAGATATTGCATTTATCTTATTTCAATATTTACTTTACTTTACTTATACAAATTTTTAACAAAGGCTGTCTAAACCCAAGAACGATGTCAGGTTACGATACTTCACTGAACGATGAAAAAATCATATTATTTTTTTAACATTTTTAGTATGTACTGGGACTATTTAAAGCGCTTAAGATCCGAGCCTAAGAATCTAAGGCCCAGGTTCGGATTACAAAACTAGACCCCCTTCACTTTTTCAATGCAGTAAATGCATTTTTCATTTAAAGTATTTCGTAAATAACCTGATAATTTAACATTTTTTATTCAGTTTTAGCAAACAGCCTATTTCACCATTTTATGGTTTTGTTTTCATAGTTTCAGTTTAGTACGTATTGTACAGAATAAAAACTTAAGGCATTTTAAATCTGCCCCCTGTTTAAATTCGTTATGCCCCTGTGCAAATCATGCTTTGATTGAAAAAACACTATACATAGGGCTCCAGACTGGCTAAACCGGGCCTCGTGTGTGTGTATTATTACTAAATGCCAAAAGAATGAAAAAGATTTCAACCTAATAATGCTTTTCCCCCTAACTGCACACTGGGACTTATAAAGTTCAAATGTTCTATGTACAAAAATGCCTACTTCGTGAATTAAGATATTTTATCTGTAAAAGGGGAAGCTATAGATATGTATCAAAAAGCATTATGAACATATATATCTCCCCCCCCAATAGAGATGATCGGAGGAAATTTGTTTTAATTATAAATATTTAGAAGCGCGGTTATTAATGACAATTATAACTTATTTGACGAATTAAAAGAATGATAACTTAGCTGAAGAATTTAATTACATGGCCACAGTCATCATTCATTTGCAAGTTGCCACTTTTTTAATATGTGTCGCATTAGCATATAGATCATTTATTAAGGAAATCTAAGCAAAATATAGGCCTTTAAGTTCTATTTATGCGTTATAATTATCTTATCTTCCTAAGGGCAGTTAAACCACTTATATCTTCCGAAGACAATCATTTCTGAAAGCAAAGAATATTTTTGAGAATATAAATAAAGATTAATAATGAGCATCATCGATAATCATACTCTCCAAGGCTACTATCTTCACTTAAATATCAAAATTTAGTCAAAATTTATCAAAACGTGTGTGATCTATTTGAGAAATTTGACTTTATTAGCTTTATCTTGTATTTCAGAAATTTCACTCTATTGACTTCACTTTTTTGACTTTTTCTTGCATGTGTTCATATTTCAGAAATTTCAGTCTACTGATTTTTTTCTGTTAAGTAGTCACTTTCCAGCGCCAAGGAAGACACACAACCTATCAAAAGAAAAAATTTTACATCCTACACTTTTATTGATATTCACAACCCACATAACTGACGCTTATAGGAAACGACAGTTCCTCTATTTTTGTCAGGGACAGTGTTCCCAGCAAAACAGTAAGAAAGCTGATTATTCCCTGAGGTCTTTGTCTTTTTGGTAAGCTTCTTAATTTTCAAAAGGATACTATCACTTAAAAAATCGCAAAATGAATTTCTTGAGGGGAAAAAATTAATGCATTTATGCAGTTTAAAACCTTGTTTTGAACTAAGATCTCTCTTACAAAGCAGGGTAAATTTAACAGGGCAGCAGCAGGGTAAATTAAAGCAGATCTAGCGGGGTAAATTTAACGAAGCTGTACCATGTTTAGGTATTTTATGTATTATTTCATGCGCATTAAATGTCTATATTTGATACGGATATTTTAAAATACGAATTATGTACCATAAGCATTTTTAGAAAATAAATCATATGATAGTATTTGTTTTCCTAAGCCACCATCTCTCTTTTACATCCAAACTATACAGGTTTATTAATTTGTGAAAACTTCTTGTACAGTGTATATTTAAAAGTGAAAAATGTTTTCACATTTTCATGTAATCTCAAATTGACGATTCAAACCATAACCTCAGAAATTCTAGCCCCCCCCCTTTTTCTTTTCTTTTCTTTCTTTCTTTTTTTTTTTTTTTTTTTTTTTTTTTTTTTTGAGTTTTTGCTATCAGCTGCAGTTTTGTATTTTCTGTAAATTATTCTTATCTACTATTTGATTTTTAAAAAATAATGAAAATTATCAGTATGTAATTGGGCTATCGGTTTGCATTTGTTCATCAATTTAAATCAAAGCAATTACAAAGAATAATTTTATTTAAAATATTTTTCCATACTCCCCCAAAACGCCCTGTACCAATAGATATATTACAGCAAGTATGGTAGGAATTTGATTAACCTCTTGATGTGGCTCTCATTGACTGAAATAATTCACACACAACATTTATAGTAAAATTTGGACAGATCTTTCATTTCACTATCACTTACTTCTCGTTCTGAGTTTTAAATCAAAATAATAATAATAATAATAATAATAATAATAATAATAATAATAATAATGATAATCTAAAATCAAGTCAGTCATTTTAAACATCCTTTGACTTCCAATCAAAAATATGGTAAACGGTAAAATGCAACTGAATCCATGTTAACAATTTAAATGCTTAAGAAATTTCGCCTTTTAACGCCTTCTCTCCAGTCATGATCTCAAATGTTAACACACTTTTCCCTAAGAACTTTTTAAGATATCTCCAAAATGACACGAGTAAACTCAACTGTGCCTGCAATACTGCACTTAAAACTAAGTTTTTATTTTCCTCGCTGCATATAGTGAGCATGCGATAACTTTGCAATCCTAAGATTTTATTTTAAAGAGTTCAAAATAGAGTATACATTACACATCGAAATAGAAGAAAGCCCAGTTTGAATTTCAAAATCAGACAAAATGCATCCTTAGAGAGACGTTCCCTGTACAGAAAAACTCGAGTCGCCAGAGTCATTTTGTTTAGGTATTCTATACAATTTTGTCGAAAATACGTCATTCAAAGAAACAAAGCAATAATAATAAAAAAAAAATTGGAAAGGAAATAACAATATTGGAGCCATTTACTGAGACTAAGATTACTGCAGAAATTATCAATAGCTCTGATAATTCTTATAACTTAATTTAACAATTTTCGATATTTTCTTTTGTATTGTTCAATAAATGCCTTAAAAAGTGGTACAAACTTTATATTTTTAATTAAATTTTTTATTTCATTTTTTTGCACGACACGTTTTTGGGGAAACTGTTAGCTTTTTTTTTTTTTTTTTTTTTTTTTTTTTTTTTCCCCATTGGGGTGGCTCCATATGCCAGGATTCCTGGAAATGCATAAGGGCTTTTCTGTAAACTATCAATCTAAATTGAATTTTGCATTCAAAAAATTTTGCTTAACTGCTTGGAGCTTCACGTTTTGAAAGTGCGTTACGTCTACAGAGAAATCGTTATTTTCTTATATAAAACTAAAAAATTTAAACTGTTGTACTTTGGATCAGTTTATTTTCACTGCAAAGTGACAACATGAAACAGGAAAACAAAGTCATTATAATTCATCCCTCAACCTTGGCGACAAGCTCTCAGTAGATACACTAACAACCCTAAACTGATGCAACGAAAAGGAAGAAAAAATAATAATGAAACGAAACAAATAAATTCTTGCGACTCAAGGAATGCGACGAATGGTTGAGGAAGGGGAGGGGATTGGGGACACGACGTGGCATGCGAAGAGATGGCCAGCGACTGCACGTATAATTATACCTACTTAGTATATCACGTATGTAGCCTATGACGTATGACTAGATGAGACTTCGGTATGAGGTTTTTAACAGAAGGGAAATGTTAATTAATTCTAACAACCAATCACACAAAATTAATGAAATGATATACTGATAACAAAGTGTCGTTAACGTTCAAGAAATTGAGTAAGATTAGGTTAGTGGAGATTTTAAATCACACTGTTGGTTGAAACAGATTGGAAATTTGAAATCGTGCTCATATTAAGGCTCGAGCTAGCGCATGTTTTCCAGCTCTTCATACGGCCACTATTCAGACTATTTATACATAATTTTTTTCTCTTGATTTTCCCAAAGTACTATAAAAAAGCAAGTTATGCATAAGAACGTCTGCGTAAATTATGAAGAAAGAGAACTTAAAATATTAAAGCCCAAAAGGTATGACTAGCTCCAAGAAAGCTAGACTACCTTGAGCAGACTAGCTTTTTTGGAGAATTAAACAACACTGGTTTTACGTTACACGTAATGAAAAGTCGTGACTGTCAGTATATATACGGATTATATCACCGGGTATCAAACTTCGACGAAGTTCCTAAGATTTTTTCATTTCGCTAGCAGTAAAAAGCCTATAATAAGGCAAAGATTTACTAATATCTAAAAAATTATGATAGAAATTTTAGATAGCATACTTCCTCAAACGTTCACTTGGCATTCAGATTGACTTCCCATAGAAGAGAAAGAAAATTGTAACGTTTGTTGTTTTGAACGACTGAGACAAGAAACTTGTATTTTTCCATTTACCCCTTATTTTTTTCCCCCATTCATAAATATTTTTTTAGTCGAGCTAAAACATGACATAATTAGTTTCCTATTGTTTTAGTCCTTGCCTTTTTTTATTTAAGTATTATTCTCCACATTTGAATTCAGACAGGTTAGGAGAACTTTAAAGCAGATAAATAAATGAATGAAAGCAAAAATAAAAATAAAAATAATTAGTAAACAATAGTTAAATTTTATTATCTGCTACTATTACAAAACTTAATTTTAAAAAAGAAGTTCATTATTTAAATGGTAAAGGAATTTCGGATTATAAAAATCACAGGAAAATCGAGGTAGAAGCTACATCCATTAACAGAATATTTCGACAGTTTTCATAATTTCACATCCTACAACTACACCACTAAAGTAAATTATAAAAATTCACGTTTATATTACATACAATCAAACCATGCTTATACTTCTAAAATTTAAAAAAAAAAAAAAAAAAAAAAAAAAAAAAATTGGGATAGTCCACAGAATCGCAAACCTCATGACTTGAGTGAACTAACACATTTAATCTACACTACGTATCTACAAGTATTTTTAGTCTTTTTATAACCATATCTATGTCATACGGATTAAAACTAACAGAGCTTGTCATGACATATTTGCTTAAAATAGTATTTTTTAAAATTTTTTCATATTATGATATAATTGAAAAGTAATTTTTTATAAGATTAATTAACTTAATCGAATTTAAGTTTTCTAAAAACAGATTAATCGGATTTGCAGTGCGTATTTCATGTTCGCAAGGAAAGCCGCTTATTTTGATAAACGCCGTTACTTTTTGTATAAAATGGTGCAAAAGTGATACAAACTATAAACTAGACAGGTTAGATCCTTCTGTTAGCACTAAAAGTCTTTTCTTACAGGCTTGAATTTATATTATGAAACGAAACATTTTCATATCAGATGGCGTAAATCAACTTGCCTAGTTTGCCCCCAGTTTCTTAAAAACAAAAATCATAAAGTGGAAGAACGTATTTCCATTATTAGGGAGCCCACCAGCGGCCGAGCAGTAAAGACGCTGAACACTGTTAGTTCGTCCGAGGTTCGAATCCCGCGAACGGGCTGGCTGCATGGGTGTTTTCGTGGATTTCCCTATGTGTAACATGTATACGAGCGAGTTCCCTTAGAAAGTCCTCCACGAAGGCATCCCTCCCTTCAGGCAGATAGCCCTCGTGTGCTTTGCCATAATTGAATAATTCAATCCAATCCAATCCATTATTAGGAAAGCAATACAAATGAGTACTTCGAAAAGTTCGACCTCGAAATATTTATTACTTTGGCTGCCCTATCAGTGTCCGAGCGGTTATGACTGCTTAAGACTGGGAATTCGACCCAGGTTTAATCTCGGGCAAATGGGCTGGCTGTGTGGTGTGTTGTCGTGGAGTTACTGTGCGGCGTCGCGGAGAGGTGGGTTAATCATTCCTTTTATTATGGCTAACCACAGATAGTTAACTTCTTTGTCCATGAAATGAAACTTCTTATCGATCTCCTTACCTCAGCCCATCGACTTTTCCTTTCAATTTCTTTAGCGAATGCTCTTTCTTATCCAATTGTCTATCTTTCTTTTCTTAATTGTCTAGATACATTTCAATATGAATGTATAGGTATTTATTTTAAACTTTTAGGGAAAATCTTATTGGACGTATATACCTCGCGTTCACAAATGTCTTTATCGGGACTTTATTTACGAAACTGTTGCTTGTAGACATGTGCTTACAAATATAAAAGCGTTTTAAACGATATAAATATTTAAGTTTTGGTATTTTAATAAATAAATAAATAAATGAAATCAGTTTATAAAAATTACGAAATTTAAATTTTTATACGCTCCCTCGACCCCCTATACTTAAGGAAAATATTATACTCGTTATAAAAAGTGTGAAATTGTACAAAAAATATTTAGTTTTTTTAGTTGAATATCGTATTCAGGGACTGTACCCAAACTGAACAGCGAAAATTATAAATTAAAGAACATTACACAGAAGTAAATCACAAATGAATATCACTGAATGACATTTAAAGACAAACAATCAATCTCGAATTGTTCTAATTTATTTATTAAGCAACCCCTCAATGCCCGTTGAAAATGACGTCAAAAATTTTTGAAATTTAATTTGAAATTTTTTTGTTTGAAAACCAAGTTTTGAAATTTAATTTCTCTGTCAATTTTTGCTGTACGGAAGCAGAACTTTTTGTGTTTTATTTCCTAAAATGAATATAACACTTTTTCTAAATATAAGAAATATAAATATATTCGTTTTTTGTTCCTAAATACAAGTACCTTGTTCACCAGCTCGACGGCTTTTCCTGACCTTCTGTTATTAGAATTTTGCCATCTTAAACTCTGGAAGTCTTAACGTTCATCTTCTGACTAGTTAATTCATTTAAGTTCAAGACTGTGACTAGGTTATTTTTTGTCACTTTTCGCAATAACTTAACATGTTCTACAAGGAGTAGGGCCTTCGGCCCAGGTACCCTGGTGTCACGACGCACCGTTCCACTGTAGGTTAAACATAAGAACCGGTGGAAGATATAAAAAGTTAGATTTCGTATTTTATGCAAAATAAATTCTTTTAAACTAAAAAATAAAAGCGAGCCACAAACTTACACTGATTCAAATCACCGTGTTCCTGTTTCTCAGTGGAAGCTCTTTTATAAAAATGACACTATCTATATTTCGAACAGAGAATATCTAACCTCACCCAAAGCACAATGGGCGAAAAGTTGTTTTTGCCTACAGTTTTTCACAGAATAAAAGTTGATCAATTTACAACAAATTTAAAAGTAACTCGCTTTATTGACTTGGCATGGCAATTTTAAGAGCTATTTAAAGCGATTTGGACTTGCTTCAAGTGCTTTGTGCAGCTGCGGTAGCGTCGATGAGCATGCAAAACATACTCTTTTTGAGTGCGTTCATCATGTCCAGCAGAGGAAGATACTTCAGGCAACTTTGAAGCTCCTGCCTGTATCTTGGCCACTAAATTCTTCTGAGCTTTTACGCACTAAAGGGACAATTTCCGCTTTTCTGAATTTCGTTCTTAATTTAGATTGTTGAGTTAGTTCTCTTTATTTTATTACTTAAGAAAAAAAAACTTTTAAATTTTATTTTATTTTGAATTTTATTTATTATTATTGTTTTATTATTTATTATTATTGTTGAATTTTATTTATTATTATTGTTTGAATTTTATTTATTATTATTGTTGAATTTTATTTATTATTATTGTTTGAATTTTATTTATTATTATTGAATTTTATTTATTATTATTGTTATTTTGTTACTGCTATAACCTACTTATGTAAGCCTCGCGGTATACTTTGTGGAACATGAGGAGTTAAAATTAGAGTTAATCAAAAAAAAAAAAAAAAAAGTGGGAGGGAGAGAGAAAGAAAACATATGAATCTTTGCGTCATTTAAAACATTTTCGTAATAGGAAATATATGTCTACGACCAACGATTACGAAAATAAAGGACAGGCAAACACTTTAGTGGGCAGAGTGGTCGGTGGGCTGGCTAGATTGTGATAACAACAGCAATGAGGTGGAAAGCAAGTGCAAAAGATTTATTCTGACCGTAAATTTTACAGAGCCATTAAATCATTGAATATTTTCCATAAATCACAAAAGAACAAAACTGATGTATAATTACTAGGTTTGAAAGTAGCCACGTTAAGTAATCCATTTCTCATGCTACATGCTTCAGAAATTACGCCCACCTTCTTGCAAACGTTTATCAATATTACTTCCTACAGAATGCACCTTGAAGATTATATACAGAGGCACCAGGGTAAAGAACCATTACGTGAAATGCGGAATCTTGGGGAATTTCTTATATGATGCAGTTAGTTGGGCTTTAATTTTCATAAACGCAATGGGATCCTAACTTTGACTCATTGAGGGCCGGAATTCAAGCATGATGCTGATTTGAAAAATAGTGATTGTTCCCATCTTATACAGTCATGAGGAGGATGCTGTATGAATTTTAGCTTGATCATAATTCTGTTTGACTTTTCTTAACATCTGCTGATAACTTTATATAAGTTACCGGCAAAATATGAAATCCGGCATTCTATAGAATACCTAGACATTTTATAGAATGCTAAAAACTGACCGGCAGTGATTGAAGCAATTAAACAATTCACACATTGCCTACATTGCCTAGGCAGTCTATAAAATGCCAAATGAAAAAACGGCAAAGTATGAAATAATTCGTGCAATATATTAGAAGTTGTTACACACATTGGAGTGTGGCATAGGATAGTTTCTACCGATTTGAAACGTCTGAAATAATTTTAAAACAAGTATATACGAGATAGCAGTTCATTTTATGTGCTAAGAACTTGCTTAGAACTGAAGATATTCCTGACCACGAAATTCCTCTTTGGTCAGTTGCAGTTGCTCAGTTCAATGGAAGTGGCCAAAGATTCGTCAAAGTATATGTGTAAAACAAAGTGTCGAAACGTGAGATGTTTTTGTGTGGAAAAAGCAATGAAGTGAATTCAAAATGTCATTCAAGCATACCTTGTTGCAACAAGTAGATTAATTTTAATTTCTTATGTCTTATATGAAAATTTTGTTTTCTTTAATAAGAAAGGCATAAATTTTGTTCCGCGGAACTCCCATTTTCCTTTATGTACTTTGAATAGAAAAATTTTAATGGCATTCTCATTATTTTTTTAAAGTAACATTTGTATTTTTGAAGAATGAAGGACTTTTAAATAATACCCTTATCATCCCGTTTCTTTCATACTACATGCCTACGTAAAGTATACAATAATTCTCATATATCATACTTTGTAAAAACGCTAGGCATTCTATAAAATGCATTCTATAAAATGCCTACGTATTCTATCGAAAGCCGGCGTTTCGTACTTTGATGGTAACATGCCTACTTATTGCTGATTTTTCTTTATATCTGCTGAATACTTTGACTTTTGCATAAATCCACTGAGGACTTTTTAAGCTGGTTCTTTAAAACACCTATCAATATTCACTTCAAGTCTGAAACTGAGGACGATCACGCGAGTCACACCAAGTTACGCTAAAATTATGCATATATCAGGTTCTCTAGCGTCAAAACTTATAAACGCTTTGCCTCTACTTTTATATTAGTTAGGATACATAATAAATAGTCACTAAGTAAAGAAATATTAACTTATTTACAATTTTCAGTTTTAAAGCTATATAAATAAAAAAAGCTAGCCTTTAATGGGTTAATGCATCGCAGTAAAAACTCAATATTAACCTTTAATGCAATACATCAGTAGTCTCAAGCTCGGACCGCATGCACGACCTGAAAGCAGCTGGCGGGCCAGACTTTTTTTAACAAAATTTTAAGTAACTAACTAAATTTTAACTTAAATTCAAATGTCATTTATTAAATATTATCAAAACACACAAAAACAATAACAATACGGAAAAATTCAAATTTATAGTGCTTATTTACTATCTGTAACAAATTGCTGTTTGTTACAGTTTGTAATTCAAATGTACTAAAAGCTAAATGTTAACTTTTTATACTTACATTTATTTCAAATAATTCTAAAATGTTGAATTAACCATTAAATGAATTTCTTTTAACATAAACGTAAAATACCACTTTCCTTTCAAGCTTTGTTTCGGAATTTCTAAGGCTATTAATCTCTTAATTAAAATAACTAATTTTCTTTTCTTGAAATGAATTTAACTAAATTTCCTTTTCTTGAAATAAATTGAATACTGAACATATAACAGAATGATTTAAAATAGAGTTCAGCTCAGACTTGTTCTTCAATAAAAACAAAAGATGAAAGAAATGAAAAATACTTTACATAAGTTCACAAGAAAATGAAAGTAATCGGAGTAATATGAAAGAAAAATGTATTTGGAATAAAATAAAAAATTCTCGAAAAAGATTTGAGATTGTACGCATCTTTCGAGCTACTCATAATTTTTATTTATTTATTTATTATTATTATTATTTGGGAGATGTGCATTTTCATAACCTTTACAAGCTTCCAAAAGAAAATTTTGATACATTCAAAACAACGTTATAAAAATTTAGACTACTTTACTAAATATACAAAAAAAAAAAAAAAAAAAAAAAAAAAAAAACGCGATATAAGCTGACTACAGCAGAATGTTTCAGAAGTTTAACAGCCTATCAAAACATCATTTAGCAAACTGATTTTGAAACCATACTTCAATTTTAATACGCTACACTATGATAATCCATCAGCTTCTTATCTAATTAGGCTGTATAACTAACACACAAACATAAACAACAAAGGAAAGGTGCTAAAGAGAACAAAATGCCCGAAGAAGGAAAAGAAAACTAGCTGTTTTGAATAAACTGTAAATGGTATAAATTAAGCAAGTGGGTATAAGGGACACTAGAAAGTAATTCATAAAATACATTTGCTGTTTTTTCTTCTCGTCACAGTAGTATACGACTAGCTACGTAGTGACAGTACAGTAAATTTCGGTTTTATTTCCCTTTTATAAATATAAAAATAAATGCGTCCATTAATGGCCATATCGTTTATATCTCACTAACTAATAATTAATAATTTATCTCACTATAATTAAATAGTTTAATTACAAGAAACCCATTAAAGTTTACGTCATTCTAGTTTTTTAATGTTAACCATATTGTGCTAGAAAGCTATACAAAAACATATGCTACTTTCATAACAATGATTATTACACCACAGACTTCAAATTTTTAATAGAAAAATTAATATTAGAATACAGGTTTTATAGAAAATTATGAAATAGCTACTACATAATGTTTCGGAATCTTATAATAATTATTATAATACCGGCGTTGCAATGAGTCGATCTTAATGAAGTCCCATACCTGTACTGTTATTTTCTTTTAATTGTGCATATATATCTACTTTATACTCAGAGTAAATCTAGCTGTTATGATCGTTATAACCACGAGTAAAAATACTAAAATTATAAAAAAAATCTTGCATAACTAAAAATTACGATTATTACACCAGAAAACAATAAGCATTCTTTTCCAAAACTTACGATATTTAACTAGAAACAATTTAAATACGGTGAACAAATTCGTAATAAGGGAAACAAATCGGAATTAAGACGTCAGACACAGGTACGTATGCAATTCACGAAAGCTCAGTATTGCATAAATAAAAATATAGAATACCCTAAAAACAATCATTCGCAGTGAAATCAAAAAGAATAGATTCTTCTAATTCACAGAGATATAAAGCATTACTCCTTTAATATGTGCACTATCCAGTATTACAAAATTAGCAGGAAATTTTTCAGGCTTTCAAATTTGGTGCTCACATTAGATACGAAAGAAAAGTTATGAATAAATAAATGCGCTTATAAAGTCTAAAGCAAGTACATTTCGTCATAAAATTCGGAGAGTTAAGAGACTCGTGTCATTAATTCACATGACCTCAAATTAGCTACTTTTAAATTGAACTACAGATGCTTTATAATTTTGGCTCCATGCTAAAAGGAGATCGCTTGACCGACACCTTTATGCAATTCGGCCATTTTTTGAAAACTGAGAAACACTTTCAAAGGTACCTTGGCGGGGCATCTCTCTATAAGTAGGGTTTAGTTAACTACTCTAATTAGCAAAGCAAGTAAACATCTTACTGGCACAACAGAACAATTTTCAAGGGCCCCTCTACGCCAGGGTACCGTTAAAAAGACATTCTGCTAACAACACTAAACTGTGAATGAGTGTTCCAAACTAAGAAATGAAGCGGTATACTCAACAATTGGCTATTGCAGCGCAAATACAACTCTCAGACAAAGCCATAGATACGGTTAATTTTACGTAATAATTTTGGTTTAGGAAAGAATTTGATATAGATGACATTACAGAAACGAGAAAGAAATGAAAAATTACAATTTGCAATCTGCACCTATCAAATTTAACGAACAGATGTATTTATTTATTTATTTTAAGTTACTTCCAATTTTTTAAAACTGAAGATGAAATGAGTTGCGTATTCTTTATCAGATAATCAAAATTCAAATTTTTCGCTTTTATAAATTATCAGGCATTATTTACATTAATGTCTACATCCAAAACTTAACTAATCAAAAATAACCAATTAGCAAGCAAAGGGGATCTCTAGATGTCCAAAAGGCCCACCAGCGGCCGAGCGGTAAAGTCGCTGAACACTGGTAGTTCGGTCCGAGGTTCGAATCCCGCGAACGGGCTGGCTGCATGGGTGTTTTCGTGGTTTTCCCCATGTGTAACGTGTATACGAGCCAGTTTCCCTTAGAAAGTCCTCCACGAAAGGCATCCCTCCTCTTAGGCAGATAGCCCTAGTGTGCTTTGCCATAATTAAATACACCACACACCACACCTAGATGTCCAAAAATGACTAAGTGAAAATAGAATCACCATTCTATTTATTAAAAGTATTTCAAAGCCGAAAACAAACAGAGAAAATCATTCGCAAAATAATATAAACGAATTAGTTTAAATATTTGCATAAAAATACCCTGGAAATGTAATATAATCTGTGAAATCAAATGAATAAATTATGAGCAAAATGATAGCTAAAACTAACAATCCTGACAAAATGTTACGAGAGAAAATAGCGTTTGCCTCTTTATTTTTATATTCGCTTGTTTTAAAACATTATATGTCAATGCGTTTTAATTTTAGAAAGCTTTTCCTTACACTTGTACTCTACTTGAAAGCTACGATTAAGACGCACAATAAAATCAAAAATAAACTTAATGAGGGTGTAAAAACGGAATTTACAGTACTTTAAAAATGCTTATTTTATGAAGTTAATGTTGCAGTACAACAATCACGTATGAAAGTTATTCCAGCTAAGAGTTTTTTAGAAATATAATTCAAATGAAACGAAAGGTAAATCAAAGAAAAAGAGAAAGAAGCAGAGGGTTCATCTTTTGAAAATTTTTGATAGGCATGTAATTGTCTTAAAATATATAACATGTGAATTAGTAAATAAAAGAGTTTTGTCTGAGTGATAAATAATATGCGTACAAATTGCGGCTGGCTATAAAAATGGGAGATGGAAAATGGTATATTAAATTTATGCGCTCTATATTCAACATTCAGTTTAGATAATCTTCATTTCTACTGTTTATGGAATCGAATACTGTGCTTCCTGTATACAGCTTATAAATTATTTAAATTAATGTATGAAAGAATTGGAATGTTTAAACTGCATTTGACGGGTCGATACAATCATGATAATATGAAGGAAAAAACTACACCAAATAATGAAACTTAAAGCTTGAAAAGAAAATATCTTTATTTATTTTGATCCAAACATAAATTTCAAAACAAAAAATGCGAACAGTAACATGCTAACAGGGTATTTTTACTTTAATTTTTTTCAGGCAATAAAAAAGTCCTTTACAGTTTGTCCATGAGTAAGTGGTAGTTCACTGATATTTTACATCAAAATTTTTCTTTGTTAGGAAGACCATTCATAATTTCAGTGCCGCGCGCATTTGGACAAAAACCACAGAAGCCATTTTGGGGACGAAGGCTCCAATGCGACTAAAATTATTTAGAAAATTCACTTACCATTTAGGTTTAAAAACTCCGAAATTTTTATCAACTAGACCCAAATTTCGATATTTCCATTCAAATATTCCTAGACCTGGAAGTGTAAGTCCTCTAATGTTCTACTTCAGGCATGTGAACTTCTAATTCTACTTATTTCAAACATTACTTACCTCTAAAAGCTTGTAGCGCCACTGACTACGGTTAAAGAGAAAAATTTCCCATTATCCTTAACATCACTTACCTCAAAAGAGGAAGTTTCAAAACATTAACTTCTAACTAAATTGCTTTACGCGTAAATTGTTCAACATTTTTAGCAGCATAAAAGGACATATCTGTCAAAACAATGCACGGTTTCAAGTTTATTGTTGTTCGGGTTTGGAAAATCGAAAAGTAAGCAATTTTGATCTAAAATTGGACGAATAGTCCTAATTAAGGACAATTATACTTTAAAATACAGAGCCATACTTTCTAAAATGAAGTCCTTATAGGAAGCAGTGAACTACCACTTTAGATACATCAAAAACAATATCATTTGTATGTATGTTTTGGATCTGTTTGGATCAAGGATATTAACTGTTAGCATTATAAATAACTATAAGCATTTTATATTGATTTGCTTTAAATGCCCTGAAATCGCATAATCAATTTCATTTAATACCCTAGATTCACTTTTGTTTTAATACCCTATACAAGTAGCTTGCAATTTAGTATCACTCTATTAAACTACCTAAACAGCTTATTCCTCTCAAGGAAAAGTTTTATTTATATCGGTACAAAGATGATAAAGTGAGTGAAAACATCATGGTTCCTTACATAAATAATCAAACTGATGTGCTTAATGAAGGATAACCTTTTTTCTATGCCTACATTATACATTACTGGGGGAAAAATCAACAAACCAAAAATTTCTATTTTAATTAATTTATTCCGGATTTTATTAGACTTATTTAAGCTAAAACTGATTAGTCTATAGTAATCCTGAAAGTTTAAGGGTCAAAACACAAAATACAACAGACTTCCAAACTTCTATGGCTTTATTAGGAATTTGTATTTGCGTTATACGATAGTGGACTGTATTTGTTAAAGAAAAAGAAAAAAAAATGAACAAAACCATTTATAAGCAATAAAATATAATCATACAATGTACTTCAAAGTGTGCTATAAAAGTGATTTTAGTTAACAGTCTGAAAGAAAACTCGCAGTGATTGCAATACGTTAAAAATTAAGTGGGTAAACTTTAGCAGAACAGCAAACAAATTAGTTATCAACTCAAATTTTTTATAAAATATGTTAGAAATACTTTACAACTTCCCTGTGTATCTTAAGAACACACGGATTTAGCTAATTAGCCAGCAGCAGTGAATAAATAAAATCATCCCAAAGTAAAAAAAATTACTGATAGTCTTTTAGAACATTTGAAAAGCAAGAAATTTAAATGTGACTCAGCATTTATAAATTATTGTTTTCTTAGTAAAAACGCTAACCTCTCATATATCAATACGTGTCGCATAAAATTATTTTTTTTATCAAGGGCCGAATTATCATTTTGTAGCTTTCATGGCAATTAATGTGTATTTAAATATTTCTCGTTCCGTTTAATCTAAGTGAAAAAAAATATTTTCTCGGAATTACATATTTTTCCTTCAATAAATATATATCATATCATATAGTGTATAAATCAATATATGATATCATATACTGCGACTTACAACAAACGTTCTATATCTAGGGCATCAGCTTTCAACTTGTGATAGAAAAAACTAATGTAAATCGTGTCTCACGACAGGCACTGGGCGTTGAAGGTAATAATGAACATGCTAAATAGTGAGCAGGTTGTCTGTATAGTGACCCATCAAATGACCACCGGTGGGCATTTGGCGTTATGCAACGCTTTAAGGCGGATTAAAATAGGACGATTTGATTCATTTGCTCGGTGTATAGGAGCAATTTTATTGCAGCACCGAGGAATCTGAAGTAATAAATATGTTCTGAATTCCACGATGCTAGGCTAATATAATTTTATGGTCAGACTAACCATGGGTTATCAAAATCTTACACTTTATGTGAGTATTTAATATGCTTAAAAATGCTTGTAAAAAGATGTGGAACTTGTTCACTAAGCACATTGTTAAAAGCACGTAGAAAAACGTCAGTAAAATCCTAAAGTAAGTCCTAAGAAAGTGTCGGTGAAGCACTGAACGATAAACCCGTTGAATGCCCAGCGACTTGATTCAAATTGAATTTCCAGTTATACTATATTACTAAAACGCGACTAAAATTAAAAGTATTCATGTTCTGAATTAATTTAATTATCAGTTCCTGAATTAATTTAAATAATATATTAATTTTCTCAATTAAATTCATAAGCAATATTAACTCAAAAGTAAATCCCACCGATTATCTTAGTAAGATTTGTTTAAGTACTATGGTTAATAAAGGGAAGAAGCATGCATATGCTGAAATTCATTTTGTACAAAACTGAAAGAGCATATTCTTCTGAGCAACAAATTAGCAAATGGATAAAAAATATGCAAAAGCCTAAAATATGTAATAACCGGTGTATAACAAAGCTGGAACAACGAAAAACTGAGATAATATTTCATGTTCCCGAATACTTCAAGTAGGCAAATGAGCACTTTATCTCAGTAAGACGTGGCTAAAACTTATGGTATAAATCCATTATATCCGCACAATTTAGTATGTATATATCTACACATATTACTAGGATACAAACTAAGAAAAATACGTAGCCTTGCATTTTGTAGAAACTTGGCAGAAATGCTTTTAACTTCATGCAGTAGACCGTTAAGAGTTACTTCCATTATATCGGTTTTTAAAAAAATCGCATCGCAGTACAGTAGGGTAGATTTAGGAAATTCTAGCCGTTTCTCTGCATTCAATTTATATTTCCTTTTAAAATTGCATACCTCTTGATTTTTTTTTCGTTATTATTGAGTGATTGAAGAAAGATAGCAGTACAATATTAGAAATAATTGTCCAAAAATTAATACTAAAACTCTGTGCTGTTACCAAGCAATGTTGTATCTATTTCTCCAAATCCAAATACTCTACATCGTTTTCAAAAAATTCAAATGATGAACTTTGCTTCTACATTTCAAGACTACATAAAATTCCGATCGCAACATCTTTTACTGATACGAAATGCCTATTAATTAGTACGATCGAGCAGGATGTATTGAATATGTTTTCCAAGACAATGATTGAACAAAAACAACTGTCCTTTCCTTGACGAATCCCCCGAATCTCATCCTGTCAGATCCCTTCTTCTGAGGGTACGTGAAACTATTTATTTACACTCAAATGATTCAGCATCGTGTCCATTGGAAGGGTTTAGTTTGGTTTTATTTAACTGAGACAAAGCGGTCGAAGGCTATCAGCCTAAGGGAAGGAATGCTTTCCTGAAAGTCTTCCTAAGGAAAACTGGCTCGCATCCCCGTTACACATGGAGAAAACCACGAAAACACCCATGCAGCTAGCCCTGTTCACCGGGATTCTATGCTGGAACCTAACTACCAGTGTTCAGCCGGTTTTACCGCTCGGTCGCTGGTGGGTACCATCTGAAGGGAAGAATTACTATAGCATTTACGTTCTTGCTCGAATGCGGATGCCATTTTGAGTGTGACTAAATATCTTTTTGTACTGTGAACCATGCTAATAGCGCACACCTATGTACTTTTTTGCAATCCATGTAATATATTAACTGCATTAAATTTCTTCATATTACACTGCGAAGTATTTAGTAATAATTAACAAACACCAAGCCTTATCATTAATTATTAGATACCCGATATAATCATGTGTCAATATTTTACACCAAATATGACTTCAAATATGAGCTTCAAATATTTTATACTTGAGGAATAAGCAGTTTAATTTTGGGAAGGGTTATTTTTATATAAAAAAAACGAAAATGTATAGTACGAATTCATACTAAAAGAAAATAGCAACACACCCTCAAAATGATTTTAAATTGCTATATTAATTGCTTAAAATTACATTTCATGTTATGAAAACTGGGAGCGTCACCTGCATGACATTATAAGCTGATGCGCTCTGTATCGAAACGCGTTATAAAGAGTTTGAAACAATAACAACAATTCTGCTATCAATAAAAAGTACTTAATGGAGCTGTACTGTAATTGAAAATAAATTATGTTTCATTCACAGGAGCAAAAAACGAAATGAAATAAAAGTTAAACGTCCAATTTAGTTTCAGTTTCTAAATTCAACTTCCAACACACTTTACCCGTTAATAACTGCTATACAAGAAGAAATTTGAAACATTTCATTTATTTCAAAAATGCTTGTCGAAATAATTTAAATTCAACGCAGGTAATAGTTCCCTACCAGTTAATTTAATTAAAAAATAATTATAATTTGATCAACTCAGCAATTAATCTGGCTACTATTTAATTTTGTATTTAATAAGCAGAATAAACTGCACACTACAGTAAAGTTATAAAATAAAATACCTACTCGTTTTTATTCAGATCAAATTACTGAAGTTGATCCATTAGACCATAATTTTACCACAAAAGAGAAAGAGAGAGGGAAGTATAAATCAAGTCACTCTTACCTTTCTCTTTTCGGAAGATATACTAATATGTAAAAGAGACTTACCTAAAAGAAAAGCAAGAATTATTAGTATTAATAGTTCATATACATTATAATTTCAATATAATTGAAATAAATGTCAGCATCATAATCATATCTAAAATACAAATGAACAGATCAAATACGATACAAAGTTTTCGTCTCGAAATTACTTAAAGCAAAAAGCAAAAAGTAACATAACACGCTTTATATATTTGCTATAAAGTGAGTGCGGTAGTTAGAACAAAGTCTGACCCTATAAAAACCTAACTGATATATGTATTAAGTTACACTAATATGGAAAATCAACTCAATCAAACAAATAAAAAACTAGACATTGAGATAAATTTTGTAAAAACGAGAAGTCAGAATGAAAGCTAGAAATACCTTTCCAGAGGCCACATTTTAGGTTCAAATATGTTTGGAATACAATTTACGTAAGTTTTTCAAAATAAGATTAAGCAGCAAAAACTAGGAAACCGGTTACATGGATCTAATGATTGCGCTGCATTTTACAAACTCAAGAGTTAGAGTCATACTGAGGTCTCTCATGTTCTCTTCGAGGAACATCAATACATGAAAATACAACTAACAAAAATTATGTATTTCACCACACGTAAGGAGGCGCTATAACGGATCTCTAGCACACGGGTTTTGAAACACCGTATTCCGAATATGAGACGAAATATTTTCCTTAAAATGTCTCTCAGAAAATTATGGAAAACCTTAAGTTTCAAAAAGGGTTCATCTTACATATATGCAAGAAATGTCATTTATTTATACCACTTCTTTCAGTGTTGCCTTCCAAGCAAACGTAAAGGCGAGTCACTCTGAAAAGACATACAGAAAGAATCATAATTTAAGTGAAAAAGCGCTTGTGCTTTTGTGACTGATCTCATATAAAATATTTTTACTGCCCTTTTGTCAACGCTAGATTTACATCCAGGATTATCAATTATGGGATTTTTAACATTAAAGTTACATCAGGATGGATTTATGGCGTCGCGCAGCCATTATTGGAATCTTCAGATCATATTCCACATTCAAAGAAAAGCAACGTAAAAAGGAAAAAGAATGAAAAAAGGTGAATGTTCGTTCTCTATGTTTAAAATAAGGCGCCCTCAAAAATTCAGACGAGGTGTTCCTTTTATAAATCCACCGCTGGTTATCTTTTAGCATTTGAGTGTAAGAATAAACAGGCTAGGATATTAAGCAAGCAAATATTTTACAGTCTAATTCAAATAAGAATATTTAGATCACTTAAATTACTGCGAAAATGTTATTGTATCCGTCCCGTTAAATTACTGTCATAAATTACTATTAAGAAAATATTTCAAACATTAAACTACTTAATATGGCATCTCTGTGTTTTATCGTTCTTAAAGTGTGTTTCACGCACATGTCTTCCAATGGGGAGGGGGTGGAAGAAAGAAAGAAGTAGGCGCACGCATATTTCAAGTAAGCCTTTCTGTAGCGACCAGTTATCCGTAATCTGAGAATTGCAACTTCTGCCACAAATGTAAAACAGCCAACTATTGATGTTGACTGAAAATTAAAAGGCCGATTCAGTTACTGATAAATAAACAAAATCTTTCTTAATCGTACTTCTTGAAAAACATCCTTCTAGTGGCATAATAAAGTTTTAGCTAAATTTAGTTGCGTGTACATAACAACTTTGTGCACGCAACTAACTTGAGATTCTGATTTGCGCAATATTTCGTGCTTAAAAATTACAACTAATGTGAAACAAAGAGACGGCGTTGGAATGGACAGAACTGGACAACCATTATATTCAATTCATATTTATTATTTTATACCCCTATAAACTTTCTGTTCCTATATTTCAATAAAAAAAAAGTTACATTAGAGAAGATTTAAACATTTTTTAGTATTATGCTATTTCAAATAAATTTCTATGTTCTGAACTGCGATCCCCTTAGCTTCACTCATATAAATTGTTCTAAAAGGAAGTGTTAAAAACTGGTTCTTTTTCTTACTTTGAATAAATTCCCTATCAACGAAATGATATAAAGATGTGACAAGAAAACCGAAAAAAAAAAAAAAAACCTATTTCTAACAAGGTACTAAGCATGCGTATTATTTACCTATGTTCGGAAGTGCAGAGTCTCGCAAAAGAATGATATGCATTAAAGAAACATCACTATTGGGCCAAGCTGCTCAATTTGTTATTCAAACACACGCAATAAAAATAATTTTCAGATAACTTCCAAGAAGGGGCGAAAAAAAAACTTGCCGAATGAAAAAAAAAATTGAATTTGTTTACTATATTCACTCTCTTAATCCCTCAAACCACCAACCTATTAAAGTAAAACGTCAAAAGCTACTGTCGTTAACTAACTGGATCATAGTTTGCGCAAGACTGAACACTAGGCTTCTCTTACAGTTTTATTAATGCATCCTTAACACAAGTACGAGTCCTTAGAAAAAGTAGATGGGATATATATACATAGAGAGGGGGGAGAAAGAGAAAGAGGTAAACAAACCAAACAAAATTATCATGAAGGAAACAAGAATAGTAATCCAAACTCTCACGAAGGCATCCAACGTTAATCATAGCTTTTTGAAGATGCTTTATACTTCACTCCCACACCGCCTGATTCTATTGTCGCCAGACCCTTCTCTTGCGGCTTGAAGGGAGATCCGCCCAAGTGGGCTTTTCAACCCCCATTGTCTCGAATATTTAGTTTCGCCGCAGACTGCAATCTGCTTTGAGATATGAATTTTTACTGGTTTCTTTTTCTTCTTGCCCATTTTCGGCTCAGTTTCAGACAATGCTCTTGAGCTCAGAGACGAGGAATTTGGGAAAGAAGACTCCCATGAATGTCCGTAATTTGGAAAGGATTGTTTTTTTCCTCTCTGATTCTCAAAAAGTTTCGTATGAGTACACCTTGTTTTTGCTTCATAAAATAACTTCTTAAAACTGAGAAACGTACGCTTGTTTTAAAGTTAGCCTATATGAAAAATGAACGCATAATGGATGTCTTTATTAAACTATTAAATGGCAAATGGTGGATGCATTCATGCACCTAATTATGGCATATCTACTCGAAAATAAGATTATCTTTTTTACCATATTTTTGGTCTAAAATTCAGTAGAGTCTTATAAAACCATATTTTAATAAATTAAATTGCAGAATGAGAGAAAGAAATTTAGCCATCATACTAACATATAGAATAATTGCACTGTTTAAATGCTAAATAAACCGCACAGATTATTTATTACAGGTGAGCTATTTCAGTTTAGGCTCGTAACCATTGGTTACTGGTATGCCTTTCAAACAAGCAGGTAATAATTTATCACTAATTTTTTCCAGTTTTTTCTATATCATACTAAAATAATGTATTTAATTAGATAGCTTGCCTTTCGTTATAATCACAAATAAATGAATAATAAATTCTAATCTCAACCACGCTGTTATCAAATATTTCCCCTATGTTTTTATTTTTTAAAACACATCCTAATACGTCTTACATTCGAGGAAGTGTTATTTTCAACAAACACAGAAACTTTTAATGTTTACCGAGAAAATTTAAATAAAAATTGAAACTCGGGAAAAAACTAATTACTCTTTATATTAAAACAACCGAATATACCTGAAAACAAGGCAAAAGTTCAGTAGCGGTTAATTCTGAAGATTGATATAACTTGCACAAGTTTTATGCTCCTTTCATATGAAAGACTCTGGGTTTGACAACATTTGTAAAATCAGAGAATTACTGATTTTTCATTAATACAAAAAATTTTACTAAAAGCAAATAATTTAATGTAAAGAAATAAGATAGCAAAATAATCTTCTTTTCGTCAACTTTATGATTTCAACTAATCTTTGATTCACATTTGATCGTCAGTTGATCAAATGTTGCTTTATGACGTCAACTAACCTAGCTTATTTAAGCGTTTGTAATGTCTGAATCTCACAACCATTTCCAAGCTGATCGATCAAAATTTCGAAAGGGAAATGATCCTTCTGCTTCTTTCATTTATTTCCAGCAGAACTTTTAGAGTCTCTGTAGGAGACATGCTCTCCACCGTGAGATATATGCAAAGCGGTATTCCACAGGGTTCTGTCCTTTGGCCGATTCTTTACTTATATTATGTTGCTGACTTCCCGAAAATCCGCTACAATAACAGTGCAATTCTAGCATGCTATGCTGAAGACACTGCTCTTGCAGTTAGGTCAGCAAATATTAATCATGCAATCAAAAAACTGCAAGACAATGTTCCTTTCATCAAAGATTGGTGCAAGCGCTGGAAAGTGCGAATTAACGCACAAAAATCGCAGCTCCTCATTGTGAAAAAGAAAAAGAGAAATGCCCCCCTAAAAGAAGGACTTGTACTTTTTAACGAACCTGTGCCGATTGTCAGTAAAGCTAAATACCTTGGTATCACAATTAACAGCCGGCTAACGTGGAATACTCATATCCAAAACGTCCTAAACCAAGCATTGAGAGTTATGAAATGCCTTTATCCAATCATTGGGAAGTACTCAAAACTGACCCTCCAGAAAAAGAGACTGATTTATCTTTCAACAGTAAGACCGATAATGACATACGCCGCACCTGCCTGGGCCGCTGCGACAACTAAGGACATACAAAAGCTTCAGACAGTGCAAAATAAAGACGAATGCACACTATTTTGTTTGGAATCAAGTGTTGCATAATGATTTGAATATTGATCCTCTGGAAAGTTTCATCCAAAAAATCAATACTAACTTCTTTAACGGAGCAGTTAGCTGCGATCATCTCAAAGACTTTGAACTGTTCAATTATGAGATTTTTAGATGAGGACAGATTTCTACGTCTCTATGCTGTATATTTATTAAAGAAAAATCATGCCTTTCCTACTTAGATTACTGTACTGCTGTAACATTCCTGCGAAGTTACAAAACTCAAGCAGCATACGTCTGAGCCTTTACTTGGGTGGGTGACCACCCACGTGACCTACGGACTCTCTATTATTATGTCTCGTTAACTTTCCTGTTGAACTTTGGTATTTGCATAGTTGTAAATAGCACACAAGATTGTCAATTGGACTTATTTGAATTATTATTTCTTTGTTACTTGCTTTGAATTTTGTAAATATGTTATTTTAGCAGAATTTCCCTGGGAATCCCACAATCAATGCCATGTCTGCTTACAGCTCACGTGACAAGCTGTCACGCCCCCTTCACCATCAGCTCCTGTCCTCTTGGACTTACGGTTCAAACTCAGTCTACTTTCTGCGCCCTTTGTGCAATCACTTGATGACAGCCCGAACCAATCCTGCATTTTGCTTGATAATCACGGCAAAAGAGGAACTTGGAATCTCACAACTTCCATCTGCGCAAAGCTAATCGCCATTATCTCTACATATTTACGAATTAACATGTTACAGTTTTTAGCTAAAACTTGTGATTGGGTAAAATCCCTGAACTCCAATCCAATTCCAGCATAAGAACGGATTGGTTGTGCTGAATTTTCGTTGTTTTCCTCATCTGTAATATAAGGCAGTGTGTCTAAAAATGTCCTTCAAGAAGGCATTTGCCCTAAGGCAGATAACCCTTTCTGTATCTTCAGAGTGGTAAATAAGATATCAACGATTGAAACTTTCATGTTTAAAAATTTTTCTCAAATAACAAACTATAATAAATATTGCAAAAATTAACTGGAATTTTCTCCCCCCCCCATAATATTAAATCAGTTCATTAATTTTGCAGTTTCGATTCCTTCGCAACTTTTTCATTAGTTTCAGTTACCTTCCTTTTACTCATTTTAATTCTGCTTAACATTGCAATATTCAATTTACCGCGTATATTTTAATTAGAACGAGAAAAACCGAAAGAAGAGGAAATAACGCATTGTGAAGCAAATTAGCTCTAATAATACTGTTTGGCTTTGGCAGAACATTATAAATAACACGAGTAAGACATTTACGATAAAAATAAATAATATTGAGTAAGATAAATTAGATTACCTTTTAGCAAATATATAAACCTTTTCAAGAAAGAAAGGTCAGAAACGGTGTTCATTAAAATCACTCTAAACGAAACTAAATCAAATTATTTGGAAACGAAAGTTTAACTCCCAAATAAAACACCATCATATTTATATTAAAGAATTCAGAGTGTTTATATTATGGGTTCATTACTAATTATTTGTTTTGGTTAAAAGCACAGCTCATTTTTTTAGTAGCATGTCAAAAATCCTTTTGTTTTAGTTTAAACTATTTAATACCACATACTTAATAAAGTAATCCCACTCTAATCGTACTGACTTCGAATGTCAAGTAAATTATGGGTTGAAATATTTAAGGTACTTCAATGCTTAAAAATATTAAAAACATACGTGTAAAAATAAATCATATGAATTTTACTAGAGCTGGTGGGAAATTCAAATTAACTGGCTTCTTAGAAATTATTTAATGCCTAGAATATACTAAACGTAACTGTAAAGTAAAAATATGCTTCAACTAACATGTAACTTACGTGCTTTTTTAAAGATTTGATACTAAAAAACATCTCTTATCAATTGTTTAATTAACAGTTTATTTTTGAGTATATATACTAATATATTCAGAGAAACTCACCATGCTAACAATTTTCACTTAGTGATTTATAATTTAATGTATTGATTGATTAAAGTAAATAAAACTACATTTTCACCAATTTACATGTATAACAAGAATCCAAAGTCATACCAAAAGATGGATAGAATTTTATAGCATAGTTTTAAAACTCACGAAAAATCCATTGAACGTTTTCCATCTCAGTACTGCGGAAGTTGTATAAAGCGTAACGCAGATTTGGTATTGGCAGCATTCGACTAAATTATTCGAATATGACAACACACACGGGGGCTATTTGTTAAAGGAAAGGGTTCCTTCGTACAGAACTTTCTATGGGAAACTGACGTATATTCATGTTAGTAATTGAGAAAACCCCGAAACCAACAATGCAGTCACCCTGTTTCGCCTAGGCTCGCAACCAGGTGAAACTACCAGCATTCAGCGGCCTAAATACTGGTGAAACAGGCAACATTAGACATACCAAAAGTTTTGACTTGAAACTGCGCTTATAATAGTGCTCTACTACGATATAACAATTCAAATAAAGAAATAAAAATTAGGTATTTGTGATTAAGTATAAGTTAATTTCACAGTATTTTCATAGTTCTAAATTGTTCACTGCATTGACAGTGTGATAATTTAATACAGTTAGTTAGAAAATATTCTCAATAAGAATTACAGAATTTTCCGGAGTTGCCAATATTACTCAAAATTTTACAAGAATTTACATTCACCTACGAATTATTCCATTCAACGATTGTTAAGTAAAGCTTAGAAAAGTAAAAAATGTTTTATTTTATTCACGTACGTAATAAAAAATGAAAATGTTTTGCATAAGTACGAAAAAGAGGAAACTGGTATTTACTAGCTTCATTGGATACCATGGTTGACGAGAAAAATTACCATTATAGAATCCAGCACACTAAACAATCAGTAAGAATATACTATTGTGTAACATACGTACAAACTCCGTTACTTACTGCAAACAGTCTCATTTTAATTAACACCAGAGTGTCAGCGGTAGTAACTGCACAACTTAAATTGAAAACACTAAAAATCAGATAAACCAGAATTTAAATAGCAAAGCTTTGAAAAAGCAAATCATGAAAGATAGTGCTGAATTGCAAAGAAAAGATGGATGTAAACTTTTCCTTAGCACGTGCAGAAATTCCACTTTCACCTATTCTTTTGCGACAACTGCGCATTCCAGAACGTTCTGAATTAAAACGTAAGCCACAGTTCTGGTGTCCTCGGGTCCTAACGATATTCTCGGCGCAGTGACGGAAGAAGAGATAATGCGGACTCATGAGTCGTCCAACTACCAAACAAAAATAATTCGGGATACCAAAAATAATAATAATAATAATAATTAAAAAAAGACTGCAACAACAAAGACTTCCAGCAAAATCCGGTTTCCAGTTTCTCCATAAGATAATATCCATCCAGCATAGCCTGTGCCAGAGGGCAGGCCGCATCTCATAGTAGTACATACGCGGCGGAAAAAAACATTACTAAAAAATCCAAAAAGTATGAGCGAGGTGATCTGTATCTAAAGTATAGATACACTACTTTAATATTCCGCTGATGGTTCGCCATACGGGGAGTGGACCCGGTCAAGCAGCCCCTATTTAGGGAGGGGACAATGGAATGCTGACTATGGGGGTTGCAAAAACTAGGTGCGTCTCATTGCTAAAGCAGCACATTTAATGCATTAATCATGACAATGTGTCTGTGCCTCCCTCTTCTGTATGTTCCTTCCATCGCTCCGTCCCCTCTCTCGTTTTTGTCTGTCTGTCCGTTTGTATGAAACCTAACCCAATCCCACTTAACCTTCGCATCATCTTCGGAACTGGCGGTTCAGGGAATTTTTTATTATTACTGTTCTTTTAATTTATTTCCTGATAGATGTAAACTATTTGATGCTTCAGTTGTTTTGCAGAGTTATGTATATACAAGGCTACCACACCTCCTTCAGCTGCGTGTTTGTATTATAACAAAAAATAAAATCGCGGTTTCTCATGAACATTACTCGGCCGCACTTTTCTGTCGAGACCATCTCTTTATTTTCTTACGGCTTACTCACTTTTTTTTTCTCCCCCTAAATCCATTATCGGTAAAAGGGAATAATTAAAGAGCTTAGCTCGGTAATATGATCATCGGATCATTCTTTCGAGAGATGAAAGAATACAAATTAGATTCTCCAGAGCCTGAACAAGCAGGCATCGTAGCACTGCATACGGAATATTTTATGAGTTATATGATATAATCCTTCCGTCCCAAATGCTATCTATCAGCGCGGAGCTGGTGGCCTTGAAATCGACGCACGTAACGTGTTTATCAGCCGAAAATAAGGAACGCTTCATTTAAACTTAAAATTAAGTTATTTTACGACAGCTAAGTACTTTGCAAATACGTTTTACGTAAAATAAATTTCACTGTGCGTTTTATTTATTAATAAGCATTCTGATTATTAAATAGCAAGTAAATTAGAAATTAAGGAAATTAAAAGATTATTTTGCACCATTTAAATATAAAATAAGTTTACATAGTTATCTTACAGTAAGCAAACACACTCTGGAAAATTTCTTTCAATTTCAATATTTTACTCACAGCTTGTTTATTTGACAAATGATATGCTTTTGCCTTAATCTTCAGAAAAATCCACTGAATATGAAGTCGTTTCCATACGACAATCATACAACAACATATCTTCAAAAATACAATAGCATATACGAATAATGCCATGAAATTAGTGGCCTATTGTAAGGCTATAAGAAATTATTGAATTTCCCTACACGTACTGTCGCAGTGTAAGTGGTTAGCAGATACAGCTAGCAACAGGAAAATCCGTATTTCAAATACTGGTGAGGGTAAAGCTGATGTCTCACGTTTTCTGCATCAGAAAATTATGTTGGTTTCTACATGGTTTTCCTACATGGTCATGGTTTCTACATGATGTAGATTGCGCGTTAAAGAAAAGGTACTCAGGTATAAATCATATCTGTTTGGAATTATTGTTTCAGTTTACAGCAACTAAGCTGTATTTGTACTATATAACCAGGGGTTCAAGTTTTCCACTTGCTTAGTTTATAATTAAAATTTTGCAAATAAATTTGAAAGCTTTCAGATTTTACTATCGCCCAAAGGGACGTTTCTGCAACGTTTTGTGCGTTACCTTTATTTATTAAATATCATGTTCTTCGCACATAAAATTCAACAGCAATATCGTAAAATAATTTTAAAATGAGCGTATCTTTAGAATTTGCTATACATAGTCTCGCGCTGGAAATACACCCCCCGCACAATGTTGCCATTGCTCACTTTGAAATCGTTGAGTTTGTTAATCAAAAATTCCTTAAAGTGCTACAAAGTATGAAATCGATAATAAAACAAATTTAAAATTCCAAATGAGGGCTTCCATATGCCCGTATTTGGTGGAGGATTACGTTATTCAAAATTTGATGGCTCTAGGTACCGTTGTTTTGTCACAATGCGAAGAGCATACATGCACTTATGCAAATTCTTCATTATTTAATTACTTTAAATATATAGGGATTCTTCATTATTTAATTACTTTAAATATATAGGGATTCTTCATTATTTAATTACTTTAAATATATAGGGATTCTTCATTATTTAATTACTTTAAATATATAGGGATTCTTCATTATTTAATTACTTTAAATATATCATACTACTTATATATATTTTATATATATTATTTAATTACTTTAAATAGAGCGATAATATCTGGTGGCAACAATTTGAAAGGTGAAACGGACATTTAAAGTTTTCGACGCAAAATGCCAGAACGAAATTAATAGCCCTTCTGGGCTAACGCTCTTTGGGCTAATAAGCTTGCATTCTATATATTTGCACATACCAGCGTGGTACAGTATTACAGTACAGAAGACTAAATTGTTTTGCAACATGTAATTCATTCACGGAACAAAAGATAGAATACGATTTATATAAGACTACTACTGGGATAATCTGACGCATTATATCATTAGCGGCTTACTAAAGACATGATATCGTTAATACAGAACTGCAGCTGCATTGAAATATCGGCAAGGCATTAGACAAAATATATCGCAAATTAAAGGAGAAATGCTTAGCAGAAATAAAATGGTGCAATCATCAAAGAAGTATAATAATAAGAAAAGAAATATCAGTGAAGAAACAAGCTAAATGAAAATATAATGAAAATTTAGCATGTAAACACTATTATGCTTAGTCTAACAAAGAAAAAAAAAACTCCTTGTTAATGGAAATAATTTCGTAAACATATTTTTTAATGTTTTAGTATAAACTAAGGACTGTATTTTAAGGGTATGTTTACTAAGAAGTCACCTTCTGCAATGACCGACATAAAGTAAGTACTATTAATTCAGCATTTTGTTTTACATCATAATTCATTATTCTTAAAAGGAGGGCTACTTTGATGTATTAAATAAATCAAAGTGTTTTTTAATGTAAATAATTTATTTTATTGTAAATATCACTTATTTTCTTAAAATGGCACTTGGAGTAAAAAATTTATTTTATTATGAGTATCAGTTTTCCTTTTTAAACAAAATAAGTAGTTCTCTATTCAACAATCAAATGAACGCTTCAAAGAATCGTTTGTAAAATACCATTTTAGCTTTATAATAATACGACAGGTAAATAAACAACGAAAATAGTTTCGCCAAACTTTCCATTTGTTATGTAGATGAAATCTTCATTTATTTTCAGGGACATGGGAATTTCAGATAGTACTCGCACGCCTCAGTCTACACCACCGATTATTTCTCAAGGCAAAAGACTTTGATTCAGAAAAGTGCAATAAAAATGTTAAAATAAAAGGAGGAAAGTTAACAAACAAACAAAAAAAAAAAAAAAAAAAATTAAAGTTTCATGCTCCAGTAGAAAGTAAATTTACCGGAACATCAGGATTAAACAATATAACATCGTGTTTTCACGGCACACCGTCCAGTGTTTAATCAAAAATGAAGAAATCTTTCTAAGCCACGCCTTTGAAGCACTAAGTAAATACATTTAAACTAAAATCTGCAACTACAGTAAAATACAATCTTGCAGTCATAGAGTTATATTTAAAACTAATATCAGCATTTCCTCACTAAGATTTTATAATTCTGAATATAAAACTCATTGTTTCGTTGTTTAATCAATTACGGGAAAGGACGCGAGCGTCATCTACTTAAACGAGATGGATGGTTTCGTGGAGAGTTTTCTTTATAAAAGTTGCTCTAATTTAACGAATACGAAAACCTATTGCAACTAGCTCGTGCAGATGCCAGTAATCATAAATATCAAAACCGAGAGGAAATACTGATATTTCAGAATCTATCCACTCAGTGACCACTGATGGTCAGTAATGATGGTGGGCTATACAGTTCATAAACTAAATGAAACTTCGGAAACACCAGACAAAAATTGTTTTGACCAACTGCCATACGCTATAACCTGCTGAAGATGTATATTAATTCACCGAGGACACTTAAACTGAAGACCTAAAGACTAACTTCCTCTTAAAATGGAATGAAAAATACCACTTTATCGATACAGATAAGTTTTCCAAAGTATTCTGCGACTTAAAATTCTATTTTTACATATCTTTCAATACAAAAATTCAATTCTGATAGGTATTTATATCACGTACTACAGTAAAATACGATTAGATTTCTGAAAACCAGTAAAAGATTTCAAGCATGAGTTTTCAAAGACTTTAATTTTAAAAATATATTTAAGTAAAAAGATATAGGATTTTCTCCGAAATTTAGCATAAACTGACGAGACATTTTGTGACATCTTAACATCGAAAGTAAAAAAAAAAAAGAAATTTTCGACTTAGGAAAGTCACAGGATTTAATACTGATTTAAGCACTTACAAGCCGTCCTGTTCGGTAAAGTGGTAAGTGCTTCTGGCTGCTGCCTCACTCGTTGAGTTCGCGCTCGTATCCCAGAGAAATCTTGGATGTTTGTAAGTGTATTGTGTCTATGCGGCATGGGGGAACCGAAAATACGCGGCGAGGCGAAAGTCCTCTCGAGTGGTTTCGCGGTAGAAGAAAAGGGATGGAAGATTATCTGACCCCTTTCCAGGGTGATTTCTATCAAAATTGGAACGGAGTTAGGCAAAGTGGCACTCTCATCTAAATGGTGCTCAAGGCCCACGCTGACGTAGGACACAATATTAGGCTGCTTGCCAGGATAGAATTCGTGAATTTTTTCTGATTAGGTCTGACAAGCGATATAAGCCAGAACACACAAGCATTTACAAGGATGAGGTACCTATTCACTACAAAGCTAGGAAATTTTAATCTAATCAAATAAGCATAGAAAATAACTATATACTTGCTGGCCATTAAAAAGTGCAATATAAAGAAGGACGAATCTGGTCGACCAAAACTTGCATGATGAAGATCATAAAAGGATATGGAAATGATTAGAAACGCAGTAGGTATGTAAACCAAGTGGGACAAACCTCCCTATGAGAGGGAAGGACAGCCTCTATTTGATATCGGAATAGCGTTTCCTCGCCATTATTATGCACAGACAACATAATTTATGCCTCTCCGAAGCAACGATACCGAGAAGTTTCCAACTTTAAAATCGTAGAAGTATTGCGGTGCACCAATACTGCAGATTATTCTTTCGCGAAATTGAAGAGATGTGAATAGGAATCAGGGAATTAAGGAGGGAGGAACTTATCGACGCCAATGATACAAAAGGCCTTATCACTCTGACGAATAAGATTAACGACAAACATTCGTGCTTTGGCTATTGCAGAAGAATAAGTGTGTGCTGCGCAACTACAAGTCCCCACACATATGATTGAATATCATTTACAGTATCAGAAAATTCTAACAAGAAGCCTATTGTTTTGATGATATGTTGAACCTGCTGTTATCAATTGTATTCTGGGCCATCATGGTGCCAGTTAATCACAGAATAATGTACATGGCGCGAAATGCCTAACAATTCTTAGACAGTCAATATGTTTTACTTCTTCCTGTTTATGGTCCATGGTCAAGGGATGGCACACTGGAATTCCGCAGCTGAGCTTTGGCTTACTGAATCTATGTGACCTGATATATCCTAAACACAAATCCAGTATCTATTTCTTTCAACGCAGGGCTGCATAGGAATAATTACTGACACACAAAGTGGTTGCAGTAGAAAATAACTTCATATACTCCGCAAGTCGAACCGAACTGTAATTGTAGTCACTATCCTTTCAACCATTAAAGTTATTTGTATAATAAACATAGTTTTGATAGCTCCTGTTTTTTGACGAGTTACACTTTTAATAGCTTGAAGTGTAACTACTTATGACATATCTAAAACTTTAAGACACACTGTAAGGATCTTAAGTTTTACTAACGTTTATTTTATTTTAAATCTTTACTATCACTTCTTATTTTCTACTTCCGGCCAGAATTATAAGCGTGAAGGAGTTTATGCAAAGTTGTCTGGCGAACGCCAAGTATTTAAGTGTGGCCTTTTTGCCAAGCAGAGAGGAGAGGAAGCCGTGAGTTCGAAGCAGGCCGCTTACCTTAGAAGTTACGCAGTTGCTACTTTGCCTTCCAGGCCAGAGGTTTTAATCCTCTTGATAAATTAAACGTATTGTAGTGTTCACAGTCTCTGTGCTACATACGCTTTCAGTTATTATAAGGCCAATCTTATTCTAAAGTTAAATTAGAGTTTAGTTTTATTTTGATATCTTTTAAGTTAGACCCCGAGTGGAGGGTCATTGTATTCCGAAGTACGGAAGTCATTGTATATAAAGAAAAAAATAAAGGGTTTTGTATACCCTTCGTCTGTATCCTGTCTACTTACTACAATTAGTGAACATAGCTTTAGTAAGCTCTCTGTTCTAGTCAGGTCATTGTATGTTTCCGAAGAAGGTTAGAAGAAACATTGAACCTCATAGTGGCGCCCGACGAAGAATAACCATGGCCGAGTTTCAAGAAGAACCTGTGCTGCCTGCAGAAACAGCTCAGAATCCAGAAATGCCAGCTGCCGCCCTGGAAGGATTTGGGTATATTGTCCAGACCATGCGCGCTTCGATGAAACCAGAAGCAACGTTTAATGGAAACTCACAGGTAACCAGTTTTTTGGAAAAATTGGATGACCACTTCATGCTCTACCCCGTGCACGAGTTTCAAAAAGTTACCTTAGCTACCAGCGCTTTGAGGGGCCAAGCGCTTAACTGGTTCAAATGTATCGGCAGAAGTCTCTTGGGTCAAGCAGGAAGTCCCACCTATACCTACGAAAATTTCAAGACTGCCCTACTAAAAGCCTTCCCTGTTGTAAGGGATCGTGCGAAATTAGAAACAGAACTTTTCAGTATATATCAACAAAGAATGGAAAACCTCTCCAGGTTTATTTTAAGAAAAATTCACGTTTTCAAGCTCTTGTATGGAAACCGTCCGGATCCTGAAATAATTCAAGTGATTTTGCCGAGGTTACTACCCCAAGTGCAAGACTTTATTGAATTGAGAAATCCGACTACACTGGAAAAATTATTTGAGCTAGCAATCCAGTTTGAAAGTAGAAGAACGGCGGACGTCGAAAGAAGACGCCAATATCAACAGCGAAACCAATTTGGTACGCCAAGACTACAGCAAACTCAAGCACATGGCTACGGAGAAAAAGCGAATCAGTGGGCAAGGAAACCCGAGCATTCAAAAACAGCCGGCGAACGTCGACAGTTCAATAGCAACCCAGAAAAAAAGTCTCAAGGCCAGTGGAGAAAGAAGGAAAGCACCGAAAGAAAAAATAATTTAAACTAAAACGGATTTCTGCTGACGAGAGGGTGCGGAAATCCGAAGGCCACGAAAACCCCTCTTCCTACAAGTTAAATACAGTAATGGTGAAAAATTTAACTCTTCCGAAGATTGAAGTCTTGGTAAATAATATCCCGGCCACCGCACTCCTGGATACCGGCGCGCAGTGTTCCTGTGTGGCAGAAGTCTTTTTTAGAAAGTATTTTCGCAAATACCGCATATATAATGCGGATAATACAACAGTATTAGCGGCGCAAGGAGAACAATGTAAGTGCGTAGGTAAAGTACCTTTGTACATCCGTATCAAGGACGAACAAGTAAAGGTGATGTTTTTTATAGTAAAGAATTTGCAAGCACACTTAATACTAGGAATAGACTTTCTTTCAGACGCACAAGCTACACTGGATTTTAATGAAGCGTCTCTTAAGCTGACGATGAAACCAGTGCGTGTAGAAAAGGTTGAACCGCCAAGGTTAAATCTCGACCACCTGCCTAACGACGAGCAAGATAGAATCCGACAAGTGGTAAGTGAATTTGCTTCCTTATTTAGTGATATTCCAGGATTTACCCAGGTTACTAACCATAGTATTGACACCGGAGATGCATTGCCGGTTCGTCAAAAACCATACCGGTATGATAAGAATAAGGAAAAAATTATAGAATGGCATATTACCGATATGCTACGTAAAAAGATCGTAACGCCTATCTCAAGTAGTTATGCTAGTCCGGTGGTTTTATGTAAGAAAAATAATGATTATCCTTTGGAGCATCCAAAAAGGTGGAGATTCGCTATTGATTACCGTAAATTAAATTCCATAACGAAATATCCGGTATATCCGTTACCGATTATAGAAGAAATTTTAAGGAACATAAAATCAACCAAATTTATGACAACTTTAGACTTAACGAATGGTTATTTTCAAATAGGGATCAGGCCTGAGGACGTGCCTAAGACTGCTTTTATAACCAAGTCTGGCACTTATGCATTTTTGCGAATGCCGTTTGGCCTTTCAGGCGCCCCAGCAACATTTCAGCGATGCATGGACATTGTGTTAAGACCTGTTCTCGGAAAGTCCACATTTATCTATTTAGACGATATCATTATTACTAGTGATAATCTAGACCAACATGTACAGGATTTAAGACAGGTGTTTTCTTTATTAAATGAGGCCGGTCTAAAAGTTAATGTCGAAAAATGCAAATTTGCAGCCCCTGAATTAAAATATTTAGGTTACAAAATATCGCAAAAAGGGATCGAGACAGATGAATCAAAAATAATCGCTGTACAAAAGTATCCGACTCCAAACACGGCAAAGAAGCTCTCTTCTTTTCTAGGACTTTGTTCATATTATAGGTCCTTTATAAAAGATTTTGCGGCTATCGCTGAGCCATTGTTAAAATTAAAAAGGAAAAAGGCAAGATTCTCGTGGACGGCCGAAGCCAGTAGTGCTTTCGAAAAATTAAAACAAGCATTAACGCAAGCCCCTGTGTTGAAATTTCCTGAAAAGGATGAAAATTTAGAAATTTCAGCGGATGCTTCGGATTATGCGGTAGGAGCGGTACTTTCGCAAAATCAGCAGCCAGTAGCATTTTTTAGCCGAACTTTAAATCAAACACAAAGAAACTATTCCGCGACCGAGAGAGAGGCACTTGCAGTTCTGTTAGCAGTGCAAAAGTTCCGAGTCTATTTTGGAAAGGCGCCGATAACAGTATATTCTGATCATGCGGCGGTAACTAGATTGTACTCTGGAAAAAATTTATCCCCAAGGTTAATAAGATGGGCACTCAAGCTGCAAGAATATAATCTGGTAATCAAGCATACCCCCGGAAAGGAAAATATCGTAGCAGATGCCCTGTCACGAATTAAATTAGACGAACAGGGTAATACCGTAAAAGTTGCAATGCTGACAGCGTGTACAATAAATTCCCGAGAAACTGTAATAACCGAACTGGGTAAGGATCCTGAGTTTGGAAGTATTTATGAGTATTTGAAGGATCCTGAAAATTTTAGCCACCAAGATATTGTGGCGATAAGAAATAGGGCGGCCCATTACGAACTAATAGATGGTCTATTATTTTATACAAAAACTACGAATTCCAACAACGAATTTCGACCTGTTATCCCAGCTAGTCTTAGATTAAATATCCTGCAAGAGCTCCATGACAGCCCTTTAGCTTCTCATGCTGGTATTCGAAAAACTACTCAACGCGTACGCGAGGCAGTTTACTTTCCTGAACTGCAAAAGTTAACAAGGGCGTATGTCCAGTCCTGCCCAACATGTCAAGCCGTTAATTATATTAATTTCCGCCCGGCCGGGTTTCTAAATAGTATTAAATCCGAATTTCCAAATGAAATAATCGGCATCGATTTATTGGGCCCTTTCCCAAAAAGTCAGTTAAACAAAAGTCGCTATCTCCTTGTTATAGTTGATCATTTTAGTAAATGGACCGAAATTGTTCCCTTAAAACGAGCCTCCGCGAAATTAGTTACCGATTCTATTTTAAATAAATATATTTTAAAATACGGGGCGCCCCTAAAAGTTATATCGGATAATGGTCCTCAATTTGTAAGTAATATATTTGAAGACATGTGCCAAAAACTGGGCATACGTCATTTAAAAATGGTCCCGTATCGGCCGCAATCAAATATAGCGGAACGGGTCAACAGAAATATAGTGAAAATTATCCGTAGTTATGTTAAAAATTTTCATAAAAGCTGGGATAACTATGTCAATGAATTTGCTTTCGCCCTTAGGACCGCAAAACATGATACAACGGGAAAAACTCCTGCTGAGTTATTTCTAGGCAGAAAGATTATAACACCGTTAGATAAACTATTTTATGTGCAACAAAGAGCCCCAGAATTTAAAATGGGTGATATAGAAAAACTAATAAAAGAAGCAAAAAAGAATACAGAAGTAGCACAAAGAAAACAAAAATTGTATTATGACTTGAAACGACGGGGAGTAACTTATAAAGTAGGGGATGAAGTACTAAAAATTAAGCATTCACTTTCTTCAGCACCAGAAGATAAAACTGCCAAATTTTTCCCACGCTTTGAAGGACCATATGTTATAGAAAAAATAACTCACGCTGTTGTAGTATTAAAGGCAAGAAATGGTGAAACCTGTTCCGCAAACATTGACTAGATAAAACCATTCTATGACCGTAATAAAATGCAAATCTTTTCAGATCTTTTGCAGGATCCGGGACGGCAGACACCGCAGGTACAAGTTCCAGAGGTGGGAAAACGACAAGTACAAGGGCAAGCCAATGAGAGACAGAAGCAAGTGAAAAGAAAATTGCCCCGCGGAAAAATTGAAGGTACAAAGAAAAAGAAGCCGTTCCACCGTCCAAAAAACAGAGTTCACGAACACCCCCAGAATGAAGAAGGGAGAAGGACGACGTATGTGGAAAAGACCGGGAGAAAGGACGGCAACTATAACCCGGCTGTGAAACGGAAGATTGACTCATCCGACAGAACTCTCCGCAGCAAAAGTCGCCGAACTGCGGAAGGGCCATCAGCGGCGGAGGAAAAAGTACAAGAAAAATTTGAACGGCCAACAACGAGGTCCAAGCAGGATCACGACAGAAGTTTCCCGGTTCCACCAAGACCAGCTGCCTTCAAACGGCCAAGACCACAAGCAGAGGACAGAAGGAAGATGTTCAAGGGTGGCCGTAGTGGTGAAAAACGGAAGCTTCCAGAGGAAAGCACTGAAGGGCGAGCCCGTACAAGAAGGAGGATCAACCAAGCTACGGTCTGCAGCACCTTTAAAGACTGGGCCCAGGAAAGGATGTCTGAATATTACAAAGATAAGTAAAATTTTATGTTACTTTACAAACTTAAGTTAATCTTTCATTCTTACTGCAAGTGGCAGATATCAAGAAGTTTTACCTCATGCGAGGTGTACCTTTATCGCCAAAAGGGCGAGAAATGAGTTGTGACCGATTTTCGTATTATGTTTTTCAATTACTCGCGCGTAAAACTAAAGTTGATGTATAATAGCGTTGTATAAAGACTTAAATATTGTAAAAAGTTATTGTATAAATTTTATTTAAAACATTCTAAGAAGAAAAAAGTTTTAGTTTGAAAGACTTTTTGAAATGTAGTATTATTTCAATGTAGAAAGAATTGGCACTTGCTTTGAAAAGAATAGAAGTTAACAATGTACTACTAATGTATGTTTTCAAATGTGTAAAATTAACGGCATCTTGATATGTTCTTGTATACATGTGAACTGTTATTTTGAATGTTTAGAAATACCGTGATATGGTAAAAGTGAAAGTAATGTTAAAAAAATTTGTTATTCGTGTGACTGTAAAGATTAAATCATGGTGAATATGTGTTAAAGGTTGAATGATGTAGTTAGGCTCTCTGACGCTACACTTTAGAGTTAGCCACTTTCAGAATAGTACCTGAGGGTCTAGAGTTGAAATTAGGGTGTGTTAAGAGGTCTCGTATGTTGAATTTTAACACATTAGTGTTTTGATTGTAGGAGGAAGTGTTGAACACATAGACAGAAACACATTCGTGTTTGGTGTTTTTACAACACATGTCAGAGAGCACGGGGAGAGATAATTAAAATAGTCATGAATGAAATAAGAATGTTAAGAAAAGTATATTCTATATGTTATTTGCAATGTCATTCTGTAACATTTCATTAAACTAGTTTTCCTTCCAGATCTCTGGAAGGAACCAGAATTGAATAAAGCTCCTGTTTTGATGCAGTACAGATGAAAAAGAAAAAAGATTGTTGTATATTCCGGGAGCTGCTATTGTAACAAATTTCTTTCTTTTAAAATTTTCTAGTTTCTAGCTAAGTTATGTTTGTAAAAGTTTGGCCTCGCGTTAGTTTCTAGAGCTAAAAGTTTTCAACAAGGTCGTTTTAGACCTCAGTTTCAAACTAATTAACTCTGGCGGGAAGTATGTAAGGATCTTAAGTTTTACTAACGTTTATTTTATTTTAAATCTTTACTATCACTTCTTATTTTCTACTTCCGGCCAGAATTATAAGCGTGAAGGAGTTTATGCAAAGTTGTCTGGCGAACGCCAAGTATTTAAGTGTGGCCTTTTTGCCAAGCAGAGAGGAGAGGAAGCCGTGAGTTCGAAGCAGGCCGCTTACCTTAGAAGTTACGCAGTTGCTACTTTGCCTTCCAGGCCAGAGGTTTTAATCCTCTTGATAAATTAAACGTATTGTAGTGTTCACAGTCTCTGTGCTACATACGCTTTCTGTTATTATAAGGCCAATCTTATTCTAAAGTTAAATTAGAGTTTAGTTTTATTTTGATATCTTTTAAGTTAGACCCCGAGTGGAGGGTCATTGTATTCCGAAGTACGGAAGTCATTGTATATAAAGAAAAAAATAAAGGGTTTTGTATACCCTTCGTCTGTATCCTGTCTACTTACTACAATTAGTGAACATAGCTTTAGAAACTCTCTGTTCTAGTCAGGTCATTGTATGTTTCCGAAGAAGGTTAGAAGAAACATTGAACCTGATAACACTTATATAACTGTAATAAATATTTCTTTTAATACAGAGACATTGCGATTTGGTGTTTGCTCATATTGCTCGACTGGCATATATTAATACTAAGTGGATGGACGTCAAAGTGGATGGATGTCGTGGCCAAATAAGTATTGCACCAAATTTTTTAATTAAATTCTAAGAAACTCAAAATTAACATTCTATTAAAAATTTGAATTCAACATTTTCTCTATGTTTGCTTTCTCTGGTCATGTATAATCATTCTCTTTAAATTGGTGGTCGTCAGAAATCTATTTATCGGCCTTACTAAAATATGCAAAGTTTTCGAGAAGTTATTTCTACATGATCTATATTACTTACGAGCTGTACATATACATGCGGTTTTTCATACATTATATGCAATAAACCTCTAATCCATAGATCTTTATACATTTCCAAAATTGTGAATTCAAGTATTTTACTAAAATACTTATAATAATTTAAATTATTTGTAATCGAAAAAGAGGATTAAAATATGATATGATCAATACATAATTAAGCATTTTCACTGAAGTACGAACGCTTAATTATGTAGGAGAAAGAAAGTTTATGCTTCTAAACTCGCATTAAAAATCGTAAAACAACCTTCAAAATATAAATCAATACCACCAACCAATTTATTGACACAATACTGCTCATATATGAGATAGATATATGGAAAATGTGTTCATTCAAAGTTAGAGGAGGAGCTATTGTTGCAAACATTATATATTTCACCGATTTTCAAATATGCACAAAAAATAAGCAGCTCGTAGTATTATGCGGTTAAATTAAGTTGTAAATTATTACGTGTTTACAGCTCCGATGTCCTTAACATAATAATCTTCAGACACACGATAAACATTCACTCCCCTTTAGTGTAATTTATTATACGTACATTTGACTCCTGATTGACGGGTCACTCCCCATCCGTGCTGGATGATTGAGCGCTGACTGAATGTGAGTTGAGAACACTAACACACGGCTGGGATTTTAATGACACATAACGCAAAGAATTCTCTCCTTGGAAGCATTTTTTCATCATAAAAATGCTACAGAAATCTCAGTTGTTCAACCGGGGGGGGGGAATGCTAAGCGCAGCGGCAATCACAGTACTTGACATATGCTTACTTTTCTGCTCCTATCCATTTTTTGCATTACTGCCATACGCATTCGTCAAAGTGGATCGATGCCGTGACCATTACAGCATGGGCATACAATTAATGACATGTAATAAATCACATTTAAATGAGGAGACATAGTCTTCAACGATATTCATAGGCTTCATAGGACCCTCATTACGAAAAGTGTCCCTTTCTTCGCATCTGTTTTTGAACATGTAATGGCAGCAATTGGGGAATATGATGGAAAAGGAGAGGAATTGTTTCCGCTATGGTAATACTTAAGGAAATAAAAGATACAGATCATATTTCAGACCTGCTTATTCCCTACATAAATTTCTGAATGCAAAAAAAAGTAAACACATTTCAGAAGTGCCTGGATATTTTTACATTTTGTATTTTTTTTTTAGAAAAATTATTATAAATAATTATAAATTAAAATGACTACTTAAAAATCACATTATACAAAAAAGGGGGACACAGATTGCCTTAGAGCCGTACTCAGAGTATGAAGAACTGTAAACAACAGAATCAAAATTTTTAATGAATTAAATTGGTGATAAAGCAATATTCTCCCTTATCTCAAATTTGAAGTTTTTCAAGAATTTTCCATGTAATAAAATCATGTTTCCAATGCGAATGAAAAATTAATTTCATACATTTCTTTCTTCAGTAGCAAAATGCGCACGTGAAATGGCAAACAGACACATAAGTTTTAAATTTACTTCGCATTTCATGCTTCAATGTCTTTGTTTTTAACACACATCATATTCTGTAAATTCTTTTAATTCAAGATTCACGCCTCTCTACACAAGTTTTGCAGTCAGTAAAATGTACGTATGCAGAACTTATAAAATTAAATAAGATGTAAAAATGCAAGCAGTTTGATTTTTTTATAAAATTCATAAGGAATTGTCGCCTTTCTCACTCCGTGCCTTTGTTACGTAATTGGTAGCAAGCCCGCTGACAACCGAAAGACCAAAATTTCGAATCCTGACGAGGAGATAGCTGGTTTTTCATTAAGTTCTGATAAACTAATAGATTCAAATCAGTTATGGAACTTACGAATTCTTTAGCTTTTGTATGCTTATTTGAAAATCTTATAATCCAATTAATTATATCAATTTGTTCGAAGTTCTTAGAATATGCAGCTCGGACTTAACTGAAGAGTTGACGACCTAATTAAACTTGAATAGAAGATTGATGCAAATGTTCAGAAACAAAGTTCAGCTGCCCGAAGTATATATCAGTACAACCCACTACATATCTGTATATACATTATGGCAAAGTATATGTCTGCATTTGTATATATCCTAGTACTCTTTATAACAAAATATAGAGATTTAAAAGCAACAGATGTATTTCTTCATTATTTTGTCTATGTTTACACTATTTATCTAATTAAAAATTAAATGATCGTATATCTATATATCTGTAAAATGCAAATGGCAGCGTATTCTTTGAGAATATTTTCAAGAAGAGTTTGCAGCGGATTAATTTAAGTTTATAAAAGTCGTCGATTATCATCTTGAATCGATTGGACATTTGACGTATTTTTCAATACGAAATCGAATCAAGAATGGTCATAAATTACGCATTTTGCATCATAATTACTAAATGCCATTGAAAATTAAGTTATTTCGATAAGCAATGTACAGTGCAGCGATATTTTCACTTTATTTTGTTTAGTATTTAACATCCCGTTGGTATATTTCTTAGCTTTAAAATTAATTGAATTAGAATTAACTGATGCGACTTTGCCGTTTGGCCCGCCATTTACTCAGTCCTCGTTGAAAATTTAAGACTCGTTTAATTATTACTTCAAAGAAGGTAAAGGTTAATATTCCGAGTATATCACATCCATTCAAACACTTTAAAAAAAAATATCCCCCATGATTTGTGAAAATGGTATGATAAGTTCAGGACTTGGTCTTAAATGTTATTACTCCAGAAGAATGTCTAAATTCTGTTCAGCCTCTCCGGATACTGCTTGTATATGCGTAGCAGCAAATTCTACTTATTCCTTATATATCTCTGTTCCGCAATTCATTAAGACTCACACTGAAAATGCTATTCATAGCTTATCTCAACAGAATGATCCTAGATTCGACCAGGCGTGAACATAATTATAGCATTCTAAAATAGAAGTAAGACTCCGAGATTATATATTTAACAGCCCCTTACAAAAAACTTTCCGTAACCTCTTGATCAAAAGTGCGCTTGATATATTTAATTGCTTTTGGGGAGACGGGGGGATTAGATGCTTATACTGAGAAATTACATCTATATCAAAATAAAGGAAATCTATTATTGGGCTTTAATAGCTTAAAATCAGCAAAGTATGCTCTTTAAGTACATCCAGATCTGTAACAAAATTGTGCAGATACTCTTATGTTTCGCCTGAAAACGATATTGTCAAAAAATAAAAATATATTTTTTTAAACTTAGGAAAATTATTACAATATTTATAATGAAAAGGTAAATTAGATTGCATATACTTCTTCCTTTAAAGAACATTCGTAATTTCAAGTGGTATTTCTTAACTTAAAAAACGCATTATTACTTACATAATTATATATTTCTTTACGGTATAAATACGGATGAATAGCTGAAACAAATTTTTTTCTCCTTTTCTATAATGAATAAATGTCATTCTTATAATGAATTTCTAACAAAAACAGTTCACATGTGCCTCCATATAAGATAATTTTGGGCCGGGTTCAATGCCCGGAGTATTCTAAAAACTGATACCCGGTTTCTTATTCCCATGCGAATAATTATTGAAATTAAGAATGAAGATAATTAGCTTGACTTAAATTTAAAAGAATAAAATTTCTGTTACATTTGAGTTGAGAATTTAGCTTGATTTTCTTTCGCTTCAATAATTTTACTCAGTGGCTAATATATCTATCAATACAATATCCCGGTATGTGAAAAACTATCTGATTTTTTAAAACCGAAAATATTTTTAACTAAATGATGAAATTAAATCTAATTCCGATTGTAATAAACCAATATATAGCAGTTCAAGTTACCAAATAGAATAACTTTTTGTTGTAAATAACCGTTAGATGATAGGAAACCAATACTATACGATGCCTTACATTTCATAAAATCAACATTCTAATAGTTCAGGAAGTAAGTAATTGGCTATGACAGGACGTAAAATACCGATATTAGAACAAAAAATACCTCTATAGAGAAGAAAACCTTCCAGGAGGATTTCCTAATAAAATTTATAGTATATCTGAAGAAAGTGGATACCCGTCTTGTGCCAGTATTGAAGATCGGAATTCCCGAAAAAATTATGGTAACAAGCTCTATCTCTCTATATATAAAATAACGAAATAATTGTTGATAACTTTAGTGATAAAAACCGATAAGGAGATAATTAAGACACAATAACACGCCGAACAAATACTAATTCGGAAGTCAAACAACAAACAATTTTGCGCTTTTGCAGCTGAGGATGGTGGTTCGGTAAAACCATCGAAACTAGTTCTGTGAAAATTTGAAAATATACCGCTGATTTTTGTTGTTTGATTTCTGAATTACGATATGGAGATAGTTGCAATCGCGATTGGTTAAACACATTTATTTTTTGACTAAGCAACGCTTAACACAGATTCTTGAATAGCTAATAAAATCGGTATTTCTTATATATTTGTTATATAATTGAAGAAAGAAAGAGCATCAATGGAGAGTAATTTTGCGAGCCAGAGAAGCGAGTAAGAAAATGTGAAGTTTCCAGTATGAAGACCTGGTTAAGAATTATTCGGATTTAATTCGACTTCACTCTTCCGGTGAGTTGCTAAAGCTTTTAGTTCGCAAATTTCAACATTATTATTGGCTGAAAATTTACGTAAATACCTGCATCATTAGCGTTATATAAAAATCATATGACATGGATTAATTTTGAAATGACACATTATAAAAGCGATTTATTATAAGCATTTACTATTTTTGGGATAGGAAGGGGAAATAAGCAAATTAAATAGAAGACTTATGAGACTATTGCAAATTAAGTCAAAATTTTGGTTTACATATATTACATAAATGCAATTCATGGAAATAACTGTCATCTGAACTTACAAAATGTTGCGTACATGCACTTTCTCTACCGAAAACTTTATTCCGATACAAAAAAGTTTTAAAAATCATTTACTTCGTCAATTAATATTTCTACACATGACTTACAGAACACTATTTTCTAAAGAATAAATATAATCAGTATTTGAAACTACTACAACTAACAGCTCCAAAATGAAATAAATACTTTAATATTACAAACTAATGATCAGGCCTATAATATGAATCACTGAAAATGATAAATAATGTGAGGCATCTGTTTGTGAATGCTTTTGTGGTTTCGTTTACTCACACTACAGATTGATTCTATAATAATTTTCGTACAATTACTCATATAATTACAAAATCATTTAGTACTTTTTAGTAATACTGAAGATAAATCGGAAATGATTTCAAACTTTTTTTTTAGCGATTTACCTGGAAGGGGATTCAAAATGCATTAAAAAACGAAACGTTAACAAAAAAACATAACAAAACAGAGTAAACTTTTTGAATTAGTTTTCCTGAACGTGCGTATTTCGTCCTACATAAAATTTATGGAGTTCAAAAAGCACTTGTCATTTGAAGCATTATACAGGCTTAATCATTAGTGGAGCATATTTATGCACAGATTAGCTATTACATAACGCAGAATTAAAAAGATTTTAAAAAACTTAATGAGTACTTTCAATAAATAATTATTTCCAATGTGGAAAAAAAAAAAAAAAAAAAAAAAAAAAAAAAGTTAACTCCGCAGTATTTTTAAGAATGCGCATTTGATTTTTAGAACCAATGCAAATTAATCTGAATCTGTGCTTTTCATCATAAATTTTTCTCCCGAATAAGATAAATGAAATTTTTAAGTGTCTATGAATCAGATTAAAAGGTTAAATAAAAATTGTATGATTATTTTGTTTTTTTTAATTAACTTTCATGAACGTAATGGGATGTAAGCGATTAAATCCGTGCTATCTTTAAAAATATGCATTTAACTTTTAAAATAAAATGAGCGGATCATTTGAGTATACATAAAATCACCTTTCAATACTGGAATCTAATCTCCAGCTCCAAACTGGAACAGTACTAGAAAAGTACCAAATAAACAGTACATATACTGTTAAATTAGAACTGTTCCAGAACTGTTTAGAAATATCTAAATTTATTATCAAGATTTCTGCTTGAATGAGCTAACTTAAAATATAAAAAACACAACACTTGGAAAGTAAGTGCAGAGAATTCAGATATAAATGTGGTTCTACAAGCCCTTTGCTTATCAGATGTCTACTCTCCTTCGTGGGCGCCAGATTACCTATGATCCAAGCAATAAATTATTTTTAATGTCCAATGGACATAATCGTATCATCTTTTACTTAACAGTACGCTTTGATATTATGCTCATTTTGAATTAATAAATCGTTACAATTCGACGTAATCCTTTAAAACACTCTCCTTAGTACTTAGGCTTTGAAATGAAACACTTTTCGAAACAAGGTTTCTAAAATAGCCTTGAGATTATTTACTTTTGCAATAGATTCTTTTCTTTAGAAGATATGTAGTTCTACAAGATATATAAGATTATACATAAAATCCTTTATTACACTGCTTTTGTTTCTTCAAAACTGAAACAAAAGCAATGCAATGAAATTAATGTAATATAAAATAATTCATGTAAAAAATATATAAAATTCTTTAAAATGCCTTGATCGTTTCCAAGTAGCAGCCGAAGAATTTTTAACAGAGCCACGTTTCTGAATTATATATGGATGATTTTGAATTTTTGAAATAATGCAAAATAAATAATTAAAAGGAAGTGCCAATCAAAATTAATTGGCACTGGGGCTGGAATTAAATTTAAATTAATTGGCATTGGGGCTGGAAGTTAAATTGTCAATTAAAATTCTTTAAAAGTGCAATAAAGTAATTTTTTAAAAATATTTTAATTAATCATCAAGATATAATTTGCTCCAATGGGATCATAAATTAAAAATTACAGTAAAAATGTAAATTACAGTAAAAATTAAAAATTACAGTAAAAATTAAAAATTACAGTAAACATTGTAAGAAGAATTCTCGAGTAAAACACTAGGGAAAAACCATTGGGTAATTAAAAGCAATGTAAGATTAAATAAATTTCGAACCAAAGAAAAAGCAGAATTCTTACAAATTTTGTAAATCAAAAGTAACATTGCTAATCAAAGGGAAATATTTCGAGTCCAAATTTTAGGAAACAAGCTAATTAAGAAATTTACTAAAAGTAAATATATATGTGTATTAAGTCATTAAAGCTACTAAAGTCAAATACCTAAAGCCGTGTCTTTTTAAATGGTATATAAGAAATATTTGTCTTCCTAAAAAAACATTTAGATGTCACAAGGATTGGATCAAATTAATCCTTATCTCTAAGTCCTCCAGCAGAACTTCCCTTTATCGTTGATTACATAGAAGGCACAGCTCGTTATAATTCCCCATCGTTGACCCACCTCACTAAACATGTATTTAGATAAGAATACCCTCGCATCAGGATATTTTGTATTCTCTCCCTCATTATTTATTTATATATTATTAGTTCAAGCATACAGATATGGTAATCGTCCTACTTACAGAATGCATGTACAGTTGCAATATATGCTTTTGCAACTAATTAGAAAATTTTATACAAGTTCAATTCCATAAAATCAGAAAAATTTTAAAGACAGGAAGTTGTTTCATTTTGAGTAATTTCTGTTTGACTGATGCTTAATCACCATGAGATACAGTTAAGTAAAAGGTGAATCTTTCTTCCTGTCTTAAGTTTCCGATATCAAGTTACAATACATACACAATTCATATTGGATTTAACATTTCTTTTCAAATGTCCGGGAAAACATGTATATCGTTAAAAAATCTAAGGGTAGCTCTAGAATCGTGCATACATTTGATGGTTTCCTCCATGTTTGCTGTTTTCTGCTTTTAGTAAAAACCGTAATATTTTTTCTTTTCCATTTTTATGTAATTTTTTTCTGTCTTTATTTTGAAGGGGCTGGAAATAAGATGGCACAATTTTACTTTTCCTAGACTTGAAAAATGAAAAACGCGTGTTTGTATAATCAGACTCCAATCAGTAAACCCGAGTGTAATTAGAAACTTTAAAGGTCAGTACTGCAAACTTTCAGAGTCGAATGTTTTGATAACAAGGGAATCGCCTTTGTGGGATACTTTTCAGCTATAAGTTAGTATTCTGAAAGATACAGAACTTGTTAGTTCACATCGGGAATACTACTTCGGTAAAGTGGCATCATTATTTTCCAAGTCAGTAAACAGACTAGGCATGAGAATAAAACAGGCAGCTGAAACCGACTTAGTTGCATGGCACAGTATTGTACAGTGCATAATGTCGAAAAAACTTTAATTTTACTCAAACAGAAATTCCTAAATTAAAATTCTTGAACCTTTGAAGAAATTTAAGACAAAAAAACAAGCTAATGTCAAATCACTATAATTACAAATGTGAAAACAGAATGAGTGAAAAAGATGTGAAAGACACTTATGAAACAAATGATCCTATAATGAGCAGAAAGGGGGCAACTTAATTATATCTAACATGGAGAAGACTTTAAAACTGTTTTTAATGCAACAGCTATTATTGGTTAGACAATAGCCAATATTGTTTTAAAATGCGAAATGAATTACAGCAATACTAAAGACGCATTTCGAAGAAACTTTTTTTTAAGTAAAATTGTTAAATAATTTATATGTGCATGCAATAGTTTAGCATTTTGCAAATGTTTAAAATTGAATTTTAAAACTTGCTTGATTTAACAATAATTTTCTTTCGCTAAAAATCGCTAAACTGGGATATTGTTGTAATTGTTCTGACTTAACTCACTCGTTTTATAAGGGCTATTAATTTTGTTCTGGCATTTTGCATCTGTTCACTATAAATAGCGAATCCCTTTTCAAATTATTGCCATTAAATATTAGAGCCCTGCATTATATTTAAAGAAATTAAATAATGAAGAATCGGCATAAACTAGATTACAGCAGAAAACCTCGCGGAGAAAACAACGAAAGGCGAAAACGTCGTGGCACAAAACATAGTGGGAGAAATGAAGGCAAAGAGAAAACATCGCAGTTCTAAAACATCGTGGTCGAAAATAAAGCGGTTCAAAAACTTCGCAGTGTAAAAACATCGTCGTCGAAAACATCGTGGTAAAAAATAAAGTACCTACAAATCATCGCATGACGATAACATCGCACATACAAGTTTTCAGGTTTTAAAAGTTGTAATTGCATATTCGCATACTGATTTGGGAGGGCAAGAAGGAAAGAGGGATATTTTTACTTCTATATTTCATATTTTTGAATGAACTAATAGATTTTTGATGAAAAGTAAAAAGGAAACTTAAACATTTAAAAATTGAAAATGAGTAGAAAATTAAAGCAACTTAAAGCACTTAATAGAATTTTAAATTTACATAGTTAATTAAGAAATATCATTAATAGATAACCTTTTTTTTATAAAGCTTTACTGATAATTTTTCATGAAAAATAGCGTCTAATACTGTTTAGAAAAAGGAAGATAAATAACTGCATGAGGTTAATTGACTGTGTAAATTTAAAATTCTATTAAGTGTTATGAGTTGCATTAATTTTCTACTCATTTTCAATTTTTAAATGCTTTTCTTCTTACTTTTTCAGCAAAAATATATTATTTCATTCAAAGATATGAAGTATAGAAGTAAAAAATATCCCTCTTTGCTACTTGGGCTCCCAAATCATTATGCGATTATGCAATTACAACTTTTAAAACTTGAAACCTCATGTGTGCGATGTTATCGTCATGTGTTGATTTGTAGGTAAGTTATTTTTTACCACGATATTTTCGGCGACGGTGCTTTAAAAATGCGAAGTTTTTGAACCGCTTTAATTTCGACCGCGATATTTTGTACTATGATATTTTTAGAACTGCGATGTTTTCTCTTTGCTTTCTTTTCTCCCACGATCTTTTGTACCACGACGTTTTCGCCTTGCGTTGTTTTTTCCGCGATGTTTTCGGCGGACACCTTACAGTAACATCAGAACAAACCCACGAAATTCATCGAAACTGAGATAGAATGTTATCTAGTAACTATTTAATTTTAATTCGTAACATTTTGTTCCCCTGCAAGGAGTGGTATTTTTCGTTTATTTATTTATTTTTTCCTGTCAAGTTTGTAAACCTAACATAGATGTAGAACGTATTTTTTATTTGCTTAAGTTGTGTTATCATAGCTGTTCGAGGAGATTTGTTATAAAATAATAGCAAAATGCTTCGACTGAGGTATTAAAGAAACATTTCTCTTAAACACAAGCAAATTTACAAATCAGTCAGTACTAAGTTAATGCGATAAACGCTACGCTACCAAATTTTAAGTGATATTCAGCTGAAATTTTAGGAAAAATAGTTCCTATTTTAACATCAATTGCTCTTCCACGTTTACTTTTTTTCACAACTTAAAATATATATGAAAGAAACAAGAGACAGAGAAAAAGGGAAGCGGAATTGGGGGGGGGAGAGCAATAACGTCTCCCAAAAAAATGCCTTTGCTTTCGTAAATATCAGCACAATTTGGCAAGCAATAAGTTTAAATTATAAATTTAAATTGGTAAAAATTCAAAAAGTGATCAAATTAGTAAATAATAAAATTTGTTAAATGATGTATTAAACCATTTTGCGTATACATATGCGTATGTATGTTTAAACAGGTTAATTGAAACGCAGAGGCTATTATACTCGGTGCATATAAATATATTATATATGCCATCTATACAGATGACCAATAAATTTGCAAACTATAAAGAATTTCATCATTGGTGAAATTCTTCATTTACAGCATACTCATTTAGCCAGTTGATGTGATACAATTAACTGAATAAAAATAAAGCCATTTGTGAGTAATGTAAATTCTTATTCTTTTTGGCATAGTAATTTCCACATAAGATTATACCTTCATATAACAAAGAAGGAAAACCTTCAGCCCTTGTCTTATATTTTGCAGAAAAGAGAAAAAATTTAAAAACCTACATTCATTTAATATTCTACATAGAAATTTATTTCATACACTTGAAAATATATACATTTATATCTTGCCAGGATATGAAGAACAAATCATTGAATTTTGGCATTTTTACGGCTACTTATTCTTGAGAGGTTGTGAAATTCAGTATATAAAGTTTTCAAAATACCACAGTTTTCCCTCAGAATTATATATCAAATGACGCTGACGTTATTAAAATAATTTTCCATCAATATAATAAAAATCGTATCCTATTGTTTTAACTATAACTTAAGCTCATCTTTCTATAAAGCTATTTTTGTCATAATTCTCACTTGAGAAAAAGAAGAAACACTTTCGCATTTATTAATTATTGTAAATTGATCGGAAGTTAGTTTGTTCCCCTTGAAAAGTAAACTAATTTCCGGTCGATGACGATAATTACTAAGTTTGTTGGTTACACTTTCAGTTTTAATTATACTTTTTTGATGATTCCATTTTAAATATGCTAATGAATCACTTCATTTCAATATAATTAATCGCAATAAAATGCCTAATACTCTCGCAAAAGCTGCAAAGTAATAAAATAATAATTTATTTTCTAATAGATTATTTAGTACATCATCTCGTCTGACAAAAGTAGTTAGAATTCTATTGAAATTAAGTAACTTAATAGCATACTTAAAAATTGAATCTTGAATAAATTTAAAATGGAAACATTAAAAATGCATAATTAAAAGTGAAAATGTAATCAATAAACCGTGCAATTATCGTCACTGACAGGAAATTAGTTGACTTTTCAAAGTGAACAAACTAACTTCCTATCAATTAAAAATAATTAATAAATGCGGAAGTGTTTCGTCTTCCTCTTAAGTAAGAATTATTATGACAAAAAATCTTTTTAGTAAGATGAGTTTAAGTTAAGTAAATTGAGTTTAAGTGAGATGAGTTGAAGTAAAATTTCTATTTAGAATTCAGTAAAAAAATTGGCCGTTCCGTCAAGTTTTAAAATCAATCTTAAAGTCGGGATATATTTTTGTAAGTGTAAGTTTCATTTTTTTATTTGATAAAATTCCACCCCCCGATGCTTTCACCTTTAATCATATTAACTCAATCTAAACTTCGTAAAAATAATGAAGACAATGCAATATTTGTAAAAACAATTAAACAAGGAAGAAAAGGTGAATAAAAATATATTCACATAGGACTAAAAAGTAATATTAAAACTGTATGAAAAGGAAATTTAAACAATATACATTAATAGTGAGAAGATGAATTAATTAACGTACGTGTTTGCTAGCTATTAAAGAGATACAAATCCGATACATTCTTAACATTCAGAATGGAATTTGGAATTCGAACCGGGATGGAGAATGGAGGGGTAGAGAGAGAGAGAGCGCGCGTAAGCGGGGACCTGTTGAAATCTATTTTTAGAATGCGGGAGAGAAGTGGTTGCGGAACTTTGGAAAGCTTTTGAGTGTAAGATGCGTCTGCTGAAATTTTGTCTTTAAATTTACCAAACAAAAGAAATTAATTAATTTTTGGCTAATTGTCGTAGTGAAAAGAGGAAAAAAGGTACTAGGAATTTTCAATACTCAACAGCTGTTAAGGAGACTGAGAAGGTTTAAAGTAGGCTCAATTTTTTAGTAACAGCAATAAAGAATACGCCAGAAATAATGATTTTTACATTATATACAATAAGTAATTACACTATTTAAAAATCTTTTAGCTGATAGTCATCCAATATATACCATCTTTTAAGGTTTAGGAATAAATTTTCATGTCACTATCAACCAAATGATTGAGTATTTAATGCCTTCTCTTTTAAGACAAAGATTAATAAAGTTATTTGGCACTTGAATATTTTTAAGAATTTTAATAAGTAGTAGAATTTCGTGTTGTAGATTTATTTTATCTGTACAAATACTTTTGATGCGTTGTATTTGATTTAATATATTACTAATAACTTTCTTGGATCTGTCGGAAGTTCAATTTATTAATTTGTTAGTATTAAAATTGAAGTAGCGTGTTTTGTCAAACAGAAGAATCTTTTTGTAGCTAATTATTTGAATATCTGGATAGTCGACTACATTTTGTTACGTATTAGTTTTATTAAGAGTACTCTGGATAAATTTGTGAATGTTCAATCTTCTTAAAATTATTAACGGTAATAAGATATATCTGCAAGTATGGGCGTAGTAAACTAAATCGTGTTGCTGTAAATTTTTTTGGAAGGTAAATTCTTTAATGAACAAAAAGATATTACAAACGCTTGTACTCGTATGAGCTCTCACTGACTTGCTTAAAAAGTTTATTTTGAAATTTAATGCAGTTATTAAAAATAGTGTATTTAAGGAAGGTTTCTATCTATTAAAGTATATAGCTGTCAGCATAGCAGGAAAGATTTTAGGCAGATCAAGGAGGCTAGTACAGATTTCTTCTAATGGAGGTATATAAGTTTTCAAAGTCATAGCAGCTAATATTTTGTATGTAAAATAGACTGAAGGTATTAATTACAGGAGTGTTATTATTGATGATCCAGCAATAATTATGTTCTGTGTTACAACCACTGAAGATTAATTTACAGATTTTTTCAAGTGCAAAATAATAGTCTAGATTTTTCTTGTAATTATCGGTGCCATTTGCAATGAATCTGAATTTTAGTGGTGTTTTATGGAATTTGGGAAGAGCATAAAGTTTAGTAAATATGTTGTACCTTGGATTTACAGGTATTTTGAGTTTCTTAATTCTATTGTTTCAGTAACGCCAGATAAAGCTTGCAACTTGACAGCTTTTAATCACGAAGGTTTACAGAAAACACATACACGTTATTATTTCCTGGACGTATTTTTTAATAAAAAACTTTCCTTATATTTCTCTTAAAAGATTTGCTATGAATCAGTTCTAGTGAAATCTTTTCTTTTGTTTTACCAATTTTTATTCATCTTCTGTAATTAACATCGACCCATATCTGTCTAGGTAATGCATACTTATATATACAGACTACGAATATTTAACAACCGAAATTCATGTATGTGCATGAGTATACAGATATGTGCGCACACGTAGATATGCAGATCGTTTCGTAAATGACTGTAGATTAATTATATATAAATACTTGTATCTACAATAATTTTCCGATCGTTTATCACTCTATACCTATACATGCGTGTACACAATGCACTATTCTACCACAACTTACAAATTCAGTTCAACGTGTGCATGCGCCATGCGCTCTTATAAATACACAAACAATATAAGTTGTATGTACTAAGAAAGAAATTTATTCTAAGAAATAAAGTGAAAGAAATACGTTTGTGATCTGAAAAGCGAATATATATATATATATTTTTAATTTTTCAAAAACTTCAATTTGACGTTTCGTAAGGGTATATGTACGAACAACAAGCTTAATAAATATGCAGGATGTTATAAATATTTTTTATAACACTTCACAAAACAACTAGTGGAAATCTAACAGCAATGAAAGGCGCAGAAAAGACTTACAGATCTCTTTGAATCCCACTACAAATACGCTGTCAAATAAGTAAAGCTCTCTCACAAAATAAAAAGTGTTGATTCCCATCATCAACACAGTTGCCAAACAGGTAACGTGCTCTCGCAAAATAAAAACTATTGATTCCCACTCGGGGTCACTGTGTTCATAAAAAATAGTTTCATTCGAAGCTATTGTTTGCATTTTTGGTTGCATTTAACAGACTACTTATTGCTTTTGCTACTTTGGAAAAGAAAAGTATTTACACACACACTGAAGTAACAAGGAGGTTTAAAAAGATAAACGTTTCCATCAATTTACGCCACGTCGCTTTCTTGATGGCATTTCTTCTTCTTTCTTAAATGATTTATAGAAGGATTGGATTTTGGATGTCTTTGGATTCTACAATGGAGACGAACTGAAAATCTATTGATTAACGTGAATCATCAAATCCAGAGTTTCCATAGTTTGGTGAATATTTCCGTACGTAGCATTGTGTACTGAAATAAAAACCATATTTTGCATACTAATAATTAATTTTAAACAAAAATCAAAGAATGCTAATGAAACTGATGCTGCTTTCTTACTTTTCGAGTAACTTATAAACCAAAGATTTAGAGCCAGAATGAAATATTCTTGCTTAAATTGTTCGATATAATACTAACGAAAATAAGATTAACAAGGCATAAAAATTAGCAAAGCTATCTTCAAGCAAAAGTTGATCCCTCCCCAGCAACATTTTGTTAAATTAAAGTAAAATTTTTTATTGGTAATTTATTACAGGAATGTTTCATATTTCGAAAATAGTATTCGAATTTTTTTCCTTCAAATAATAATAATAAAAACAACAACAGTGAGAAAAATTACCCTTTCAACTTCTGTTAGCATTATAGTTTTTCACGAAAACTTCTTAAAGTTAATGATGATCAGTAATCATTGTTAATTATTAGAGAAAAATATATTAAGTGCGTTAAGTTACTGCATTAAATTAAATCCAAGAGAATTATTGTATTTAGAAGAACGAGAGCGCAAATTTGTATATAAATAATAATTTCAATTAAAAAAAAGTAGACGAAAATGCTTTCTTTCGAAATACAATTCACCGAGTCTTTCGGCAAATCATTAATTGCGCGTGAATAAAATTACTCAAAATTTAAAAAAAAAAAAAAAAAAAAAAAAAAAAACCTAATAGAAGCTACTTCTGTTATTATTCATCCCATATCTAGCATAATTATTCAGCATTCAAATAGTTTGCCGAACCAGTTGAATAACGGGTTCCCAGGTATTTATTTAAGTAGAGTACGTGGATAAATACCTTCAAGTTCTTGCTCGTTTATGGAAAACGTTAAAATAATAATAAAAACCAAGTTCTTCCAAGTAAGTAAACAACTGGCCTCAAATGCATTGTTCCCTTGTCCACAATCTCCCAGAAACGCTAAGAATTCGAGATTAAAGCGCATGGCATCTTGACAGACTAAGCCTCAGTCCCCCATCTCAGAAGTAAAAAAAAAAAAAAAAAAAAAAATAACCATCTCTTACTTGTCCTTCCCTTTTCAAAACAGCCGCGCCAACCGCTTGATGGCAGGTTGCAGATAACGAGATTCAAGATAACTTGAGCTTCGATAGCGAATATACCATGGGGGTTCAAACCAGTCCGCTTTTCCCCTCAGACAAGTTCAACTTTTTCTCATTTTTTTCCTCCTTTCGTTTTTTTCCCCAAGTTTGCCTAGTGAGGAATTATTCTTGAAACTTTTTCAAGGGTTCTCAGGCAACGTATTTTGGACATACATGTCATATTGTAAATTTGGTAGGAAGAGGACATGATGAAAACAGAAATTGTGTTGTATTTAGGATGAAGCAGGACGAAGATAAAGAGGAAAATCCAACGCAACTTTAAAACGAGAGTAGTCAGGAACGTGTGTGTGTGTGTGTGTATTTAATTATGGCAAAGCACACTAGGGCTATCTGCCTAAGAGGAGGAATGCCTTCGTGGAGGACTTTCTAAGGGAAACTGGCTCGTATACACGTTACACATGGGGAAAACCACGAAAACACCCATGCAGCCAGCCCGTTCGCGGGATTCGAACCTCGGACCGAACTACCAGTGTTCAGCGACTTTACCGCTCCGCCGCTGGTGAGCCAGTCAGGAACGAATCAAGATATGTAGTGAAGTTCGGGCCCTTCGCTTAGTTGCAGTAACACTAATAATAATAATAACAAATAATTACTCACAGTACAAAAATGAAAATCAGTTTCTTTTGCAGCCACCTCAATTTTACACACTTTTCATTATTAAACTAATTTCTCTAGAGCATCAATTGAAATAGTTTAAACATAGCTGCAAAACAAAATTTCTTAGTCTATCATTTATAAATTTTCGTTTTGAAACGAATGCTCCCTAATTCCCAAATGTTAAGACAACTTTCATATTCACCGAAAAAATTCCAGTTGTTGAATAACATAAGGAGAAAAAAAAAAAAAAAAAAGAGAGCAAGACAACAATGAAATATAGTGTGGATTATATAATGTAACTACTGTTATAGCGGCACTGTACGCAAGATGAGGAGAAAGATCATAAGAATCAGCTACTCTATTCATGCATTTTTGAAGTCCTCTTAGAGTACGAGATACCTAGTGGACGCCAGATTCGCCTACTACATCAGTGGGCGTAGTTTGTTTAATTTTTACAACCTTCAATTCATATTTCAAGAGCATACAATAAATAGTAAACAATTAAATCATTAATTCTAAATTCTCTCCTTCTCAGGAAAAAACAAAACGTTTTTCTGAAATAAGCAAACTGGATTTCTGAAAATTCTTAGCCTCAACAAAACACATTTCACAAATGAGCAAACTGAATTTCAAATGACGCAAAAATTAGTATCGCAAATTGTGCATTTCATTCATTACACGGCTTAAATACTCTTAATTCATAATATTTGCTAATGTTATAAAAAGATTCAAATAAATTGCTTTTAAGAAGCCACTTTCAAGTGATGTATACAATGTCTTAAATTCATATTAAGGGAAGAAGTAGTTATTTTTTTATATTTTAAACTTACATGAAGAAACACAAGTATTAATTGTAAAGAAGGGATGAAAAGAAGACTAATATTTTTAATCTTCATCAGCATGTGAAACTAGGACCTTCTTCTGCGTGTGCAGCAGAGTTACCGAAGACAATAGCGATCTTTATTATTATTATTATTATTTTCTGCAGATTTGTAAGGTCCACCACTGGCCGAGTAGAATAGCCAACTGAAGACTGGTAATTTGTATTAGGTTTAAATCCTTCTGCATAAGCTAGCTACATGAGCGATTTTGTGGTTTTCCCCATTATAGCGAATACGAGCCAGTTTCCCATAGAATCTTCTGTCAAAAAGCATCCCTTCCCTTAAGCAAAATTCATGAGTGCTTTGCTATAATTACTTAAGCAAACAACCAATCAGATTTATAAGACATCAAACGCCTCTTACTTTCCCACCAGTGGCCGAGTAATTTAGATCGCTGAACACCAGTGGTTCAATCAGGGTTCGAACCCTGGCGAATGGATTGGTTGCATGAGGAATTTCATAGTTTTCCTCGTGAGAAAAGTGAATAAGAGCCAATTTCTCTCAGAAAGTCCTCATCGAAAGTATGACTTCTCTTAGGCAGATAGCCCTTGCATGCTTTGCCATATTCAAATAACCTAACCTAACATTATTTTCCTACAATCGGTGCAGACAATCACAAAATTTTCTACAATCCTACAAAATAAATAAATAAATAAGAATACAGTTTTTAAAAACAAACTTATAATTATCTTGAAACTTGACGTTTTTTTTCTCAGCATAATTTAACAAAAATATGTGAATTAAATTTCTTTTTTTTTTTTTTTTTTTTTTTTTTTTTTTACATTTTTCTCTTTTAAACTAAAAGGAAGTGTAAAGGAAAAAGGATTATTTCAGGACTAGACACAGATAAACACTAATCATAAAACACTGAATTCGCTCCAAGCATTTAAGACTGCAACACTCGTAGATGTCGCGAAGTGCTACTTTGTGCACCAATATCTGGTGATTCAAATCCAAAGAAAGTGCAAAAATCGCACTTTTCGTTAATGAATGCATCTATTTGACGTCAATAAAACTAATCTTCGCAAAGATATTCGAAAACTTCTAACGACGAAAAATGCCCGAAATATTCAAAGTTTCAAATCGAATCTTACTCAAGATTCGTACAAGTCGAAATTTCGAATGCCCCCAAATGTACTTTAATTCCCGAAAAATATCGAAATTCTCGAAAAACACACGAAACACAAAAATCTGTGACTCTCGTTCCTGACTACTCTCGTTTTAGTTGTTAAGTTGCATTGGATTTTCCTCTTTTTAGGAAGTTTCTTAAGTTGCATTGGATTTTCGTCTTTCACTTCGTCCTGCTTCATCCTAACTACAACACAATTTCTGTTTTCAACATGTCCTATGTTCAAGAAACTATTTCTTGCAAAAATATGTTTGGGAAGGAATAAAGTTTTTACATAACGAGGAGCAGGTAAAACTGAGTATAACAAAGAGTTAAGTCGGAAATTATGTCGGAATTAAATCGGAAAGATTTATTTAAATTAAAATGCAGAAATTAAAACACGCTGAATCTTACGAAGATGATGTTCGGAAAATACATGTGGGTGTATGAAAGTAGGTTGTATTACCTGTCAGAAATTGGTTATGGATTAGTTAAATAAAAATTTTCATTAAGAAGTAAAATGATGCTTCTCAGAAAAATTAATTTAGAACCATTTAAAAAAGAAACAATATTGCTTTACCAAAGGTTAATAATCAATATTTCTTTAATTTAGAAACGCTTCTAATTTACTTACGAAAATACATATATAGATATCTGACATCGATCAATAATAAATTTTACAAAAATTAAAAACGGGGGAGGGTGGAAGAAAGAGAACTTGAGAAATTTTCTGAGATCTTTTCATACATGCCTCCCAAATACCTTATTACAGCATAAATCTCTGTAAATACATAACATCTGTAGTAGCATAGGCATGTTTCTAAGTAATACCGATTTATGTTTAATGTACGTAGCACTTTATGATCATTCATACGAATTGATACAGAACCTGAATTCATTATATAGAACTTTGCATACACTGTGAAAACAATATAAACGCTTTGAAATTGATACAGAACCTGAATTCATTATATAGAACTTTGCATACACTGTGAAAACAATATAAACGCTTTGAAATCGATTTATCCTTTTAATATTATCTAAACATTTGCCGTAAAATCACATGTGTAAGAATCTCATAAAATTCAAAAGCAAACGATACTGTTCGAAACATCGAAAGGATTTTAAATTTTAAGTGTGAAATTTTTGCACAAGCTGTTTGTAAACGTGGCAACAACCTTATTTCCTTAAATATTGATTCTAAGTATATATTTCTAATCACAGAATGTCTCAAAACAATGTGCAGCATTTTTTTAAAAGATTTTCAGCTTTGGAGTGAGAGGATTCTGTAATTATAAAATATAACTTTTATACAATTCCCTTAAATCAAAAGGTGCAGTTAGCAAAATGTTCTTTATGCTTCAATAAGTTCATAAAAACTTCCACATATTACGTGAAGATTTTGCGGAAGGTATCTGAGACCAAACTTACTTAGATGCGTTTTTAGTGGGTGCTTATTACTCAGCAGTTTTGAGCAGATTTCTGCCCAGTTTGTGGAAAAACTACGAAACGAGATTTGCTCATTTTGGGGATTAATAGTGGTAGCTTTATCAGGTTCAATGTTTCTTCTAACCTTCTTCGGAAACATACAATGACCTGACTAGAACAGAGAGCTTACTAAAGCTATGTTCACTAATTGTAGTAAGTAGACAGGATACAGACGAAGGGTATACAAAACCCTTTATTTTTTTTCTTTATATACAATGACTTCCGTACTTCGGAATACAATGACCCTCCACTCGGGGTCTAACTTAAAAGATATCAAAATAAAACTAAACTCTAATTTAACTTTAGAATAAGATTGGCCTTATAATAACAGAAAGCGTATGTAGCACAGAGACTGTGAACACTACAATACGTTTAATTTATCAAGAGGATTAAAACCTCTGGCCTGGAAGGCAAAGTAGCAACTGCGTAACTTCTAAGGTAAGCGGCCTGCTTCGAACTCACGGCTTCCTCTCCTCTGCTTGGCAAAAAGGCCACACTTAAATACTTGGCGTTCGCCAGACAACTTTGCATAAACTCCTTCACGCTTATAATTCTGGCCGGAAGTAGAAAATAAGAAGTGATAGTAAAGATTTAAAATAAAATAAACGTTAGTAAAACTTAAAATCCTTACAGCTTATTGAATTAAACATTACTTTCTCTTAAAGATGCAGCTGGCCCCCGTGAAAATATTAATTATCTCCGCGAATTTCCCCGGAAAATCATGCACATTTCTTAAATGTTATTTATTAAAGGTAAATAATCGTAAAACAGTGATTTATTGAAAATGAGTTACCCTAAGAACATTCTTTGGAAACCAAGCATTAAACATAGCAGAAGTTTTACTTCATACTGCTCATTTTTTAGCCCATTTAGTAGCATTAAAGAAGCGTTTATCAGTGATGAAACAGGAATTATTAAGATTCTAAATTCTACGAAATAAGCTAAGAACCACAGCAAGAATTCACAGAAAGTCTCTTTTTAAATAAAATTAATTCGACAGTTACTGCGTACTAAAACTAATTCCTTAATTTTTGAACGCCCACCAATGGCCGAAGATTGCTGAATATTGGGATTTCGAAGTACGTTTAGATCCTGGAGATGCTATATGGGCATTTTCCTGGTTTTCCACATGCATGACATGAACACGAGCCGATTTTCTCTAAAAAGTCCTCCATGAAGTCATCCCTCTTCTTAGGCAAACAACCCAGTATGTTTTGCAATAATACGGCTCTTTTTTTATTTTCAGTGATTATTTTTAATGGAAAAATTAATTTCTCAATATCCATGTTGCTAAAATATTTTATTATACTAATTATGATTTATTTTTAATGCAACCTATAAAGATCAACTAAAAAGAGTTACAGAAATTTTACAACTAAATTATATAACATACGGTTTTAGGAAGTCCTTTTTTTTTCTTTTCTTTCCCCCTTATTATTATTGTTATTATTATTATGCTGATGGTAATTGTCACAGAAAAGCAAGATGTATACATTGCTCATTAAATGGCTCACTTTGTTACACAGATAAACAATGCACCATTATAATCTGGAAGACTTAATGCCACATGGAATGGCAGCAGCTTCCTCTATTGCTAGAACATGATTTTCTTCGCAAAGTAAAGAACTTCTTTCAAGGGAGAAACATTATCGATAAAACACAATACAGAGGTTTGGCTTAGTTAAAAATACAAATTATGCTTTTACTATAAATTATTGTAAATCACCTTTATTTTTTAAGGATAATAATAAATTTTCTAGACAATACCGACCGTTTAGGAAGTTAACTATTGTTTTACCTAGAATACTACGCAGTACACCAGAGCATAATAAATTTATTCAAGAGCAAGTAAAGCAGTTTATCGAAGGTAGATTAGAATTAAAAAAATAATAAATAAATAAAAAGATAGAGAACTGGATGAATATCCATTCTCATTACAGGAGTGCTTTACTACGAATCAAAAGGAAACACGAAACATTTCTCGGTCATAGTATCTTTAATAATACAGTAGAGGTATATATATTGCATACTGCCGTTAGAAGGAAAGAGACAATGTATCTAAAAAGCAGAAAGGGAAATGCCGTAGGGGAAAAAAGCATTGGAGACTAAAGAGGGGGGGAGACAATTACCGTTCTTTGTTCTTCGATATCAGTGAAGCGCAACGCCCTCTGGGGTCGGGAGATGATGATTTTTTGACGGTCCTTACTATTTAATGCTCTCATTTTCCTCACAGATAAAAAACTAAAAAGGAAATCAGACTAAAATATGAATACCATTTGTACTTTGAGAGACGGCTGAACTTCTTCCCCCTTCTCTTCCCTTCTGCAACTTAACTAACGGTGGACAGGCTAGCACTGAAGGAAAATAATCGTAACTGTTGGTTCTTTTAAATAACATACTGTCAATGCGTGTTAGTAGGTAACTAAGTGCTCTTAACTAAACTTACAGGCACTCTACTTCATAGGAAAATGAATGGATTTTGAAATTCAATACAAAAGTTAGTAAAACTCAACAGTTTTTTCGGAATATTTTTAAAGTTTAGCGGCCATACGTTATTAAATTAAATGTTCTTGAATAACAAAATTCCACTAAACCAGTAATCTTCAAACTTCGTCGATTCGAGCAACTCTTAAAACTAAACTACTTAAGGAACCCTTAAAATTATAATTTTTGTGGGACCCTTAAAACTACAATATGTTTTGAATAGCCTTAAAAGAATAAAATTCAGTGAAACCTTAAATATTTTTTTGCGGAAGCTTAAAAACTATATATATTTTATATTGATGGAACCCCTACGATCATCCGAAAAATAAATGTTAAAAAGCACTAATAATATATCAACGTTGTGCGTGCTTTACGGGCAAAAAAAAAAAAAAAAAAATCGCTATTTAATTACAGTTTTATTCAGACATTTACATCATATTAGTTTAAACAACAACAATAACAACAATCCCCCTCCCGAAAAAAGAAAAGTAAAAACATAATTTATTTAATTACTTTAAATGTTTAATTTTGCGGTCCACGAGGTATTAAAATACTTTCGAATTTTGATTTTAATTTGTGGAACCTCTAGAGGAGTTGCTTGGAATCCCAAAGTTCCGCAAAATAAGAGTTGGAAGGGACTGGAGTAAGCAAACATACTATGATTTGTGTGTTGAAATGTCCCTCTTATTTGGCAAACATGAAGACTTCCGCGGGCAGGTAGCGAATTGCACATCCCACTGATGAGACATCGGAAGAAATCTCACCCTTACAGTCGATAAGTCCATATAATGGCATTTCCGAAAACGCTCACACTTTTAGATTGGTTTGTTTTATTAGATTATGGCAAAGCGTTCGAAAGATATCTACCTAAGAGGAGGGATACCTTCACGGATAATTTTTAAGATAAACAACTTCGTATCACAGTATACAAGGAGAAAACCACGAAATGCAGCCAGCCGCCTGAAATCGAATCGAGATAGAACGACCAGTGTTCAGCGATTTAACTGTTCGGCTCCGGTAATTATATACTTTTAGAAAATATACTGTGTATATTTTCAGACCAGAATAAATTTACGTACTTCTTCGATTCCAAGACGCAGCTCTTTTAGCACATAAACATGCTTAAAAATGAAGTGCTTCATAGAATTAACGAACATTCCGAATTAACTAATTATGCCGAAACAATAAAATTTTCCAGAATACTAATTCAAGTAGGAAAAACTGTTGCTGTCAAAAAATGGAAATCGACTATTAAAAGTATTCTACTAAATGTATTTTAATGTTTTATTTCATTTAGTGTATTTTCTTAGAATCAAAATCTTTCCGTTAATGTAAAATTACTAATTACTCTGAAGCAATAATTTTTTAGATTACTAATTAAAATAAGAACACTATTGTTAAAAATATAAATTGACTATTAGAAGAATTCTGTTTTTATCCACTGAATTTTCTAGAAACAAAGTCTTTCCGTTAGAATCACAGAACATTTCGAATTATTAATTACTCCAAAGCAATATCTTTTTCCACATTATTGATTCAAATAGGAACACCAAGTGGAAATCGACTACTAAATGAATCAATGACTTTCCGTTAATGTTACTGAAATTAAAGAGATTTTTTTTTAAATTTTAATTTTATTTTATTGAGATTACGGCAAAGCACACTAGGACTATCTGCCTAAGGGGAGAGATGCCTTCGTGGAGGACTTCGAAATTAAAGAGGGAGTCTTACACAATCTGCAATTAAAGAGTACCTTAGAATAGAAGAAACGCGCGGTTAAATGTGTTGTTGAAATAGTTGATTCAGACTTAAATTACTCTCACATTTGTACATAATTTCAACATTAATTTGAAAAGTGATTCAAAAAAAAATGAGTCGATTAAAATAAAATCCATACTCTCGACCTTATATCCCCTCCCCCCCTCTCCCCCAATAAAGCATATTGGCATGTTCTCTAGGCAAAAACGACAGACATTTATCTATGGGAAGGTCTGAAAATCGATAATCAGATTTTTGAGCCAGTCTCTGAAATTTGAGTAACCATTCAGCTGAGAAAAAGCATTTCAAAGAAAGAAAGGGTTTTGAAGGGTCATTTTAAATATTATGAAGCTGAATGTTAAATAGCTTCTTCATTACAGACAAAAGAGCCGAAGTACATTACTTAAAAGACAAATCTTGCCAGTCACAGTAATCTGAGACACAGTAAAAATTGACAGCATCTTTTCCAGTTCTCAGACAGGTATTCGTTGACGTCCGTGAAGTTAAGACGAGTAATAATTCACTGAAAAAAAAGTCTCTGCCATTCTGAAATCTGAACATATGAAGACATTTATGAAATTCAAATTGTACGCAAATTGTAGTAAATTGTGTTTACTTCTATTAACTGGAGCGACATTAAAATAAAACAGAAAAGAAAGTAATTCTTGAGGTTCAGTTTAAAACTTCATAATATCTTAATTTATATGCTTATTCGTATTTATCCCAATTTATATCTGTGCGTCGATCTATATTAGTAATCTTGCTATCCATAACCTATCAAATCATGCACACTTTATGCAAGGCGCTTACCGTTACCTATTGAAACAGGCAGATCTATTTATATAGATAAGCAGACATTAAATGTGTGCAGACGAAAGAATAACTGATAACTTAATATAGCTATTCGTCTGATTAAAAATTTTATTTTTGATTGCTTTACAAGGTTATAAAGACGAAGAATGTGACTTTTAACATTGAAAAAGCGTTAAGAAACCAGTTTATGATTTGCATACACATAAATTCTACGAAACGCGTTAGTATAATTTTAATCAGCATCTTAACAGCTTCAAACCTAGACTACAGCTACAGTTTAGCTGTCAGCTTTAAAACACGAAAAACAAAGGGGGGGGCTTTAAAAGGACTTCAAATAGAAAAATTTGATTTAAAGTCAGATGCATAATTCTAGCTATTAATCTACTTATAACATGATTTTAAACCAAAATATACTATATTAAAATTTAGAATAAGGATTTATATATTAAGCTAAGATTCTGACTAATTCCTTCCTATTTTGCATTCTTCCTTAATTTTTATATTGATGAACATAAAATTAATAAATAATATGCATAAAATCTTGTCAATAAAACTAATACATTTTTATTTTAAAAATTAAATAGGAATGTTTACGCATTAAATGTTAGGAAAGCCTCGCGAAATGCTCGACAGATCTCTAATGTATTAAAACACCTGCGATCAAATGAAAATTTATCAAATTACTCTCAAAATTACTTTAAAAAATGGACTTTGCATAATTTAAGTTTTAATAAGAGACGAAATCGTTGCCTTAGGGATTTTTCCCTTTTATTTACGTATTTATTTATTAAAAACAATCTCTTCAAAATTTTCTTCATAGCAGTTTCTTTTCGTTTAACACTTATCAACATTTCTTCTCCATCCATATTTGAAAGAGATGACCTAAACGTAGAGGAATTAAAACCGGGAAATGTGACGAAAAAACTGGAGTTTCCTAATTTAACCGGGAGGGTTAGCAGCTTTGCTACAGTATTAAAATAAAAACCATGTGTAATCTGTTTCTGCAAAATTCATGTGATTATTAATAAACGCAGTTCAACGAGCATTGAATAAACATGAAAGATAACGGATTTAAAAAGGAAAAAATGTACCTCATAAACAGACACGACCTCCCCCTCCCTCTCGCAAACTAAGACATTCGTTATTTTTTTTTCCAATGTATTTCCCATGATGGGATAAAAGCCCACGAAACATACCACTCATATGTAGATCTTTACTCCGCCGTTGCCCATTTCATCACATGGGAAGCTTCGAGGATTAGAAAGCCTCTATCAATTGCTGGGGGAAAATGGTTCCCAGAAATGCAGCATTATCAACAAAAGAGACACAGTTCTGGCTGATACAATGCAAGTTCCTTTCTCAAAAAAATATAATGGCTTCAGCATACAATAATGCTTCCGAAAACCCGTCTCCGATAAACCAAACTTCTAAAAAGAGGGCATGAAATAAGTAATCCCTCGCCCCCTAAGGTGCGCTTTCCTTCCTGAAAAAAAAAATAATAATATGGTCTGAAAAACATCCCAGGGATTCCAAAACTGGGCAAGCTCCATTTTCCTCGTACCTAATATGTCACGTATAAAGAAAGCATCTGAAAATTTATAACAGGATTTATATGTATTTGCATATAAGACCGAGTTACAGCTTTCATAAGATTTTCATAAGATTTAGAATATAAGATTTAAATTTCCATATTTCTTTTCTGAAGAAGAATGTGGATTTATCATATCACAACTGAGGTGTGACTATAATAAATGATTTAAGTAAGAAATGATACGTTCAGTTGAACTTATTGTCTGCCATAAGCAAATGCTTGACAGTTTGTTAATTATCTTTCATAAACGTCGCGCGTACCTCTTAGAAATTTGACTCTTACCACTGGTAATAAGCTTACCATAGGCTGAGAATCACTCGATTATACAGTATCAGCAAGAATCATTCGATTATACAATATCAGCACTTGGTCTACAAATAATTATGGCATTGTAGGGAAATACCAAAAGCAAGCGGATATTGAATCAAAATTTGAAGTACTCATGATCAAAAACCTAGAAAGGAAGCTAAATTGTGTATGTACAATACGAAGAAAAGTATCGATACTTTTACAGGTAACCATTTTCATACTTTACAGGTAACCTATATAGGACGTGACTTTTACAGGTAACCTATATACACTTTTACAGGTAACCTATATAGGACGTGACTGGGCCTAGCGCCCCGAGTTTCAAGAAGCCCCTATATCATTGCATTTTCTATCATGAAAACAAGGGAAGTGGATATGATGGGCCCCATAGAAGATGTTACACCTTGACATAATATAAAGCTTTTAAAACTTTATAGGAAAGGAAGAGGAGTTTTTGTACTCACATGTTTTTACAGGTCAAACTTTTATACTTTTACACTCAAGCCTACTTTTACAGGGCATGAATATTGAAGACTGTTTCAAGAATATATGCAGATTGAAAGTAATGTTTCAAATGTTAAAGAGAAATAGATATATGTGATCTCAGAAATTAAATAATACAAGGGAAGAATAAATCCATGAAATACTAAAACTCCGTGGAAATTGCAAAGGCCAGTCAGAACTTTTAATACCAAAAACGCAAAAGAAATGAATAAAATATAGATGTATATTATAAGTTAAACTGGCAATCCAATTTTAAAACATCCTTACTGAAGCAACACGAATAAAAACTAGTCGAAGTAAACATCAAGGAAACTGCAACATTCTAACACGGGGTATAGTGGCACGAATTCAACTATATATGCCAAAATCAAATCTTGGTGCGAGTTGAAATTGCTCCCAATACTACAGTAAAGTATTCATTAAGCTTTAGCACACTTTTTAAGCGCATGAGATGACAATCACTGTATGATAAATTACGAGAAGCCGAAGATGATTTATGCGTTCGCAAACAACACGGAAAGAAAAAAAATGCAATCGACAGCGGGGAAAATTGAGACAACCTTTTTTTTCAGTTCTTTAATACTAAGGAGGAAATTAAAAAAAGAACAAAAAATGTGAAAATTAAAAAATGAAAAGTGGCCGCTGATTTACGTATTTAAGATAATAGATTGAAAAATAGATTTATCTGCATGCGGAAGCGATAGCCTCTGCTCCTATTATAGTTAACTTATTCGTTACAACATAGTGATCGCCCATTGTTACTTATTTTAATTTTGATGTATCTTTCTGCCTCTTGCAACAACACTCACGAGTAGTTTGTGCACAGACTGGCAGTGCTTGATTTACCCTTCTTGTGCACTCACCATTTATTTCAAAATACAGTTAACATGTTTCGTCCATACGCTAAAAAGAGACATCTAATGATGTTTATTTTTAATTTCTTACTGTAAATCTTATTTTAAAAATAAAAAATAACAACAGTAGGTTTAGATAATCAAATTTGACGCCACTGTAATGCTTTCATTTTGTCGCCAGTTTTCCCTCAATTTTTTCCCTTGTTATTTATTTAGCTTTATACTGTCCCTCTCATTCTTTTTTTTTTTTTTTTTTTTTTTTAAACATGATGCAAAAATGGTTCAAGCAAATGTAAAGAACCGTATTTATGTTACTCTTCAGCAACACTATTGTTGCAACATTAATAATACAATATTAATTGCGGTTTTCGTAATCACGGTTGCACGTAAGTTTCTTACTATGTAGCTTCTATTTCCACCTTACACATTCCATGTAAGCTTATTTTAAGTGCAAAAAAATTGATTACCAAGTAATTCGTCAGCAGAAGAAACTTCAGCTCTTTGAAATACTGCTGTTCCTCAGATGCCAATTAAATTTATTAACCGTTGTTGATATGACTGTTCCAGGTACATTAAAACATTAGAGCAAATAAGGCAATTTTTCAGGAAATGCAAAGCGGAATGCAAATTATATGTAAAAAAACAGTTGATGAAAATGCAACCAAGGCTGATTGTTAGTCTATTCTGATTACTTTAATGTAAATTAAGTTAGGTTATGTTCTATAACAAAATTATAAGAGGTTATCTGCTTTACAAGGGATATCTCCGTGAAGGACTTTTTAAAAGAAAATGAACGTTATTCGTGTCATATACGGCGGAATCGAAGAAAACTCTATGCAGCCACACCATTCAACCACCAAGAACCAAATCCAGGATGAACAACCAACTTTCAGTGGCCGTATCCACTTAGTTACGGATCGGCCTTTAAGTGAGTTAATAGTAATAAATAAAATACTTCACAAAAGCATATTGTTAAACTATACCACTAATTTTGTGAATCGGGATATGTCAATTCGTTTGTGTAATTTCTTCACATTCTCTACAATAAGGATATTCTACAATAATCACCAAACTAGCCGAAATGCGTGTTAAGTGTTTACAAACAAATTCACTGACATGAAGAAAATTTCACACAGTTTACTTTTCAGAATATTAACAGCACTTCAATTTAGCGATAGCTGAAACTTATTCAGATATATCTACCATTACACTGCAGATCGATTAAAGCGAACCCCTCCTTAATCTTAAAGGGTGACGTTTGAGGGTCAAAGGATCGCATGGAATGAATATAAACTAAAGGAAAAAAAAAATATTTCAGTAATATAATGCAAATCGAACAGTTTCGACAAAGCGAAGTAGATTGCACAAGAATACACACTACCGTGCAGTCCACTTCTATGCTTATTTTCTAATCCAATCTAAGTTTTCTTTAAAAAAAAATGGGGGGGGGAGACTTTTCTATTGTTCCCTTGATGAAGAGCGGCCCTACAAAAGATTTCGCCATTCTATATTGATTGATCATGCAGAATGATCTGGTAGCAAAGGAGTCGATCCCTTAGGGAAAAGTAAGTTCATGTTGCAACACTTCAATTTAAAGTATCAACTAGAAAGTTCCAGAGCTTTTTTAATTGCATCACTCTTTTTCCTAAATTGAACGTACAGTGACCAATGTCTAAGACATCTTCGTACTGTATACACATCATAATATTATGACCAATATTTCCAATAAAATCAATATTTGAGCGATACTTATTAAGTATTACTCCATTACGAAATAAAAACAGAAAAGAAAAATTTAAAACACGATCTTATCTATTCAGAAGGAAGGAAAAGGTATCTGATTCCAAACAACGATTAAAATCGGTGATTGAAACCTAATGTTTCGGAAAATGACTACGAAACTGTCCGAATTACACCATCTTTAATAAGTTCACAGCGATTGATTACAAGTTTAGGCACAAATTAGGTTTTGTCGTTAGTATGAAAGAGTAGCTCGGAAAATCGAATTCAAGAATAGCAGTAGCATGAATGTGATTTTCGGGTGTCATAATAGAACATAAGGCCGTGCCGCAAAACTCATTTTTTGTTCAAGATAAACATCATTAAATATCATTAGCGTCTATCGATAAAGCAAAAAGGCTTTACCGATAAATTTCATAGGAAAAAAATTAAGTAATTTATTTTTAATTAACTAATTGGCAATTGTCTAAGTAATTAATTAATAGATAATTGCAATAAATGCAACTATTGGCACTTCAACTGTATTCAAACAATCAAATTGTTATATAAATGTAAAATTTTATAAAACTATAAACAAAAACAAGAGAAGTTCGGTGCCCTCCAGCAATCGAGCGGTAAAATCGCTGTCCACTGGTAACTCGACCTGGATTTAAATCCCTGCATGAGAGTTTTCATGGTTTTTCCCACGCGTTAAAGGAATACCAGCCAGTTTTCCTACGAAAATCCTGGAGCGCTTTGCCGGAATCTAAATGATGCAATCTAAGACACGTTCTTCACAAAAAAGCTTCATTTTGCAATATTTTCTGCTATTCCAAGTCAAGAACCTTTGCCGATACGTTTACTGCACAGACATTCCAATTTTCAGTGATTTATATGCCAAATTAAAATAAGTTATTTATATTCTTTACCTCAAGTTTAATTACAGTGATCTTGGTGCCGAAAGCTCATGGTCATAATGCGATAAGCATAGCATATCTTTGAAGTTAATTAAGAAATAAATAAAATACCTGCCTTAAGTTAAATATCCCACAGACTTAGAATAGCTTTATATAGTTATGCTTAGGACGAGCAATAATACTGCTAAATCTATAGAAAAATTGTATTTCACGCAAATTAATTTATTCTCCACGCTATGAATCTATAAAGTTTTAGGACTAAATTTTTTCAATCAATCCTGTCTAGGCTGCGAAAAGGATAATGAGTATCTATGATAACCAGCGTATCTCAACTTGCTTTCTTTAAAATAGCGTCTCCTTATCGGAGAAAAAAAAATCTTCATATGGAATTGTTTGCTCGATTTCTTGTAGCCGATACAAACAGTTATTGATTCACAGACTGGACGTTAAACAGCAGTAAAGGTTTGATTGAAATTACCGATGATAACACATAGTTTGAAATCGTAACCAGCGGTGAAATTGTTTTACTTACAAATGTCGAATAAAATGATAATCATCTGCATACATAGGAAAATATTCTGCCACAAAAATTTCGGTTTGAGAACTATGCAGCCAACTCCATGTTGGTGATCTTTTACTGACCGTAAGAAGTTCACAAAGAATTTGCACCTGATGGGTAACAAAGAACTCTGCCAAGACTAACTTCTGAAAACAATTCAGCGTGTTAGGCCAGGAAAAGTTCAAATAGGCAACTAGCATTTTTTCTAAGAATATACCTCTTTGGGCGATGCAACTTTGTTAAACAGTTTATGGCAAAAAATGCAAAAGTTTTTTTTTCACTCCCCCTCTCTTGGTAGATTTGACACTTACAAAGTCTCACCTCAAACGGTACCTTTGACACAATTTATAGGACACCTTTGATAGACAAAATTATAGGGCATCTCAAAGGGACCTTTGACAGAATTATAGAATTCTTAAAAACATAACGAGGAAATAAAAGAGTATTGTAGCAACTGTTTTCTACAAAGACATCCTAAGATGGCACAAGAAGGAACGTATGTATTAAGCTAAACAGTAATAAAGCTGCACCCTTTCAAATTTCGACTTTTTATAAATTCAGTCCTAAAACGTTTTAGACATATTGTGTAATAAGTTCGTTACTGAACGGCGACATACATTTGTTCTTTGCCTCTTTTTTACACGACATACAGTTTTCTTTCTTAGCGCCTTTTTATACTCCCAAGGAGGTGCAATGAGTTTCTGAAGATGTTTACTACCTTATTATATATTACAAGATAGAAATCTGATATGAAACACTGTAACGTTGTATGTAGAAAAGAGATCCGAGATAAGAAAATTATGAAATTTCAAACAGTATTTAAAACATGAAAAGCCAGACAAAAAATGAAAAGAAGACACTCAGAGTGCAGAGAATCTGAGTGTAGGATATGATCGACAGAAAAACGACAGATGGACAAGGAAATTATTTGATTGATTTCCTGGAAACATTGTCAGGAAAGTCTAACCTCAAAAGGTACTTAGAATTTGTACTATATTATTAAGGCTACCAAAAACAGGGTTTCTCCTGGCAAGAAAAATAGCGCTTTGTTGAAGAACTTGGGATCTTCGGCTTCCTTTTAGTTTTTCTTATTATTGTACAAAATGAATGGCACTGGATGAATGCAAATTATACTGCAGTTAAAACACTCACAGCTAAACAGCTTTAGTAATAATGATAATTTACGAAACATAGAATTTACGAGCAGATACCAAATGCGCAGAATGTAAATATGACAAGCAAATTAGAAAATGCACTCTCCTTTCTGTAATATCGTATCGCATTCATATCGTATTTAATGACAACCCTTTTTTTTAAACCTAGCATTTTCATAAATGCATACTTATTTCACACTGTTTACGAAAATTAAAAGAAAAAATCATACACCTAACGTGATGAAATTAGTTACTCAGAATTAAATTTAAAAAAAAACTGTTTTAAGAAAATTAAAAATGAAGAATTATTATTATCTATCACTTTATCGAAACAGCATAAATAGTAGTTGTTTTATTACACTTTTCTGCTTAATAAATGCTGTATAAGTATTAAAACAGGCGTTCTCAACCAGGGGGAGATTCTCCTCCCGAGGGATTTCATACTGTCAAAAGGTATGAAATTCCAGCAGGGGAATGAAATTCAGAGTATGAAATTCCCCCCAAATTTCATACGGTCAGTCTTTTATTTACCTGTTAAGTGTTTAGTTTTAGTTTATGAATATGAAAAATTTCTTTTATTAAAGTTTTGGTATTTATCAACATTCTTTACACCTTTTCTTGATTGATTAATAAAACACATTAAAAATAATCTAAATTTAAATAAATGTATACCTGTTTTTCCAGTTTTAGAAAGGAGGGAGGAATGATCATATAGTAATGGTGAAAGGAGAGGGCAAAAGCACGTTGAGAACCACCGTACAAGAAAGTGTATTACTCAGTATACATACTTAATATATGAAACCTTCTAAAAATCAATGATAAATAATATTAGTAAAAAGTATTATTATTATTAATTATAATATGTAAGAAAAACTAGTGCCTGCAGCCATCTCATGATATCTGATCTTACATAGGTTGATTAACATGTAACTCTCAAATACCAAGAGAATAACAGGAAACTAAGTTCTGGGAATATACTATAATAACTCTTTATCATAGTGTTATAGTTTTCATTCCTATCAGAGTAAATAAATAAACAAATAAATAAACAAACAAACAGTACCTTAAAAAATCCGGCTTAATGATCTATCATTCCGTGTCTTCTTTGCCGTTCTTAAATTTTAGCCACACACGTGCAGTATGCAATATATATATATATATATATATATATATTTTTTTTTTTTTTTTTTTTTAAACTGACACTACTCAGAGTCATCTATCTCTAGTTCGATCTATCAGCTGGATTTTACGTGATTAAGGCAAACCCTCGAAGGCTATCAGTTTAAGGGGAGGTATGCATTCGTGGAAGGTTTTCTAAGGGAAACTGACTCTTATTCATATTACACAAGGGGGAAAAAAATGAAAACGCCAATCGAATTTCGGACCGAACTACCAATGTTAAGCGACTTTACAGCTTCTGAACACACAGAATCCTGAGCAGTTCGGTTTGGCAGAGAGAGGTGTCGGAACACACAATTACTGATGTCGCGATTGCAATTGTTGATGGCAACCACAGGACTATTGCTGATAATAGCCGTACCCGGGGAATAGCACGACAATTAAATTTAAATCTTTCAACTATATGGAAAATCTTCCAGAAGGTTCTTCATTTCCACTCATACAAGATAAGCCGCGTACAGGAATCGAAATACAAAGATTATGATAAATGGGTGGCATTTGCTCTCACATTTTTTGCCAGAATGGAGGTCGATGATGCTTAGCCGTGGAAAATTCTGTGGAAAGATGAGGTCTATTTTCACCTAAATGGAACTGATAACATTCGCAATTTTCGAATTGGGACATTCGAACAATTTCATGCAGTTCAGGAAATTCCACTGCATTAAAAGTCACCTTTGGGTGTAACTTTACAGCAGATTTCATTAGCAGACCATTCTTTTTTTAGAACTTTTACAGGACCACACAAAGGTATCTGCCAACTTATGCTGACTAATTTTGTCATCCCACAACTTCTGCAAAGACCGTAGTATATCAGGTAACTTCAGCTAACTTTAGGCTGGACCACCACTGAACAGTGATCTTGGCACAGCGGCTGTTGCGCCAACACTTTACAGAAGAAGTGCTCATGCCGTTTTTTCCCTTCTTGCGTGACCGCCTTGCTCACCAGACCTAACCCCATATGACTGGGGTTGTTATTTGAAGGTCTATCTTGGTGGGGTCCAACTTTGATGACCTTAAAGGACAACATATCACAGACTCTTAATATATCGTCTTAAATGTCATATCTGTAACCCTTTGGGGCAATTCGTTTTCTGCATGAAAACGGTGTCGCATAGAAATTTCTTTTCTGATTTGTCTAGCTTTCACCTGCGTACGCTAGAACAGCGCCATATTTTCCCCTATCGGCAACACTCAGAACTATATTTTATTTTCACGGAATGTTTTTCCTATATTGTTATTAGTCCCCCTACCAAATTTGGTGGCATTCCAGCCGATAGATCGAGCTACAGATGGCTCTGAGTTGTGTCCATTAAAAAAAAAAAAAAAAAAAAAAAAAAAAAACTCCGTACATCAACTGAAACTCGCTGTCTTAAATAAAATATGCTGATTATACAAATTGAACCCACAGCAGAGATAAAAGCAGTAAATAAAGAATAACATGAAACAACGCTATTCCTAAAGAATTCCTTAGGATGCACAGAGCCTACAATTATGAAAATATCGAACTCGGAGAAAATTTCGGAAGCTATTTGCTTTTGTGACAGTATGAAATCCCTTAGATACATCCCAGTACCCCCAAAGTAAATATCAAAAATGCTAGAAATCACAAAACTAGCTTCATATAAGATTATGTGTTCTCCATTAACGTACCACAAATGATTAAACAATATATCACAGAACTCGTAATGTATAGCGTTCAAATTTACAAATGTTCTTTTACAGCCAGAATTCCAGCTTTTCATTGTTATGAAAGAAAGTTATTTTCCTGCAATTAAACTTTTATATTTTACCCATTTATGAGCACTGTAAAAATAATTAGCAATCCTGAAACAAATCAAATAAATAGCAACAACCGAATCTCATTAAAGCAAAGATTTCACATAACAGCTGTCGGTCACATAACAAGCGCCAAGTACGACTGAAGCTCATCTTTCGAAAACCTATCAATAAAAATTCGGTGTAATATTAATAAAGAATTTCCATTAATGCTCCAGGAATTAATAACTGCATAAATCTATGTCTTTTACTATACACGAATAATAATACACATGTATTAAATTTTCCGTAGAAAAATAAAATGCATTCTGAAGTAAACCTGCTGCTTTTACAAATATAGCTTCGTAAAGGAACAGAAACGCTGAAGGGCATGGTAACTTAATTTCGGATATTAGTATTTTTTCTTCAATTAACAAGCTGAGGAAAAAAGAAAACCACTAATAAAATAAGACATACATAACATTTATTAATGAAATAGGCTGAGGAGGCAGTTTAGATACAATTCCATATGTAATTACGACTTAATAAATAAACAAAAATTGTGAGTGAGCAGTTTCTTATACTAATAATAATAATAATAATGATAATGATAACAACGACGATGATCATCATCATCAAAATATTCTTATTAACGACTAATTTGTGCATTGTTAATTGCGATAAACTGACATAAAGGAAATGGTTGAATAATGAAATGCTCTGGATTTCATGCTATCTATATGTATTGATGATGATCAAAGTTAATTTTGCAAATTCTTACTTTGAGAAGAATGTATGATATACACTCACTTAAATACGGCAGTAATAGTTTATAATGCATTAAAAGCAGTGCAATATTCTCAAACATAAGTTTTTAACATGTATTTAGCTTAGAAAACACGCTGGTATATATTCCTACACATCATGAATGAAAAGAAAAGACACACAAGTCTACTACAAAAGAGCACCAGCAGCCTGAATAGAATCGGTTTCAAGTTCAATGTTAACAACAAATGTGACCTCATTCACACAATAACTGTTGAATAATGCTAAGAGACGTTTATAGATTCAGCTGATTGACAGTTCTCGTCTTCCGTGCTAGGTCTGCTCTCGATGATTTATTCTCTTAAAAGCCTACAATTATTTCACGTTACAAGAATCAGAAATGATATTTGAATAAAAATATTCGAGCTCGAGATACTCTTTAAGAGGCAAATAGTTCTTATAAGGAATGTTCTCTCCCCCTCCCCTGTTTTTCTAGAGGTATGCGGCGTTTTACAAACAGAGAACTTTCTTTCAAATATTTTGCAACAGTAATCCATGCCTAGGCACGTTTTTAAGTGAGCTTATTCAACGAGTTGCTGCTTTTTGGCCCAGCCACTCCCTCTCATTCTCTATTCTCGATCCGTCCAGAGAAGCTTTTATGCACCTGACGGTGGGCATGCGCAAATCGTGACCAAACAAAGGGGCCGTTTCGGGGGCAGGTGGCCCGACCCCACTGTTAATGAAAAATCACGCGTTACACTTCGTAAAGAAAATGTTACAATTAACCGGATATTATGTTAGTGTTTGTTACTTGATTGGCATGACCTTGAGGTAAATCTCATTCCCTCCCGCTTCTTTTTTATATTTTACATAGATAAGCAATTTAGCTTTTTAATTACAGTAATAATTCGTTTAAAAATTTTCAAAAAGTCATACTGTAAATATAAGAGGTCTGGATAAAATACCACATCATTACAGACGATCAGCAATGAGAATTAGTATAAGAAATGATAGATACATTTCTCTTTATCGGGGGAGCGGGGAAGTTTTATTGACGTAATTACGGAAAGATTCATGAAATAAAACAATTATCTTGCCATTCGAATATCAAAAATCGCTCCATGGACTGCAGACGAGAAAGAATAAAGAGATTTCAAATGATTTATTTATTTTATAATAGCAGTTACAAATAATTTAAACTATTTGCAAAGCTTTTTTTCTTTAAAAACACGTGCACATACCGGAAAAGTTAAAGATTTCCGCAAGACGTACAATTTTATACCAATTTCAAGGAATTTTACTCAGACAGACATAATTTGCCTTAAAGAGTATACTCACGCTTATAATAAACGAAACTCGTTCATAAATAATAAAAAGATCCACAATAAAAAAGTAACAATGTAATTAAGTAGAAATGCAGAATTTTCTATAGCGTATTTCCGATTTATTTATTAATTTATTACGATCTACTACATGCATTTATACTAGTATAAGAAGAAATGGAAAATGACACGTATAATTAAAATGTACAGTCCACTTATGCAGCATATTAGTTTTATTCTTAAATCATCCAAACGAAAAAAATGTGCCGAAAAAGTTATTAAAAACCAGGAATTTTAATAGCATCAGAAAAGTTATTAAAATGGACATAATATTCTTCCTCCTCCCCAAAATCTTTAACAGTTGCGCCACTTTTACTCTGATCATCTGATTGTAATAAAAGGTAACATAACATAAATTGGTCAAAGAAAGATCAAAACGAATTTTGGACTAAAAAGCTGAATTCTGTATTCTTCATGATAGTTTTGCTATAGGTAAAGACAACAAAGACCCCGCCCCAAAAAAGGCATCTGGCAGTAAAATATAATGGTTATCAACAGATAATAAAGTCAATCAACACAAAGGAAGTAAAGTTGTTACACGCCAGCCTACAATATACTGATCTTAAAAAAAAAAAAAAAAAAAAAAAAAAAAAAAAAAAAATATCCAAACATCTCTTAAAAGTACAATCATGGTCATTCGTAAAATCCTGTGAGGCAAAGAGTTCCATAAAAGAATTACATCAACAAAAAAAAAGGTGATGGCTTCGATTCCGTCGAGGTTTCATTTACATAATTTGTAAGCATGGCCCCAAGTTCTTTAACATCCAGTTTTATCTGTAGAAATCCTTTACTCATCTTAAACACTCGTATTAATTGTCCCCTGACACGCCTCTTCTCAAGTGTGAGAACAGTTTTAATGAAGTTAATCTATCATCATAGTCACAGCTGCTAAAATCCTGGGCCATTCTTTCTGTTCCGAGTTCCAGCAGATTAATAGTCTTTCTGAGATAAGCACCAAAAAAGTGCACAGCATACTTCAGTCAGTAATTCAAATCAAGAGTAAAAATAACTCCTTAAAAACAATTTTGCTGATAGAACAGAGCCGGGACAAGGGGGAGGCAAGCGATGCACTAGCCTCAGGTGAACGGCTATGAGGGGCGCCAAATTAGCTGCGAAATTTTAGAAATACGTTAAAAAAAATTAAATCATGATTTTTAACTCTCAATTTTGAAACGTACGGACACCGCTTTAAAACGCCATATTCAAAGTACTAAAAATGACACTACATTCTTGAGAGAAAAGTCATTATTACATTATATTTTACAGAATTTACGCTCGTTATTATTTATAGATTTATACAGATATATCAGATTTATATAAGCCATCCTATATACCTCTTTAAATAAATCAGTTTAAATTTTTATTTATGGCTTCGTGGAAATTAAAAATGAAAAAAAAAAAAAAAAAAAAAAAAAAAAACAGTAAAGGTAAATTAAAATTAAGCCTTGTAACCAGAAAACTTTAACTACACATAAAGCCGCACTCTTACAAGAGGAATTAACTGAATATTAAATCGCGGTGAATGGATTTGCTGAATGAGCTTTTCGTAGATTTTCCACTTATATAACGTCAATATAAGTCAGTTTCTCTAGAAATTCCTCCGTAAAGGTATCTCTCTCCTTAAACAAATTCCCCTGGTACAATTTACGATACTGAATTAAACAAAAGTACAGCAGACGGATTTTTCTCATTCTTTACGGAAAATAACAAAATTAATGTTGAAGAATGTGAAAATTTAGCTTTAAAGACGAATATATCAGCAGAATAAAGAAGAAAAGTGAAAAAAAAGATTGATAAATTAGATTGCCAAAATCAATTCATAAAAGAATTTATGTTTCAGAAAAATACCGTTTCATAGTAGAAATAATAAAAGTAATAGATCTATGTTTTAATCTCAGATCTAAAATGAAGTTATGAAAAATTAAACGAGATATCTTCTGATTTAAAATTTCTAACTGATGGAAAATTAGCGCCATTGGCTTTTGGCGCCATTTTGAAAAGAGCAGCTTATAACTAAGCACTTCTCTAAATGATATAACTGATTTTCTTTTTTAATTTGCTATATCAGTGGTAGTCAAACTATGGGTCGCGAAAATTGATAGTGGGGTTTCAAGGTGGATAAAAGTTCTAAAAGACTTTGAAGATTGTATATAATAAATGTTGAAGCTCTGCTGCTTGGAATCGCAAAAACCTTTTTTCCCCTTGTGTGTGTAATTTGCATTTTTATGGGGTCACTCCACCATAAAGTCTGAATACCATTGCTCTAGATATTCCATGAGGAACATCTTATTTTAAAACCCTGCTATTTTAATAATTCTTGCCGCTACACCAGAATACGATTTTTTTAAAGATAATTCAAAAATACAGTTTAGTTCAATCATATACGAATTCAGTATTTGGGGTTAAGAATGTTTTTAACAATTATTACTGTGAAAGAAAGCTTCAGATAAAATAATAATAAAAAAATGTTATGCAAAATCTTCTCATGATTATTAAAAAGAAAAGAAAACAGTTTTAAATATTACTATTATCTCTACAAAACATGAAATAAATAATCAAGCAGATTTTAACAAACAGTTATTGTAGATTTTACTTCGTCAAAAGCAAGAAAAGTCAAATTAAAAAAAAAGCTTTAATATCAATTTAATGCTCTTTATATTAATTATATTATTATTTTATTACTTATTATTATTACTATTTATATTACATGTAAGTTTTTTTGCTCAAAATACTTTGAAATAAATCTTAAAGGTACTTTTTAATTTAAAAATTATAAATAATTTACATGTATCAGTTTTCTGATACATTAAACTACTATTATAAGAGTTATAGCCTTATTTAGTACTAGCCGCTTCGCGGCCAGCCTTCGTCTGGCTCTTAAATGCACCGGGAAAATGCCTAAGGGGAACACCAAACATTAAATTAAAAGATTGCACAGAATTTTACCCTTCAGAACAACTTTATTTTAAAAAAAAATGTATTACATACAAAAAAAAAAAAAAAAAAATACAATGAAATAAGCAATATCCCGTAATACAAATATTAAAAGATGGAATGATGATGATGGAAGACGGAAGGATGGAATTAATAAACAAATTAACAAAACTTTCCCGTTGCCTTCTTTCAACAAACGTCCAGTACCCAAGAAAAACATTAAATTTAAAAACTGCACAGAATTTTCGCCCTCATTTTCCAGAGTGGCAACACTGCTGATATGAGCAACAATGGCAACAGTGATATATCAGCTAATATAATGAGAGAGAATCATCGATCTGATGCGATTTCATAAAAAAAAAAAATCTCATTTGAATTTTGAAAAAATCGCTTCGAGGTGGATTGGCTCCTGTCTAGATGCACTTCTATGTACCAAATTTCGTAGCCCTGGATCCATTAGCTTACGTGCAGCACGAACGAAATACACACACAGAGAGAGACTCTTCCTTTTATTTATTTTTAGTCGTTAATAAAATACTTTTTATTCATCCATTCAAGTTCAAATACATTTTTGCAAACTTGTAGTGGATGACACTTGATGTTAATACAGTAAAATTTTTACACAAAAATGTACATAAATTTAAAAAAAAGTTGTTTTGTATTTTTTATATTTTTCTTAAGTAGGAATTTACTTAATTTTTTTTATATTACTTATACATAGAGATAATTAATTACCTTTGCTGAATATGAAAGTGTACCAGATATAAGCTATTTGATCATATAGTTTGTATTTACATTGTTTACATTTTTGACTCCGGTGAACAAATTCTTAGCCCCGGCCCTGCTGAGCGACTACGATACATAATTTGCTTCCTTTCAAATAATCCGGTTACATGGAAGTTAATAGGGGAATAATTAAATGGTAATTAAATTCTTACCAAGATTCTGATAAATGAAGGACAATTTCCACATGCATTTTGCAAGAATAATTTCAAGGAATAAGAATTCCAATGTTCAATTAAAAAACATTTTTAAACAACACCTCCTCCCCCCCCAAAAAAAATCAATAACTTATCTTACGAAGTAAAGTAAACGAAAACTGTAATTTACATTTTTATCCCCCCCCCCCTCCGGAAAAAAAAAAGATGCAGTATGTAACTCTTTAATTTTTTTTCAGTTAAATTCAAAGCTGCTTGTCAAAAATAAAAACAATTATTCAGTTTCAAAAATTATTACAAGTAAACATGACTTTCTTAAAAAATAATATATATAATATTGAAATAGTTAGCATGGATGCATTAGCAAAAAATTTACTGATTTCATCTGATAATGCAACAAAATTTTAAACAATATAAAAATTTATTTGATTTATAAATAGCGTTGGTGCTTAGTATGAAATGAACAGTTTCACGGTACTAGTTGATATATGTTTTACTTATTCACGATTCGTCTGAACATTTAGACAAATAAATCAAAGGCCTAAATTATATACAATTTTGCGCGATTCAATAATGTATGCGCATAAAAAGGGAAAACAAGTTAAAAAAATAGCGCAGATAGAAAATGAGAATGAGAACACAGAAAATGAGAATTACATGTCAAATTCAGTTTCTCCGGAACTCAGTACAGCTTCGTTATAATTTTACGACACTAATAAATTTATCATTGCTTCACGACATTTAAGGCTGGATCATGCCCTCCACAAAGGCATGTTTCACTTACAGTAGTACAATTTTACGTTTACTTCAAGCTACCATGGAATTTAAGTTTTAAGTGTATTAATGAAACAAAAAATTTGTATTGCATATTTTTAAGAATTAAAACCAGAGGCGTGAGCAAAAAATAACATGGCTTTCTACAGATGACGTTTAATTCGATCCATGTAGTTCAAACTTAAAAACTTAATACTATGACAACTGAGCAGAAAACTTTAAATATTACGAAGTTCATCATCAGAAAATAAGTAAACGTGCAAAATATACTAAAGAGTGAAACATTCTTTAACAAAAGACTTAAAACATCATATTTTGTAAAAAAAGAATGGATTCATACGTGCGGAGATGTGTATAAAAGAAAGGTTTAATATTCATCATTCTTTGAAAAGATCCATTACTTATGATGTGCAAAGTAACAACCGCTATGTCTCTTCAAGGCACAATACTGTTTCTTTTTAAATTTTAGTTTTTTTTTCAGCGCTTTTTAGCTAGTACCCAACTAATCTTAGACGAGATTCTTTCTTCAGGATTCGGGAGGGTAACCGAACGCATTTATGGTTTGTTTTCTTTCACTTTCTAAACGCAGTCACGATTCCACGTTTCTTACAACAGCATGATTCCAAAAGTTGGTCCTAAAAGTCAAGTACCGTGCCAAATTAACACAGTAACAGACCGACTTCAAACAAGTGCTTTTGGCTAGGATTTATTACTTTTATTCACATGGTTTTAAAAATCACACACATAAGCACTTGAAAGCTGAGATTTTCTTCGGTAATGTACAGCATCCTTTATTTTACAACCGAAAAGCACGTGATTCACGGGTTTTTCTGGAGTCAGTGTGTCTAAAAGTTTAATTCAGCCAGAAAAAAATTATCGAAAAATTTTCAAATGGAGTTCTAGTTGTAATAGGAAAATGATATCTAAACAAGAGCCCAATAGGAGCAGCCACCTGTTTCTCAGCAGTGACGGTAAACAGCACTCACATCGAGCCCAGGCTGTCTAGGTGTGAGGCCAACTGCCGTAACATCTAAGTTTCCGAAAATGACACTTCTCATTCCCTATTCTAATTTAGGGTGGGAGGTATACCCAATCAATCAATAAAAACTAATCGATAAGGATATAGTGAAATGAGGGTGGACACCCAGTGTAATGTAGCACTACACTACTGTGGACACTACAGAAAATGTGGGTATTATCCAGCCTCACTAATTATCCCGATAACTACACTCCACAGGCCCTCACAAGGGGCTCCCATCTGGCGTTGCTTGCAATGCGTTGTATTTGGTGCATTCCACACCGCGGGCTTTGCCCCTTCTGGTTGGTATTAGATTTCTCTACCGCTTGAACAGGTGTTTGTCAGATCTGTAGTTCTTTGCATTTTTCTTCAGTTGCAGTTAGCTGCGATGTTTAAGGTAACATTCTAGAGTTTTTCGCATAATTTTTAGGTTTTTGTTTATATCTGCTTTTGTGATAGAATTTTAGAATTTGGTAAGTCAGAAGGTTTTTCCTTAGGTTTCTACTGTTATGAGTCTCATTGCTAGCTAAGAACTTAAATAAATAGCTTTAGGTGTTGCCTTTCCCCATTGCTTTTCTTTCATTGCTATTTAGCCATCTATCTATCCATATCTGCAAATATGTAATAAGAATGTTCGATCAGTATCGTAGATCCTTAAGATGATGCTTATTTTTGACTTGAGAAATTTAGTAACAAATAGGATATTCTCACATCCTATTTACTTTTTGCTAATTCCTTGGATAAACACTCCAAAGCAAACGCAGAGAACAAGCAGTGAGATAAGCAAGATACTAGCAATATGAATGTTAATGAAATTGTAGGTCGACTTTATTTCTATTGGTTAAGGTTTTGGGCTGAAAAATTTGTTATTATGATTGGTTAGAAAACTCCTTGAGTTATTCAAGGAAATGCCGTCATGAGTGTTATATAAGAATAAGATACACATGTACATACTGGCATAAGCGTTGTATAAGAAATAAATTTTGAAATGACGTATTAGGCAAAGATCCTTTATAAGCAAGTTACTGTTTTTCGCACAAAAATGAGAAATAATCACATGAAAAAACAGTTTTGGCGGCCTATTGGTGCCCGTTAAAATTAAAGTTTTATCTTATACACACATATTATATATTTTACATTACATTCCTTCCGCACATATACCATATGCATATATAATATATATATATATATATATATATATATATATATATTAAAAGCAAAAGTCGGAACGAAAATGAAATAAAATTTTGTCCTTCTATATGAAGGTCTAACCTATCTTCTCCGGATAAAATTTACCAAATTGAATGGACGTAAATAAATGAAACTTTCAAAAACGGAATCGATAATTTAAATATAAAATAAGAAAAGAGAAATTTTTTAAAAAAATTACCGACATAGCAAAAACTTTTTTTATTAATCTCCTCTGTTTAACGCTTCAAACAGAACTTATCAAGGGAAAATTGTTTTGAAGCCGTAAACCAAGTTGATTAATGAGTTCCGAATACATGTTTCGTTCCTCTGAATCATTTGAGACTCAAAACCGTTTTTTAGTACCAAACCTTCACTTCAAAACAATTTTCTAATAGTTCTCAAATGTTCAGACCTTTTCCATGCACTCGTACTCAAATTAGAGCAAAAATATTTACAAATGTAAAATAATAGTAAAATTAGAAGAAAAAAAAAACATAAAAAAAACTTAAAAAAGCAAAAACAAACTAATTACATAAACTAAATAAAATCAAGAAGAAAAATTCTGCATCAAGAATTACAGAATCATTTTTTTAATTCAAAATTGAAAAATCAACTGTCCAGTCGATTTATATAAAGCCTAATATAAGGGCCGCTCAATTACTTAAAAAATTAGCTGAACTGCCAAAAGATAATCATAAAAACAAGCTGTTGGTGCAAGCAAAGTTAAAATGATTTCCATACACTTGAATACTTAAGATTGCATCTAAATTTATTAAAAGAAATTATATCCTGGGTAGTAGCGATTTATTTTCTTAATTTACATATACTATATCTATAATAGATATATATGATATATCTATATACATGTATAAAAGTAGAGAGAGACCTATGCACATATATGTAGACTTGTGTAATTCCGAAAATTGTTGCAGTCTCCGTTAAATAACAAACATAAAGGCTGGAAGAAAAGTAACATTTCGACATTCAGTCTTTTAGAACAAACAAAAAAAGAATAAATAACTGCACATCTTTCCGAAACCTTGTTTTATTATTATGGCTGCATACGTTAAAAAGTTATTTCGTGTAACCGCTGTTTCAAGGCAACGCCTTTCACGCCCTTGTTTGTCGTTGCTTCGCAATAATGTTAACGGTTATCTTGACCTCTCCGAACCAACTTGCGGAACACAGCGACGCTACACCCACAATTATGGAATAGCAGTTTCGTATATGACCCGCACTTTCATCTCGAGCATTCAGACTTTAAAAATAACAATATCTTAATAGCGCATTACCTAAAGTAAACTCGTCTTTTTTCTAAAGCCTACACAAACAGTGCAAACAAAGTCCAAACAAGACCCCCATGCACAAGCTGATACTGCGTTAAAATTAAAGAAAATATACTGAAAGAAAAGAGAAAACTTGTTTCTTCTGGGATTAAAAAGAATATGCCAGAGCCGTTCTAACAAGAAATTAAACTCAACTTTTCTATTCTACGTCTTCCAAGGAAAATCTTCATTAAATATGGTATTATGATTGTTATACATAAAGTTGATATACTATGAAGAATTTTTATAGGCGTTTACACTGCAATTATATTTTAGAACTTTATATGGATGTTATAAGTAGTTTTCAAAAATGGTGACTAAGTGCTAATTAAGGGAAAACACCAAAGAATGAACAAAAGAAACTTATTTATAGCGATAATTTGAAAAACTTCAGTCGAATTTTAAAAAAGTATTAAAAAACAGAAATTTAACTTTTTATTTTGAAAAGTGATGCAGTTATAGATACCAGAACACAACCAATTTCCACAAAAATTAATTTTTGCAGTTTAAATCATATTTAGAGAATTGTGTCATTTGTGAGAAACAAGGACGCATAAACATTGGCCAGATCTTGCAGGTTTTCGATATATAAAAAGTTAATCTTACCGCACACCGTTTACGTGATTTATTATAAAGACATTTTTCTCAGTCTGCAGCGCAGAGAGTAGTAATTCAAATTTTCTGCTTACTGCGAGATGATATTTTCCATATATTTATGTGAGAAGTGCTGGATATGAACCGAACAATGAACTATTTGTTCATCTATTATGATTTAGTTTTCAATGAAGTAGCATGCACAAAACAGTTTAACGGAGAAAAGATTAGATGGCATTCTGTTTCTTTAGTTAAGCTAAAATCTTGCATTCAAAACTTGATTATTTTTTTTAAATTATTAAATTTTCTTAAATTAGCAGATCTTAACACCCACATAAGTAATCATTATTCTATAACTATTGGAAACACATTTATTCTACAAACTATCTCATTATAGTAAACTACAGAATTTAATTATAGCGGTTCTTAAACTTTAGAGTTTAAGCATCCTTTTTATATCAGCCCCGGCGGTTCTTAAACTTTATGAGTTTAAGCATCCTTTTTATATCAGCCCCAGCGGTTCTTAAACTTTATGAGTTTAAGCATCCTTTTTATATCAGCCTCAATTTCTAGGTCCCCTAATTACTAACCGTCTTGGCATTTTCATCATATTTTTCAAAAAGATGTCAAATAAATACAATTTAAGTTTGAAAAATCTTTATTGGACACTTGACTATTAATTCTAGTGTTCTCAACGATCCGAGGACTCGAGTTTAAGAATCACTGGATTATTTAGAACAGAGGCCGCAGTATCCTATACGAAGGAAGTTGCTCTGATGCAGATATCTTTTTATTAGCAGTGCGGAATTACGGAATATTTTAATAGGATAGTTGAAAAGAAAAGAAAATTTCATATTTTCGTTTCCCTTACCCGAATGAAAATGGACAATTACTTACCAGAAGTTAATGCAGTATTATTCTGCAACACACTAACATGCAGAATAAACAGTTCAGAGAGAAATATGAATTTTATCGATGTAGTTGAAAGTTGATGCATTTTCGAAATCTTCTGTCGCAAGCAATATTTAAATACTCCAAATGTTTTACAATTTAATTTAAAAGAATCGAATAAAAAGGATGATATTGATAAGGAATAATTAAAATCACGTTCTTTAAATTTCATCCTATTCATCGTGATTTGAAATTTTATGATAAAAATACATGATTTTTAAAAAGAAAAATTGTTTCAGCACCGAAACAATTACGCTTCACTATAAAGCTATTTCAGAAAATGATTACAAGCCTTTTGGAAAATATAAGAAACAAAATATGAATATTTTCATAAAAAATATTAACTAAAAATAAATTCTACTATTTTCCTTAGGATAGCTCAACAGGTTCTATTACTACATCTATTGCATAAAAAATTAAACCATTGTTTCCCCTGGGAATGGAAAACATCATAATTAGATCTCTTTACATTTAACAAAGCTAGCATATTTCCACTACTTGAATAATAGTATATTTCCTACGGAACAGATATTTTTTTAACCGTCTGTCTCCTTCTGTCACAAAAACTAAAAAAAGAATTTTATCAACTTGGAATCTTTAAGAAAGAACTCCAAGAATTCAAAGAAGAAAATGCAATGCTTAGAAAAACAAAACAAAAACAAAAAATTATCTCTGTCTAAAAATAAAGCAAAATTTGGAAGATTAAGTAACATAACTGGAATATGTTACTTAATCTTCAAATTAAATTACGCAATCTTCAATTACGCATCTGTTAGGCAAACTACAGATTTTTTTGCATGCGTGCTTCATTTTTTTTATGCACCGCATTTGTGTAAGAAACTTAGCATGAAATTCTCGTTTATGAACTTGGGACGTACTTCAGATTATCTTAATTTTTAATAAAGATGATTTGCTAGCCTCTGCCTTATTACATGAAATGAAACGCGTCCTATGAACGAAATGGTATTAACCACAATAGAAGGTTTTTTTTTCTTTCGGCGACTTTCATATTAATATTAATTTCTTATTATAATTAATTAATGAGTGGAAATTAACTAATGGCTAATGAGCTTAGCACCCAGAAATTCACACAGCAATGCATACATAATTACAGAAATTTTCATTAAAAAAAATTATTCAGCACATTTTGTAGATTTTTATTGCCAAGAATGAAATCTGATGTTAGGATATTTATTATCCTAACATCAGATTTCAGATTGATGTTAGGATAATAAATATCCTAACATCTTTATTATAATAAATATGTCTTTTTGAAATTAGGATAAAAATTGTGATTTGCTAAATCCTTTTGAAGTTGGGACTCATCCGTAACTTTTAAAAACCTTTGATTGAAAAACAAATTTTTCATTCACGCAATTCAAAAAAGCAAATCTAAGTATGCAATTTTTGCACATTAAATCAGGAATTTTATATCCGTGTCATCTGCATGATGAAATTTTATACTCTGAAGGCGGTAAAAGCATTCTATTATAAGAAATATTATGCTACGCAAAGCGCGTGTTTCAAGGAACTGCGATAAATAATTTCGCAAATTATTATATTTTTGACAAACTACGCTAGATATAATTAGAGTTATAAAATAAGCGAAACTGTATTATCGTAAAACGAGTTACTGTACACTGATATCGGAAAGGTAAAAATGAAAATCCTGTTATTAAAGTAGAGTTAATTTCTTAACATGCAGTTTACTAAAGGTTGCAATTGAAATATTAATATTAAGAATATATAATATTTTTACGTTAACGCTGTCAAAAACTTTCAATAAGCCAACAGATATAAATCAAGGACGAATAAATTTAAAATCCCCTTTTCTTTGCGAAACATCAATACAACATCGCCTACGAAAAATTTTTGTAGATAAGTGGGCAATAGTTGAAAAATGGTTACGTGCAGTTTCTAATTCGAACTTGATTTTCATAGGCGACAGCTTTGCGCAAAATGAGGTCATGGTTATTAACCAAAAATAAGATAAATGAAATATTTCTGAAATAACATATATAAGAGTTACTAAATAATTTTGAAAATGAAAATTAAATTTACTAATAACTTGTACTAAGTAAACAATTCATATATTATTCTGGTACGTATACATTATATATATATATATATATATATATTTTTTTTTTTTTTTTTTTTTTTTTTGTTCATTCTTTTTCTTCACATAAAATAAGGAAACAGAACTCAAAAATTTACTTTATGACGATGTGGCCTTCAGAGTGGTGATCCGCGAAACCCTGGGGCTCCATGCAGCTTTTCGAAGGGTTCCGCAAGCCTAACTCAAAATCCGAAAGAATATTTTGATAATATACAGGCAGATAAAACTAAACGCTTAAAATAATTAAATAACGCTCTTATTCCCGTTGTCATTGTTATCGAAAATAACATGAAGATCTGTTTTATGAGGAAATCATAATGAAATAACGATTATTTTTCATTTTTCACACAAAGTGCACGCAGCATTGATATATTTTCAGTGCTTTTTGAAGTATTTCATTTCTGAGTATCGTAAATGTTCCATTCATTAAACAAATAAATAAGTAAATAAATACAAATCTGAAAGGGTCAGATTTTTAACGTTTTCCTTAAAGGGCTCTTTTAAAGTCTAAGATTTTTTATCAGCATAGATTATTAGGAGAGACTGCCTAGGTGGAACAGTGAAGCATTTTATACTAGATGACTATGGGAAGGTATCTATATCTATCTACAAATATCTTACGTATATTTGAAAAAAGAAAATATATATAACGTAATTCTCTAAAAAATATTTAACGTTTTTAATTAGCCATATCGTGAGTTAAATTCATTTTTATTTAACTGAATCAGATTAAAAGGTAAAAAAATAGTGTTCTTAAGAACTATTGTTTTTAAATAGCTTAGTGTTTATTCATCAACAACAGACAGATTAAATTCCAAAGATTATTATCTTGTATTAGGCAGAATGGCAACAGACTTGAATGAAAAGTGAAACAACGCAAAATCGCGTTTCGAGACTAATAGCCCTTTTGGGCTAATAGTCTCGAAACGCTAAGAAAAAAGTTTAATGAGTTTCCTGAGTCACTGTTTGAAGACCGCTGGTATGAGGTATACATATTTCTCCAACCAAGTTTTCATCCCTTGTCTATTTCTCACTATAAATTTATACGATTTTAACAGCTTTGTGTCACATATCTGTGAATCGAAATAATGATAATGCAAAACAGAGCAAGATATGTAACACAGCAGGCAACGTTTGTTACCAGAATTAGAATTAGAAACAAAAGAAAAAATATATTGGCTTTTCGTTTATTTATTTTCTTAAAAGAAGAATGCATTTTTACTTTTTTAGATTTAAATTCTACACTCTGGTTGCATATTTCACAGTTAAGATAAAACGTCCTAGTTTACTTTTCTGATTTTTATTATGATATAGTTTTCCTAAAGTAGCCTCATTTCCTGTCTACTTTTTAGTTCTAAGATTACACCGCTTTATATCAGAAACTGGTTTTAAAGTTACACAACAATATCGCAGGAGGAAGGAACAGAAAACAACTGGAAGCGTGTAAACCAATATGAAGAGACAGAAGAACTTTTACATGATCGGGATCTCTTCCTGGCCTCTAAAAAAAGCTCCGAAAGGGGGGGGGGGTAAATTTGAACTTCCCCTTCATCAATTTACAGTGAATATTTCATTTCATTACGCACGGATATTTTGGAAATCGAAGCTTGGATTAAAAAAAAAAAATAAATTAAAAAAATTCCTCAATATCCTTCACGGTCGATGAATGTGGGACCCCGTCACAACTGTCATATCAGAGCAGCAACTGATTTCGTCAATGTCAATTTTTTTTATCTCCTCTTTTCTTTTTCTTTTATTTTTTTTTTTTGTTGTGTGTTTTTCTTTTTTATGCTTATTATCTTCAGTCTACTTACATACCCCTCCCCTACCTTTCCTTTAAACTACTTACTAATAAAGCACTAACTGTTTAAACGTTTCCTTTCTTTTTTTTTTTTTTTTTTTTTTTTTTTTTTAGAGTACCCAGCATTTACCTGAATATTTTATTTCGACATTTAGCACCTAAAATATAAAAACAAGCTAATTATTTTGGGCGACGTTAGTTATATCACAGAATCATCAGTTTTTTTTTTGGGGGGGGTGATGAAAATCTTAAAAAATCACCTATACTCTAGTCAGAAATCAAATAAGACACTTTACCTACTAGCTGGACCATTACACCATAAATGCATGGAATTCCTTACATTCTTTGCACTTTTCTCTAATTAAAGGGTGATTGTGAGGGAAGAGATGAGACCCGGTGAGCTAAATTAAGATGATAACATTGTATCGATGATAATATTTTAATTTAGGTGCAACTGCAGATATGCTTTAAGTGTGGGAATGCTTGAAAACGCGGTAATAGAAATCTCGCGGGGAACCAGAGAACTCCCAGTTGCTACATGTATTAAGGACACATAGAAAGGGAACTGACTGACGTTTTTAGAATAAATATGCCTTCTAAAGTTCAATACTGATTTGAAATGAAATGTCCATCTTATTTTTTCTAATTTACACCTTGCAAATAACATTACCAGCCCGTTATCCATGCAAAACAACAAAAAACTTAAAGTACACATACATACATAAAAAACTACCAGATATGAATATTTTTTAGTAAACATTAAACGTATTAAGACATCTTAACTAAAGTTAAAGGATCGCTAAAAGATTTTAAAAAATGAAAAAATGAAAATTGAAGACATCGAACAAAATATTGCTAATTTTTTAATATTTGTGACGTTCACCTTTCTTTAACAGATGCTTCCACGATTTCCACCTCTCCCCAGGAATGGGATACTCTGACGTATATTATAACTATATATATATTATAGCGAAAGAGTGCTGAAGTTCTTGTTCAAATGAGCTCACTGTGTTCTATTATAAGAAATTACACATTAAACATTTCTGTTCAAATGTATTGGCCGTAATGTACTGATTTTTTTTTCAAATCCTTCAAAAACGCGCTTCTGAAAATGTTTGCCTATATTTTGAAGGCGACTTGATATTTAAAACATTAAAATCCGTTGTTAGGGGACAAGCAAATAATTATTCTGCATCCACGTGCGCAATGAAACATCTTTTACTTGCGATAATAATTCATGAAAATAAATTAGACTTTCCTAAAGCCAAAAATATTCAAATTTGTACTATTCTTGACATCATGAAATCGTTTTTGGTTATTTCCTTTTCATAAATTTTAGTTAAAACTATATTTCTCAGACTTCTTAAACTTATTCATTGTGATTTTTCAGATTTGTTCCTGACTGTCGTAAAGTATGGCTGCGATATTCATCACTTTAAAAATTAAGTCTGATCCCACGGCACTCCTAGAATACCGACATTTAATTATAACACAATACATATGTTACGGAAATAATTGATTGATTAATCATATTTTATTTATTTAAAGGTCTGAAATTTCTGTATTTTCCAATTCTCCAATCGCTTCTCCTTCGATTTCATATTTAAAAAAACTACAAAATGAAAAGGCAGTCTTAAAGGCGTTTGGGTGTGTTTACATCCCATATTCCTTTTTGATTATCGCCCATTCAGTAAATTCTTTAAAATTTCAAGTCTTGCTATGGAAAGGTGCAGTTTGTAAGGCAGACACGAGATCGTCTTTTCTGTAAATGACTCCGAGGTTTCCTTAAGCCAGATGTCTGATGAGCTTTCCACCTGTTGACTCTTGACCCCACAAGCCCTCAGCTAATTCTTCGGTATGACAGCTAAGTTAATAAACAGAAAAGTCTCTCCAAGCTTTCAGCTACCACCGACGGGACCGTTGATTACTTTTTCTACAACTTGTTTGGGGGACTTTTCCTACGACGTGCTTGACAACCGGTTAGTCAAGTAAATCGCGTGGAATACGTCCTCTTCACGTAATGTCATCAACCAAAAGTTTGATACTTTCGCTAAGTATTCAGAGATGCAATCGGAGGGTGGTCCAGGGGATGGCATCCCATTTGATTCACAGATCGAAACTTTTCTTTTGATACACAAGTTTTGAGTAGCTCGAAGAGAACATTGGACTTAATTTAAGTGCCTCCACTGGACTTATTTATTTAATCTAATTTTACTTTACATGTAGTTATTCTTTATCTATCACGAATACATCCTGTTTTTCATAAGCCTTTTTTTCCTTGGCAAACGAACCAAATATAACACTTTTCAAACCCATTGTCACTCACTTATAAAGTTTATAAGAGAAAAAAATGATAATGGAGAATTGTATGATATTTTTGCGGCGGACTCTTGAGAACTGGCAGCTCTAGATTCGAGTCTTGTGCTTGAAGGTGATTATCGCGGCCTGGTAACTTCATTAGGTTCTTCAGAACACAGTATCGATGCAACTGCAGTGGAGACGGAATTATTTTGCAACGCAATAACCTGCATTTCCTTTTTTCCTATAATATTATGAGCTAGTCCAGGAAAAGGGTAATATATTTTGTGATAGCAATATATATGTGAATATTTTTTTAAAACACTCACTAAAACACAATTCTTAAAAAATCAATAAAAAAGAGAGAGAGAGAGTAACGCAGCAGCTTTTTAAACTTGAAATATTATTAGTTAAACTGCGATTTTATGCATTCATTTAAAGAACCACTCATACCATTTGCTTTTCCATCCCAAGGTTTTTATTATTAATCTTGGTTAGTTAACTAAATTTTTTAACTGTATAATTATACAATAGACGATATCTTTCATTGAATTTTCAAACAGAATTTATGAAGCGTAGTGATCAAGGAATACATTTCCTTGATTTACATCAGGGGGGGGGGAAACCGAATTTTACCCGCATACACGGTAGTTTTAAAAAAAGTACAACTACATTTTGCACTTTTTTTTTTAACTACAGTGCACAAATTTTAAAAGCACTCGCATTTTAGCAATCGAATATTAAGATTTCAGTAAATCAGTTTTTCTTTCCTTACCAAAAATGCATAAATTGCATAAGTATATATCTATAAATCTGCATTAAGAAGCACTTTAGTATTTATCACTAAAATGTTTTATTCTTATGAGGCGAGGGAATGAAATGGCAGATTTTGTTTTTATGCTTCTAAATTCACCAGTAATATTGCTGAACATCAGTAATATTGCTCAGGCAATGCACTTTTCGACAATCCTTCAAAAATTCTAAATTATTTTCAGAAAAAAAAACAATTTAAATCTTCGCTTTGGAAACAGTATTTGATCTAATTACACATTTCCAGTAAATTTTCCCTCTCAGAAACAGGTCCACCTGTGGCAGGGCGGATTTAGACTGCGTAGCACATTAAAAACTTGTTCACGATGGCATCCTCCATTGCTTTGACACTATCAATTAACAACCAAATAGCCGTTTTAGAAACAGAAGCTAGTAGTAGATAGTGGAATTATTTATTACGAATCTTTGAGATACATCAGTAAAATTATAGAATGCAGCCAGTGTTCTGACTTCACAAAGCAAACAAGAAGCATACCTATAAACGAGAGAAAAAGAAGGACATAGTAATATTTTATTTGCATTTGACCTTGCATGCCTCAAGTGTACCAGCAAGAAATCTCGAGTTCTTCTGATAATGGAAGAATAATATAGAAAGAGAGGGAACCAACTTCATTGTAAGATATTCACAATGCACAGCCAGAGACTAAAATTTTTTTATCTAGACCTACTCGGTGCACACTGACAAGCGAATTAACTACATAAGGGGTGAAACGTCATATTCATAATATTTAACAAAGAGATCACATCACATTTTTTATTAAACTTCCCAGTTAATATATCAATCAAAGCGCCTTTTTATCGTCTGAAGAGTACATTGATTTTGATTACTAAAGTGCATTAATTATTTATACAGCAGAAGAAGTCATCAGCAATGTTGTAATATCGAAGTCAGCTCTATACTTAACACTTATTCTCCGCCCCCCACAACCGAATTTCTTGAACTAATTTCCTTACCAAGTTTGGAATTGACACGCGCAAATTTTTTACATCAAGCAAACTCAGAAGAAAATAGTTGATTAATTGTAGCAATAATTTCGCATAGTGAAGATGATTACTTTGTTTAATTTAAATTAATATTATTTCTATACTCTCACTTACTGCTACGAGAAGATATTTCAGGATACTATTAAGTTTTTGAGATTTTTTAAATTCATTCGCTCAGAGCCCGGAAAGGATTTTTTTTTTGGGGGGGAGGGGACTCCAATACATTTGTTTTAACGCAATTAACTAGAATTTGCTGCTTCATGGCATTTTTGTATCACTCTATGCTATTTTACGTTTCTTTTATCATGAAGAATACTGGTCTTTAAGTTTACAGATGCCCATAGTAAATGCAAATTGGCATTATCCAGTGTATAAATTTCACTTTCTCATCGTTTTAAAGTATGGAAAAAAAAAAAAAAATTTTTTTCTACTTGCTCATTTCTGAAAAACTGGCTCATTCCATTACTCATAGCTTGAAGATAAGTTAAGCAAAATATCGGTAGAAACGGTTGGTACAGATAGGGATTTGTTTGCAAAGCTTTATACACATAATTGCTATAGAAGTAGATGTTTTCCTTTTCGAAAATAATTCCTTACCATGCCTGAATACTGACATTAAATCAAAATTCAGATACAATAATTGCAAGTACCCTTAGGTAAACAAGCCACTCCGCAGAACAAAATATTATTACAGATCACACGGACAGTTTTCAAAGAAAACTGCATGTATGCAATACGTGGAAGCAAATTATTAATGGAAAACAAAACAAATAAAATCAAAATTATTAGCATCTCCAAATTTAAAATATATCTGTGATCAAATACTTAACTTTCAATTATTACGCAGAAAATTTTGTTTTAATTAAAAAAAATTATAATGGGACAAAATTGTACAAAATCAGCAACATGAAACAAAGAATAGTTTATTGCCGAAAGCTTAAACTCAAACAAAATACCACGTAGAGACATTAGGTTATTTCGAATCAGGAGTCGTGAAAAATGAGCAATGCCCTCACGGGAACCGGAACCTCTCGAATACGCGTCGAGCATGCTTGACCATTACACCAGGAAGGCATGCTAAGAAGGCGGAAGAAATACCTTAATACACTTCCCCTTTTAAAGGGAGACTGCGACTGGGGATTAGGGGACTCAATCACCAAATCCTGGTGGTCATCATCATCCACTACTTTTTAAAGTTCGGGCGCCACTGTAGAGACATAAGGTATTTTTTAAGAGCAGGAGAGATGAAAAATGAGCAATGCCCTCGCCGGGACCCGAACTACGGACCTCTCGAATACGCGTCGAGTGTGCTGGCAGACCAAGACATGAAAAGACACCACCAAGACATGAAAGAAGGCGGGAGAAATACCTTATAAACTTACTACTAAATAAAATACTTTACTACAAAACAATAATTATATGCAAGTCAAACTTCATAGACACAGTTGTTGACAGCAAGCTTTCAGATACTTATCAAGACAGGCAAATGCTACACTAATTTAATACTCAATCCACTTCAAGCAAATGCCACTAATTTAACACTCATTACTATTCCAGTTTTCTAGGGTATGTAATTTATACATAGAGTCTTTCCCTAGACCCTTTAACTAAACTAAATTAGACACTAGTCAGTGAATTAGTAGAGACGATATCAGCTCTAGTGTTATTTGCTTCCTATCATTAAAAGTGTAAAATGTGATGATTTTAAATAGTACGCCCATTAATAGATTGCTACAGAGGTACACTATAAAAGAAATTTTGACGTAAAGCAAAAATACTATAAAATATTCTTGAAGACAAATTTGATCTTGAAACATTTCTCGATGACGCTCATTAATTTACTAATAAAGTATACTACATTATAATATAAAGTGTGATCCGTTAATAAAAATATTGAGGAACATTTTCATGGGCGCTTAGTCAATTGTTTAAGGCAAAGCACGCGAAGGATATCTGCTTAAGGAATACCTTTACGGAGGATTTTTTAAAGCCTTTTTTTAGTTTGCATATGAAGAAAACCCTGAAAATCCCATAATGTTTTTGACGTTAAATTTAATTTAAAAAAAAAATTCTCGACGATTCTCTCATTAATGTATTGATGACAAAATATATTACCATAAAATATGTGACGCAACAAGCAAAAATATTTCTCGGTGATGTTCATTAATGTACTGATAACAAGGTAAATAGAAAACGTGACGCAAAAGCGAAAATATTACAAAATATTTTTGAAGTCAGACTTTTAAAGCATTCGTAGATAACGCTCATTAATGGACGCATGAAAAGATACATTTCGAGAGAAAATGTGACGTAGCAAGAAGTATTCTGGAGTCAAATTTGGTTTTTAAAATACTGTTCGATATTGTTCAATAATGTACTAATAACAAGGCATATTATGAGAAAAAGTGTGACACTAAACGAAGAAAAATACTGAGGAGAATTTTTATGGTTAATTAATTTATTAAAGTAAAGCACAGGGGGCTCTCTACTTAATGCATGGATTAAATTTTAAAGAAAATTGACTCCTTTTATGTTACACATGAGAATAACTCCGAAATTTCACAGCATTTTTTAAGCCAAATTTGATTTAAAAAATATTTCTTGGTGATTCTCATTAATGTACTGGCCATAAGGTATATTATAATAGGAAACGTGACGCTCTAATCAAAGGCATTCAGGAATGTTTTTTTAATAAATTTGATAAAAGTCCTTTATTATTTGGTATATTTTTCTCGAGAGAGATTATGCAATAATGTCGGAACATAATAGAAGGCTATCTTTTCCTATCATACTGGTTGAATTAACAGTTCGTCTACTCGCTGACATATTACTCTTTACGCTTCAAACAAAACACCCTTGGATTCATGGACGTTTCCCCTTTCATTGCCCTTCCTTTTAGTTTTCAATTCGTGCGTACTCAAGAAGGTGCTGTGAGAGGAAACCTGTCATAGTGCTCGGATAGTTCATTAAACGAGGTATAGTTGATATGGGTTGCCTTTTTCTTTATCGAGTGACGTTCGGCGCATAAATTAGTGAAGAAACTTTGATCGATAAAAGACAGCTAGTTCTGCAACATTGACTTTCTTGTTGGCATTAAACTGACGCAAAGGAAATCCGGCTGATTTTTTTGGAGCACGTCATCGTTAACTATTTCTTATACTTCATCAATAGATATTTCATATAAAAACAAATACATCGGAGATGACTCTTTCGAGTCCGAAACAGCGATTTTAATTAAAAAGATACTGGAGTCTTAAACGTTTCTTATGGCCTTTATGTTTTTCGTAGATAATTTTCTTGCCACTCAAAAATAAATCCCTGCAGCATCGAAAGCTGATTATAGCCGATAAAAATGTTATTCATTTTTAGGTTCATTTCACAGGCAATTGCTTACTATCGTATCTTCCATCCTATTCATTAATGTGCTAATGAAATATGATATGTTCAGAATACAACTCATAGCAGTGCCTCATAGTATGAGATAAATAACATTCAAGATTATGAAAAAAATATTTCAGCTGTAGCTTCATCAAGAAATAAAATTGTTTCTTTTCTGATATTGTTTACGACTAAATAACATACGAAATGTCATTTCAACAGCAATTGAATTTCCGCAAATTTTTTTTAAAAAATCAGTTATACACCAGTGATGATATTAATATCAAATTTAACCATAAATAATATACTGATTTAAAATTAAATTCAACTCTTACCTCAATTCTTCCTTCAACCTCAAGATAAGTTGATGCAGCGTTCTTTCCACTGCCCAAATTTTTTACGCAATATAATTATATCTATATGTGTGTGTGTGTGTGTGTGTGTGTGTGTGTGTGTTGTAAGATTCTAGTTAAAGTTTTTTTTTTTTTTTTTTTTTTTTTTTTTTTTTTTTTTGTTGTTGTTGTTGTTGCTAGATCTTTACTTGAACTGTGAGGCGACTATAGTTCTGCAACATTTACAAATATTACGTTGATTCTTGCTGTTAAACTCCAATAAGCGTCATTCGGCGTGTTATTTTAACCTAAACTAAAGGTTAAAAAAGAAATAACTGAATTTGATGTAATTCGATGACAAAAGTTCGTTCACACCTTCGGGAAGGCTGGTTGTGAAATATTGTAAACTATTCAGGATCTAAAATAAAGATATCGAATTAGAAATGAATTCTGTAGTCTCGAACAAGCATTTCTATCAGATTCAGAAATAGAATAAAATGAAAGTCTAATTCGATGTAAAAGATCTTCTGGTAGGCCATATTTAACTTGCCGCTACAGGAAAGCAGATACTTACAATTACCTTCCTCTACACGCATACAGCCAAAGGAAAAACTTGATTAATGAAGTTTACAAACAAATATAATGAAAAGTCCAAGTCGACGTTTTCATTATGACGGAAGTAAAAATAAGTAATGAGTATTATCAAAAAATTACCATACGAAAGTTCAAAGCAAAGAATCAACGTAAAGGAATAATTAATTTCGACTCTGCGTCAAGAATTATGATAACTATAATGTGTGATATGAAATTCGATGTTATATCCCTTTTCACCCAGTTTCCATTTCACAGTCAGGCTATAGGAATGGCTATACTCCCCATTAACAGAAAAGTCTATTTCTCAGAACCACGCCATATATCAGCACCTCGGGGCTTAGACGCCCTGGTCCCAGCCTATTTCCATTCGAGGTTTTAGGCTTCGCTACATCATAGCATCTCAAGGGGAGAAAAACCTTGATTCCTAACAGTGCCCCCACCCGTCCTCACGGCTCATCCCGTCCACCTCAAGTAGTTACTTTCTTCCCCCACGAATCTTTCCTCCCTCAATCCCCTCTATAAGTCCCCCCCCTTCTGTTTAAGTTTAACAGGCTCCCTTCTCTCCGCTGGCTGTGTCAAAGTGAAAGGTGTCTCGACTAGTGAGGAAATGTACTTGAAAATAATAAAAAGGGAGCACATACACATTGAGAAATTGTATTAGTAAACTGTTCCTTCCTAGAAGTAACACATTTTTTGACGCAAAATACTTTAAAAAAAAGAGCAGCAATCTTCTTCAGCATTTTAGAATGTTCTGTATCACATGCTTCAGGCGCCATTTCGAAAGGATTCGGAAAGTACACAGTAGTAAGATTCAAGATTCAAGATAGAAGTTTAAGATTAGGAGTTTCGGATGTCACATTTACAAGTGTGGTATTTTTGAGGAAGCTATACTTTCCTCCAGGGCGAAATCTGAGCTAAAGCGTTTTCGGAATACTTGCTAACAGCTATTATTATTTTTTTTTCTTTTACCTTTTTTAGAAGTAAGTCTTTAAATAGCTAAAAGATAAATAAAAGTATTTTAAAGAATGTACCACCGAGGTGGTAACAAACCCCATATGATTAACACTTTAGACAGAGCCCTACATCAGAACGTCTTACATAGATACATATTGTTATAAGTGTGACAATTCATCGTGTAAGCAAGGCTGAATTGATACAGCACTTTATTTATTGTACATCAGTCATGCCACTCCTTCATATTATTTGAATAAGTTCAGAACTAGGGAAGAAAAACTAAAATACCAGTTTGGTAAGAGTGTCGACAATTTAGCTACGATCTGGATTTCAACGGTTTTTAAATACTATATACCGGAGACAGCAACAGTCAATTTCGCATTTAAATGGCACCAGATTAAAATGCGACCGAAAAGACGAGTTATTTGCAATAGAAAAATAAAATTATCTGACAGTTTAGATGTTGCATCATCATGTAAATGTAAATCCTAAGCTATATTGTCCTCAATTTTTTTCATGAAGCATATTCTAGAAAGAGGCTACTTGTGCAATTGCGTACATTCTACTTTTTGAATGACTTTCCGTGTCGCCAATCTGTACTTTAATGCATACACTATAAGACATTTTCTCCCTTCTTTCCGTATGCATTCGTGGTGTAACTGGAAGCGTATTCGAGGTCCAGGGTTTGAGTTCCAGAGAGAGCACTGCACATTTTTTACCTCTCCTGCTTTAAACAAACCTAATGAGTCTGTAACACGCACACACATACGTTTTATATATATATATATATATATATATATATATATAATTTGATTTAATGATAAAAATTATGATTAAAGCTAAAACTGTACTGTTATCATTGCAAGTTTCCCAAATATTACAAAGTACCCATGAAATACATACGAAGGTAATGAGAGTGGGGGTGTTTCGCATCGGGTGGCCAAAGAAAATCTGAACTCAAAGCAAATGAAGTCTTTACATGTCAGTTTATCTTTATAATATCGCTTTACAGTTCGTATGTTCTTCATTTGCTTTGAGATCGGTTTATCTTGGGCCACGCCGTATAACGATACGAAACATTATATGATATAAAAGAGCCTTTATGGATTCGTAAATAATTTTCTTCTTCCTTATCTCGCGCCTTTGTTGTGTAACTGTAAGTTCATCGAGCTGGCAATCGGGAGGGGTGAAGATCGAATCTTGGCAAGGGAACAGCTAACTTCAAGCTAACTGTTTATGGTCCCTGCTCCGAAATAAACCGTGGACACATAGCCTTCACGTGCTTCGCTATATTTAAATAAGCGAACTGAAATAAACCAAATGACTCTGCACATTAAGGATGTGATTTATTAGAATTATTAACCTGATTGGAATAATTGCAAAATAAATCCTTTACAATAAAGAGCGTTTTAATTTTTTTAACATTAGGCTTGCAATGAAATTTCAAAGAATAAACAGTATCAGGTTTTGTAAACGTCTCCTAACAGGCTTTACTTTAGTAAATTTACTCGTCAATTACATTACAATGTTTCTGAAGCAACCGCAAATAACGCGAAAGCAGATGAAATGAAATTTGTGCATCGACATGTTATATTACCTTATTCAACTTGAGACTGAGAACTCCGACGTTCTATAAATGGAACATAACGTGGATATTATCTATAAATTAATAACATCGAACCAAAAAGTTCTTATTCTTAAAAAAAAAAAAAAATGACACAGTGTTTCATTTAGTAAATTGGATCCTTTTAATGAATATTCCTTTATTATAACGCTTTAATATTTTACATTAACAATATTATAGTAGTAAACAACAGAATGATATGGCAAAGATGTTTCGAGAAATATTTGCTTAAAAAAATCAGTGCCCGATGCATAAATAAAAACAAAATTACAGAAATTAATATTAAAGCATACTTCAAATAAAGGTTTTTGTGAGACATAAAATATAAAGCAGATAACAGATCTCAGCTTACATATACGTTTAAAGAGAAAGGCAAACCTTAAAAATGCCTACGGTAAAGACTGCGTATTAGCTTCTTTTTTACATAAATATCGCAGCAAAAAAGCTTAGGTTACAGTAGCCAGTTTGGACAATAGATTGCCGGAAGGCTGCATAAAGCAAACTCGACAGATTTTTTTTTATCATTATCCATAAACTATACTATACTGTAAACAGAAGAAGTATACGAAAACTCCCTGCAAAGAAGAGCTATAAGTTAAATGTCTGAATTTTTGTACTTTCCTGCACAGGTGGTGGTAAAAACACAACTGTCCGAACAGGCATCATAAATGACGCTGCGGGCTACCATCTTCCCCGAAGGAGGTAGAATATGTCTGAGGAAGATTAGTCGACGTGTATTCTACTTCGACTTGCAGAAAAGTTCAAATTTATTCGAATTGCAAAAGGGCAAATGCCTTTCAACGTGACACTGCATTATGCAAATTTAATTCCATTTTGATAAATTAAAAGAATGCGTATACATTGGATGATGACTCATCTTTGGAGAATAAAAGAATAAAAACTTTGCCGTATTACTAATAAAATTATTTTTTGAGGATAGATCCTGTATTTAAAAAAGCATGTAAGGAACAGAAACCCCCAAAAATGTGTTATTTAACGAGAGGTTTCAAAAGTATTTGGCAGTAGATATCATACACCTTATGCTTTAACTTCCTATGTAAACAAAAAGACAGAGGGTACAGAAAGAAGAGGAGAGGGGGAAAAGAGAAACGAAACTATAGAGGATCAGCACTATTACTTTCACTTCAAGATATTTAAAATGTCCTTCAGTTATCAAATGATACCATGAGACAAAAAGAAGTAAATAGGACACACAATACACACAGGTGCTGATGACAACAGCGGCGGAGAAGGAAAATGAAATACATAGTCATAAAACAGCATTTAAACAAAAAAACAAAAAAACAAAAAAAAATTAAATGAAAAGAGAATTTTTTCATCAGGGTGTTGTTCATTAGCAGTAAATTTTAATATACGATATCCATTATTTTAATCATGTCTAGATATCAATATAATCTTAGGAGAGCTATAACCATGAAATAAGAAGGAAAGAATTTTAATGCTTCCTGTCATGAGTAAAAATAATTAAAAATAACAAAAAAATTATAAAAATATCAAATATTTGACCATGCAAATGTTTGCATCAAATAAATGACCATGCAATGTTTGCAAGCTCTGAAGCTTGCAAACAAAATAAAACACGAAAATTATTTCCGGGAAGTGTTTATTATTATTATTATTATTATTATTACTATTTAAATTTCTGGAAAGGAAATTCTTAGTAGCTTTATAATACATCTCTATAAAAAGAATTGTAAAAAAGGCGATTACTTTTTACAAAAACGATTACTTTTGTGCTAATCGATAAAACATTGTTAACGAAATGAAACTGTCATTCCATTTTTCATTTCATATGAGAATACTTATATATTTAATATCGATCTTAAAAATCCATTTGAAAACGTATAATATATAATTTCAACCAATTAGTTTTATTTATTAATATTCGTCACTTATTTCTGCAGATATAAAATGATTGGCTTATACCCGAAGCCACTGTCAGTCTAAGTAAGAGCATCTCAGTATAAATGTTTAGCAATTAGAGCACTTTCATACCGCAATCCTTAGTTAAAAGCTGATAAAGAACGAACTACATTGCCATTGCAATATGATTCTGGTGTAATTCATACCAAATGAGGTACCAGTTTACTGGGCCAAACATTCGAAGGCTACCTATTTCGGGATGAAAGACATCGTGGATAATTTTTAAGGATATCCAGCAGATACAAGCACTACAAAAAGCAGAAATACGAAAACATCTTTATTACACACTAAGAAAACTGATAAAGTGTAATTACGCCATAGGTTATGGTTAAACAATTAATTATGATAAAGCAAATGTCATCTGCTTGAAGGAAACGATGTCTTTTTTTCATGAAAATTGACTCGCATTTGCGTTTAATGAGTAATAATAAGTTATGCGACTGGACCGAATTCTAGACCGATAATGAGGATTAAAGAGAATTAAACAATAATCGTTATAACATGGCAAAATAAATAACTATTTAATTCAGTTGAAAAGACTTTAATTCATTACTGCTTTCAAAGCCTGATTACCGCATAGATCCACATTGCCGAAGTCTAAGACTTCAAAATCATCTTATACTTTCCCACATTCCTTTGCCTCCTATATATAAGCGAGTACTATGGCTTTTAGGACCCTGAACGAAACACTGGACAAAGGGCCCTAGACTGGCTTGTCCTGAGTGCTTCACTCATTTAAGTTCGGAAATGCAAAAGCACAGCATTTAGCAAATCAGCAACATTTTCCGATTAAGATGCCATTACTCTCTACTGGACACAAAAATAAATGAAACCACCCAATTACTTAAACTTGTAATTTCGAAAATGGAATGGGCATATACACAAATGAATAATGAAGAAAGTCCTAGGCATGCCTTGAAGAAGTAACTCTACTAAAGAAAGAGAGAGGGAGAGACAGACCTGACGATCCTATCGCTTTCTGGAGGTCAAAAGAAGCCTTCATTATAAAGCATGAAACTGGTTTTTATAAAAAGCACCTGGCCGTCGCTTAATACGGAACAAATTTGGCCGCAAAGTCATAGCTGTCAAATGGAAAGCAGAAGGCCGCTATCAGGCGTTGAAAACTTATTCCAATAGCCCATTCCACTCCTACTTTGCTCTTAGTAACTAATCAAAAGATAAAGCTGCTCGCCCACGTTAAGCGGCTCAGCTTTATTATCATAGATTAGGTACCTGTGGAATAACAGTTACTTGCATAAACACCGAATGAGGTTAATATACATGAATCGATTTTGATAACAATATTTATACACGTGCACATTTAAGGAAAGAGAGACATATATTTATTGTCAGTAACAAGGTGCAACAAAACTTAGAAATGTAAGATGGCAACGAGTTAAATTTGTCCCGGTAGTGATTTAGATCAAAGAATGATACTTATTTATAGAACGTTTCGTAACACCTTAAAAAAGAAATGCCTTGGCCTTGAGAAGTGTATTAGGGAAGTTACGTCACTCAGCGAAAATTTAGTGTACTTTCTTACTTCATTAGACGTAATGCAAACATCATTTTTATAAAAGCTTATTTGATTCTTAGAAAATATTTTATTACCGTACTTTAAGAATCCCTTGCACTTCTAAATTATTATTTGAACATTAGTATTTTATATAAACACGAATAAAGATTTATATTTTAAAACATGGTACACTGAAAATCTCCAAGCACATGGCTTCAGATTTGATTCAAGTTGTGATGCCATGATTCATATTCCTAAAAGTAGTAAGGCTTCATAACTAAGTACAAACGTACACTTACAAAATATGAAACGAATTTACAAAGAATAACCTTAGTGCGAGAAAGATTTATAAAGAATGGCTATAAAATGAAACTTTTTTACAAAGTAGGACAGTAGTATAAAACAGATTTACAATGAATGACTACAGTATGGAAAGGATTCCCATAGAATCACCATAGTACGAAGAATAATATAGTATATATGTATATATCATGAAAAGGATTCTTAAAGACTGAATGTTACAAGGAGAAGCAGACAAGATTACGTTTTCTTTACCCTACCTGGGTTCCTTGAATTCTCTTCAAATCATCTCTGACACGTATAATTAATTAAATATTTCCTAGATTTTATCAAAAATCTCACTTTTTGAAACTTTAAAAAAAATCACATTTTTGGATGTGTAGAAATATTTATTCTTTTTCAGTTCATAAAAATCAGTTTTTCGGAAATTTCTTCCTGGCCTCCAGCTGATTACCTTCGTTTCATATGGGGAAGCAACGTCTTAATTTAATTAGCGATCAACAGTCACACAGTTAGAAGTACTTATGTACACTTGAAAAACACTTAAGAATCAATGTTACAATTCAGGTGCTTATATGAAGTTTGCAATGATAGTTTAAAAACTTTTGCTCGCTTCCCAACACTTCACTCACACATGCCTAAAAAAAATCTCGAAATAGCTTACTTGTTACGGGAATCTTTAGTTTTTTATGTATAGTATCGTTGTACATTAAATATGTAATTATCATTATCATACATATTCATTACGGGCTAGTTTAATTGCACGCCACCTTTAAGCATCATTCCCATATGCTATAAAATAAACTGATAATAGTTCTTCTTTGATTTCTTTCGCTTGCAATAACTCGTTCGCAATCAGTTATCTTGAGGAAAATATTAATCTACAGAGAACATGACATAAAGTTCTTGAAATAGTTATTTTTTGTATCTTCAGTAACATGCAATTATTTAATTACAGATTATTTATTGATATATATATGTATGTATGTATATGTGTCTATAAATATGTTTATGTGTATGCACATAAATGTAGATAAACTTGCATTTCATATGTCAATTAAATTCAACGTAAATAAATTACCACCATATAGTAAAGATGTATTGTAAATTTATCATTATCGTTCTACATTTATCTTCCTCTGTTTTTATGTGATGAAGAAGAGTGCTAAGGCTACATGAATGCGAAAAAGCACATGATACGAGAACTATTTGCCTAAGCGGAGGAATGCTTTCGTGAAGGATTTTCTAATGGAAACTAGCTGGTATTCACATTACACATGAGAAAGACCGCGAAAACCCAAATATGCAACTAGTCCCTTTGCCTCGGCTGAAATGGAATGCGGTTTGATTTACCAGTACTCAGCGGTCTTTGGCTAACTAACATTCGTCAAAAAGATGGTATCTTTCTTTTAAAAGTCAGATTTAAATATTGTAATTTTTGGCATTATTCTTTATAAAACTCTCCGTTGTGTCCATATTCATGAATAATTGGTGAAAGATTTAGATGAATTCCTTTTCCTCCCAGCCATTAAATCACATTAATTTTCCCCAGATCAAAGTATTCAGAACATCATAAAGTATTAACATCTTCTAATATACCTATATTATGAAGCTAACTTTTACGAGATTACATAAAAGCTAACTGTTAATAAATAAGTGGCAGTACTTTAAGAATTAACACAGGTAAACACACGTAAAAAATACAAAGTAAAAATCTACCTTTTTCAAATGATCGCTTCCCAGTTAAAGATATACGCGCATTAAAAAAAAAAAAATCAGCATCCAAAAATAGATTAAACCTCTAGATGCCTCAAAATGTGGATCTTGAATAGAATATTAGAACTTACTGCAGAAATTTATTTTTAAAAGTTGCTTCAACATTTCGAGGATTAAGCAACACATTTAGAACAAGCATGAAAACAAAAACACCAATGCACTGGAATAACCCTCCTGGAATTTCATTCAAGTTTTCCTTTGTGTAAAATAGGAAGGAATAATATACAGCATCAACATTATGATTATCAAAATAAGAGTATTTCATACATAGTTTTATAGCAAGTTTAAGACAAATGGAATGTAGTAATGCATGACTCAGTACAACAACTATCGTAAAGCTCATAAATAAAAGAAATATCTCAGGCTAATGGACAGGTGAAAGTCTATCGTTCCCATCATCCCAACAGAACCTTCCTTCGACCCCATACGGTTCCATTAACAGCTAATGATTCATCCTATATAAATGTATCTGGAAAGAATACATAAAAACAACGGGAATGAGGGCGCGGAAGGCTGGTCCATGTCCCTAAAACCTTATCAACGCATAAAAAAGCATCCAAGCAGAAAATTGTGATGCCGCAATTTCTCGTTTTTGCAGAATATAAGCATTAAGTGTAATTAGGACCCATTTTTCTCAGGTCTTCTACGGGTGGAACAGGGTGCAAAACAAACCACGGAAACTCCACTTTGGTTTGTGATCATCCGCTAGAGGACCCACTCACACGCAATTTGGTGCATACTGCTCGTGGCTTTAAATGAGAAAAGGCACGAGTTCTATGAGATTGGAATCTATTAAAACAAGATTGGCGGGTCATCTGCAATTGAAGCGAAAAAAGATGATATCACTTTCATTGTACTTGCAACATTTGCCGCTGGTGACTAAAACTTTTGCTCGAAAATTATGTTTTTTCGAGGAAAATCTGTGACTGAATAATGAATACCATCATACACATACATTACTTGATTTTCTTAAATTTTTTTTATACCAGAGCTTTAACTCACGTATACATATAACAATTCGTATTTGCTTGAAACTCTTACTTGCATAAACACCGAATGAGGTTCATTCAGTGAACATTGAAAATACATAACATACGACAGAAGATTTAAATATAGGGTATTCTGCGCATATGTTTAATAAAAGAAACTTTTATGCATTTTGAGCTTATCACAGTTTACTACTTTTTTCAACATGACATACATATCAATTATGAGCTCCAACAGGGAAGCGTCCAATGTCCATCTGTTATCCTTACTCTGATTCACATATTGAGAAGCATTTGTACTAATACCACAAAGTTGATTGCAACATACCTTCGACCCGCAAATCTTTCAGCTTAGAAAAGTGTGCATCGTACACATAGCCTTTAACGAACTTCCACAAGATATCATCGGGTGGAGTCGGGCCTAACTGAGAGGGCCATGCAATGAACTTTGATCTTCAGCAATCCAAAAGTATAAGGACAGTACTGGCAAAATGAAACAGAACCATCACCACCCGCATAGAGCTTACAATTTTGGAAGTCGCTCTTTAAATAGGAGCGAATCTTTTGCTCATAGAACTATTACTTTTCAAATTACGAATATTACACGTTTTTGTGAAACTTATCTGCGTTATAAAGTTTCTACGAGGCACCTGACAGAGCAATTATCCGGAGAAACTTCCGTAAAGTAAACAATTCATCGATCAATTCCTATTTTCAACCCATGGAAGTTAGCTTATATAACTGCACTTTTATGTTTAATCATAATTATATACGAACGAAGATACAGATTGTTTTGTTTTCTAAAATGGTGTGGTACACTGCAAATACTGACCACGTATTTAAGATCGATGTAGACAAGGAATATGAAGGCTACTGAAAAGATATTTAACACAGATAGAAGCAGAGATGACGTGCACATAGTTTGCTTATAATTCATAATTATTCCAGATCAGCCAAAATTTTCGTTCACGCTATATTATACCGTCTAATTTATGTTACTTTGAAACATTAAATTTCATATATAATAAAGTAGCAATTATCAATCAACCAACAAGTCTCATTAATCCACATAACATAGTAATCATAATTATCCAAACTTGTGGTTCGATAATATTATTAAGCAATACCGTATTTCTTCACATATTCCGCCCCTCCCCCCAGGTTTTTAGCACTAGGTTCTGAAAATTTTAAATATATTCATATAAGTTTCCCCTTTCTTTATTGTACAGAGCTTTTCTTTTTGAGGATTAGTTTATTTGTAAATTGTACTCCCTCGATTATATTTCCCAATGTGTTCATATTTTATTTGCATTTTTGTATAAACATTTCATCTATTTTATTTTCCTTTGCATTCATGATTTCAAACGCATTTTGTGCAGATTCTTTAAGCTACCTGGACGTGGCAGTAGTTTTCACACATAAGAAACTTTCCAAGCATGTGATTCATTTTACTTCTGTTATTTACATTTCAGCTCATTATAGCCTCATCCACCGCTGTTGTGTTCGATCTCCCAAAATCCTGGTCCTTTTTCCTCCCCTTTCTTCTCCTTCTTCCCCCGATGTTCCTCCTGGGAACTGTGGTCAAGACTCATACATGTGAAGTGCCAATGGACTGTACAAGGTTACTGAGCCCAGCGCGGCGTGTCCGGCTCAACTTCCATCACGCATTGTAATATTAGTATTACTACGCATTGTTATTGGAATGTAAGTTTCTTTTAAAGAAATAATTTTATGAGAGTTACCAATAGTTTATTCATGACTATTTTTCAATTGTTACAGTCTTACTGTAAACCGTGTTCTTTGGAAATTAAATTACTCGCATAATATTCCCCTCTCGATTTTCGGACGATAAAATTAGTTTAAAAAAAAAAAAAAAAAAAAGGTGGGAATATACGAGGAGCTGCGGTACTTAAACGAAGAAAATGTTACTGATATTGGCTTTAAAAATAATAATACATATTTTTCATCTGCTGCCATGATTTCTAATTACGAAATTCAACCATTGTGAAAAGGGGTTATATTAGTAAGCATGTATATATATCCATCATTATTTACGCAGATTATTACATTTAGAGACGAAACCGGATTTAGCTAAGTAAACTAGAGGATGAGGACAATTTTTTCATAAAGAAGATTCTGTTTTTGTAAGTTATCCCCCCATATTAAACTGGATAACGGAACGCGTCATCCTAGTTTACGATTGAAATAAAAATCAGAAACCTGCATTAATTTCTTTACTATTCATTATACTGTACAATGGGGCGAATGAATGCAATTTAAAGTATTAATGTTTTGATTTAGAAGATATTTTATAAATCAACTGAAACAGATACATAAATCTGAAAATTACATCCCAGAGCGTTGCAGTATGCTGCTTTCTTCCCTAATAAAAATACTGTAATGATGCTTTATTAGAAAAAATTTCCGTTTCCAAACATTTTAGAGTTTGTGTTAATTAACAGCATTCACAGCTCATTTAGACTTAATCCTGCTCAAATAACATTATCTAACTTTTGGCAACTAACATCTTAAACCAAACAATTCAACAATACCAAGATAATAATCTAACCCTGACAAAAATCTAACTTTTAGGGGGCATATTTCAGACATACAGCAGAAGTCTGTGTAAAAATATTACGAGATCGCGATCTACAGATAATATTCATTGCAAAGAAAGGCCCAGAAAAGTAACTAAATAAAGAGAAGACAGGTAAAAAGGGGCGGGGAAGGTGAAAAGACAAGAGAAGAAAATGAGAAGTGAAGAGGCCGGATATGTGAGAGGCCGCACCTACTACGAACGATCATCTACCCAGATAGCCCAATCGGTACAGGGGGTGGCAAATACTTCTTTGCATTATATGCGTACTGGAATGTACATCACGTAATTCATATCCCCACTTAGTATTGCATTGGCGATCCGTATTAAAACGGACCGGGTTAACGTATGGGAAGCCTCGCGCAAGGGAAAGCAAAGTTTTTACCATACGGACGTATTTTCTTTTACGTAATTACCCATACCTGCCGAAAGCGCAGTCCGATTGCAAATGTCAGATGACTATATATATGGTGCGTAGAATCATTTCTTTTCAGAGAACAGAGGTGGGCATCTATTATTTTTTAGCGTGCGTTATATCATTACAGCAGGACTTCGCGGTTATATATTTTTGTATGCGCACAGCACAGTGGTTATTAGAGATTACCAAGCCTTCCGAAGCGGTCGGTGTTTCTTGAGTTGCTCCTTTTTCTGACAGGGGTAGTTTCCTCAAAATTTAATATATTATTCTAAATTGCTTACGCATTTAAATCCCTCCACCCTAAATCACACTATTTTAGCACGAGAAAAAATTAGTCAACGCATTGCTTACAGCACTGGCAATGATTTATCGAAAGAGGAAATAAGCGCATTGGCCGGATGAATTGGCATAAGTTGTCACCGGTACTTCTTTTGTTGCGTTATTAGAGCACGCGATGTATCTTAACAGATCGCAGTTTCGCCAGTGATTTATGCAGGTGGGAAATAAGCGCATTGGGATGGCAGTTGTACTTGCTATTAGTTTTGCCTAAGACGCCAGGTACAAAAAGCAAGGCGTTGAATTGCTCGCAGCGTTAATTTTCTTTTGAAGCTACTTAAAATATGGATGGCGGTTTCAAGAAGTTAACAACGCTTTTGATCAATGAATGAATTACAGAAAATTATGAATTAAATTTGTTTTCAGTCATAAATATTGTTTTGCAGTTCATCAACTATAATCGCGTACTACAAGAAAATGTGAGTACACGACGCAGCTTACGTCTGCGCTTTGTTAATTTTTATTTTTCCTGTCGCCCGAAAACAGTCACCTTGAGTAAAGGAATCAATAAATGCCTTCAGTGCCTTAACACAATTATCGAAAAGTGTTTTCCCAAAAGCTACGGCGGGACGGAAACGGCAAAGAATTCCATTTAAGATACCAAGTCTAATAGTTTAAACTGAATAATCCACATAATAATACGTGAGGAATTTTAAAATATTGCATAAAACGATAGAGATTAGTTTGGCCTTACATTGAGATACAAATATACTTTGTGCAGGCACTTGGAATATATGAATCACAGGCTTTGAGAAAGTATTGCGCAACTCGGAAAAAATTACTTAAAGCTATTTTGAAACTAAATTTTATAATCCAAGTAAGGAAGAAATTGGAAAACATGCCTAATGTAAACGATAGAATCTGCAATAACACAAATTTCATGACAAGGTTGGGCAGAAACAATTTCAAAATTAAAGAGCACAATTAAATTAACAGTAATTAATCAACGGTTAATGGGTAAGGAACAGGAACAAACCAAGATTATTTTATGTATTTTGTATAGCCTCCGAAACGACTTTCTTTAGATTTCTACAACTAATATAATAACACTTGATAGATGTTTCAAAGTCACTCTGTTCATCAACGAGAAGGAGTGTAAATTTCGTCAGTTTCTCTAACATGAATAGTAAAAACACTTTGATTTAAAACCACTCTTAAACATACATGAACACGCTGATTCAAAACAGCCGTCTAATTATTGTTTTAAAATTATTTGTACAATCATTTTAATTTAAAGGCCACATATACCCTTTGACAAAAAATAAAAATAAAATAATAAAAAAAAAGGTTGATCTGCACTGTTAAGTAACGAAGTATGCAGTATAGTCCTGTATGTATGTAGTACATTCCTCACACTGCGACGGCGCCTACAGCAATTAAATTTTGAACACTCAAATATGTGCACCCCGAAGCCCAAATTTTAAATTCCTTTTATTTATTTCAGATTTTGAGCAAATTTTTGGAACTTTTGATTAAAAACTTGACGATCAAAAAGCAATTTATTGCCACTCGGCAAAGCGCAAGATATTTATGTTTCAAACTTATTCAGAAAACTCTGAGATCTAAAAAAAAATGCGCTGCCACTCGGAAAAGCATACGCTATTTGTCTTTAAAATTTAATAAAATAACTCAGCGATTTAAAAGAAATGTGTTACCGTAGCCCAAATTAAAGTATTTTTATCTCAGAGAAATCATTATTCAGAAAACTCTGAGATCTAAAAAAAAATGCGCTGCCACTCGGAAAAGCATATGCTATTTGTCTTTAAAATTTAATAAAATAACTCAACAATTTAAAAGAAATATGTTACCGTAGCCCAAATTAAAGTATTTTTATCTTCCGCGCGGCAGTGTACTGTCGTTCCCCAAACCGTAAGAAATTAAATTTTTCTTTCAATTTATTGACAAACTAAGCGATTTAAAGGCAACAAACTCGGATTCCTTTCCATTATTATTAATTACTAAACTGAATTCATAAAATACATTAACTGGATTCATTAAATTTAATTTATATGTTTTTCTTTTTTATAAAAACTACTTTAGGCGGCTAGTAAGTAATATAGCACAACAACATTAGTACTGAATACTATTTTATACATTTTTAGAAGTATCTTATACACCAAAGAAAAATCCAAATGAAAATAATTATAAGGCGTAAATATAACAACTATAAATTCTTACCAAAATATTTAAAAAGTAATCATTGAAAAAACGTGACATAAAAAAGACATATTTAGCAGTGAAAAAGCGAAGGCAAATTTGTATACAGAAATTATTTCGATATAAACTATTTTGGATTAGAGTAATATGAAATACACCTTTGGACTGTATTCATACATAAAATTTCTGGGTATTATCTAATATATTTCTTTACCATGAAACATTACAAAAGCTAAAGCACGATTTGAATTAAATCCCGCTCAGAAATCATACTCAATCAGACTTAGTGAACGTATAACTAACACAATTTAATTTCCCTTTGCAAACGAAATTCGAAGCGTAATAAGAGATAATAAGGAACGAAGTCGTGATAATATATAAAAGATAGTATGAACTTGACTTCGGATAAGTTGAAGGAAAAAAGTCGAAAATTTCACACGTCTCCTCGATTGAGCTATGCTAAAGGAGTGCCAGTATAATTACACAGTTTTTTATATAAATAACATCATAATTATATCGGCACTCCCGTGTAACTAGCATATATTTTCCCTTTTTGCTACCGATTTTAGAGTAAATGGATGATTATGTATTTTAATTCGTCACTCCTTGAATAATAATAATAAAGAACAAGATCGCATTTTAAACGCAATATTCAGCTAGCCAAGATTTGAAAGACGATACCATGAACAAGCAGCTGCAAAGTATTTTACCTAACAGTAAAGCTCTTCTGTTAACTAAGAGGAGAGTAGTCTTTTTCCGTTTAATAAGAGGAATGCAGTCGACTAATGATGAAATTCACTTATAACAGAAAGATAAGATGTTTCTGTAATAAGAATAATCGTTTTAGTAGGATATTAACTATATTTTTCGGCAAAAATTTCCTTCTTTTTTTTCCACCTTTTCAATTATTAAATGCCTTAAGCGGCTGTATTTTTTATCAGAATAATTTGAAAAGTAATACTAAATACTGTAAATTGCACTAACTTACTAAAAATTTAGGAATATACCAGATCTCTGAAATTTCATGTGTTTACCGTAATTACCCATTCTTTATTACAATATAAAAATTATTGAAGAATCAAAACTATTGAGTTTAGTGTCATTTATTACATCTATACTTTAAACAGATTAATAAGAATAATTGTTTTTTTTAAATAAATAAAATTTTTAACTACTCAGATTATTAGAAATTTAGCAGTATTGTGATATGTCGATTTCCTGGCGATGCTAAAGATGGGAAAAAGCATTATATAAATATCTTATTACGAATTAGGAATTTAAAAGACTTAACCTAATAAAAAATTCTATAAAATATTTTTTTTTAAAAAGTTAAAAAGATGTAAAAATATAAGAAAAACACAATAAGGAGTAAGCAATTGATGATTATATTTATGAGGAAAAGTATCAAAATTCTTGGGTAGTTACTTTGTTTCTCTTTAATAGTTAATGAAAGAACGATATTTGATAATCAAGCGTTTATTATCGAAAAGTATCCCATGGTTTAAGGAGAAGTATACCGTAGGAGAAGACTGTCTAAGTGAAACTGGTTCGTCTTCCCGTTATAAGTGGGGAATCCTGAAAAGGCCCATGCTTCCAGACCATTTGCAAGAAACAAATCATAGAATTTCTATCCTTGGATTCTCTATCACTTAATTAAGGAAAATATAAAGAATATAAAACATACATTACTATTAAAATTTTAATTAAAATAATTTACATAATGTGCAAGTGATTTTTTTTTTATGCGAAGCAATGAATGCTGACAATGCTTTCAGTAACAAAGTAAAATTTAAATATAATTTTTACTGAGTTTTAATGCAGAAAGACAGACAGCAGTTAAAAGAGAATTGTTCAGAATTAAAAGAAAACGAAATTAGAACTGCTTTAATATGAATTCACATCTTGGTTTTGGTAATATTTTGATGAATTAATGGATATCCGCATTACTTAATTAACTCATTAAAGCTTTCTACTTATTTAGATGCTGACAGAAAACGCAACAGGCATTTATAAAAGGACTAAGAAACGTTTTAAGTAATACTTTGAAATATAAAGGTCACTTTATCTTGACATCCACATTAATGATTTAATTATAGTCAACTAAGACGTTTCATTAATTACTTATCAAATGCTAGAAAACGTCTAAAAGCGGTAAGGAAATATCTAAACAGCTATGAAGTGCATCTTAATCCCTTTGACAACATCCTTCACCTACTAAGATATCGTTAGTAAACTGCTACAAGAGATTGAATTCATTAATAAATGTACAACCAGAATACATTCAAATCATTTGATAAGGACAACAACCTTCAGCACAAAAACTGAATCGAGGTAGCTAAGATGATTTCTATTAAATGAAAAAATAAAGATGCAAATTGTTCCACTGAACAATTATATCAAAAACATGAATGGTCACCAACCACTTAACCCGGGACATGTATTTAAGTATTTACGTATAATGGTTTCAGTAAACGTTTTTCATTAAACTGCCATTTAACTTGCATCAATCAAATGTTATGATACGAGTTAATTGGAAGTGTAGGCGAATGTAGGTCAGAACTAGTCTTTGACCCTAAATTCGATTAACGCCCTGTCTCTTGACCTATAAACTGACCAACAGACTCCTCCGAAAGAATCATATTATGCTCAAAACTTCCCAACGGACTCTATGCCTATTCCATTTAAATACATTTAAGGCTGTGTTGTTAGAAGTATCTTAATGTAAGATCTAGAAATGGTTAGACAGCTTTAACGAAAATACAATGTTTATTCGAAACATTAGTTCTTCCTATTACATGCTCTTTATTATATAAAAAGTTTGAAAATAAATTTCCTTCAGTAATTATATACTTTTAATAAAAGATTCGATTTATAATGCCATAAATCAAGGACTTAATAATTTTTTCTCTGAAAATTCATTAGTTTCTGGCTTTACGTAAAGCAGAAAAATTTAAAAGCGGGACATCTAAAAACATTCACTGTGTTGTTGCTCGGAATTAAACCTAGGATCTCCTACTAACCGGTTGGATGTGCTAACCGATGTGTCCTAAAACCACGTGGGAATAATATCTTAACACAGTACAATAAATTAGTTGAGTCATATTTGTAATAAGTCTTGAAATTTCTTGAAAAGAAAAAATGCCTTTTAAAAATAAAAATTAATTCAGAATTATTAAAAAGCACTGATATGCATTGCACGTTATCGTTCGTAATAGCACAGATAGATGCTATTTGTTTTATCAATCGACAAAAAAAAACTTTTTTGCTCCTCTGCCCATTTTTAGATAATTTTACACGACCTCTAGTTTCAGAAGTTCATTTCTAAAACTGAGACTTAAATAAAATAACAATTCTTGGTATATATGTAATACGTTACAGCAAACCACTGAAGAAAAGTCTTCTTCAGAATGGATGTCAACACGGAGGACTTTCAAATGGAAATTGCTTTGTAATCGCGTAGGCATCCATCTCGTCCAGGAATCGAAAGCCAGACACGTGGCCAGATTTCAGCTGACAAATCCATCAAGATATTGGCAATGGCTTCCCATAAAATGCGCAAGAAGCCGGCTTTTAATATCTTCAGTATTCCAATAAACCTTTGATGCAATGTTAACAAATAAGTACATAAAAGTAAAATTCCCAGTACACATAAAATAAATCTGTGAAGTATAATAATGAGCACTATTTACCGCGCACAGAAAATAATTTTTATATAAATGAATAATGATACTTAATTTTTTATTAATATTATGTAGCGCGCACGTTTGCTGAACACAGATGCTTAATCTTTTCTAACCCAATCCCAATTAATACATTATATTATAGAAATCCCAATTATATTAACATAGAAATAACAATTCAATTAACATAGAAATCCCAATTAATACATTATATTTTCATATAAAGAATGATAAGCCGATAAATGCTTTTCATAGATGTAGTAGTCAAATAGAGAAAGCAAAACTATTCAAATATGACTAATATTATTCAAAAAATAAAGTAATTAATATTTTAAATAATTATTAACTTGGGAGAATTAAATAAAAATTTGGGGGAAGAGTATATAAATATTGCTAAATAGTTAGTTAAACTGCCCCTGCAAATGCATATTTTTAAAAGACACTCTTCATGCTAGACATTTTATGCATACAGAAGAACGGTCTTCAAGTTTCAAATCCTGGGGATGTTACAATTCGAAATTTGTTTCCTCAAGAAATGAGATGTCTGCGACTTCTAAAAAAATCGTCTGGGTTTTTCCTCCCCCCTCCCCTTCCCAGGGCAAAACTTTGCAAGATATGAAAACTCTCCCCTTCTAAAAGATATTTTTACAGGTATAAGGAACAACTAATCGGAACTTTTTTCGTACAGGATGAATATAAATATTTAAATTTCTTACATTTTAACTAAAAAGTATCCCGTGGCTATACTGTCCTACTGTATTTGTTTAATTTCTTAAACAGAAACCACGAGTCTACGAATCACTGCGGAACATTTTCTGCAGGCTATACCAACAGTTTCCAGTCGGTGGCACATGAAGTTAGAATTGTGTTGATTTAGTGGTGGACGACAAATTCTAGTCTAGCGGGCAAAGAAGCAATGGATAGAAGGAAATGCACACAGAATAACTTGAAGCAATGTATATACACTTTGAACATTAATAACAAAAAAAATTTCAAACATGACTTAATTGAACATTAGTGTACGTGAAATGGTTACACACTTTTTTTTTTTTCAACAAAGAAAATGGATTTTAAAGAATTATTGGGGATTTGGAAATATGTTTGATATGTAAAGACTTTAGAAAACAGAAACTGATACTCCGCCATCGTAATGGCCATAAGATAATGCCATAATTTTGGGCTGGAAAAAAGTAATTTCTAATTACGATTTCTCTCACTGGGTTTCGCGTATCTCGTTTGAGTACACTCAAACGACAGAAATCGTGACGTTATTGCGCCTGTAACAAGAGATAAAACGAAGACACCGAAACGTAAATAATGCTTAACCAGCAGATAGTTTTACTAGGGGGCTATCAAGAAATAATGCCATGCAATTCGAACGACTGAAAGATGGTAATTTGGACGGAGTCCTACAGAAACTGCATGTCAATACGCCTGAACATGTTGAATGTAATACATATTTAACAAAATCTCCTGCAAATACTACTTTCGTATCAGATAAGATTTTCAAAAGTCAACATTTATTACTTTCTACTTACATTACTCATTTCTGAAAAACTTCACTTCAAAACCATGTTGAAATGAAATTTCACATGGTGATATGGATAACTTTTTATTTATACTCCCCTTCTTTTCTATATTTTTCATAGTTTCTGAGACAACAAAGCTTACTTCCAAATTTCTCTGCTAGGAATGCCAACATCAGTAGCGTCATCCACTGGTACCGTATGGTCAACTGGCTAGCGCTGTACTTTATTCTTACTACAAACAATGTACACACTTAATTACACTTAAATTCTTACTACTTAATACCCAACGCTCTTACGACTACACTAGGTTAAGTCACGCTAAGAGTCCTAAGTCACTTTTACGTAAAGCATATATAAATATTTCCTTTATCTAGGATATTAAGAAATTTTCATTTAAATGTGCACGTAAGTTTTCCATTAAATTACTAGATTAGTTTTATTTTTTGTTTAACTCATTTCTACATTCGAGCAAAATTAAAATAATTAATAGATAAGGTTTTAAAGAAAGTAATGATCGTTTTATTCTATTCAAAGTTTGAAAGCACATTATGCCCTATCAGTGAATGTTTAGAAATGTAAAAGTCTGTCTTTGAGTAGTATGATTATTAGTCTTTAAGATAACACTTGCTTGCTGATTAAAATAAGATATTTACTTTTCTTTTCAAAACGACAAACTATATATGAAACATTGCTAACTAAGCGATTTTCTAGGCGGTAGCAGTTCTCCAAAAGCTGTGGTGACCTCACACTTATCGTTGGTTAAAATACTTCAGATCAGGTGTTTATGCCCTCAGTGACTGAAAATATGGCAATCCATTAGAAGCAGATGGGCGGCTAGTTGAAACCTATGGTTGAAGTTGATCTCAGAATGTCCAGCTTTGAAATCGCCATCGTGCTAGGAGTGTCATACACTGCTATAACAAGCCACTTGCATGAACTCGATGATGACAAAAAGGAAATCTGAATACCTCAACAACGCTCAGCCGACAGCATGCACCAGCGCTCGATTAATGGATTTTCTCTCTTTAACACGGTTAAAAGGTTACGTATTGTTTAACCGTATTATCACCGATGACGAAGATGGGTTCATTTAATAAGCCTCTCTAAAAAGATGGCTAAGTCCTGGCCAAAGATCATTTCCAATACCTAAGACGGGCCAACTTCTAAAGAAATCATACTTTATATGCGGATATTAAGAGCTTTGTCTCTTTTGAGTTTTTGGAAAAGAACTAAGTCTCAATTCTTGAATATACTGCCTTCATCACGAGCATCTGCATCAAACTCTGCTCATCAAACGCCCAGCATTGGTCAGTAGAAGAGGACAAATCATTCAGCAAAACAATGTTAGACCACATAATGCAAGGATAACCCCCTAATAAAAAGTCTAGTAAGAGCCTGAATTTGCAAGAATAAACTTTCCTTTAAATTCATTTAAAAAAGGTCATTATTTTCTTTCCAACCTTATAAGTACTAGAAGATATTTTAATCATCATATTCATTACACACTTTATACTTTTACCACATCTGACAGTAGTATAGAATTAAATTTCTAATAGAGTAGGCTGAGCCTGATTAACAAAACTAGAGGCTCGGGACAAAATCTGTCTCTGAACAAGCCTGCCAACCTTCTAGTTGTTTGGACATGTAATTATCAAGTATGGAAGTTAGAATTCATGTAAAGTAGATTTTATATGAAGTAATCCTTTATATAAAGTTTTTATTCTAACATGGGGCTGAAATTTGTATTATTTAGCCAGAGTAACGATTATAAGCCAAAGTAATGACTTATCAGCACTCCGGCTGATATTTTAATAATTTGCATTTTATACAAAATTATTTCTCTCAGTAAGTATATTATAGAAAGTTTATTTAGTATACTTATTTATATAAAATGTAGACAAATGTAGTATGTATCAGTTAGAGAAATCGATTCATTACCTATGGTATTATACAAGTTTGAACCTACAGAGAATGCCATCTTAGATAACATGACTATCACTGATGCTCAGTACAATAATTTAACTATATTCTGGTACGGAAATACTCTGTATTTTTAAAAGTACGCATCTTATGAAGATGATGGTCTTGATCAGAAATGTACACGTTTTTTAATTACTATTATTATTTTTTTTAAGTTGAAAATAAAAAATAGATTTTCAATGTTTGTATAAAAGAATTGCGTTTAATTAAGTGTGAGTTTTGAAAATGTGAGCTTAAGCAATGCAGTTATCCTTTTATTACATATATTTCGATTCTAAATGCATTGTTATAAAAGTGTTAAAAAGTTAAAATACTACTATGGAGAAAATCTGTTTTTATACATATAAAAATTTTGTACTTTCTGATTATTTGTACTTCCAGCTTCGACATTCACTAAAACTGCAACAGCATACATACAATAATTGCAAGCCATGCTTCTGCATCCCACACACATGCATTTTCATGCTTTATATTTAATAGTTATTTCTGAACAATGTTTCACTTTTGTAAAAGTATGTAAATATCAGCCATATAGACTTCTGTGTCTTCTGAAATATGAATAGAACAATAGCTGCCAGCGATAAATATAATCAAATAAATGCATTTTGCCAATTCACAAAACTGCCAATTTTCACAGCTCTGCAGATAGACAGAAAATATAAAAAATTTTAACAACGTTAAGTTTAAATGATGCCTTATACTTTTCTATCAGTTTGTGTGCTACCAAACTTTCTGGAGTGATGTCTCCAGAACAAGATGTAATTATCATACAGAACAGATTTTAGTATTCAAGCTTGATAAATTGTAGCTGAAAGATTTTTTGGAAGGC